>NC_092345.1:23838884-24513484 GCF_963676685.1 Mytilus edulis
AGTACGATCATTGTTTCTACAATGCATTTAGTGTGCCAAAAAATATGAAAAGGAGTACTTTGTGGCAAATAAACCAAGATTTTTATAGAAAATCCACAGCCTTTAATACACATGATACAGAGATTTTTGTTATAAAATTTGAAACATAGATTACTCACTTGCTTTTCTATGATGTGCTAGTGTTTGTTTTTTACAAAAAGTTCTAACCAACCTGTTAATTCCAAAATACCTTGTGCAGAGTAACTAAATTCGAGCGCACCCTAAAAGGTGTACTTGATTTGGTCCATATTTTTGAGGGGGATAGTAGGGGTCTTGATCTGGAAATCCCGGACTTGAAAAAACGAAATCCCGAGGTCCCGAATTTAAATAAAGCAAATCCCGAAATCCCGAAATCAGAAAAAAAGGATTCCCGGATCCGGAAAGGGTCAATCCCGAAATCCCGAGCTTAAAAACACCCGATCCCGGAGTCCCGATAAAAGTCCTATCCCCCCTCATTTTTATTTGTTCTAACCAATAACTACATTAATAAACTTGTTTTAAGGAAATCAATGCTAGCACTGCATGTAATAATCCTATATTTATCGGTCATCAAATTGCCAAATATGATAGAACAAGGATAAAGGCTGTGGATTTTCTATAAAATTTCCATATGTTTAGCATTGAAGCAACACAAGGGTACATAATCCTTAAACAGGTTATGGGTAGGCCCAAATGGGTCAGGGGCGGATCCAGAACCTTGATATCCGGGGAGGGGTGCTCCATGAGACCAAAATTAAATATTTATTTAGAAGAGGGGCATTATCTGCACGGAAGAACGCGAAATAAAATTGCCATTTCATGATGAACGAACAATTCAAAATTGCTTAGAATAGACGTTGATCTTTTTACGGATTTCATGAAACACGGCTGCACGTGTAATAAAAATGACAAAACACGTTGCACGAAAATAACCCTTTACCACTCTCTTAGAGAGAGTGGTAGGTAATGGTGGTGGTGGTGATGTGTGTAGAAAAAGGGGGGGAGTATAGTACGATCATTGTTTCTACAATGCATTTAGTGTGCCAAAAAATATGAAAACTTTGTGAAGTCACATACAATATGAAAACCTGACGTTCGTGAAGTCACATACCAAACAGTGACGTCATTAAAAAAATTGACCTATTTTGAGGGAAAATTTTTCTTAAGCAAAAAAAAAAAAGTAGGGGTGTGATAAACTTAAGGGTATGCGATATTGCTTAAAAAGCAGGCTATTTATGAAATATGCAAAACTACTGTATTTACTACTAAACATATGATAAAAATGATTATATATATGACAATAACCACCAAATTATTTTTTTTTTGTGGAAAGAGGGGGCATTTTTTGGTTTAAATATTGGTTTTCTTTGTAAACTGGAGTGAAAAAAACACCTACATAATGTTTAAAAAAATTCTTGTTTAAAAAAATGTTTGTTGTTGAATAAAAGCACAAAAAAAAATGCACCCCCTCACCCATCATTGCAGTCATGGCTAAAAATAAAACATAACAGCACAATGCATTTATACTGTCTTATGTCTAATTTTTGAAAACAGAAGAAGAGAAAATCTGAAAATTGCTCTGAATGTCTCTCCTTTGTAATTCCACCAAAATTATCAGATGTGTTCTTATAAGAGTTATTGCCCTTAAATAAAACTTTGGTTATAACCAGGGACGGATTTAGGCGGAGGCGTGGCGGACGGAGCCCCCCTCCCCCCCTTAAAATTTGTAAAGCATGGGTTGTCTTCAACTTATTTGAGTATCAGAAGAGACCTTTCCATCATTTTTAACATTCAATAATATATAAAACAGTCAGTTTAACAGAATCAACATGATACTGACCTACGATTTATTTAAGTTCTATAAATATAAACTTCAAAGGCAGATGTCAAACGCATCATGGCACTTCCAAGAAAACAGTCCAGGTTAGATTCTTTCTTAATGTCCTTTATGAAAGATAGAAGTACTGTTTCAAGCGAAAGATTAGTTTATAATTTGTATCTCTGTGTCTTTATATATATTCCTTACTTGCAACCTGAAATTTTTGCTGAATTATGTATTGTATTGCATGCAGAAAACAAACATAACTTCGTAGATGCATCTCATTCTGATTTTAGTGGTTAATGGTGAACACAGTATATATATATATAAAGTCTGGCACGACTTCCAAAAATCAAAAAAGTAAAAAAAACAGATATTTATATGAGAGGACAATTAAAAATCAAGGCGAAAAGTAGAAATTTTCGTTTGAAAAATCTAATACTAGTATTGGTCAGGTGAGCTGTTGTGATCTGTCTCGTCTCACTTTGCTTCCGTCGGTCCGCCCGTCTATCTGTCAACTCTTCACATTTCCATTGTAGTAACTAAGTTTTTCGGGGTTGGTGTTTTGGTGTGTTAAAGTAATTCTTAAGTGAACCGTTTTCATTGCACAATATTGAAACCATGTACAATAATGGCTTACGACACATTGACGATCTGCAAACAAGGGTTATTTATTTTTGTGAGGTTTCTGTAATTATTTTTGTCACAACTACCAGCACCATGTCTTTCAAGGATTTGTTGATATATTTATTACCTGATATTGCTAAACAGATCATTTTACAACAAGTACTGGTGTCTTGAATGTAGATTGGTTTGCATAGGAACACAGTATCATAAATTAAATGTTCACCTGATCTTCAGCTTCTGTTTTTGGGCTGCTGCATAAGCTTTATATATGTAGCTTTATTAACTCATATATATGCAATATGCATCTCTTAGAACGTAAGTTAGGGGTGTTAGAAGATTACTGTAGATTTTTTCTAATTTGTAGGAGACCTTGCCATCATAACTCGAAGGTTCTTCACGGAACAGGAACATATTGTTTAACCTCTTTCCATCGGGGGGCATCCGTCAGTCAGTCAGTCACTAATGATTTTAGATTGTTGTCAGGGTGGATTAAGGCAGTTTCTGCTTGAAACTTTAATTTCTTGCTAATTTTACCTAACAATAGTTCGAAATGCCTACATTGCACCCCTTTAGAAGAATATTTCAATATTTTTTTTTTTTTGTTGTGATCTTTTTTCTATGATCTAAAAGTGAAAGATAACTTGTCTATTTTATTTTACAGGTTCTTTAAAATCATCAGACACAAAGTGTGGACCATGTGATGTGAGAGAAAAAAATAACCCGTCACTATACTGGTGTATGTCATGTGAAGAAGGTCTGTGTGCAGAATGTTACGACCATCATAGAGCAATAAAGTCATCTAGAAATCATTCAGTTGTTCCCCTAGAAAACTTCAAACCTCTAGAGCAATTCATTTCATCTTTCATAACAGATTGTTCAATCCATGATAGTCCTTTAGAACTTTATTGCCCATGTCACGAAGAACCTTGCTGTACCAAATGTGCTGCATTAAGTCATAAAGACTGTCTAGGAATAACACTTTTTCACACATTCATACATAATTTAAAGAAATCAGTGACAGTAGAAGATCTTGAAAAGGAACTAGGAAACTTTGTAGAAAATATTGACACTTTGATAAAAAATCGTAAAATGAATATGAAAGAACTTGAAAATCAGTCTGAAACGAAATTTGACCTGTATCAACTTAGGAAAGAGATAGATGATCATTTAAAAAATCTGGAAGTAAAACTGCAGTCCAAATATCAAAGGTTGCACATTGCTTCAAAGGCAGAAATTCAAGCAATTGTAGAAAAACTTCAGGACAAAAGAAAACTCATAACTGCCTATAAAGATAATTTGTCACAACTGACGCAAATTGGTACAGATACGCAAATGTTTCATGGCACCAAGCAGATAGAAAAGATTATTAAAGATGAAGTGAAGGCCCTTACTGAAATTGTAAATGATTCAGGAATGCATGAGATTAAAATTAAATCAAACAGAAATAACATTCAATTCGAATCAATTGCACTCATATCTGAATTAGTGGATGTGACTGTAGAAAGGGAAAGTTGTAAAGTTGTTCTGAAAGACATGTCTATTGGTTCAAAATGTCAGAATGTAAAAGATAATGAAACAGAAGTATCAGTTGTAGAAAAGATACAAACTGAATTTGACAAATCATTATTTCTTGAAGATGCAAACATTTGTACCTTAAAAGTTCTACAGAATGGTGACATTGCAGTAGTAGATGCAGAATTCAACCAGATTATAATATTTAATATCAATGGATCAATTGAAAGGGCATTTGACCTTCCAGATAGACCATTTGGATTGACTATTGTAGACGCAAATACTGTTGCAGTTTCATTTCCAGAAATTTGTAGAATAAAGGTTTACCTCCTGGATGATACATTTACTGAGGTAGACGAAATAGAAACAGGTGATGAGTGTTGGGGTTTACAGTTTGAAGATGATTTATTCATAGCTGCAATTAGAAATGTTGAAATTGTATTTCTTAAATTATCAGGAAATGTTCATAAAACGTTCCCAATGCAACAAAAGAATCTTGTTTATGTTTTTAAAAACCAGCAGAGGCATTTTCGTACAGAATTTGAAAACAACACTGTTCATTGCTATAGCTCTACTAATGGGCGGAAACTGTGGCAGTTTTCTCATCCAACTGTACTTGGTCCCAGAAACATGTGTAGTGATGACAAAGGCAATTTATTTGTAGCTTGTCTAGAATCCGACTGTGTAATTCTTATTTCTAGTGATGGGAAAAAATTCAAAAGAGTGGTTGAAATGAGATCTGCAAAGTGTATTTGCTTTGATGGCAAAAATTCTATTCTTTATGTTTGTAGTGAAACTGGAAGTGAAATGGCTTCATTTATTATTCCAAAAGATTTTGGATCTTTTTAACATGTACAATATTAAACTTCAGCCATGTAGGTAGATCTAGAAGTGATTTCAAAAGATGAAAAAAAAAATGTAAAATGATTTAAATATACCAGTACATGTTATATGTTATTACCATAATTTCATTCTTGCATTGCGGGAATTTCTCTCTACATTGAAGACCTGTTGGTGACCTTCTGCTGTTGTTTTTCTATGGTCAGGTTGTTGTCTCTTTGACACATTCCCCATTTCCATTGTCAATTTTATTATAATTTAAAAAAAAATAAAAATACCATAAATAAATTCAAGACTTTTGAATCGAGAAAATTTGAAGGAAATATGGTCCTTACACACTTTTATATACTGTATGGAAATAAGGAATGTATCAAAGAGACAACAGTCCGACCATAGAACAGACAACAGCAGAAGGTCTTCAATGCAGCTAGAAATTCCCCAACCAGGAGGCTTCCTTCAGCTGGCCCCGAAACAAATATAAATACTAGTTCAGTGATAATGAACGCCATACTAAACTCCAAATTGTACACAAGAAACTAAAATTAAAAATAATACAAGAATAACAAGGGCCACAGGCTCCTGACTTGGGACAGGCGCAAAAATGCGGCAGGGTTAACATGTTTACCATATCTCAACCCTATACCTCTAGTCAATGTAGAAAAGTAAATGCATAACAATACGCACACTGACATGACTTGACAGGTAATTTTGCCACTGTCAGATCATCTTTCAATAGCGGTTTTCAAATCATGAAATGGTATGTTCTTATTTGAGCCATGTTGGCCTTATTTATTTGAAGGTGGAATCATCTTACACATTTTTATTAAACAAGATACCGGGTACTCAAATGATGATTGTGGGCAAGTTTGGTGATAATTGTCCAAATAGTTTTGAAAAAGTTTCTGCACTTTGACGGACACTAAAAGACTGATACCAATTGATGAAAATAGCTGACAATGGCTTCTTTTAACATTCTGATCCTTGGTCTGTGTTGTATAGTTGTCCATGTGTAATTATAATAAAATTGGGAATGGAAATGGGGAATGTGCCAAAGAAACAACAACCCGACCATAGAAAAAAACAACAGCAGAAGGTCACCAACAGGTCTTCAATGTAGCGAAAAATTCGCGCACCCGGAGGCGTCCTTCAGCTGGCCCCTAAACAAATATATACTAGTTCAGTGATAATGAACGCCATACTAATTTCCAAATTGTACACAAGAAACTAAAATTAGAATAATACAAGACTAACAAAGGCCAGAGGCTCCTGACTTGGGACAGGCGCAAAAATGTGGCGGGGTTAAACATGTTTGTGAGATCTCAACCCTCCCCCTATACCTCTAGCCAATGTAGAAAGGTAAACGCATAACAATACGCACATTAAAATTCAGTTCAAGAGAAGTCTGAGTCTGATGTCAGAAGATGTAACCAAAGAAAATAAACAAAATGACAATAATACATAAATAACAACAGACTACTAGCAGTTAACTGACATGCCAGCTTCAGACTTCAATTAAACTGACTGAAAGATTATGATTTCATCATATGAACATCAGGCACAATCCTTCCCGTTAGGGGTTTAGTATCATACCATCATAACATAATAACATATATAAGAAGAACATAACCTGTGTCATGCCAACAACATTACCTCAGTCTGCACGGTTAGCCACTAGTCGGATGCCCCAGACTAGTAAGTTTTTGCAAAACTTTGTTTGGACCAATAACAAAAATGTCAAAATATTTGTTTCCAGACTAGTAGTTGAAAAAGTTTTTGGTGCAGACTGTTACCTTACTTTAATTTATACACTCTTGATAGCGATTTAGTTCATGACAAATGCTGAAGTATTAATTCTTTGAATTCAGAAAATATATTGTTTATGTGTTTAGGCCACAATAGATCTTGAGGTTAAATCAAGTGAAATATGTAAATGTTACACACTAAAATGTTTTATTTCTTTTATTAAGTAACATACCTATCCCATAGGATTTTTGCCTTATTAAAATCATAACATTGTATTTTTGATTTACATTTTTTTCCTTCTTAATTTCAATATTTTTAACTTCATTTAACCAGCAAGGTGATTCCATTTAGAAAGTCCTTGAAAGAAATAACAGTTTACCCTTCACAATATCAGGGCAAGACAAACTGCTGCAGCCAAGGGCTAGTCTCTTTTTGAATTTTCATATCAAACAGGATATGGACCTTTGGACACTATGCTATTCTAAATGTGTGTGTAAAAAAATTAAATAATGCAAACGATATTAGTTTCTTTTATTATAAATAAATAAAATGCATAGTATAATGAAAATATATACTTATACATAACAATGAAATGTTGTAACAATGATCCCCTTACAAGGCTAACAAGTGTACCATCCTTCTTTATGTATATGAGCACCATACTACTGGCAATAATCTATTGTAATATAGTGTGTGGGAATTTACAAATGAGAAAACAGAAAATTTCACATATCTTTAAAATTAATCAAGTTATTGAATAAGTTACTATAAATGTTAATTTAAAAGTTTTCATCCATGTAGATATATACTGGATTTAGGAAGAAATATAATGATCATGTTAAGTTTCCATGCAAATTGAAATTAGATTTACATGTTAAGGATCTGCTAGACTGTAAATATTTTTTTACAGATAAATTCTGATAGTTACCCTCTTTAGCCATCACAAGAGTATGACAGAGTGAAATAATTTAAACAGTTGATATGTTTGAAATATACATAGCAAATTTGCAAGACAAGAGTGCACACGCTGAAATGTCTCGCCTTCTTTACTAATCATTGATATTATGTTGATA
This sequence comes from Mytilus edulis, assembly GCF_963676685.1. Classification (NCBI taxonomy): domain Eukaryota; kingdom Metazoa; phylum Mollusca; class Bivalvia; order Mytilida; family Mytilidae; genus Mytilus; species Mytilus edulis. The sequence continues at coordinate 23,846,517 of NC_092345.1, forward strand.
GTCCTGAGTATAAAGCTTTATTAAAAACTGTCACATAAACTTAACATTAACCAAGATAACTAAACAAAGACCAATGAACCATGAAAATGAGGTCAAGGTCAGATGAACCATGCCAGGCAGACATGTACAGCTAACAATGCTTCCATACAACAAATATAGTTGACCTATTACTTATAGTTTAAGAAAAATAGACCAAAACACAAAAACTTAACACTGAGCAATGAACCGTGAAAATGAGGTCGAGGTCAAATAAAACCTGCGGGACTGACATATAGATCATAAAATATTTCCATACACCAAATATAGTTGACCTACGGCATATAGTATTAGATAAAAGACCAAAACTCAAAAACTTAACTTTAACCACTCAACCATGAAAATGAGGTCAAGGTCAGATGACATTTGCCCGCTAGACATGTACACCTTACAATCTTTCCATACAACAAATATAGTAGATCTATTGCATAAAGTATGAGAAAAACAGACCAAAACACAAAAACTTAACTATAACCACTGAACCATGAAAATGAGGTCAAGGTCAGATGACACCTGCCAGTTGGACATGTACACCTTACAGTCCTTCCATACACCGAATATACTAGACCTATTGCTTATAGTATCTGAGATATGGACTTGACCACCAAAACTTAACCTTGTTCACTGATCCATGAAATGAGGTCGAGGTCAAGTGAAAACTGTCTGACAGGCATGAGGACCTTGCAAGGTATGCACATACCAAATATAATTATCCTATTACTTATAATAAGAGAGAATTCAACATTACAAAAAATCTGAACTTTTTTTTCAAGTGGTCACTGAACCATGAAAATGAGGTCAAGGACATTTGACATGTGACTGACGGAAACTTCGTAACATGAGGCATCTATATACAAAGTATGAAGCATCCCGGTCTTCCACCCTCTAAAATATAAAGCTTTTAAAAAGTTAGCTAACGCCGCCGCCGGATCACTATCCCTATGTCGAGCTTTCTGCAACAAAAGTTGCAGGCTCGACAAAAAATGATGTTGATTTTTTTGTATGCAGCCTAAATTTCATACCCTTAAATTTATAATTTTTAGATTTACTGATTGGTAATAAGTTTCCAAACAACATCCTGGCTGAACTCGTCTCTTATGTTCATCATTCATACATAAATCAAAATTTTGTGTTTTCTCATTTCCCAAATCACACAGTAACTTTATTGTCTGGTAATAAAAATAACAGTGCATCATATTGTAGTATAAACCATTTGTAAGTTAATCAATTTCTTGCCAGGAATTAAGTTCCATTTTACTTTTATTAATTGCTATTTATTATGTTAGGCACTGATCCATCTACTCAGGTTGAACTTGACTGAACATAAGATAAAGTCCTAATTTCACTGTTTCTTCAAGATGTATTGCATTTAATATTTTAAAGATTGTTTCAATTATTAAATGCATAAAATTTAAATTATATCATTGAAGAGATACATTTTATGACATGAAAACTGAAAATAGCAAATTTGAAAAAAAATATTCATCACTAATGCCTTCAACTTAACATTCAAGAATGAAATGTATTAAAAATTGATTATTTGATAATTTGTCTTTCCAAAATATTAAACAGAGATTTGTTATCCCCCCCCCCCCCCCCCCCCAAAAAAAAGGTGAATCATGTTCAAAAGTTCAAAGACCAGTATCAATGAAAGATGCCCCTAGTCTCAACAACTTTTTAAGGTCAAAGGTTAACATATTCACTATTCCAGTCAAACATAATATGAATATCTTTTGAAAACAAAACAAAAAATTAATACTTTTTTTCTTCTCCACAAAATCTAAAAACTTAGAAATAAACCAAGCCTCCCTTTGAAATAACATAATATGATAGATATCACTTGATAATGAAAATAATGTGTTGTATTGTATCCATAGGCCGTCTATTTTAACAAGTTATACAATCTATGAATATAGTGATTTAGAAGTAACAGCAACCCATCACAACCAATTATTAATCACACTGCAATCATGGTTTTATTAACACATTAATGTAACTACACAAAGAGTTCTGCTTTATATGATACAAGTATATTAAATGTGTCACTTGTTAAACCATGTAATTGATAATTTGGAAGTAAACTGGACTAAATCTTGAACATCTTAAGCCATAAATATTTTAGTATAAATGGTTCTTGTGCAGATCACACTCACACTTTCGTATCTTATAAATAACAAACAAAATTTATACACATCTGTACTAACATATGTTTTATTCCTAACTGCATTTGATATAAGGAAGATATAAGAGTTTCCCACTATAATAATAGGCCAGCTATAATTAAAATACTATTTTTACAAATTCATTCATTTATTAAAAGAACAACGAAATCAAAATCTGTTCAATATCATTACTATAGATAAACAATATATTAAATTTGCTTTCATCATATATATATATTTGGAAGTCTGTTCTATACATACATTTCTTCATGTAGTACCTTATCTAAGTTTTTCATACATACAGTTCTTTACTAAGATACTTTTTCAGTACATATAAGAGCCTTATGTAACTATTAAATGCTTTTGAACAATAGGTTTTTATAACTGTACCAGCAGTTTCTAATTTTCCAGCTATTGAAATGGTTCAAAAAGATAACTTCATAAATTTTTGAAAGACTTCAAAAAAGAATTAAAATACCAGTTTCAGACTTTAAGTATTCAACTTCCTGTTTGATTACAAAGAACTATCAAAGTAAGAACTATTTGTCAAGTAGCAGTGGAAATTGCTGCATACCAATCACTTTTTTAAAGTAAAAACCATGGATACTATCATGTAAGGGTTAAATAGTTTCAAATAAAAAGTTACAAAACTTATAGACTGGGTTAAAATATACCTTCACATAACATGGAGACCAATGTATGCTTTTATGCTACTAGGAATTACCATGATTGATATATATTCTAAAAGTGACTGTTTCTTGAAATTTATCATGTATTTTACGATTCTGTAAGCAGTTATGAAATAACATTCAGAGCAAATTAAAAGCAGTATGATGAAACAGATGATTTTGAAGAAAAAGCTATTGCATTTGTAAAATATGACATATTTTAAAACAAAAAACTCAAGATTTGACCTGGTTTAACAAACAGAATAGGTTAAATTTACACTGCCTTATTTTCAAAGAAAACTTGACTTTTAACCTAAAAATATCGGTTAACGGAGCACACCCAGTAACTATACATGTTAAAAGCATTCCCCATAATAATGCATGCTAAGAAACATACACTTTTTATTTTCGTCATGTTGAATTTTGATATATAGATCATACTACATGTACTAAGATAGAGTAATAAAGATATATCACAGATTATGCTAAAAACCTAAATACCCAGGCATGAGTTGAGCAAACACATTTTTGTTTGTGACAGGATAGTTTTTTTTATAGAAATAAAATTTAAAGAGCAAGACATTTTTTCAAAAGAATAAACAAATGGCAAGGAATGGAATATTAAATTTCTGGATATAATAACTCTATCCAGATTCTATTTTTCAGTTCGCTGTCTAAACAGCTGGGTCTATAAAAGACACACTGAATAAACATATCACGGATACCTTCACCAGTCCAACGAATCATGGTACATGACAATGACATTGAAATGAACATTGAGTGGACTCAAAAGCACCAATGCTAGCATTGGATGAAAATATATCTCCTCTTATGCTTTCTATTTGATGTTCAGATAATTAAGAACTGATGAAAACAAAACAAAAAATGATGGACAGCAACCATGCAATAACCTTGCTATCAATTTTGTTATCCTAGTGCTTATAGGCACTTGAATACAAAGAATTTAGCACAATTTTGTTCAACATTTACAAATAAGCAGAACTCTCACTAATGAATATGAATGTTTTCATGAAAATACTGAAGCGAAGTTGGATTCAAAACCTAATCTACTTTATCAGTAAACTCACTTACAACTGGAACATTTAAACATTAAAGGTCTTGGGAGTATATAATTATTCCAACATGTTATTGCACTCTTTAGTGTGATGCAAGGTTTTGTTATTGATGACTTTAATGATGTAATAAGGCAAAACAATGTTTCTGGAATCCTATATCATCCTAGAAAAGCTTAAAAATCTATGTTCCTTTACACTCATGCATTCATACATCATGCATTTTGACCGCAATTTTGCGCCTGTCCCAAGTCAGGAGCCTCTGGCCTTTGTTAGTCTTGTATGATTTTAAATTTTGGTTTCTTGTGTATAATTCGGAGTTTAGTATGGCGTCCATTGTCACTGTACTATTATGCATATTTTAGGGGCCGGCTGAGGGACACCTACGGGTGCGGGAATTCTCGCTGCATTGAAGACCCATTGGTTGCCTTCGGCTGTTGTTTGCTCTATGGTCGGGTGGTTGTCGCTTTGACATATTCACCATTTCCTTTCTCAATTTTATCTTCTAGTAGTTTATCTTTCTTATCAGATGTAGACGGCATTGGTCCCCAAATATAGAATATACTAGCGTGAAGTACTTTTATTCATTGAAGATTTCATGTTTCACTAGAAACATTAAATAAAATAGTCAACTGAATGACAAAATGTGTCATTGATCTTTCTACATGGCAAGCCTGGAATGTGCATGAAATTAAAAGCCCTTAAACCGCAGCTTTTCTGGCAAACCATGAAAACTAATTTGAACAGATAAAAGTAAATTCACAGCAACTTTTATTTCAGTGGGTATCTAGCCAAGATAAGCAACCCTCACACTCAATTTGTTTCATATCCATTTCCAGAATGGACATGTTCACTGGCAACTGAGGTAGCTTGTCATTACTGACCTATGCCAACAAGTCTCTGATCATGAATCAATGAATTCTATTGGCTAAAACCTACAATATTAGTGCCCTCATACATTATAAACCTTTCCCTTACAATATTTACAAGGTAAAAAGTTATGATCAACAGTTCGATCAGTATAATTGTTATGACTTATTTCTGATAATAGGTTCATTATTTTTGTGGCAGTGCCTTCTGTATTTTCATTAGTTTTTGATTTATCAGGTCGTTGGTCTTTTGTCATATGATGATGATGTTCGTGATTATGATGATCATGATTATGATGGTGGTGGTTGTGGTTCGTATGGTCCTGAGGAGTTTCCTCCCCTAAAGTGTCTGTTGTTCCTTCCTGTCCACCGACAATTGTTTCCACTTCACTGTCTGAATCTTCTTCTGAACTAGTGTAATCTGGCCAATCTGGAAAATAATCAACTTTGAACAGAATGGAAATAAAATATGGCAAACTAATATGCTATTTAATTACTCTTTATCATAACATGAAATACTGTTGATTATTTATGAGATATCATTTTTAGTAAATTTTGTTAACAGAGAATTCAAATATTCAGCTAAGTTTACATTCAAAAATCATGAAAATACAATCCACTAGATTTGGTATCTACAAAAATAAATGAATCCACAGTATTTGAATCACACCTCAGACAATCTTCTGAACAAAATTTTGTTTTATATAATTTTCATATTCTAATTCTTGAATTCTCCTTTTATTTTGTTCTTTACAAAGTGGTAACTTATAAATGTTACATTATGTAAATCTTATTCCTTAAACTATGATTTGCAATGATGCTGATATCTATGAAATGCTTATAAAAATATTGAAATAATTGTTGGTTTTTTTTTTAAAGTTGAAGATATTTTATAAATAATATTTTTAACAATAATGAAAATTGAAATAAATGGGGAATGTGTCCCTGGGACTCCTGCTTGCATATCATTTGATGTTATAAAGGGACATAACTGAAGAACATTAAAATTGACACTACCCAAATTCGATCCGTTTCGTGGTAATACTAGTAAGTTTGAGTACCATTATAGAATGGTAAAAATAACACCACCTTATTTCAAACTTGATCTGTATTATGTGGTAATAAGCATTGTGTATAAGTTTCATAACAATTGGTTGAGGCAAACTAAAGTTAGAGAATGGAAAACTACTTTGGGACATATGTACTGACAGACAGAAAAGGGTAAAACTTAATAACCGCTTCCCCTATGATATAAAAAAAACACATAAACATTATTACAATAGGCTGTCACAACGAAAGCAAACAGGATTTATTAACATTTATTTGTGTCCTGCCAATATCACAAGAACCATAACTGATGAACGGTGAAAGTGAAAATCGCCAATATCAAATTTGACCTCCATGTAGTCATCAGTATCAACATATTAAAATTTCGAAAAGCTTAGGTTGAATGGTTCATGAGTAAATGCAACAACATAATGGAAACGCTATTTTTCGATCTTTCAAGAACCAAACTCCTGAACGGTAAAAGTCAAAATTGTCATTATTGAACTTGACCTTCATTTTGTCATCAGTAACAACATATTAAAATTTGGGAAGCTTTGGTTGAATAGTTCATGCGTATTGCATGGACACAACTGGAAATGCCATTCTTCAATCTTTCAAGAACCATAACTCCTGAACAGTAAAAGTCAAAATCGTCATTATTGAACTTGACCTCCATTTTGTCATCAGTAACAACATATTAAAATTTGGAAAGCTTTGGTTGAACTGTTCATGCGTAAATGCACGGACAACATTTGGTTGCCGCCTGCCCGACCACCTGTCCGCCCCACGTACATCCTCAATATCAATAACCGACATTTTTGTCACAAAAATCCGGTTAAAAAAGGATCAGCAGTACTTCTTTTTACTATAATTTTAAACATAAGATTCCCAAATCATGACTTAATTCAGCTGATACATTTATTCGACTATCTAAAATGTTCAATAATAAAAGTTCTCCAGCCTTTAACATACCTGTACCATTGACCATAGGTTCCTGACTAAGATGAGGCTGTATACTGACGTCAGGTGAAGTTATTGATGATTCCTCATGGTAGTTATGTAACATATTTTTCTCTCCTAGTAACTGCATCATTAGTGTCTGTAGTTCTCCTAGTTTTAACTGAATAATTGAAAAGATTAAAACTTACTCATTAAGACAACAGTATGACATCTGTTTATTTCACTAAAATACTAAATGATTTACAGTAAAAATGTAACCAGAACAGATATACAGCGTAACCTGTCTTATCTGACAAATTGGGAGACAAGAAAAAAATGTCAGATTAAGCAGGTTGTTGGAATACTCAGTTTTTTTCAGCAAGGATAGACATATTTTGGGACCATGAAAATGTGTTGGTTAAGGCTGGATGTTGGAATATTCAGGAATAGGCAGGTTACATTGTACCTGGTATTTGAGAAATGCAAATTTTAATATTACTGCAAAGTTAAAAAAATCATCAACCTTTGCCTGACTTGTTTGTAAAGATCTAAAAGACTTAGTTTATGTTTCGCAAAGTAACTCTCCTGTTTGCTGAGGACAAAATGTGTGCACAATAGCATTAAGAAAAGACATTTTCAGACGGTTTCATTGAAATAGAGTACAAGCTTCAAAGTGTACACAGACAGATGACTGTAATAGTTGTACCCTGTCCTTCCACTTTGTGATATGTAAATTTACTTAATGAAAATATTGTTTTTGCTCCGCTCTTGGTACAAATCTATTTTTTCGTCATTCATCAAACTTACCGACATTTCTTCTCTGTCTTTGGCTAAATGTGAAATATAATCGTTTTTCTGTAATTCTCTTTGCTGCAATATTGCCCTCTGGTGGTGATATAAGGAGATGTATTCACCTGACAGATATAAATATGTATATATAAATTTGAAATAGTGTTAAGAGTTAAAGACAATGAAAATATTGAGCACTTTGCCAGTTTTGTTTTGATTAATCAAACAACTGTTGGTTTTAGCATAACAAAAGAAATATAAAGGTTTGACTTGCCTAATGAAACAGTAACAAGACATAAAAAAAATAGCTGATCTTTTTGAAGTGCAATATGACTACATGAAAAAGGTCCATGTCAAGTCATATAAAAATTTGTCTCATACTTAAGTCACTGTGATTTTAAATTGCCATTTTTAAATGATGTTTTACTTATTAAATATTGCCATTTCAATATGTTTCACTCAAATTTATCTGTATCTAACCTATAGTTTCTGATTTTCCCCTGAAACTATATCTCTGTATCATACCTATAGTTTCAGATTCCCCCTGTAACTGTATCCCTGTATCATACCTATAGTTTCAGAGTCTCCCTGTATCTTACCTATAGTTTCAGATTCTCCCTGTAGCTGTAATACTGTATGTTCCAATTCATCTGACTTATCTGATAACTCAGCCTTATCTCTCATCACTTTCATATACTTATTCTGTAAGTAAAATCAACAATAATAATGTATAAACAAGAATGTGTCCTCAGTACACTGATGGCCCCACTCGCACTATCATATTCTATGTTTAGTGGACTGTGAAATTGGGGTAAAACTCTTATTTGGCATTCTAATATGATGTGCTTCATTTGCTTTATGAATAAACCCATGCTCTAAATCCAATAAAAAAAATTTGCACATGCGTATACATGTAATGACTATTACAAAATAATGAGTTTTATCAAATTGGTATGCATTTAATATATTTGATTATCTTTAAACATTTCCAACCTCTTAAATGATGCACATGTTGTTACTAATTCAATTGTTATGACTGTAATGTGTTGCACTTCGAAATTGACAAATTTGACCTAGATACAACAACCTTTCATGCTGGCTGTTCAAAACTTCTGCCTCTGAAAAATCACATTGCCAGCCATTAGCTTGTTTACGAACAAAAAAGGGAGGTTCATAGAAGAGCCTATACAAACGTTCTACACTTATACACATCAAACATAGAAATTACCTTAATTATCCTAATCAGAATCGAAATAATTGATGCAAGCTATATACTTTATTTTAGTTTTAACATGGGTAGGCATTATATTCGTGTTATTTTAGCGCTCACTATCGCTCGGAGCAAAATTAATCACGAATATAATGCCTACCCATGTTATAAATTCAATGAAGTATAGCTTGCATCACTTATTTCTTAATTAAAATTAGAAAGATAATATCATTGGGAACATGTGTACTAAGTTTCAAGTTGTTCACTCTTCACTTCATCAAAAACAACCTTGAAACAGGACAGACAGACGGACAAACGAATGAACGGATGGACGAAAGAACGGACTCACAGGCCAGAAAACATAATGTCCCTCTACTATCGTAGATGGGGAATAAGTAGGTGGGGCATAAAAGGACTTTATATTCTTCCAAAATAAAAGTGTAACATGGAAGATAGGCAACTTATTATACACAAACAAATTATCGGTAAACACACTCCTAGCTTTCAAGAATGATTCTTTAAATGAATGATTTTTTGGGATAGCCTGAACTACACATCATTGAGATGGGAGCCATCTCTGTAGGTCTCTGTAAATAACGTGTGGTAACAAATTTGTATCTTTACCATACGACATAGGATTGTCAACTGAAACCAAAGTTATTGACCTTGACCTTTGACCTAGGAAGTTGAACAATTATTATGACACACACACCCTCTGGTGGTGGTTAATATACTTGTCAAGTATAAACTTTGAAATCATAACAGTTCTGTAGATATGGAGGGGACACAATTTGTTATGGACAGACAGACTGATCACTTTAGGCGACCCACCTAATTCCATTAGATAGCTGTATCAAAACTTTATCCTTAGATCAAGTAAAAATTCCAAATAATTGTTTGCTTCTACGAGTTCTTCAATATCTTATTGATTGTATAGTTTTCACTCTGAAGACTTAAAGGGAAATTCCGCGATTTTTTACTTATCATCTAATTATGTTCATCTTAACATAAAAAAACACATTTGCAAAGTTTTAAATTTATATTCCTTCTAATAACGGAGAAAATCAAGTATTTGTAACTTTTTTGGTTGAATTCTCGAGTGGGTCGTGACGTATTAGCCCGATTTATTGAATTCTGGGAAAAAATAAAATCTGTTTAACTCTTATAGCTTATCGACAATATACGTAATTAAAAGCGCACAGCTGACGAATGGTCGAAGTTATAAACCACAATATAAGAATGAACGAAAGTGAATATGCATATATATACCGTTTTGTATTGATTGAATTAAACTCCTATAAAATTATCTCTAGTAAATGTTTTTGAATAAATTTAATTAATTATTGTTGAGATTTTTTTCATAAAATATTTATTGAACATTTTTACTGATATTGAACTGAAAATATTTCAGTTCTATTTACCGTTATTGTTTTGATAATCATTTCAAATGCAACTAATGTGTGAGCAGAGTGTGTATATTATTTTGTAAAGGTCACTGTATATTTCTCGGCTTGAGGTCAATTCGTTTACCTTGTAGCTATTTAGCCGCAGGTGTGAGTTCAAGCGTACACAGGTATAAATGTTGTTATTTGGAAAGGATAAATAGAAAGGATTAGAGTATATGCTGTCATGATGTTAATACACTAAGATTAAATACACGATGAGAATAAAGATACAATAATTAAATTGTGTAAATTAATTGAAAATAAAATTCAGATTCGTAATTCCGAAAGTGTATAAAAATAAAAGGAAACAATTTTTGATTACTTTCTTAGCGGCAATTGGCATAAAGATTCAAATATGAAGCAAAAAATAGTAGTTTTAATCTTTAATAAAAACTAAATGCAATATTACCCAATTTGATATACCATTGTACATCTGTTTGATATCATTGACTTTACCGGAATTTCTTAACTTGTATTCAAATCTGGCTGTGTTTAAATGCTAATAAAACTATTGCAATTTTAAAGTTTTTAATTGACAAAAAATACAACATACAACATGCATAATTTTTTTTTAGTTTCTTTTTAACATTTTATTCTTACATAATTAAATTCATTTGACAATCATTTACACGAACTTTTTGTGAAAAGAATACTAATTATCTAAGCTAAGGCATTATATCTTTTGAGGATTTTTGAGGATTTTTTTTAAATTCTATGATAATAGTTGTGCAATGTTGAACATGATAGCCGTCATTAATCCAAATAAGTAATACAGTAGTTGTAATAAAAGTTATACTTTAGTCATGCATTACAGATATTGACGAATTTATAATAGTTTGTTCATACATCGTTGTTCATGAAACAATCATTATTAGTATACATGTAAGTTTCCTGGCGTATAAGAGCCATTGAGGATGAGCTCCAGAGAAATCAGACTAGTTGCGTTTCGTTCGTTTGTTTGTTGGGAAAGGAGAGGAAATGCAACCGCTTGCACAGATAAACGACAGAATTACCATACAAGCATTTATAGTCAACACAATCAGAAAGAGTTCCCATCGTTAGACGGGGAATATGAAGGCTTCCAAGAATGAACAAGTGACATGTCTAACTCTGAACAGTTAGAGAACAGACTATCGACATCGAACGCTTGTTCTTGATATTTGAAACTGTATGCATATATATACGTATACGTTTATGATATAGTGATGAGTTCTGACAAAAACTAAATTCCTTCATGGTTATATCTTGCCATACGTTTGTAAGGTGATTACTCAAAATCGTTATTTGAAAATCCTGTTTGTGAGATGTAGATTCATTTCAATACAGAAATTTCGTCTATATATTTCACAAGTGTATAACACGGAGAAGCTCTGAAGGTTCATTACTCCCATTTTGTTTGGGTGTGAACCATCGATGTTTACAGCAATATCAAGGAATAAGGTGATGATGGTAGAAAGAACTATGGGCGTCATGTGGCAAATATTACATGCATATCGGAAATTGAGTTGTCAATCTGTATGAAAAGTTTTCCAATACAACCATATTATTGAGAAGGAATGTTTACATGCTATACTCTCGTACTAGTATTACAGGGTTCTTGTGGCGTTCACCTTAGACACACATCGTTTTAACGATGTTTAAAAAAAGACAGAACCAATTTAATGTCATATTTCCCTATTTTTTAAATATAACTAAAATTCTTTTATCTGACAAGAATATCCCTATTTAGCGAACAAGTAATTTATTCTTTTTTCGGTTATTGAATACCAAGAAAGAAAATAAATCCCGAAATTAATTTGAAACTTTGATACTCAAAAGTTTCCCAGCAAAATATTCACATCCCCTGGGGATAATTAGTGTTCGTCCAGTGGCATATATAACAATTGTGATGACGAATTCCTTCCTTTGTTTGAGAACAATCTTATTGAAATATAAATCTGTGATTTTCCTAGGTCCACAGCTTCAATGAACCAAAGCAAAAGTTATACATCGACCTGTATTTAAATCAAATTGGTTCTCTTTTTCTTTTGGTATACAACTGTAGTCTATCGACATTCGATGATTACATACTGTTGGCATACGTTGGCTAGTCTATTTACAACACTTTTACCCCTATTTATTCAAAATATATGTTTTTTTCTTATGTTCAATGTATACACGTATATATTTTAAATTGCGCTATAGTTACGTAACTTTATATCCAGTCGTATAAACGAATCGTCGGCAAGTGCGTAGCGTACATTTTTTTAAATCAATATTTCTGGTCTGTTCCAATCTGTCCTTCACTATTGACAATGACTATATATTACATTTTCCCAAATTCACCCTTGGAAAAAATATTTAAATAGATTTTAATTTCATCAAATCTTATTTTTTGGGTATTATTTATATATTATGAATTATATTCTTTACACCAGAAATGTTATTTATAAACAAGCGTATGAGTTTAGTAATGACAAGTAAGACAGAGTTGTATATTATACATCTGATAGTTCAAAATGGAAAGTTATAAGTTATAAGTTATCAGCCGTGTACACTGATCAATACCTGCAGAAGTGAAACGATGCATGAACTTGCAAGCCCAACAGGAAATCGCTTGAATACCTGGACGTGTCACCTCACACCCCTCACAATACCTTTGGAAGTAATACCTTTAGCCATGCTGGTGATCAGATAAGGGAAGATCAAAATATATTTGAAAAAAGTTTATTACTTTAAAGAATTATGAACAAATTAGATTTTCGAAAACAATTTTCACGGAACACTAATTCCAATATCAACAGTTTAAAAACAACAGACCATGGTAATTTAAAAAAAGTAAGAATATTTTCCGTATCAAGTTAGTTAGTCGTATTAAACAACCGTACGATTGACAAGATATCGACACGCAATTACGACTACATCGGTTACTGTAGTTTTGTTTCTTTGTGGTTTATAGACATATCGTTTTTATTCATCGGGAAAGAAGACAAGATGGCGGATCTCGGAGAATTGATACTCTAAATTTAAAATCGATGGTGATCGCTTATCTAGCGGAATAAAACTTTAATATCTATGAATTTGAACATTTTTATACAGAATGAACATAATATCAATTTTTGATTTTTTTGCGAAGTTTCCCTTTAAGATTACAAAAAAGACAATGGTTGCTGCATACTGATCAGGATATAACTAAACTTTCTGTAGCACCAGATTCAAGGCTTTATGAGCTTTCATTTAATTTATAGTTTTAGTGGGGCCTAAATTAAAATATTGTTTGTTTGCCCTTTTCCGACCCTATGTTTTGAAACAGGGTAGGTAGGTAGGTAAAATATTTTATTTTTTTCCCCAAAAAAATAACTTGGCTCGGTATATTATTTGTCATGGGTAGGCAGGTAGGTAAAATATTTTATTTTATAGATACAAAATCTGAATAATGTCATTTTTTTGGCCGTTTTGTTTTTGCAAATAAGTTTTCCGCTGGGACTATTAGTTTTGAAAAAAAATATATAAGAGATAACTTTGAACTGGTAAGATAATGTCCGGGCAGACATATATTACTAGTAGAAAAAGTCCCTAGAGTGTTACAAATTTCGTGTGTGCCTTTTTTTCCAATAAAAATGCTATAAGACTTAAAACTCAATTGTCACGTATTTTGCATCACATTTATAAATGATCTGTATGGAAAACTTGGCGATTTTACTGCCAGATATTCTCCATTTTTAATACAGGGTGTTATCACTTTTGGTTCATGTCAGATATAAATAATTTAGCGGCATCGTTAACATAATCATTCTGATATGCGGATCACAAAAGGCCATCCCTACATAGAATACAACGTCCGTTTACAAATTAGTTTGTACACACGTTAATACTTTTGTATCAAACGAACTTTTTTTGTAAATGAACCCTGCTCTTTAAGTTTAAAGGTACAGAGTAACGTACTTCATATCATGATTTCAGAAAGCGTTCAACATCGATTTCAAACAAATGCTTTGAAACTTCAAATGCAAGTGTTCATGTCAAACGCTCAGGTGATACCAAACGGACTGGACCATATACGTAAAGATAAAACCCGAGAATTCCGGTAAACAAGTTTTGAGCGGGAAATACAAATAGAAGATTTTTGGTAGGAACGAAAAAATAAAATAAAATAAAATCTTGCTGGTAAATACAAATAAAAGTTTTTCAGGCGGAACGAATTGATAGGGTCGGTCGGTAAAGGGCAAACAAACAATATTTTAATTTAAGCCTGGTATAGTTTTTGCACTTATCCTGATGTATTTTCAGTTGTCCTAGAACTGTACTGTCCACTTGAATTTTCTATTCTTTAAATACTCTCTTTATAAGTTTGGTATTTAAGTAATCATTATAATCAAATATACCTGTATTAACTCCATGGCTTGTTTTAACTGCTCATACTCTACTCTACTGACTATATTATTATCTTCTGACTGGAATGCACCTGAAAATACAGAATATGACATTGAGAAACAGTAACAATATGAATACCTGTATGAGTTCATCCATCCCAATATCACTTATTTCTGAATGATTTGATACTTTTCAGTTAGAGTTTAAAGGTGACTTTTATACAAGCAAATAGGCTAAAACTCATTATATTTTACTACTCTTTTAAGTGAATGTCTGCAAATGGTTTAAAAATCTAAATGATAAGTATCGATAGAAGATTTTAAGTATCTATATTCAATGTGTTTAAAAAATATAAAGTCATATATTTACTTTTCTGAACAACTTCCTCTTGTAAATCTGATACTTTGATAGATAGACTGTCAGACAATTCTCTCTGTTCTTTTAGACTCTCTACTAGTTGGTTTCTTTCTATTTCTAACTGTTGAATGGCTGAAGATAAGGAATCTATCTGTGGAAGATAAAATTATCAAGTTAATGAATATGTAGGGAGAGTTAGAATGTCAACAGATTGGTTGATAATAGACCATAATGAATATAATTAGTAATTAGAAGCAAACTATCCACTAAGATTACAAAATGATAGTTGAAATAAAAAAAAAGAGTTATTTTCTATGATTTCAGAAGGCAATAAGATCACTGTTAAAATATCACATTACTCTATAATCTGCAGTACAGAAGAAATCTTGTGAATGAACATCTTTCCGTAAAATTTATGTGAATTTTTCATAGATTTTCATAATTTTATACAAATATTAAATTTTATGTAAATGTCATATTACATTCACATAAATAGTTATGCCAATTTTCAGGATAACCTCAATTTCACATGTCATAAATTCTCATTGCTCAAAACTGCAATAAATGTATATGTAAATAAAGTGTTTACCACATCATCCCTCTTCTTCTCTTCCTCTGAGTCTGTGTGACCATTCTCTTTATGACTAGTAGCTTTAATTAACATGGTTCTCAACTCACTGTTCTGGGTTTTCAAGGCTTCCACCATATCCTAAACATAAAAAGTAATTTACTAAATTGTCATTTAATTCAGAATGAAGAAGCATAAATTCTTAGGATAATACAACTACTGTAAATTAAGATATTATTGTGTGCATTTATTATTGCAATTTTGTCATTTAAAACTAAAATGTGATTTAAATTTTTGCGATATTGAGAAAAATTCTGTTCAATTAAAAAAAAAAATCAAAATGTGAGTTTGAATTATTGCAATAATACCTCTGCATATTTTTTTGGGCAAATATCATGGTAGATAACTTTAATTCTTGCATACGAAAGGCATGCAATTTCAGTTACTGAACAAAATATCAGTCTACTCATTATCATATGAAGGTGAGGTGTGTCATTGGCAATATTTCAGATGATATGAAAACTCATGATATGTATGAAATCACTAGATACGATATTTGGTTTTGATATTGCCCTAGAAATACATCTAAAGGACAAATTAATTGCAGTTTTTCATGCATCATTCATACTTAAATGATTAAGACAGCAAAACCAAAGCTTGTAACATCCTAAAAATTGTCATGCCATTTAAACAGAAAAGTTCACAGTTTATAGCAAAAGTTTTTACATTTAAAGATCTATATAGCTTTTTATTAAATTTGTAATGAGGTTATCTCCTGAAGTACAAGTGTTGAAAACAGATATTAAAATGCATTTCAACATGTTTGAAATCCATATAAAATTTCATAAAAATCTGTAATGTCCCTAAATCATGAATACATTGCCCTTAGGAAATAATTTTGATTTCTGCAGTTGCTTTGAAACTATGAGTATGATATAATTTTGCATCCTTTGTGTGTTCATAGAATGATAGAATGATTTTGACATTTATTGAAAAAGAGTTTTGGTGGCTCATTTTCCTTCTATATCATACTGGCAAGTTGAAAATTTTTAAAAACCACAAGTTGCTTTGGCATTTGACTACATAGGGACCATGTAGAACTAATACAGATCCTTGATTTGACTTACAGCTCTTCTATAAAAGCATGCAAAGCAAACCTTTGATCAACTTGCTTGCTATGTTTGGATGTTTCTGAACAAAAGGTAGGTAGTCTGTTTCAGTCTGTTTACTATATACTGGAATTTGATTGGACGATATCCATTAACTTCATTGCATGTTAGTTTTTATTGTCCAATCAAATCCTAGTATATATAAAACAGACTGAAACTTAGCCTACCTATTGTTTGCAAACATAGCAAACAAGTTGATCAAAGGTTTGCTTTGCATGCTTTTATAGAAGAGCTGTAAAGTGTATATAGATGTTCTTTAAATACCTGTGAGTTATGTAATTCTCTACCCAGACTTTCCACCAATTGAGCTTGAGCTTCATAATGTCTCAGTCTATCATGTAATTGTTCTTGTTGGTACATGTCCTTCTTTGCCTCGTGAGTAGAAAGTTCTAAATCTGTTAACTTGGACTGTTTCACAGATAACTGTAAAGGAAAAGTGAGGAGAGTTATATAAGATGAATAATTTTCTAAAATTTATTTGTTTGCTGAAATGATCTTTTGCCAGTCTTTTATTTTCATATTCAATACAATTGCTTGCTTATACATCTAACTGATGGCAGAGGAAGAAAAATCAAATGTCTTTATATATTCAAATATCACAACCTATGCTTTAGCGAAGATAAAGGGAATCTGCACAAGTTTGTAACAAAAATATGTAGTTGGAATGCTTTATTTTGTTGTTAAGTGCGGTTGGAATTATAAATTATAAAAGCTGAAGATAAAAGGCAATCATTTTTTTTTTCAAATAAAACATGACATAATCTTAAGGTCAATCAACATATTGAAAAACTTAAAGTATAGGTAAACAGTAGGTATCTGATGAATCTGAAAGTGCTCCCAAAACTTCTGACTGCTAATTAGATGCTAACCAAATATGAAGTCATTTCTGTCAGAAGTACCTGGCAATAGTGTGACAGACATATTAGTTTGATTATCAAATGAAAAGAAGTATAGACAAAGTAAATGCATTGTCCACTACTAACGTGTGGGTATTTATAAATTAAATACAGCTACTGCTAAGCTAAGTTTGTTGTATAATTATAGACATCTTAAAATCTTACAGCATCTCTCATAACTCGGAGTTCATCTTCTTGTTGGGTAAGTTTACAAAACAATTCTTTAGAGCTATGTTGTTCTGACTGTATCCTGGTCATCAATTCCATGTTCTCATTACTCTGTAAAAGTAACAGTATAATTTATTTCAATCAATATTGTTATTACATAATTATCATTTTTTTCAAAATATCGCCTGGCAAACTGTTATCTTAAGTGCTATATGTCAAAGTCTCATCCTCAGTATCAGTTTATTCCTTAAAATCAAAATACTAAATAAAGACAAATAAAAGATTGCTCAAAAATAAAGATTAAACATCCAATAAAACATAATTTCTATCAAATACTCACCATTTTAACAAAGCCATTCTGTAGCTCTGCCAGTTGATGTTTAAGTTCTTTATTTTGAGTGAGTGCTCGACTAAGAGCTGTTTTGTTACTCTGAATACTCTCTAGTAGATGAGCTTTGTCGCCATCTTCTCTGTTTACTTCTGACATCCTGTCTTCTAACTGTGTAATCTTGTCTTCTTTTTCTTCTAAAAGTCTGTAAATTATTATGATACAAATAATTTGCCAATCTTTTAGTGCCTTTGCCAAAACATAACATTTAAAAAAATATATATATATTCACACTTCCAGTTTGAAACACCTATCAATGAATCAATTATATATGATTTTCATCTTTTACATATATCACACATGATGAAGTTCTATGTTTTTTTTAAATTTTTTTCACCTTTGCCACATAAGGGGAGATAACTTATATTATAGGAGAGATAAATCAGATAAGAGTAATTTTCATAATACAAAATGTTGTGAATTTACCTATTTTAAGATGGAGCAAAAAAAAAACAAGCCCTGTGACCCCATTTTTTCTTAGCTGAAAGCATGTTATAAGAGCTACCTTCTCACATTTTGTCTCAAATTCTATTGTTTAATTTTCTTTTTTATCACACAACATTGGATTTTCCATGCATAATCTATACAAAATCTGACAATTTTGCACAACCAGTAGAGTGAAAAAAGGGTCTAATGACTCATTTTTATTATATTTTCTTTTATTAAAATGTTAATCAATTTACCTGCTAAGCTGGACATTGTCTCTCATCTGTCCTTCATACTTCTGTATAAAGTCCTCATGTTTTTCTCTCAATTGATGCATTTCATTATCTTTCTGTAGAATCAAATCATTATTGGCACTGGTATTATTGCTATCCACATCTTCTGTAAAAATACACAGATACATTCTGTTTTATATATGTGTCTTATATACATTTGACTATAATTCATTCATAATTCTAGTGAATCACAAAATAAGTTTATCAATTTTTATGTTCTTCACTGAAAGCTTTCAAGAAGGAAAATGTAAGGTATACATAAATGAAACAGCAGTCAAATAACAAAATTAACCAAATGACTCATAAAGGTCTATAAACAGTTTTCTTTAATAGACCTATAATTGTTTAACTTTACACATTGTGAATTGGATGGAGAGTTGTCTCATTGTCATTCATATCACTCATTTACAGGTGTCAATAAAAAATTTGATCATTAATTAAACATGAGGAACAATAAGTTTTTCCAAACATTTACTTTTATTAGTGTGATATCAACTTTGTACAGCAAACAATTACCAATAAAAGGTTTCGTATGCATATCACATTTTATTGTTTGCACATTACTTCCGTGAAGAAAGCTTATAAGTTTGATTTGTGTAGAATGGGAAATTGCTCTAAAAAGGCCACACACTTCTCTTTCTATGACTCAAACTATATTAACATACCTAATCTTCGTTGTAATTCTAATATTGAAGATTCTAAGTCATGTTGACTTGTTAATAAATTTTCTCTGTCCTCTGTTAATGATGTTATCTATAGAAAATACAAGTAACAAAACAATCACTATACATTTATCTCTTACATCAATGACAAGAATGTGTCCATAGTACTTGGATGCCCAACAGGCACTATCATTTTCTATGTTCAGTGGACTGTAAAATTGGGATCAAAACTCTAATTTGGCAGTAAAATTATAAAGATCATATCATGGGGAACATATGTACTAAATTTCAAGTTGATTGGACTTTAACTTCTTCAAAAACTACCTTGACCAAAAACTTCAACCTTCAGCAGGGACAGCTGGGCAGATGAACAGATGGACGCACAGATAGAAAAACATATTGCCTTAAAATGGTACACAAACAAAAATCATTAGCTGTCATGTTTTGGTCTCATTGCATACGAATCTTGCAAACATCAGCTATTAATTTTTCATTTGGTAAACTGATGTTGGCTTTAAATACTCATCTGAACCTGGGAATTTAGCACTAAAGAATGTATTGTACATATTTTTACTGAAACAACTTTCAATCAAATCTCTGTTTATACTACCAATTTTTACGGTCTTGTAGTGTCTCTCTTACATGAAAACTGAAAAAGTATGAAGTCTTTGAATTTTATAGTCCTTTAATAGTTTAATTGCTTTATCATATGGTTGTGTCAATCTTTTGTAAGGGGGTACATTGTCTAAAGGGGTAAATAAAGGATTGAAACAAGAATGTGTCCAAAGTACATGGATGCCCCACTTGCACTATCATTTCTATGTTCAGTGGACCATGAATTTGGGGTCAAAAGTATAATTTGGCTTAAAATTAGAAAGATCATATCATAAGCGACATGTGTACTAAGTTTCAAGTTGATTGGACTTCAGCTTCATCAAAAACTACCTTGACCAAAAACTTTAACCTGAAACTCGCATTCATTTTCTATGTTCAGTGGACCGTGAAATTGGGGTCAAAAGTCTAATTTGGCTTTAAAATTAGAAAGATCATATCATAAGCAACATGTGCACTAAGTTTCAAGTTGATTGGACTTCAGCTTCATCAAAAACTACCTTGACCAAAAACTTTAACCTGAAGCTGGACGGACGAACGAACGAAAGCACAGACCAGAAAACATAATGCCCCTCTACTATCGTAGATGGGGCATAAAAATGTCGAACTGCCCAAATATTTTTTGGAATCCCTATTGATGAATTACCTGTTCTGTTAACTTTTTATTATGTCCCTGTAACTGGTCCATGTACTGTTGATATTGTTCACTTAGCTGGTCTTTTTCTGTACTCACTCTTTGGAATGCCTCTGTATACTGAAAGCAGTAAAAAAGATTAATATTACATCATCAATTACAAATTTTTCATTTAGTAATCAAGATTTGCATAATTTACCAGCATTGTTCAACCATCTACTTTACATCATGTACATACCAAAATTAATGAGAGCATTTTAAATACAGAAACTTGATTTACAAAAACATATGAACTACCACTTTTTCAATATCTACATTTACATGCATCTCAAAATAATTTTAACTTTAAAAGAATTACAAAAATTATAATATACAATTTGCATCAATAAATTGTCTGTAAAATTTTCTGCACAGATATTGTCAAAACCATCAATTTAGGTTTCAATGAAAATACTATTCCCGAATCCTTAAAATTAAAAAAATTAAATAAATCCATAGTAAATGGAATTGTAAATTCACTTAGAGAACACAAATATGAATATTACAATCATTTTTCAGTTTTTGACCATACCTCATGGATTTTAGTGAGTAATTCTTCCTTTTCTTGTTTTAGTGTTTCTACAATTTTAAGAGATTCCTGTCCTCCATCCTGGTGACTAGATACTTGTTTACTATATAATTCTGCCATTTCTAATTTATTTTTTAGTTCATCTATTGACTGTTCTAATCCTGTACATTCAGTTACCTGTAAATGTTTAGAAGTTATGTTATTTGGATTGGAAACACTTTTAAGACCATTTAAACACATGTCATCAAAGGTCAGAGATCAAACATGTGAAGATGGATAAAGTACATTAAAATTTTGCATGTATTGTCTTTTTATCAAAACATATCAGATATTGCTGTTTTTAAGTTATGTAAAGTTTTCTTTGTACAATTTTTCAGACTTCTGTATGTATTTTTTTTTTTTCTCTCGGTTTTGGCATTGGTATTCTTGTTTTTTCTTTGACTAATAATTTTCACTTGTCTTTATGTTGTCTTTTGCCTCTCTTTATACTAAGTCATTGTACATTACAAATAGTTAAGCTATAGGACTGCTGACAGTCTAACATGTAAGAAATTCAAAACTCTTAATGCAAATCTGTAAGACAAATTATAATACATTTAATCATCTTATGAACCAGTGAAGGATGTATTAGATTTAAAACTTTTGTAACTTTTGATTTTTCTATATCTAGGGGTAATAAAATGCTTTGCCGAGCGCAGCCTGATACAATGGCAGTGGTCCAACCCTGCACAGTTTGGGCAAATTTGGATACAATATTCAAGCTTGATACTGTCTGAATTTTGATTGTATTCAAATTTTTGACATAATAAAGGTTTCTGACACAAAATAAATGAGATCAAATATCTAACAAATCTATTGTGTAATACTGTGCAAATAAAGATTTCTTCTTTAAACTTTTCAAAAATTTGAAATTTGTAAATTTTGGAAAAAAAATATGAATTCCTTAAAATTGGAAAAAATATACCTCCAAAACCTTTTTGAACCCCCTACCCTCCCTCTTTAGAGCAATTACCCAAAGACTCAATCCCATCCTTCACTCTGTAGTATGGAACCTTGCAGTACAATTTCAGAAAGGTTCATACACTTAAACACAAGTTAATGTCTTGAAACTAGAAAAGTGCTTGATTTTTGCCCTTTTTGGCCCCTCATTCCAACAAGTTTGGGGCAATTATTCCCAAACTCAATCCCAGCCTTCCCTTTGTGATATGGAATCTTGTGGTACAATGTCAAAGAGATACATACACTTACACACAAGTTATTTGTCTGGAAACTACAAAAAGTGTTGTTTTGGGCCCCTTTTGGGCCCTTAATTCCTAATCTGTTGGCCCCACAACCCCTTAATGTACCTTCTAAAAATATTTCATAGAGATCCATTCACTTAAACTTAAGTTATTGTCTGGAAACCAATGTGTCTTCGGACGACAACGCAGATGACGACGACATCATACCATTATATGATGCGGTCTTATAAAACAGAGGCCTTTTCTTTTGACTGCAATTGTTTTCCTTCTTGATCATGGATTACCTACCTTTGCTTGAAGTTTACCAGACAATTCAGAAGTCTGCTGTTGTAGTTCTTCATTTGATTTGCTGTTAAAAGAAAATGGCATATTAAAGTTATTTTCATTACACAACTGTAAACATTTAACACACAAAATTTTGTCCATAAGACACAATTGCCTAGCTTATACCATCTAACTTCAATGTTCTGTGTATAAATCTGGTTCAAACCATAACTTGAAAGAAAAACTTTTTTTTTTAATTTCATATAATAATGATTATGAGCACCTTAGTTTCAAGTTGAATTGACCACAACTTCCTAGTTATCTCCCTTTGACATAATATGGGACATAAGGACTAACTAAATGAAAGACCAACATACAGGCTAGAAAACATACTATCCTAGGCAGGGCATACAAATATATAGCTTTTTCGACTAAAGTCGAAGGCTCTACAAAAACCATTATAGGTTAAAGTCTTCAACACGGAGCCTTATCTATAACAAGAGGCTGTCACAACGACAGCAAACCGGATTTATTAATATTTATTTGTGTCCTGGCAATATCACAAGAACCATTACTGATGAATGGTGAAAGTGAAAATCGTCAATATCAAATTTGACCTCCATTTTGTCATCAGTATCAACATCTTAAAATTTAAAAAGCTGATTGAATGGTTCATTAGTAAATTCAACAACGTGAATGGAAACGCCATTTCACAATCTTTCAAGAACCATAACTCCTGAACAGTAAAAGTCAAAATCGTCATAATTGAACTTGACTTTTAATTTGCCATCAGTAACAACATATAAAAATTTCAAAAGCTTTGGTTGAATGGTTCATGAGAAAATGCATGGACACGACTGGAAACACCATTTTTCAATCTTTCAAGAACCATAACTCCTGAACGGTAAAAGTCAAAATCGTCATTATTGAACTTGACCTCCATTTTGTCATCAGTGACAACATATTAAAATTTGGGAAGCTTATGTAGAACAGTTCATGCGTAAATGCACGGACACGACTGGAAACTCCATTTTTCAATCTTTCAAGAACCATAACTCCTGAACGGTAAAAGTCAAAATCGCCATTATTGACATTTGACCTCCATTTTGTCATCAGTAACAACATATTAAAATTTGGGAAGCTTAGGTAGAACAGTTCATGCGTAAATGCACGGACACGACTGTAAACTCCATTTTTCAATCTTTCAAGAACCATAACTCCTGAACGGTAAAAGTCAAAATCGCCATTATTGAACTTGACCTTCATTTAGTTGTCAGTAACAACATATTAAAATTTTAAAAGCTTTGGTTGAACGGTTCATGAGTTAATGCATGGACAACATTTGATTCCCGCCCGCCCGCCCGACCGCCGTACATCCCCAAATCAATAACCGACATTTTTGTCACAAAAATCCGGTTAAAAATAAGCTCCAAATGGAGCTTTCTTTGACAGAAGCCATATTAATTATGTGTATCAGTGGGGAAAAATGTGAAAGCATAAAAATATAGTATATATGTCAATACACATAATTAACAGTGCCTGGCATTGTTTCATAGCCTGGTTGGTTTGGGTGAAAAAATTATTTAATTAACAGCATTTTAAAATAAATAATAACAAATTTTTATTCAGACTTACTTTGCTTTATACAAATCCAATTTTAATCTGTCAACATCTTTAGCATAGTCTTTACTACTCTGAAATCAAAAAATAATTAATCAATTTCTTATCTCACTCTCAGAGAAAATATATATATGAACATTACCATCTCCCAAACTGGGATCAAACATACACTTCAAGTAGACAGATATTGATTACTTAAATGAAAGATATCTACTATTACAAGCTGATGTTAAAATAAATAGTGGCAATGCTAATAATTTCTTTTGTCTTAATACATTGATGATCATTGCATGGCTTTTACTCCTAAATCCAAGGTTACAAAAACGTGTAAGTGCTTCATTATTGTCACAGCAATTTTCTGAAATTCCCCATACAAAAAGTAGTAATTGTTTTATAGAATATTTTTTTTGCATGCATTGGACTCTTGAAAGCACTTTGACATTTCAACTTTGGCAGAGTGTCATATTCTTTTTGTTACAGTCAATATGTCAGTGAAATTCAAAAATTGCATCTATAGGTGGTTACACCATTTTGAAAAAGCTATGTATGATTTAATGCAACAACCCCTTAGTAACAAATCAAACTGTACAATACCTTTTGAAACTGTTGACTAGATGAACTTGTTGTTGAAAGACTTCTTTCTAGATCTGCTACTCTTTGTCTTGAAGCTTTTAATCTTCCTGAGAGTTCTTCTATTTCATCTATTATAAACAAATTATGAAGAGATATAATTTTGAAAGCAACTCTTTAATGACATATATTATCCAAAGCTAGTTCTCTTTTAAAATGTATTCTTTAAAATACAATACTTGGTAATAATGACCAACGATGTGAACAACTTATTCATCAAAAGAACTACTGTACATATTGTATGTAAATGTATTTCATAGAAAAAGAAGTTGTAATATTCTTGTACTTATTACAAAATTTTTAAGGCAATCAAATACATATTTTTAAACAATTGCAGTTATTTTGGATACTTACTAAACCTGGTCTCAGCTAATTTCTGTGACTGGTTTAACTGTGATTGTGTCTCAGTTTTTTCTGCCACTAATATGCCAATTGTTTGTATATGTACCTTAAAAGAAAAAGTAAAAGAAATATAAATAATAATCAAGTTCAAATATATGTAAATAAATTATAATGTAATAATTAACATAAAATGATTAAGTGTTACTGAAGAATATTTATGATTTTCAGTAATAGTCCACGTCTGAACTCTGCTTTCAACTTCACTGTTTCTCATATTTTTTAAAACTTGAAATCAAAAGACATTTTGTTATGCCAAAACATTTAATAATAAAGTAAATTTATCTGCATCAGCAGTATTTGCTAGCCGACTGTCTGATAGACAAAGCCACTGTATCTATTTTCACATGCTGCTTAGCACTTCCTAGCCCACTTTGCTCACTTTATATTTTCCTGATTTTTTTTTTTTTTTTTTTTTAACTTTTTCTATACTTTAAGTATTGATGAAGATTTATATTTAAGTTATTTTCTACTAGACAAATGCATACAAACAAAAATTGGTTAATGTTCAGAACAAATACAAAATAAAGGTGTGATTTCATCATAACTCATATATCTACTAGCAATGTACTAATTTTTGACATTCATAACATGAAATAAAGAGACTGTTAGTCGGCTTATACTGGGTTGAATAGTTGTGTCATTGGCAATCATACCACATTGCAACCATTTATATAAATTAAAGAACCTTAGTGAGCACGCTCACATACCCCACGTCCCCACATTGTCATTGGAGAAATTAAATAAGTGTAAGAAAAAAAAATTGTATAAGAAAAAATATTGAATGATAATTTCCTGTCAATATGCACATCAACATAGTATGTTCTTATTATCTACAAAATTTCATGAAATTCTGTTGTGTGGTTTCAGAGGAGTTGAGATGACAAACTGTTGCAGAAGTACATTGAAGCAAATAAGTTCAAAGGGGTGTAACTCCTAGAAAAAAAAAATGAATTGTAATTTCCTGTCGATATGCACATCTACATAGTATGTCCTTATTATCTACATAGTTCATGAAATTCTGTTGTGTGGTTTCAGAGGAGTTGAGATGACAAACTGTTGAAGTAGTACCTTAAAGCAAATAAGTTCAAAGAGATGTAACTCCTAGAAAAAAAATTGAATCGTAATTTCCTGTCAATATGCACATCTATATAGTATGTCCTTATTATCTTAAAAGGTTTCATGAAATTCTGTTGTGTAGTTTCAGAGGAGTTGCGATGACAAACTGTTGCAGTAGTACATTAAGCAAATAAGTACAAAGGGGCGTAACTCTTATAAAAAAAAATTGAATCGCAATTTCCTGTCAATATGCACAACTACATAGTATGTCCTTTTCATCTGAAAAGGTTTCGTGAAATTCTGTTGTGTGGTTTGAGAGGAGTTGCGATGACAAGAAACAGGACTGACGGACGGACGGGTCAAAAACATCATACCCTCCGCA
Organism: Mytilus edulis; assembly: GCF_963676685.1. Lineage (NCBI taxonomy): Eukaryota > Metazoa > Mollusca > Bivalvia > Mytilida > Mytilidae > Mytilus > Mytilus edulis. The sequence goes on from NC_092345.1 coordinate 23,873,444, forward strand.
ACTTTGTTGCGTGGGGTATAATAAATGTGTGAACCAAAAGTCTGTCACAAATTTCAGTCTGCTGAACACTGGTTTGCCTAACTTACCTGAAGTTGTTCTTTTAATGGTCCTAGTTCCTGTTTCTGTTTTGTAAGAAAATTTTCTCTTTCCCTCTCTAGTTGGCCTTGTAGATTTTTAGAATGATCTCTCTATAATAATAAAAAAGGCTCATGTAGGGTATAGGGAAATAGTTCTGTATGTCTATCTACTAACATTTACATGAAAAATACTTTTTGGTCTGTAATATCAATTGTTATAAAGCATTGATTAAAACTAATTTGAAATGTTTCGTTTCCTTAAATAACTAAAAACTTGAAATTGATGTAAACAAAAAATCTTGACATAAATGTATAGTAAGTATTATTACGATAAATCACTTACAATCTGTTGTATTTGTAGATTTAATTGCTCATTAGCCTGGGAATGTTTCTCTAACAAAGCAGCAAGATCTTGATTCCTTCTCTGCAAAATAATCATATTACAGTGTCTACTCACATATAGTGTTATTATATGTATATAATTTCTTATATTTTCTTCCAAATATTCATCCAAGCCACAAAACAGATAGCACACTATGATACCACTGCTTTAGGTATTCTGTAAACTGGATGATGATGAGCAATGAATGTGAAATTTTAGTTTTAACTTTTACATGTTATTGGTAGTTTGTAAGAAAATTGCTATGATTTTATTGGACTGACGGAACAGAATAGCAGAGGCAGTTTACTTCCTGCCTACAGGGGCATAATAAGGTGTATATCAAACTGTTTATTAGACCACACCTTAAAATTTTCAATTGATTGTTGGTGTCAAGTAGTTAATAAATATTTAAAAAAAATCAATTATATAGCATTAGACTGAAAAGCTTTGATATGATGTTTGTCAGTGTTTTGTGACTTTTGAGATGTATAGCAGTCTTTGTATAATTTAGCTTTAATGTATTTTTGTTTGTTTTGAGTGAACTTTAACACATCAATCTCTTTTATCAAAGTTTGCACATACATTCATTTGAAAATAATTGATCGATTTATTGGTTGCCCAGACATTCATTTGAAAATGAAGCACATTTAATATTACTTACTTCAAGTTCTTCTACACTTGATGTATCTAAATCCTCTGCTCCGATCAATGCACTCGACTGAAACATAATGATTTCTTCATTAGTATAACAAATATAGAATTATGATCATTTTTTTCTATGGTATGCAGCAGTCGATTGAACTTGGCAGCGAGTGCAATGAAACATGTAACTTTACCAATTACAATTTTTTATAAAATATTTTTGTAAAAATGTGACAACCTTCTTTTAAAAAAAACCCCAAAACATTAGTAAGTACATGAAACGTGTTTCTCAAACAATAATTAAAGAAATACAGCTAATGATAATGTTTCATATTGTTTGAGTTAATTTGCAACAGATACTGGATTCATGTGACCTTGCCATGATGTATTGACAATAAGTGCACTTTGGAGCATGTCCATATGCTGGAAGTCCACTTTTGTAGAGGTCTTTATGAAGACTGTGTCTCTATTCAATTTTTAAAAGCTAATTTCCCCATTTTACAACTATAAAATTAAAACAGCAACAAAAATGTTTGTTATACCTCTGCCAAAAGACCATTTAACTGTCTGGATAGCTGATGTAGACTTTCTGTGGAGGCTGTAGTCCTGAATAATACATGTCAATCATAAATATAGCAATCCCTTAACATACGATATGTGACTATGACACTAATGTTTTATTTGAGTTAACCATAACTTTTCAATATCAAAGTGTAAAATTCAACATTGTGTTCTGAATTAAATGTGAGGTCAATATAATGTAACAAGTAAAAAAATCATATGAAAATACATTTTGCCTTTTCTACAATGTATGATAATTAAACCTTCATACTTTTGTATATTATGTGTATCTAATATAAATGTATAACCAGTTAAATTTGAAAAAAATAAATAATGAATGAAAATTTAGTTTTCTTCCAGTCCAATTTCTCTGCAATTCTAGGTCTACATAAAGGGAAAGTCTGGCAACAAGAATAAGATATATGTTGGTAATATAGTGAAAATTGTTCAAAAACATATTTCTAATATTATAATCTGTATACACATAGATGCAAATAAAGTCAGATACAGATCATCGATAATATAAGTTGAGTATTTATATCAACAGTTACTAAAAGAGACCAAGGGTTCTTAAAGAATTAGTGGGAGGATATCATTTGTAGTATCATAAATACATCTGTTACAAAGTAGCAATCAACAATTCTAATTAATAGCATTAATGTCAAGAGCTTAATAATTCATGTTAAATTTAATCTAATTGTCATTTCTTTAAATATCTATTTACTGGATAATAATGTATCAAAAAAATTTTCTACTATTAATCAACTTAAGAACATTTTTGAGACTAATTTTTTCAAAAAGAGTGGAACAAATTAAACATCATGGATTGATAAAATACAATAACCCTTTTCATTAAACACAGGTTAACAATTTTCATCGGATAAACATTGAAATTTATAAAATTTCTTCAAAGATTCAACATGTTCAATATTAAGATTTTATCATCATCATGATCATGTACACATTTATTTTCTCTAGAATTTCACCAAATATGTTGTTAGAGCACTTTTGAAGTTGTAGTGAAAGATTATGTTGGGAAAAAAATCATTAAGAAATGCGTGCATACCATTCAAAACTAATATTTCTAATTCTTAAACTGTCTCATGCTGATTACACATGGAAATGTTTTGAACAGTTACATCAGATCAACACAAATAGGTTCAAAGTTCAATTTCTGCCAGTCACAAGTAGGTATAAATAATAAATAAATACTACAACAAAACTAAGATCCACAATTATCAGGCCTTACAAGTAAACAAAATGTTAGTATTAAACCTTACTCTTAATTCAAAGACCCTTTAAGATACTACACAGGAGAAATATCTCATCATAGTTCAACAATGTAATTTAATAATAGTACCTCATCTACATGTGACCAACAACGTAAGGAAACAGATTAGTATGAAAGAAGAAAACTGAAAGTACCTTCCTGGAGACAAATTAGGATGTGTTTTCATTTTACTGGATAATAAAAAAACATAAATCATTTCCGGAATATTTCATTAAAAAATATATGGTATATATAAAGCATTTGTAAAGGGAAGCCTCATTCATGGACAATATTTTAGGAACAGTGTTTGTCTTTCTTATACCTGATGTTATACCTGATAATAAGTTTTACAAAAGGATTAAGATTAAAGATATAAAATTTTAATTTAAAAACAACATTTCATATAAAGCATGTATACTATTACCGCAATAGTATTCATTCCGCAAAACACTGCATGGATATTAAATTAGTTTAACTATAGTAAGTAAGTTAGCAACAATTTTTTCAAGTTAGTAAATTGTTTATCTTTATATACTGTAAACCAACTTATTTTCGCAAGGAGAAAAATAACGTGAATATAAATCTTCGCGAATAGGTAAATCGTTATTAATCTACATCAAGTAAATAAGAAAATCGCGAATTTTAAAAGGCGCGAAACGGACTAGAATTGGTAAAACGCGAAATAAAGTATCCGCGAAAATAAGTTGGTTTACAGTATGTTCATTTGTGTGTTTACATGCACATATGTTGAATATGTCTATAAAAAGAAAAAAGGATGCAAACTTTTAATCATATGAAATATCTACATTGTACATATTGTAGGATGTTTGGTGTATATTTAACCTACTTTAGATCTTCACTATCTTTTCTGTTTTCTATGGAGTCTGGAGAATCTTTGGTCTGAATTTAAATAGGAGACTTTCAGATTACTAAATCTACACACATACAAGCAAATGTAAATACAAATGTATATAACTTTTTTTACATACTTATAAAATTCTACAATAACACTAAACTTCTTTAATAACATACAGGTATTCATCTAATAACTGTCATTGTTGGTTGACTAACAAGTGTAGACAAGTGAGCATTACTTGGATATATATGCTAGTGAGGAATTATACAATAAATATTAAATCTATAAGAAATATTTGCTCTCTCAAAGAATATCTAATATCTAATGTAGAAAATTTTGTTTTATTCATAATTTAAAAAAAAATCTACTACATACTGAAATTGAAACATGTCCTATCAGTAAATGTATCTATTACAAAAACATTAATTACATCATTACAGATAGAATATGTTTTACTCAGATCTTATCTGCTTTAGAATAACAAGGTACAAATGTTTGTCTTGAAAGTGTTTTACCTGGATTATATCTGTTGCAGAATTACCATTTAGGTTTTGGAATGTGTTTTCAGCTGTATGCTTAATTTCATTTTCTGGGTTCTGTGTACTTTCGTCATTAATCTTAGACTTTTTAGCATTTGCTGGAGAAGTTTTCCCAGTTTTCTTCTTAAACTGGTTCAACTGAAACAGAAATATAAAATTTATCCATTCATTACTGCAATTTAATTAATTATAATATGCCAGTCAAAACCAATAATCTTTCAGTTCACTAAGTTCCAAATTAAATATCTCTTTTCACATTTATGTTTTCTAGTTAGCATGGTTAGTGAGTCGACTCATGCTCCTGTCACGAGAGCATTCAATAAAGTATTATTTTCTTTTCATGAATATAACAATTTAATTTGTAAATTTTTGCTGCATATCAATCAATCCCTTTGGAATTTTCCCCCAAACTTCTCTAACCTAGCTGTATACATTTGTCCATATGCAGATAAAATCGCATGTTCCAGAACAGTAATTTGTATTGTAGAAAGTTTTAGGAAAATTCCTTTCCAAAACAAAACACCTGTCAACCCAATTAATGCACAAACACACACAATATAAAATAGTATGGACAATTCAATTGTAACCAATATGTCTTAAAATGCAATTTCCCACTGCTCAGTATATATTTAGCAGCATACCAGTCAACCTCTGAAACCTTTAAAGAGGGAGATCTCCCCTGCTTTGTCATAGATTTTGCATGAACGACATTTTCAAGTTAAATACATTTGTATATGACCTGTTTCTACAAAACTCCAACAAAAGTTAAATAAATATACTTTTTTCTTTGATTCACTGTTATAATCTATACAAGCTTGGGTTTTCAGCCTGTTTCAACACCTTCTACAATGTTCAAGTCTCATAGCTCATAATATTCCATATTTTGATTTCTTTATATATATATATGAGTTCTTTACTATTTACAAGCACGCTTACAAACATCGAACAGACCACCAGCAGAAATTCAATGATTTGAAAAAAGATTTATTGCCTAGTGAACTTGGTCATAAAAATTAAAATAAATCATTCAAATCTGCTCGACATTAGGATTTGCATTCATCTATATCTTTTTTACTCTGCCGCTTGATCTAGACAGACCTCTATCTTATTGGACTGGAGTTTACATTAGGGAGCTACCATTTGATTTTTATGGGGGGGGGGGGGGGCTAGGATGAAAAATGTTGTCCTGAATTTTTTTTTAGTTGTAATCTCTGTCCTGCCTTTTTATTTTTCACTCTATTCTGTCCTGCATTTTTTTTAGTTTATCCTGACTTTGTTAACCTAAATTGTCATCCTGACTTTTTTTTTGCAAGTGTCTCATCCTGCCTTTTTTTTTTAATCAAAATTCCTGTCCTGCCTATTTTTTTCAAATTTCATCCTAGCCCCCCCCCCCCATAAAAATCAAATGGTAGCTCCCTTACATAGCAGGACTGAATTGTGATTCCTAATTATATATGGAAGGGACATTAAAAATTCTGTCAGACCTAAGTTTTCAAATGATTGCTGATTGTTAGGTTTATTTCTATATTGAAATCAATGAATAAGTCATGAGAAATACAATCTTCGGTTATTCTAGGTCAAAATATAAAAGCAAGATATAATTTCGTCGTTTGCACAGGGGTATCCTACTCAAAACAAGACTCAGAGGGTTGGTAGGTATGTTTCGAGGCGTCTGTCTTGTACATTTGCAGAAGTGCTAGAATTGATCACTGTTGATTAACTGTTTTTACCACCAAGTTGCGGACCAAGGCTCCTACGCTCCAGCTCATTTTGCCTTAATGATCATATCAGTTATGCTGATTAATACTATATCACAGCAAACAGACAGTCCCTATTAATTTAATAACATGTATCAGCTCATTTGAGCTGATGTTTTCTTTATTTGCCGACTCTAAATAAAGCTTATTTTTTTATTATTGTGTGCATAAACGAACTGATGAACCGGCTGCTGTCAAAATAAAAGAAGAGAGAAAGAAAGAAAATATACAGAAACCAAACTGTACATATCGGTCATTTGATTTGGAAAAAATGCTCTTCCTTTACTGTACAATATATATAAATTGAGTGATAAAGGGATAATGGAATAGGATGATAACCTTCTTCCTAGCAGCAGCGATTTTCTCCCGTTTCGCAGTGTCGGCCATTCTTTACCGGATATTGCATGTGCGTGCGCATTTTCATGACACGCAGTCAGTTTGTAAAGAATCTACACGTTTAAAACGTTTTCAGGTAACTTTTTCAGTCTTGTACAACTAAAAATTACATTAACTTTCAAAAATCAAACGTTTTGCACTCCTTGTAGGAAAAGAAGTTTAGATACAGTTTACGACAGCTTTTCGGAGCATCTCTGTCTGTTTCCATAGATAAAAATGGCGCGAAAGTGAGAAGACCACAAATTTTTACCCTGAAGATCTTTGAGCTGTTTAATAAAGTAAGTCCACATTACTATATCTTGAATTTCATACTTAATATAAAACATATGAAAACGAGTTGCCTCTATCAAGCACGCTCCAGTTCAAAATTGTTAAATCCAAAATAATTTAAACAGTTATCAGTCAGTAGAAATTTTAATTTTATCTTCATTATATGTTTATGTGTTAAGAATCAGAATGTATTGTTTATTGTTGTCATTATGTCCCGCCAGGGGCCCTTAATTGGAAATAAAGAACTTTGAACTTATAATTAAGGATTTGTATATCCTTGTTATAATTTATTATAATAATTTATTTTATCATTATTAATTTGACATTAATTTGATTTCAAAAATTTATACTGTTCATGTAAACAGCACCTTTATGAGAGTCCTAAAGGGGATACCTACATGACGAACAATGGTAAAAATTCTTGCTGAATGAAGTGAACCAGTAATTTTTATGATAAAACGTACACTTTCTTTTATAGTCCAATATATACATTGTATTATAGGTTCATGTACATCATACAATCATTAGTATGAAATTAATGTTGATTGTTCTGCTCCATGTGCATGTTGCGGGTGCTGTGATTAGCAATAGAATATTTGTTTGTTTGTACATTTATATATAAGTTTTGTTTTTATACGACCCCAAAAAATTTTTGGGATTGGGCCTAAAATAAAATTTCATTTGTTTGGCATTGCCGCCCGACCCACTGAAAAACTTGCCGCCCAAATAATTTTATTTGCGTTTCAGAAATATATTTTTTTTAATTTAAAAATATCGAAATTGTGCCGGAAATTGATCGTATCCACCGAGTTTGTTCCTGGCTTTACTTATTTCAAATCATGATCTTAAAAGCGCTTGCCTTACACTGTATTGGGAGCAAACATTTAAATGACATGAAATAGAAAAAGTCTGCCAAAAGTAATATCAAAGAGGCCGGCAGGGGAAGGCATCTCCCTATGCTGCAATGTTAAAACCCATTCAAGGCGTATGATGCCATTATAAGGCATCACCTTGGTACCGCCGTATGATGCCTTAATGCATCACCTTGCTACGGCCGCGTGATGCCATAATGCATCATGGAAAACGAAAAATACTCTGACCTACTTTCAGTTTTAATATTAGATCAATTACGTAAAGCTGTAAAGCGTACGTTACCACAATGTGTGAACAGGTTTCAATTATTAATATTATGTATAAATTTTGACAATAAAAGTCATTGGTATGTCATTTCTTCGTACTTTCGATTTGCGTTCATGATAAAATAATATGCCGCCATTTTTTTTAATTTTGTTGACATGTGTAGTCAACGTGATCGCTTTAAAAAATGAAAGGTCATATCCTTACACACAAAATATTTAAACCATGTGTGTACCGCTGTTTTAAAAATTAATAATATTTACTTATGACTGTTTAATAAAAAAGATAAGCCGGTAATGGCTGTCTCTTTCTGTATCATCTTCGCATGTTGTTGATTTACGCTCTGTTGACGATCGGAAGATGGATTTTATCAAAATTCAAATTTCAGCTATTCTTTGAAAGAAACGTTCTGAGAGACCTTGTAGAGGACTCAGATTTATCTTTTGTAAAGCAGAAACAGATGATTTCTGCTTGAATTTGTCGCTTCATGAGATAGAAGTTTTTCACCGGGACATCACAGAACAAATATGCGTGGCTCTTACATTTGATGAACTTATTAAATATTTGAAATTTATCATTGACAAATTTTCCCTTGAACCAGAGAACAAAGTATCTACTATAGTCAGACCCACAATGATGCATTCAAGATAATTATGGCTGTAAGCACCAAAGCTTAAAGACCATAATGATTTACAGGTTTATAGTAGTTTTGTACCAGTAGATGCTAGCCTGGAACAAAACATACATATTTTAAAGACTAGCATCTTGTGTCAATTGAAGTACTTCCCCCTTTTCTTGCCTTTCTTCTTAACATGAATAAGATAATTCTTAAAACATAAAAGATACTGACAGAAACATATTTATAAATGAATCCAGTGTACTAGTGATGAATAAAATCCCCTCTTTTTCCACAATTCTAAGGGCTCATTAATTTATCTGTATTCATGTAATGCATGTCCAGATTTCTGTTAATCAAACAAGCATTACAACCAATAATTTATTTATCTGCAAAAATTGTCTGTCCTGCTGCATAATTCCATTTTGAATTTATCATACGTTTTAAATCCCTGAAAAACCTTGCACTTGGATAATATTAGTATAAACACCATGTCTATTTGTGCCAACCTTCCAAATTTTTGATATTTTGCTATCCTAATTTGGAACAGATCCTTTATCCTCAAAACTTATCAGGCATGTTTTTATTGTAGTTCGTCACACCTTACATGTATGATTACTAGCCTCCAGGTATTGGTTTGAGCCCTAGTTGGGCAGTTGCAAAATTAAGGTTTGATTTTCATGTCAGATGTGATAAGGTTAGTCAGTTTCCTCCCACAGGTTGCCATTTTCCTTCAAGTACTACGGTTTAGTATGGCACTAAAACTGACTGCCATGAAATTACCCATATGGTGTAGAAAGTGATGTTTATAAAACCAAAGCAAAGTTTTAAATCTTTGTCCATTTGTACAAGGAGCCGTAGTGGTTGAGCCATTTAAATTATGGTAATTTTACCAAACTGTGACCACAACTTCAAGATGTGACATCAGGCCTCTGTTCAATGGGCAGTCCCACAATAAAAGTTCAATTTTCATGTCATACATTTTATATGGTTAATTTGTCAGTTTCCTGCCTCAGTTCTGTGTTTTTTTTCTGGGTACTTTGGTTAACTTTGCCAATAAAACTGACTGTCTTACGTGAAATTATCCATATGATGTAGAATGTGACATTGATGGTTGACTCCTTTCAAAGAAACCACCAGCATGTACACACAACAATGCTGCAATGCTTGAGACAACATTGATCTGGAGACTTCATGATTTACATGTATAAGGCTTTTAAATGTAAAAAAAAAAAAATCCCTACCTACCTACCCACCTGCTGATAGTGTGGGTCGGCAATGCCAAACAAACAATATTTTAAGGGTGGCCTTGTATAATGGTATGATGACTGATGTCGTCGTCGTCCGAAGACACTTTGGTTTCCTGAAAATAACTTTTGTTTAAGTGAATAGATCTTTTATGAAATTTTTTCAGAAGGTTCAATACACCAAAAGGAAGGTTGGGATCAGTTTTGGGGATGATGGTCCCAACCATTTAGGAATTAGGGGCCCAAAAGGGGCCTAAAACAAGCATTTTTCTAGTTTCAGGAGTATAACTTGTGCACAAGTATTTTAATTGCTCTGAAATTAAACCGCAATGTTTAAAACCACAAGTAGAAGGTTTGGATTCATTTTAGGGATTATGGGGCCAAAGTTTAGGAATTCAGAACCAAAACGAGCATTTTCTAGTTTCCAGACAATTACTTGTGTGTATTTGTATGGATCTCTCTGAAATTGTACCACAATGTACCATATAACAAAGGGGAGACTGGGATTAAGTTTTGGGTTAATTGCCCCAAAATTGTAGGAATAAGGGGCCAAAAAGAAGCATGCATGTTTCTAGTTTCCAAACAATCATGACAATAAGTTGTGTTTAAGTGTATGGATCTCTCTAATATTGTACTACAAGGTTCAATACTACAAAGGAAAGCATGGGATTGAGTTTAAGGGTTATTGCCCCAAGGGGGGTTTCAAAAAGTTTGGGGGGGAGGGGGGATTTTGCTTTTACCATTTTTTAAAGGGATTTCTTTTTTTTCAGAATTTTTTAAATTTCGAATTCTGAAAAGTTTCAAGAAGAAATTTTCAATTGCACAGTATTGTGCAATAGATTTGTTAGATTTTTGACCACATTAATTTTGTGACAAAAACCTATATTATGTCAAAAATTTGATCACAATCCAAATTCTGACAGTATCAAGCTTGAATATTGTGACTAAATTTGCCCCAACTGTTCAGGGTTCGACCACTGGGGATAAAGCTGTGCCCTGCGGAGCACCTGGTTTAATAAGTATATTTATGTGATTAGAAATTGCTTTACAACGTTCCAAGATGAGGGGTCAAGAGAAACCATTGGCTTATGAAAACTTTATCAGTTTAAATATTGCAGTAACTGTTCTCTCAAAGACTTTTTAGCATCATGATAATATGATGCTTATAGATTAGATGGTGTTGATGATGTGATGCTATGATTTCTTGAAGCCAGATTTTATTTCAAATTATCCTTTTTACCAGGATTATACATGTTTATGTGATTTTATGTGACAATGTTCTATTGTTCTGACAAACTGAATTACTGAACTGTTATTATTGAATGTAAATGTAAAAGTAGAACATGTATCAGGATTTCTTGTTTATTGTTGTAAATAAAGAACATTAGAATTTCTTGTACATTTTGACAGTTGTATATAGATATCTAATGAAAAGTGTAAATATTTATATGTAGAAATCAAAATGGAAGGTTTTGTTCAGGAAGCCTCTGTTTGTACAAAATGTATATTTGTTGCTCGTACAATTAAAGTGACATGCATGCACATACATGTAGCATTTAAATGACATTGCTTTAATTTATACAAGTATTTTGATTGATTGTCTAATTTGATTTCTAAGTCTCAGTACGATAACTGTGCTTTAGAGTTTTTAATATCACAAGGCTAGATGTCGTTTATAAGTGTTAGACTGAAAAAAAATTTCAAAAGGGGTAAATTTTTAATTTTGTCTGGTCAAACCAGAAACATTACATTTTTCCTTAACTTTCCTAGACATGGTTATGAAATTTCTGTTAAGAATACCGGTAATAAATAAACCTGAAAAATGAGCTATAAGACTGGTGTTTGATGATTTTGCAAAACAAAAATTTACAAGGAATGGCTCTGAAATATCATTTTTTCTTGAATAATGCATTTATATTTGAAATGTGCAGCAAGGGACATAAATCAGAATAATCCTATCAAAGAAAACCGATTTTAAACAGTTCATGTCATGCAGGTTGATTTTACAAACATAGGACCAGCAATGGGGATTGTTTATGATGCGAATGGTTATACAATATTCAAACAGAGGCACTGTTCTAAATTTTCTATTTTGATTTCTCTTCAGATCCAGGAGACGATTGCTTAATATCAGTAATTTTTAAAGTAAAAATGGAGGTAAAGGAGGAATTGGAAATTAAGTTGGAGAAAGAAGATAATATGAAGAATTTAATATTAGAATCTCCACTGCCAGATTGTGTCAAGTCAGAACCATGCTGGTTGGGAATTGATGAAGCAGGAAGGGGACCAGTACTTGGTCCTATGGTTTATGGAATTTGTTTTAGTCCAATATCCTTGAAGGAGAAATTTGGAGAAATGGGATTTGCTGATTCCAAGACCTTGACAGAAGAACAAAGAGAGAGCATTTTTGATAAGATAAATGAAGCCAATGATATGATTGGATGGATGGTCGAAGTGCTCTCCCCTACCTTTATATCAACTAGCATGCTCCGTAGAACAAAATATAACCTTAATGCTTTATCACATGACTGTGCCATCCGACTGGTGGCTCTCGCAATCGAAAGGGGGGCTAACATTGCTGAAGTTTACGTTGATACAGTGGGAGATCCAACTAAATACCAAGAGAAACTAAAAGGTATATTCCCATCAATAGACATAACAGTAGCAAAGAAGGCTGATTCTTTATACCCAATCGTTAGTGCAGCCAGTATATGTGCTAAAGTCACCAGAGATAAGGCTGTCAAAAAATGGAAATTCCAAGAAGATATAAATACAGAAGATCTTCAGTATGGCTCAGGTTATCCAGCCGATCCTAACACTAAAAGTTTCCTTGCAAACAATATGGACTATGTATTTGGTTTTCCACAATTTGTTAGGTTCAGTTGGTCTACGGCAGCCATTATTTTAGAAAAAGATGCAGCCCCAGTGAAATGGGAAGATGATGATGAAGATGAAAACGCTGACAAAAGCAATATGGCATTGACTTCATTCTTTTGTAAGAAGGATCATAACCCTAAAATGGACAGACATATTTATTTTAAAGATAGATGTATAGAAACAGTTCAAAAATTATAGTGCTGAGGTGCAAGAGATTATTCTTACTAAACCAAGGAGACTGCAGGCTAAATGAAGTCTGAGATTCCAAGTACATGTAGTTGTACCCATAATGTGTTCAGTTATTTAATCAATTAAATACAAATTAAACAACAAGTTTCTATTGGTTAACTATTTGATTCTGTGACGTCAATAAGCATTTAAAACTAAACAATTTAAAGGACTCAATAAGGTTTTTATCTTGCGTGTGACTTTCGTTGCAAAATGCCTGAGTAAGGTTTTGCTTTTCCAGCTGATGGGTCAACACTTGTTAAGTTTTCTGCTAATGTCCCATGAACTTGAACTACTTGTGATAGATCTATTATAATTTCTATAATGTTGCATTACTATCCAAATATATCTGACAATTTGATGACTATTTCGAGGCCTTTCCCCCTAGCTAGATCATGGTCATGATCAAGTGACTTTGAATTAATTAGCAATGCTGCTGTCTATTAGATTGTCTTTTTCTGAATTTCCTGATGGGAAGCACAACATATCTCTGTGTCAAAATTTTATTCTATTAAGATGCAGGATAATTAAATATATAAAAGTATTCGTAGGGATGCTCTCTGAATGACATTCACCCCATAATCTTATGTTCTGAACTAATACTATCTCGGAACTTAAGTTGTCAAGAAGAGGCAATAGAAACCAAAGGGGCATTAAAAAAGGTCAAAAATAATCTCTGACAATGCCATGGCTAAAAAAGAAAAAGACCAACAGGCAAACAATAGTACACAAGACACAACATAGAAGGGCAGCCAAAGGCCACCTATGGGTCTTTAACGTAGTGAGAAAATCCTGCACCAGAGCTCAGGTCCCTTAATTATATTGTGTACTAGTTCAGTGAAAATATACGTCATACAAGACTAACAACAATGAACAAAGGCCAGAGGCTCATGACTTGACACAGGCTCAAAAATGCGGCGGGGTTAAACATGTTTTGTGGGATCTCAACCCTCTCCTATACCTCTAGCCAATGTAGAATAAAGAAACACATAGCAATAAGCACAGTAAAACACAGTTTAAAAGAACTTGAGAGTCCAATGTCAGAATAGGTAACAAAAGAAACTTAGCAAAATGATAATGATGCATAAATAAACAAAAGACTACTAGCAGTTACTGACATGCCATCTCCAGACCTCATTTAAACAGAAATATTCTGTCTTCATCATATGACAATCAAGTACAATTCCTCCCATTATGGGTTTAGTATCATGATACAGTATTACCATTATAAAGACTGCTCAACATGAACAAGCATTAAATGGGGATCAAGTCATTACAGAGAAGTGAGATCTCTGTTTATTTGAGTTGTTCTAAATGGTTATTTATGCTTACATTTATTTCACCTCAAACCATCCATACATATTGTCATCATTGTTATAGCAATTTCACTATCATTCTCTTTCTGCAGAGATACTTTTTACCAACTATATATGATTGCTAATCACTCTATCTTGAACTTTATATATAATAAACAAATATTTAAAAAACCCTTATCTTCTATTTCTATCAAGTAAAAATGGCTATGAAGTTATAGAATCATTAACAAAAAAGGAAAATATGCAGTTTAAACACCAAAAAACCATTGCGTACGTCGATAAAAATGTTGATAAAAAATCTCCAGTTATGAGATGGCCGCCATGGCTAAAAATAGAACATAGGGGTAAAATGCAGTTTTTGGCTTATAACTCAAAAACTAAAGCATTTAGAGCAAATCTGACAATGTGGTAAAATTGTTCATCAGGTCAACATCTATCTGCCCTGAAGTTTTCAGATGAATCGGACATTCCGTTGTTGGGTTGCTGCCCCTGAAATGGTAATTTTAGGCAAATTTTGCTGTTTTTGGTTATTATCTTGAATATTAGTATAGATAGAGATAAACTGTAAACAGCAATAATGTTCAGCAAAGTAAGATCTACAAATAAGTCAACATGACCAAAATGGTCAGTTGACCAATTTAGGAGTTATTGCCCTTTATAGTCAATTTTTAACCATTTTTCGTAAATCTTAGTAATCTTTTAGAAAAATCTTCCTCTAAAACTACTGGGCCAAAGTTAACCAAACTTGGCCATAATCATCATTGGGGTATCTAGTTAAAAATATTTGTCCGGTAACTCGGCCAACAAACCAAGATGGCCGTCATGGATAAAAATAGAACATGGGGGTAAAATGCAGTTTTTGGCTTATAACTCAAAAACCAAAGCATTAAGAGCAAATCTGACAGGAAGTAAAATTGTTGATCAGGTCACAATCTATCTGCCCTGAAATTTTCAGATGAATAGGATAATCGGTTGTTAGGTTGCTGCCACTGAATTGGTAATTTTGAGGAAATTTTGCTGTTTTTTTGTTATTATCTTGAATATTATTATAGATAGAGATAAACTGTAAACAGCAATAATGTACAGCAAAGTAAGAACTAAAAATAAGTCAGTATGACCAAAATAGTCAATTGACCCCCTAAGGAGTTATTGCCCTTCATAGTCAATTTTTAACAATTTTCTTAAAATTTGAAGATTTTCAATAACATTTTCCACAGAAAGTATTGTTATAGATAGAGATAATTGTAAGCAGCAAGAATATTTAGTAAAGTAAGATCTACAAACACATCACCATCACCAAAACACAATTTTGTCATGAATCCATCTGTGTCCATTGTTTAATATTCACATAGACCAAGGTGAGCGACACAGGCTCTTTTTGTTGTATGGACTATGGAATGATTGTAAGGTGTAGATTTTCATTTGGTTAGATTCATATGACCTTGACCTCATTTTCATGGTTTGAGGAAGTTGTGTCTTTCTCAGATACTATATGTTTGCAATAGGTCAATTTTATTTGGTGTATGGAATGATTGCCATGTTTATAATTTGTCTGGCATGTTTTTTCTGGCCTTGACCTCCTTTTTATGGATCATTGGTCTTATTTTTTTTAGAAATTTGGCCAGCTTTTCAGATACTATAGCTATGTTGGTGCATGGTATAATTGTAAGGTGGACATGTCTGTCTGGCAGGGTTCAGCTGAGTCTGACCTCATTTACATAGATCATTGATTATGTAAAGTTTATGTGATCTTCATACTCCAGGCTTTCAATTTTATTTTAATGATAAATCTTGATAAGTAAAGCAGCATGTGTACTCTATATTTTTTCAGATATTGCACATTATGCGTATGTACATGCATATTATATATAAAATTGAGAATGGAAATGGGGAATGTGCCAAAGAGACAACAACCCGACCATAGAAAAAAAAAACAACAGCAGAAGGTCACATACACTTGTAAAGCATGCATTTGTTGGATTTAAATGGGTTAGCCCTTAGCAAAACAAAAATAAAAGGATAATTTAAATTAAATTGTATGGAAGATAGTAAGGATGTTAATTTACCTTTACATCAATATGCAGTAATTCCTGTTTTCCAAAAAAAGGATTAAATTGATGAAAATCTCTCTATTATTTAAAAAAAAATCTCTCTAGTTGAAATAAGTTACTGATTTTGTCTGTTAGTGTTAATGGGTACACAGTGATATACAAATATATGTTCAGAGATAAACTTACAACATGTTACTATCATTTTATCTTTCATACATGTATATGACTATATGTGTAATCTTTAAACAAAACTAGTTTAAAATTATTTAATCTTATTTTGTAAAACAAAATGAAAGTAACTTGTTAAAAGATCTTAAAACAAAAAGATTTTTTTTTTATAGAGACCTATTATATATCTGATCTAATAAAAAAAACCAAAAACTGAAAACTAGGTAATAACCAAAAGACAAGGGTACCAAATGGGGATGACATTCATTTTATTGTCATTTTGATGTCAATTCAATTTGGCTTTAACTTGATCTAATTATGGTGTGCCAATTTGCTTCAAGACGATTTTGACAAAAGCCAAAAAAATTAGTCATTTACTTAAAATAAATGATTCAGCTAGGATGGAACTCTAATCTTTTTAAGGATACCGGTAGTAGATGCTTTTTTTTTAAAATGCAAAAACAGAGACCTTTTACCACCTGCTTATTAGCTCTGAAGTATACACTGAACAGTACAGATTTCAGAACACTATCGCCTTAAATGTGTTCTTACCTGGTATACTTACCTTATTAATTTAAATGCGACAGTCTTAAGAAATGGGCACTGAGCAGGGCAGAATTCAGAGATGAGATAATGTGGCCATGCTACCTGAAAGTGTATTTGACATTTTTGACATTTTTTTTTTGCATTTCAATTTATGAATTCTTAAATTTGTTTCAACTTTCAGCTTGATTCTTTTCTATATATACTTTTTTCTTCTTTTTTTCATCATGTTCATCACATTTATGAACTTTTTTGCCCTAAATGTCAAATAACACTTCAGGTAACAGAACCACAAGAGCACATGGTTGCTTCCCCCTACAACCCAATAGCACTGGACGCCCTGTGCCAAGCCTGGAGGACTTAGGTCTCCAGTTATGTAATCAACTTTAAGTTATATATAGATGTAGAATGTTTATTCATTACCTAATAATCATAGATATATTTACATATATCAGTTTTTTATTATAAAAATTCTATGTTAAAGATTCAATTTTCCAATGCAAGCACATTGGATTAGAATTATTGGCAATTTTCTTGCAATTTTGTATTTTTTATTTTTTTTCTGTTCATTTAAGATCTAAATTACATCATTATTTCACTTTCAGACATAAAGAAAAAGAACCATAACCTGTTTCTAAAAATAGTGATTACAAAGTAGGTATTTTTCATTTATTTTTAGTTTTGAAATATTCTAAAAGGAAGTAATATAGTTATTTTAAAGTAAAGGCTGTATTAAGTTTTATAATATTTATAATTATTCAGCCTTAAGAGTTATTGGTATAAAATGTTCTAAAAGGATTAACATTTATTTCTGTATAGTTATAAATGTATTTAAAGATAACAAGTATATGTAGATGTGTTCTATATTTTCTCAGTTAAATTTTCAAAAGACTGGTGCTTCATAGTTTGTGGCAGTACTAGATTATTAAAATTTTCAAACACCTAAGCCTTATTTGTAGTATGAGGCTGTACAGGTGTCCAAAGAATGACTTATTTTGTTACCTGTTGCACAACGTACCTTGTCAATATAGAATGAAATTCAAAACAGTGTGGCTGTGGCCATTGATTGACACATTAAATTCATCCATTGACTGGGACAATTTACGTGAACGTTTGTCTGTATCGACCACTGTTCACGACGTACCTACGATAGACATTTAAACCGTGGGGTCACCAAGGTTTCTTAACACCTTTAATTATAAAATAATTCGAAAAATTAATCAGGAATAACCTTTATGTTTTGATTTATATAATTGATATAAATCAAAACATCGTGTTATTTCTGATTATTTTTTTCGAATTACTTTATTAAGGTGTTGAGAACCTTTGGTGACCCCATAGTTTTAAGTGTCTTTAAAAAGTACATAGTGAGCAGTGGTCGTTACATACAAACGTTCACCTAAATTGTCCCAGTCAATGGATGAATTTAATGTGTCAATCAATAGCCACAGCCACACTGTTTTGAATTTCATTCTAATGTGTAGATGTTGTATTTGTTTTCACATGAGACAAATTTCCACCAGAGACCAAATAATGAAAAACAATAGCTACAGGTCACCATTCTGCCCTGAACAATGAGCAAAACCCATATTGCATCATGTGCATAGCAAGCTTTAAAAGTGCCTGAAATGACAAATTTAAACAAATTTAAAAGAGTAAACTAACCGCCTGATTTATGTACAAAATAATAAACTAAAGACATGACTGTATGAAATACATTAAAGAAAAAGAAAATATTTCTTAATATCAGGTTCTTGACATCACAAGCAGAATGTGGCACATATGGGACATGTTTGCTAACACAAACCCTCCCCTTAACCTGGGACAGTGATGTAACAGCAGACTATAATAATCTGTTGAGAAAGACTTGACTTATATCAGATCCACATCAATAGAACACAAGAAAAAACAACTTCCTTTAAAAAGAAACTTAACAAAATAATTATGATCAATCATGGCAACGGAGGCAGATTTTGAAGGGGGCCAGGGAACCAAGCTAATAGCACTTCCAGTACTTTTATCAAATTTAAAACCTATTCCAATAGTATTGCACAAACTTTCATTTCAAAATCTTTAAATACAGAATTACAAGCATTACACATAGTTTATCTATCCAAGGCAGATGAGCAATGTATTGGAACTTTTTGTTAAAATCTTCAGAAATAAAGGCTTTAAAGCAAATGCAATACGATTCCATTATACTTGATATTTCCAAGAGGCATAACTTTTTAGTTTAAGATGGGGGGTTAAATCTGCAAAAGGATAATATGTATTCATTTAGTTTTGAATAAAGGAGTAGCTGAATTCTATTGATTTGTTAAATATGCTAACAAAATTTTTCAAAAATGGTAAATAATAATTGAATTTGGGAAGTTTACTTAACAGCTTAACTTGCATTATTCATTTGTTCATAGATATAAGAAGATGTGGTAAGAGTGCCAATGAGACAACTCTCCATCCAAGTCAAAATTAGTAAAAAGGAAACCATTATAGGTGACTGGTCAAATATAAAAAAAAAGAAGTGGTATTATTGCCAATGAGACAACTGTCCACAAGAGACCAAAATGACACAGACATTAACAACTATAGTTCACCGTACGGCCTTCAACAATGAGCATAGTCAGCTATAAAAAGCCCTGATATGACAATGTAAAACAATTCAAACGAGAAAACTAACGGCCTTATTTATATAAAGAAATGAATGAAAAAAATATGTAACACATTTAAACAAACAACAACCACTGAATTACAGGCACATACATAAATAATGTGGCAGGGTTAAACATGATAGCGGGATCCCAACCCTCTCCCTAACTAGTCTAAAGTATAGACTTGCTACAATTTCCTTTCTTTTATTTCTTACTTACTGATTTACATGTTTACTGATAACTGCCAGCCTACTGATTGCCCTTGGAAATACTGCAGATGTCAGTATAATGGTAATCTCCTAATTACAGCAGTAAAATTGTTAAAGGGGAAACATTAAAAATAAATACATATTTGGAAGGGACATGTAGCAAGTCTAGTCAAAGTATGGCTTTCAGTATGTAGTCTTAGTCTTGGCTCACACCAAACAGCAAAAGCAGGGCCCTATAATGACAAGTGTAAAACCATGCAAACAGGAAAACCAAAGTTCAAATCTATATAAGAAGCAAGAAACACTTTAATATGAACCACATCAACAAATGACAACCACTGAACAACAGGTTCCTTATGCATATTTATTTATTATTAAAATTCAATTGTTTTTCTGTTTTTTAATTTTTTGTAATTTAAAAAGGGTTAATAGTGTCCGTTCACATCTTTGTCCTTCCGTCTCTGGTGGATATAGTTATCTCATGGACAATCATATCTATTTTTTTTTAATTTGATAAACCATTCAAAAGTATTTTATAGAAACAGGATCATTCATCAATTTGGAATATAGAAAACATTTTTTTGGTCTCAAAAACGGTACAAGAGGAAAATATTTTCAAAAAAACACTTTTAGTTTTGTCATGTTTGTCTTTTTTTTAAACTTATTTAAAGCAGTCCAAGTCAAGTTTTTATAAAATAAAATTTTTAAAACTGTGCATTATGAATTATAGTTGTGCAGTATAGTTGTAAACTTTATAGCGTTTCTGTATCAATTATATACAACTTGTGTGGAAGGACCAGTAACATTTAGAAAGGAGTAGGTCCGGTAAGGACCGATTTTGGCCTCAAATTTCAGGTTCATCTGACAAAAGATTTTGACCACTTTTTAAACACTTAAGTGTCTATTTCATTTGAATCAATAAGTTTATGTGTAAGATTTGAACTGATTAAGTCATTAAAAACGATCCGATTCAAGCTCAAATATGAAAAATCAACCAAATATGACGAAAATGTCACTTTTTGGATGGTTTTTGTCAAAAATGAAAGTGGCCGCATCCGTGTTCATCCTCAACCTTTATATATGTTATGTATCATCATAAAATACAACTTCCATTTCAATATTAAGGATGAACATGAATGCGGCCATTTTCGTTTTACACGAAAACCGCCTAAAATTTAACTAAAATGCTAGAATTGTGAAGAATTCAGTAATTTAGCACGACTTTAAGGTGCCAGTACCCGATATATGTTCATTGTATAGTCAAAAATAGCCCATGTTTATGTAACAGAAGCACTCTACTGTTCAATAAATAACTAAAAGTTTACCTTTTATCAATTTTGTAAAACTGCTATATTTTGAGGCCAAAATTGGCTCTTACTGGACCTACTCCTTTAAATTTTTTCAAAATGACTGACATTGCCATGAAAACGACAAACAATGTAAAAAATTCAAATTGGCCAATGTTGGCATGGAAATTGCAAAAATATGAAATGGAACAGAAAAATTAATATAGCATTGCATTTATGTGCATTTACTCTTTTCAATTAGTTTAATTGAGGTCTGGAGCTGGCATGTCAGTAATTGCTAGTAGTCCTTTGTTAATTTATGTATCATTGTCATTTTGTTTAGTTTCTTTTGTAACCTATTTTGACATAGGACTCCGACTTACTTTGCATATTGTTGTGTGTTTGTTTTTTCTACATTGGCTATCTAGAGCTATAGGGGGAGGGCTGAGATTTCAAAAAAGATGGTTAACCCTCCCGCATTTTTATACAACTGGAAAAAAATTTTAAAATTTGTTTGTATATTGCTATCACATTTTGGTTGTCGTCTGATGACTGAAGACGGATGGTTTCTGGATAATACCTTTATTATAAGTAAATAGAAATCATTAAGATTTTAACACAAGGTTCATAACCACTAAAGGAAGGTTGAGATTGATTTTGGGGGTTATGGTCCCAACTGTTTAGGAATTGGCCCAAAAAAGGTGCCAAAAAGCATTTTTGTAGTTTTCAGACAATAACTTGTGTTAAAGTGGATGAATCTCTCTGAAATTATACCATAAGTTTCCTTACTGCAAAGGGATGGTCAGGATAGACTTTTGGGGCAGTGTTCTCCCCCGAAATTTTTGATAGCATCACATTTGGTGTAAAAAAAAATGTATTTTTTCAATGTAATTTGTTGTGTCGTGGCAATGCTCTATTTCCATTATGATATATGCGTTTTTGTTTATTACAAAACGTATTATACTTTTAGTATGCATCACATTTGGCGTAAAAAAATGTATTTTTTTCAATGTAATTTTTTGCGTTGTTGCAATGCTCTATTTCCATTATGATATATGTGTTATTGTTTATTACCAAACGTATTATATTTTTTGTATGCTATAGGTCCTTTTTTGGTGGGGGTTATGGCTCAATCCATTTCGGAATATGGGGCAAAAAAGGGGAAAAACAAAGGGGTGTTCTGGTTAAAGGACAATTGAGACAATTTAAAAGCAGTGTAAGGGAGGTACAAATGTAGTCCAAATCAATTTAAAAAACAATCTTTGATTACCTCCCTTACACTGCCTGTAAATAATGTATTATGAAACGATGATTGTCTTGAGGTGATTAGCTGTCAATTTATTTTAGCAGTTACAACATGTATTAATTAATATTAATTTTAGCCATGACAATGTATGACTTTTATATTTAAAAACTTTTATGATGTATTTAAATGGGTAATTATGATTGCAAACTCCATTAGAAATTTGAAATGAAATACTAACCACATCTTGAGGGAAATGTTTTTTTGGGGGCGGTCAATTCGCAACATCATAGTGTATTGCACATGAGGAAAAAATTAAATATAAATTCAAATCATATAAACGATTACAGTTATTCTGTATCAGAAACCTTTTATGTGTCAAAAATTTAATTACAATCGAAATTCAGACCTGTATCAAGTGTGAATATTGTGTCCATTTTGGCCCAAACTTTTCAGGGTTGAACTGAACTTGAACATCTGCAGTCGTATCCAGCTGTGCTCAGTGAAGCAATTTATTGTGCCTGTCTCGAGCCAGGAGCCTCTGGCCTTTGCTAGTCTTGTATGATTTTTAATTTTAGTTTCTTGTATTTATTTCAGAGTTTTTAGTAAGACGTCCATCCTCACTGAACTAGTATACATTTTTGTTTCGGGGCCTGCTGAAGCACACCTCTGGGTGCAGGAGTTTCTCACTGCATTGAACACCTTTGGCTGTTGTCAGCTTTTTTGTCAGGAATGACACATTCCCCATTTCCATTCTCAATATTATTTACTGTTAAAAAAATTTGAAACGGCTACTGCTTAATGGCAATTGGCAAGGGTGACATCTGCTATTGCTTGAAATTGCAACTCTTGTTATATTTATAATACATGGACATATAAGTTATATTGTGAGCAGCCAGTATTGATTTCTAAAAAAAATAGTTTTCCAGCAAAACAGAGATCTTTTACCACCTGTTTATTAGCCCTGACACACTCCTGAATGCATGCTGGTTTAGTAAATCTATTCTCTAGTCTGGTTTCCTAGCTTTTCCCTGTTGTATACAGAGACTAAGCCTTGAAACCAGACTAGAGAATAGATACACTGAACGAGTATTCATTCAGCAGTAGGTCAAGTACCCCGCATCAATACCCCTTTCTCCACTTAGAACCCTAAGTGGAGACAAAGGTATTAAGGCGGGGTGACCATTGACTTTCTTTCAGCATCATTCAATAGTCCGATAACACTAACTTCTGCAGTGCCAAACATAGAGGATATAGGTCTCCACTAAATTTACAGTTTATAAATGTTATATACATACAGAAAATGTAGTTATACGTAGCTATAGTTTAGTATATTTCCATAAGGTATTAGTATTTTGCAAAAACAGTGTTTTGGGCTTATCATATGAATGTTTAAATAAAAATGTTATATGAACTATTTAATTACCTGGATGTAATCAATTCTATATTTATTCATTTGTACTTTTTGGGTAAAAACATTTTATTTTTATCTTTTACAGGTAAAACAGGAACGACAACAGTTAAAGTTTATAAATAGATTTTTATATTTGTATTTTATTTATTTACTGTTTATTCAGGTAAGTAGGTTATATATATGAATGGTTGTATGAAATCTTTTTAATTGTTGAGGAAAACGACATAACTATGTTTATCTTGTTAAAAAAAACTTGTTCAAAATATGGAAGCACTATTGAAAAGGGGGGTTTGAAAATCCAGAACAACAAGTCCTCTTTATGTTTTGAAAGGATTGAATAATTTATAATACATGCATGTACATATTTAGTAATTTTTGTAAGCAGCTTTATGAAACTTTTTGAAAGTGATTTATATGCTACTTTGTTCAATCTTACATCAATAGATTAGTTATAATGTTCTTTGATGTTGCTAAATTAAAGCTACCGACTAATATCAGAAACTGCATAAAACAGTCAATTTAATAACAATTCATTTTTGCCTCCAAATCCATCATTCATGATTGCTAAGTAACACAAGTTGAATATCCCCCCTACAACCCATACAGATATGTCTTTATATTAAACAATAAATGTATAATTCCAGATGTTTAATAAAAAGAATCTCTCAGCGCAAACAACTAAAATAAAGCTAAAAGAGATGTACAATTTAGATAGTTTGATAGCTGTTAAAAAAATAGAAATACAACTGACTGACTGAAGAGGCTCAATTTGATAATGTGTGAAAAGTTATTGAAATGCTACATTTGAAAATAAGAATAAAGATAGGGATTTAACTGAATAATTGTTGAGCCTGCGACTTTTGTCGCAGAAAGCTCGACATAGGGATAGTGATCTTGTGGGTGTGGCTACGGCGGCAGTTGGCTTATTTTTTAAAAGCTTATATTTTAGAAGGTGGAAGAACTTGATGCTTCATTCTTTGTATATGGATGCCTCATGTTACAAAGTTTCCATCAGTCACATGTCCAATGCCCTTGACCTCATTTTCATGGTTCAGTGACTACTTGATAACTATATATATGGATCAGTGAACAAGGTTAAGTTTTGGTGGTCAAGTCCATATCTCAGATACTATAAGCAATAGGTCTAGTATATTCAGTGTATGGAAGGACTAAGATATACATGTCCAACTGGAAGGTATTATCTGACCATGACCTCATTTTCATGGTTCAGTGGTTATAGTTAAGTTTTTGTGATTTGGTCTGTTTTTCTTATACTGTATGCAATAGGTCTACTATATTTGGTGTAGGGAATGATTGTAAGGTGTACATGTCTAGCTGGCAAGTGTCATCTGACCTTGACCCCAATTTAATGGTTCAGTGGTTATATTTAAGTTTTTGTGTTTTGGTCTGTTTTTCTATATACTGTAGGCAATAGGTCAACTGTATTTGTTGTATTGAAGAATTGTTAGCTGTACCTTCCTGCCTGCCATAGTTCATCTGACCTTGACCTCATTTTCATGGTTCATTGGTCAATGTTTAGTTTTCTTGGTTAATGTTAAGTTTATGTGACAGTTGTAATAAAGTTTATATTTAGGACTATCAACATAATATCAATGATTAGTAAAGAAGGCAAGACATTACAGCGTGTGCACTCTTGTTTAAATTTAATTCTTATTCTTTTTTTTCCTTTTTTATTCATCTTCAGTTTTCACTCCACTACTATCTGTAGGAAAATTGAAAAATTAAGTTTTTGTGACTTATATACAGTTGAGAAGTTGTCCATGGTATTACTGAAAGATATATGTTGGTAAAAGAGGAAAAAACATACAAAACTTTTGCAAAACGAAGATCTTGTACCACCTGTTTATATGCCCTGACCCCCTCCTGAATGAATGCTGGTTCAGTGTAGAGTTACACTCTAGCCTGGTTTCTCAGCTTTTCCCTATTGTCTACAGGGAGCAGCTGGGAAACCAGGCTAGAGTATAGATACAGAACAGGCATTCATTCAGGAGTGAGCCAGGTATGCCACATCAATAACTCTTTCTGCCCTTAGGCCCAAAGTGAAGAAAGAGTTATTGATGTGGCATGACCATTGACATTTCATTCAATAGTCCAGTAACACTACCTTCGCAGTGCCAAACATAGTGGATTTAGATCTCCACTTACTGTTTCATTTTATGAATATTATATACATGCAAAAAATGTAGCTTTACATCACCATGAGTTAGTATATTTACATATTATGTGTCATACTTAGCAAAATCAGAGTTTTTGGCTAATGGTTTGTATGTTTAGAAGAAACATATGTTTTAGAAACTATTTTTTTGCCTATGTGTTAAAACACTACTACATTTTTTAATTGATATTTTTGTTTTTAAGCTTTTCTGTCTTTTACAGGTATTGAACAGGAACGATAACAATGAAAGTTTATAAATAGATTCTATATATTTTATCAGCTGTTTATTTATGTAAGTAGATTATATGAATATTATTCATATACGGTAGTGTTGTTGTAAGCGTTGGGAATATGTGATTGAAACATCACATAACAACATAGAAATGGTCTTTAGCTATTAGACTTGTGTATCTAAACAGTACTATATTATCAGGCAATTAATGTTCCTGAGAATAGAAAAGTAATAAAGTTATCATAAAAGATCTGTGGTATTAGAATATTTCCTGTAGGACAAATAGTCTTTTAAGATACAACCATTTCTCTGACAAGGATCAAGTCTTGCTTAACAGACACATGCACATATTGTGGAGTTAAACTAATTAATTGAGTACTCAACATTAAGAGTCAGTAGTTATGTTACTCATGGGGGATAAAGGCTTTGTATATATATATATTTGGTAAGAAGGGTTATCAACATGGCATATATATACCATGAGAGTGATGAATGGCTCTTGGAATTTCTAATTTGATTTTTTTTTATATTTTCTTCCACTGCAAATTATTTAAGGAATGATTGTTTAAAAAAAAAATGACACATACAATTAGACCAAAATTAAATTATGTACTATCTGTATCTTAATTAATAAATTACTTGATAATTACAGCAGATTGCATTAAGTGTGTAGGTAAAGGTAATATCTTTGGTTAGCTTGCTTGCTAGCTGAACCGTGAAGTCATTATTAGGTTAGGTATACTACCCTCCTTTTGAAGTATCCTAGTCCTATAGACAAATAGATTGGTTATCTGTCTGACTAGGCTACTCTTAAAGAAGGGTAATTTACTTAACGTTTCCTAATAATGACTTCACGGTTCAGCTAATAAGCAAGCTTACCAAAGATTTACCGTTACCTACACCCTAAATGCAATTGGCTGTAATTATAACCTGAAGATCGTACAAGTTACAGGATTAATACTAAATCTGAACTGACATATTTATAAAATCTTTTATAAATCTGTTCCCCCCCCCCCTCCCCCCCTCCAAAAAAAAAATGAACCATATTTGTTGGTTGAAAAAGAAAGAAAAAAACAGTCCTTAAACAAACTTCAGCAAAACGAAGATCTTTTACCACCTGTTTCTTAGCCCTGACAAGTACATTACTGAAGGAATGCTTGTTAGGTGTATCTATACTCTAGTCTAGTTTCCCAACTTTTCCCTATTGTATACAGAGATCACCTGGGAAAATAGGCTAGAGTATAGATACACTAAACAAGCTTTCATTCAGTATTGGATCAGGTATGCCACATTGACACCTATTTCTCAACTTAGGGCCCAAAGTTGAGAAAGAGATCTCAAGGTGACATGACCATTGACTTTCATTCAATAGTCCGATAACACTATCTCTACAGTGCCAAGCATAGTGGATTTAGGTCTCCACTAATTGTTACATTTTATTGACATTATATACATGCAGAAAATGTAGTTTTGCAAAGCTATAGTTTATTATATTTACATATAAAGCATCCTTCCTTTTTGAAAAATAGTGTTTTAGGCTTATCTGTTGTTTATTGAAAGGAAGCAAATTTGAAAAAAAATATATGATGTCATGTGTATAAACACTTCTTTATTTATTCTATTGATATTTTTGTTAAAAAGCATCTATTTTTATATCTTTTACAGGTACATCAGGAACGATAACAATTTAAAAAAAATTAATAAATAGATTTTATAAATAGATATTATATATATTCAGGTAAGTAGGTTATATTTGAATGTTATGCATATATACTATTGTTGTAAAACTTCTTTTGAATACTTGAAGATGAATGACATCATTTTAAATCTTGTTAAATATTTTTTTCAAAAGATGCAACCACAATCATAAATGGATGAGGGGTGAGATGGCTAAAACATTGTTTTAAAAAAAATTATAAGCCTTCTTTTTATTAGCCCACCTGGCCCAAATGAAACATGAGAGTTTCTTAGGTCTCAACTCTTTGTCTCTTCTACACAAAAAGTGTTGCACCATTGAAGTAGAAATAAAGATGTATGTTTGTAAGGGCAAAACATTTTCAAAACTTAGTAGAAATGATGATTGAAAAACCCTGTACAAAAATTCTCCTTTAGTTCATGTTTTAGCAACAATTCTCCTTTAGTTTATGTTTTAAATGAGTAGCATACATACCCCGGGTACATCACATATTGCATTAATTAAACACGTGTACCTATTGTACACTATGGAAATCAATTTGCACCCTTTCTCTGCAAGGAAGCCAATCTAACTAAACGTCCATTGAAAATGTATTGAGTGTCACCTTTGAAAATTTGTTATTTCTTATTGGTCAGATGGAAAACATGTGGCTAGAAGTAATTCATTTTCAAATCATGTATAAATTGCATGATCTTAAATTTCAATAATTGAAATGAATTGAAAAAAATAGATATGGGGATTGGAATACCTCAATGAGACACTAGGACCCAACAACACAGAAATGGTCTTCAGCTAAAGACAAGTGCCCATACAATATATCAAGCTATAACCCGCTTGGGTATAAAAAAGTAATAAAGTTTAAAGCTATCATAAAAGACCTGTCACCATTAACATATTCCCTATAGAACAAAAAGTATTGAGATACAATTATTTTTCTGATAAGGATCCAATCTTGTTACATGCACATATGGCAAAGTAAATCTAATTTATTGAGAACTAGGCATTAAGAGTCAGTAGCTACTTTTCTCAGAGGGGATATAGGTTTTGTGTTTGGTTTGAAGAGTCAACAACATTGCTTATTTAGATGTCATAAAGGTGATGCATGCTCTTTCTGATTAAAAATCTTTTATCTTCTCCTCCACTGCAAATTATAAGGAATAATTGTTTAAAAAAATAACATATGATTAGACCAAAATTAAATGATGTAATATCTATATCGTAATTCAATACTGGTAATTAATGAATAACTTGATTATTATACACTGAGGAAAGAAGTAAGTTGCAGGATTGACACTTAAACTGAACAGACATAATCATAAAATCTTTCATAAATCTGGCATTCCAAACATTTTTAGATATAAACCATATTTGTTGGTTGAAAAAGAAAAAAACATTCCTAAGAAATATTTCATCAAAACAAAGATCTTTTACCACCTGTTTCTTAGCCCTGACTTAATTCTGAATTAATGTTTGTTAAGTGTATCTCTAATGGAGCCTAGTTTCCCAGCTTTTCCCTGCTGCATACAGAGATCAGCTGGGAAACTAGGTTAGCGTAAATATACGCTGAACAAGCTTTCATTCAGATGCAGGTCAGGCTCGCCACATCAACACCTCCTTCTCAACTTAGGGCCCAAAGTTGAGAAAGATATATCAAGATGGCGATACTATTTCATTCAAAAGTCAGATAACACTATCTTTGCAGTGCCAAGCATAGTGAATATAGGTCTCTGCTAACATTTACATTGTATAAAATAAAATTGAGAATGGAAATGGGGAATGTGTCAAAGAGACAACAACTCGACCATAGAACAGACAACAGCAGAAGGTCACTAACAGGTCTTCAATGCATTGAGAAATTCCCGCACCCAGAGGCGTCCTTCAGCTGGCTCCTAAACAAATATATATACTATGTTTTTGAGATTAATATTTTATGCCTGCAGAAAATGTAGCTTTACATCACTAGGAGTTAGTATTTTTGCAAATTATGTGTTATGCTTAGCAAAATCAGAGTCATTTGTATGTTAAAGAAGATACATATGTTTTAGAAACTATTTTGTTGCCTGCGTATAAACACTACTACATTAATTGAATTGATATTTTTGTTCATAAGTTTTTTGTCTTTTACAGGTACTGAACAGGAACGATACGATTAAGGTTTATAAATAGATTCTATATATTTTATCAGCTGTTTATTTATGTAAGTAGATAATGATTATCAGAATACTATACATATAGTATTGTTGTACATTCATTCAATACCTCTGTATTATAAGAATAAGGGTGGGGAATATGTGATTGAGACATCACATTAAACAACAATTAGAAATGGTCTTCACCTATTAGACAAAATTGTGTGTCTAAATAATATGCATGCATCCGGCAATTCATATTATATTCACTGAAGGACAAATAGTATTAAGATACAACCATTTCTCTAACAAGGATCAAGTTTTGTTAATTGTTAATTGTACATTAACATATATGGTGTAGTTAAACTAGTTTATTGAGCAACTAAGCACTAAGATTCAGTAGCTATGTAACTCATGGGGGATATAACTAGGCTTTGAACTTGTTAAAAAGGGTTTACAACATGGCTTCCAAAACGGTCATATATTCCGGTCATTTGCATAATGTCCAATAAAAGTCCGACTGGGCAAAGCATGAAATGGTCATATACTTTTTAGTTTTCAAGGCTTTTTCAGTCATTTTTGTCGAGCCTGCAACTTTTGTTGCAGAAAGCTCGACATAGGGATAGTGATCCGGCGGCGGCGGCGGTGTTAGCTTACTTCTTTACAGCTTTATATTTTAGAAGGTGAAAGACCTGGATGCTTCATACTTTGTATATAGATGCCTCATGTTACGAAGTTTCCGTCAGTCACATGTCCAATGTCCTTGACCTCATTTTCATGGTTCAGTGACCACTTGAAAAAAAAGTTCAGATTTTTTGTAATGTTGAATTCTCTCTTATTATAAGTAATAGGATAACTATATTTGGTATGTGCGTACCTTGTAAGGTCCTCATGCCCGTCAGACAGTTTTCACTTGACCTCGACCTCATTTCATGGCTCAGTGAACAAGGTTAAGTTTTGGTGGTCAAGTCCATATCTCAGATACTATAAGCAATAGGGCTAGTATATTCGGTGTATGGAAGGACTGTAAGGTGTACATGTCCAACTGGCAGGTGTCATCTGACCTTGACCTCATTTTCATGGTTCAGTGGTCAAAGTTAAGTTTTTCATTTTTTGGTCTTTTTATCTGATACTATATGCCATAGGTCAACTATATTTAGTGTATGGAAATATTTGATGATTTATATATTAGTCGTGCAGGTTTTATTTGACCTTGACCTCATTTTCATGGTTCATTGCTCAGTGTTAAGTTTTTGTGTTTTGGTCTATTTATCTTAAACTATAAGTATTAGGTCAACTATATTTGTTTTATGGAAGCATTGTTAGCTGTACATGTCAGCCTGGCATGGTTCATCTGACCTTGACCTCATTTTCATGGTTCATTGGTCTTTGTTTAGTTATCTTGGTTAATGTAACGTTTAAGTGACAGTTGTAATAAAGCTTTATACTTAGGACTATCAACATAATATCAATGATTAGTAAAGAAGGCGAGACATTTCAGTGTGTGCACTCTTGTTACATAATTCACTATCTTTTTGACCCAACCTTTTGCCTTTAACATCAACACATTTCTGGTCATAAATGTGACATGATGATTAATAATTACTATCAAAACAACACCTACTTCAATACTTTCTAATTTTAATCAAGGCTAATTAGTAGTTGGACAGCTGAAATCTACCTGTTCAGGTGACAGGTGAACTATGTTCAGTACCGGACATCATATAAATTGATCGTTTATTCACATTTTTTTCTTACTTTTTAGCTGTTTGCTTCTAATTGATTTAGTCCTAAAGATTAAAATTATTAGAAATTAGTTTATAAACATGATTTGATGAAAAATTTAAAAAGGTTTTAATTGAAAAATTGTCAGAACTACGTATGAACTAGAACACGTATGCGCATGTGCACAGTTGGGAAATTTAATTATGCATCCTACAGTTCTTCAAAAATGCTAAAATTATCATTGATACCTGTATCTAACATTTATTTCAAGTATTTTGTTGAAGAAATAATGTGGAAAAAGCTTCTTCACTCAGTCGTGCTTTGTAAGCGTACACAGATTTTACACACCCGTTTATGGTCCATGTTTTACCATTGTCAAGTCAACATCCGGTTAGAACTATGTGAAAACGAAAGTAAATTTTTGACAATGTCATTTTGCACAAATAAAAAGTTTAAGGCAGATATAAGCATGCTGATGTGCACACTTTGAATGATGCACTGCCAATTTAACAGTTACATCCAAACATCAAATTCATATCAAAATTATCATATCAAAGTAAAGTTTTAAATCGTTTTTTGGTGGAAGAAGACTTCAAGCCTTCTGAAGACCTATGGTGCCGACTTTACAACCGTTACAACCTTTGTATGCCGCATCCGTTTCTGTGCATTACAATTTCATAACAACTTCCGATCCTTGACACCAATTTTTACACATGATTAAGCATTTGAATCTTTTTATTTGTAAATTAGGATTGAAAAACAAATCACTATCGTAAATATATACCCTTTTATTTATGTAAATTATTAGATTTCATCTCATCTATATGAACATTGTTTGTTTACTTGTAACCGGATGTTTTTAATGTAGATATTTGTAGTACGCATGCATGAATTTGGATTGGGTCGACTCGCCCTGTTTACATGTTCGCCCTTGGTCTGTTCGTCCTGAGTTCTTTCGACCATATAATACGTTCGCCCTGTGTTCATTCTCTTCACTCTTATCAAGGACGTTTTATAATAGGTCCTTGCATTTGTTAAAAAATATTGAAAATCGTTAAAAAAACCTCTAAAACACAATTTAGTGAAAATCATCTGTTCCTTATTTTGTTCCCAAGGTAAAACAATCGTGTTCAGCCAATCAAATTCTGTGTTTCTCATGATCAAATTAATAAGCCAATCAAAAACGTTTTCTCTGAAGATTATTCTAACATGCTAGATTTTGAACTTTGTTGTTTTCATCTTGTAAAATGGTGAACATGGCAATGCCGCAGGTCATCTGTATTAAAGAGGGTTCTTACACAGGTTAAGGATAAAAGCATGGCTGATTGACAAAATTCAATGATGCAGTACTACCATAAAGATAATACTGAATAGTATTTTTTTCACTAATTTATTGACATAATAAGTTATTTTTGTATTCAATTAAATAATTTAAAGCACAATGTAGTATTCTTTTTTTCACAAAGACCAACAAACAGGTTTGGACCCCCCCCCCCCCCCCCCCCCCCATTATCTTTTCTAAATGAGGGGTCAAATTAATAAAGAAGATATAAGTTTACAAACATCACAAAATTCTTTTGACATATTTTGACCATTTAATACTTGATAGATGCATTGTTCTTGGGGAAAGTTTCATCAACCAATATGAATATAAAGGTGCTCATTTTTTTTTACAGTGGGTTGTTATGTTCTTCCAATGAGGGTTACCCCTCATTTGGAGTGTTGTTCCCAACCTGTAAAAGGTCCATCTTTGTGCATTATTCAAAATTGGAAATTTCAACAAGCATCATATATTCTTACACAAGAAAATAAACCCTGGTCTGCTAGCTACATGTTCATCTTTTATACTGATTTAATAACTAGAATCATGCAAACAGACTTAAGAAAAAGGCATGTAAGCTCATCATACAAATATGACACTATTCTAGACAATCCAGATCGTGCAAAATACTCCGCTAAAAATTGTAACCTTTAAAATTGTTGTAGCGCACTAAAAAAACCCATGGGAACTTCAAAAGTTGGCAGCTATTTTACAATTCTTACTATTTTTATGTCCCATTATGATGGGCATTATGTTTTCTGGTCTGTCAATCCGTCCTGCTTCAGGTTAAAGTTTATGGTCAAGGTGTTTTTTGATGAAGTTGAAATCCAATCAACTTGAAACTTAGTACACATGTGTTCCTTATGATATGATCTTTCTAATTTTTCTGCCAAATTAAAGATTTTACCTAATTTTCACGGTCCACTGAACATAGAAAATGATTGTATGGATGGGAAATCCATGTACTTATGACACATTCTTGTTTGAAGAAAAAAAATATGTCATAATGATAATGGAACAAAGCAGGCCGGGTTAGTGGGGCTGCTTTTATGATAATTCAAGTTACCTTTTATTCACCTTCTTCCACCTCAGAGCTATCAGCTCTTTGATTTTTAAGGTAATGTCAATCATTGGAATAGCCATCTGATTACCATTTAATTGCCTTTTGTGACTAAATCTTAGGAATTAAAATCAGGATCAGATATGAAATGTCCGGCTGGCTCAAATATTTTTTGGAAGCAAACTTTACAACATGGCATAATCACCAGAGAGTGAAGCACGGCTCTTAGAATTTCTAATTAGAAATATTTTATCTTTTCTTCCTTCAATTATTTAAGGAATGGTTGTATAAAAAAAAGACATACGATTAGACCAAAATTAAAAGAAGTAATATCTGTTTCTTTGATTATTAAATTACTTGACTAGACATTAAGAGTCAGTAGCTACTTTACTCAGAGGGGATATAAATTTTGTGTTTGGTTTGAAGTGTGGACAACATTCCTATTTTAGATACCATGAAGAAGATTCATGCTCTTGTTAATTTCTAAATATTTTTTTTTTCTTCTCCACCACTAAAAAAACCATGATTAGACCAGAATGAAATGATGTGATATCTGTATTGTAATTAATAACTTAATACTGAGGAATGTACAAGTTGCAGGGTTGATACTAAAACTGAATAGACATAACTATAAAATCTTTCATAAATCTGTCATTCCCCAAAAAAAGAATATATTTACCAAATTTGTTGGCTGAAAAAGACAAAAACATTTCTAATTTTTTTTCAGCAAAACAGAGATCTTTAACCACCTGCTTCTTAGCTCTGACACGCTCCTGAATGAATGCTTGTTTACTGAATTTATACTGTAGTCTGGTTTCCCAGCTTTTCCCTATTGTATATAGAGATCACCTAGGAAGCTAGGCTAGAGTATAGCTACACTAATCAAGGTTTCATTCAGTAGTGGGTCAGGTATGCAACCTTGACACCTCTTTCTCACTTTTTGGACCAATGTTGGCAAGGGGGCATGACTATGAGTATTATTCATAAGTCCGATAACACTACCTTTGCAGTGCCAAGCATAGTGGATTTAGATCTCCACTAACTGTTTCATTTTATAAATGTTATATACATGCAGAAAATGTAGTATTACATAGCGTGAGTTTAGTTTATTTACATATAAGGTGTTAACACTTTGCAAAGCTAGTGCTTTGTCTAACAATTTGTATGTTTTACGGAAACACATATTTGAGAAACTATTGTATCAACTGCATTTATACTCACTACTATTTTTATGAAATTGTTTTTTTTGTTTAAAAACATCTTTATTATGTTTTACAGGTAAAAAAGAACGATAACTACTTAAGTTTATAAACAGATTATATTTTATCAGCTGTTTATTCAGATAAGTAGGTTATACATGTATATATATTTTGTTACATGTAGTATTGTACGAATTCTATTGAATCCTTAAGGATAATTGAAATAATTTTAAACCACTATCATAAAAGGGGGAATAAATTATGTATGACGTTCACATATTTAGATAAGTGATAACCCCTCTTTTTATTAGCTCACCTGGCCAAAAGGAACACACACAGTGAGAGCTATAGGGTTCACTTATGGTACTATCTGTTTGTCTGTATAACATTTTAATCTTTTTTTTTCTTTCTGAAAACTGTTGTGCGAATTAAGTGAGATTGAAATAGTAAATTTACATGGATGTAAGGTGGAAATTGTGTACAAGACTTTATAGAAATGAAGATTAGACATGAAGATTAGAAAACCCTGGACAACAATTCCTTCCAAGCTAAGGCACATAAATATATGATTGAGTTAGACTAGTTTATTGAGCACTCAGTATTACGAGTTAGGAGCTAAGTAACTCATGGGGGATAAAAGCTTTGTATTTGGTTAGAATGGTTTATGACATGACATAAGAGTGATGCGTGTTCTTGGAATTTCTATCCCTATGCAGTAGAAAACCTAATGTAAAAGGGGGCATTAAGGATGTATTCTTCTGACGTTTCAGTCTCATTCAGTCTCATTTAAATCTTGTTCTGAAATTATTTCCAAAATATGGGTCAAAAGTGGATAATAGCAATGAATTAGATAAATATCATAATCGAACTTAACTCTGAAAAAAATGGGTAGTTCCAATAAGTACTTTTTGAGAAATAAAATTTTCAAATTTTATCCCTAATCTAGTCAGTCTTTTTAGTCAAAATTTTGAAAAAATGGGTGAGGGTTACAAAAAATGATTTTACAAGAAACATATACATCCCATATAACTTTTTCTTTTCAAATTTCTTAGATATGTATTTTTTAGCTCACCTGGCCTAAAAGGCCATGTGAGCTTTTCTTATCACTTGGCGTCCGTCGTCGTCGTCGTCGTCGTCGTTAACAATTTTTCAAACATCTTCTCCTCTGAAACTACTGAATGGATTTGAATGAAACTTAGCATGATTGTTCCTTAGAGTATCCTGCACAAAGTGTGCGCTTCGATTTTTGATCCGTCAAAAAACATGGCCGCCATTACCTAAAATAGAACATAGGGGTCAAATGCAGTTTTTGGCTTATATCTCGAAAACGAAAGCATTTAGAGCAAATCTGACATGGGGTAAAAATGTTCATTAGGTCAAGATCTATCAGCCCTGAAATTTTCAGATGAATCAAACAAACCATTGTTGGGTTGCTGCCACTTAATTGGTAATTTTAAGGAAATTTTGCAGTTTTTGGTCATTATCTTGAATATTATTATAGATAAAGATAAACTGTAAACAGCAAAAATGATCAGCAAAGTAAGATCTACAAATAAGTTAATATGACCAAAATTGTCAATTGACCCCTTAAGGGGTTATTATCCTTTAATGGCAATTTTTCACAATTTGTTCATCATATTTGCTAACTTTAAAAAATCTTCTCCTCTGAAACTACTGAATGGATTTGAATGAAACTTAGCATGATTGTTCCTTAGAGTATCTTGCACAAAGTGTGCGCTTCGATTTTTGATCCGTCAAAAAACATGGCCGCCATTACCTAAAATAGAACATAGGGGTCAAATGCAGTTTTTGGCTTATATCTCGAAAACGAAAGCATTTAGAGCAAATCTGACATGGGGTAAAAATGTTCATTAGGTCAAGATCTATCAGCCCTGAAATTTTCAGATGAATCAAACAAACCATTGTTGGGTTGCTGCCACTTAATTGGTAATTTTAAGGAAATTTTGCAGTTTTTGGTCATTATCTTGAATATTATTATAGATAAAGATAAACTGTAAACAGCAAAAATGATCAGCAAAGTAAGATCTACAAATAAGTTAATATGACCAAAATTGTCAATTGACCCCTTAAGGGGTTATTGTCCTTTAATGGCAATTTTTCACAATTTGTTCATCATATTTGCTAACTTTAAAAAATCTTCTCCTCTGAAACTACTGAATGGATTTGGATGAAACTTAGCATGATTGTTCTTTAGATTATCCTGCACAAAGTGTGTGCTTAGATTTTTGATCTGTCAAAAAACATGGCCACCGTTACTTAAAATAGAACATAGGGGTCAAATGCAGTTTTTGGCTTATATCTCAAAAACAAAAGCATTTAGAGCAAATCTGACATGGGGTAAAAATGTTCATTAGGTCAAGATCTATCAGCCCTGAAATTTTCAGATGAATCAAACAAACCATTGTTGGGTTGCTGCCACTTAATTGGTAATTTTAAGGAAATTTTGCAGTTTTTGGTCATTATCTTGAATATTATTATAGATAAAGATAAACTGTAAACAGCAAAAATGATCAGCAAAGTAAGATCTACAAATAAGTCAATTTGACCAAAATTGTCAATTGACCTCTTAAGGAGTTATTGCCCTTTAAAAACTTTTTTCACAATTTGTTCATCATGTTGACTTACTTTAAAAAATCTTCTCCTTTGAAACTGCTGTATCAATTTCAGCCAAACTTAGGCTAAATGAGTTTCAGAGTTTCAGAGTATCTAGTATAAATTTTATATTTCATTTCCTTATATCAAGAAACATAGCTCCTATGGCTAAAATAGAACATAGGAGAAATTGATTTTTTTTTTGGCTTTTGAAGAGAATAGGACGATTTCAAGAACATTTAAATAAATTGAAAAGCCAAAATAATCATTGATGAGAGATTAAACCAAAAAAATTCAGGTGAGCGATTCAGGCTCTTGAGAGCCTCTTGTTTTCAATTATTTATAACAAAGAAGTGGAAATAATATGCATTTTGTTCTTTAAACTGAGAAAAATCACAAATTTACAAAATTGGCAACATGGTAAATTTGACACGAAAAAGCATCAAAATATGATAAAACTTTCTTAAATTAACACCAACTTTTTTTTTTTAGTTGAATTTATTCAGATTGGTCCATTTCATCTTTATTGAGAGTATAAAAAAAAAGTTTAATTGTGGAACTGTGGTTTTGTTAACGATAATAGCCCAAAAAAGGGTAAAAATTGATAAAAAATGGGAAAATCATCAAAATTGTATACTTTCAAAGGGCCGTAGCAAAAAAAGAAGTGCACCACCACATGATTTTTTCTTCACCAATTATTTTTTTTTCAGTCTTATAAACCCAAAAATCAGGTTTAGAAAAAAAGTTTAATTCTAGAAATTTTTGGCTCCTCAGAGGTGTACATCCTTAAGTGTTACACTTTCGGGTGTCCTGTCTATGTCCCAAACATCCCCAAAATCAGTTTGCCTCAATTTAATTTTATAAAAGCTTATACACAATGCTTATGACCAAAAAAAACTCAGAAAAAATTAGGTGGCGTGAATTTTACTATTCATGAGTTATGTCCCTTAATAAACATAAAAATTGCTGAATTTTTGTCTCTTTAACTTTAGTTTGATTTAACCAAATTTTATTAAACTTATACACAAAGTTTATAACAAAAATATTAAGATCTAGATCCAAATTGGGTTGCGTCTGAATTTTACAGTTCATAAGTTGTGCTCTTTATAAACATTAAAATTGCTAAATTAAAAATTAATGCACTTTAAGTTTTCAATAATATTTTATTAAATTCTTTGGTGTTTCTAAGATTATGAAATTATAGTTATTGGTTAATGTTAAAAATTGTCTATTGACATTTTTTTCCCCATGCCGGCCAGTCACCATGGCTTGCAGGTAAAAAAAAAATATACATGAGAACTTCCTAATTTTTGTAGGTAAGGAAACAACATAAAATCCATGGCATATTCCCTAAGAATCAAACAAAACAGAGATCTTGAATCCACCTGTTTCCTAGCCCTGATGCATGCTGAATGATTGCCTGTTCAGTGTATCTATACTGTAGAGTGGTTTTCCAGATTTTCCTATTGTATACAAGGAGTAGTTGGAATCTTTGCCACAGTATAGATACACTGAACTGACTGATTCAGAATGGCTCATGGATGACACATTAATAACTTTTTCTCCACTTTGGCCCAAAGGGGAGAAAGAGGTATTAATATGACATGACTATTGATTTGTTCAATAATCCGATAACACTACCTTTGCAGTGCCAAGCATAGTGGATATAGGTCTCCATCATCATTAACACTTTAAGAATGTCATATACATGCAGATAATGTAGTTTTGCATAGCTATAGTTTTGCATATTTACATAAAGTGTTATAATATTTTGCAAAAGTTTTGTTTTAGTCTAAATAGTTGTGTGTTTAAAGTAAGATTATGACTGAAAAAAAAAACTACTTATTTCACATGTTTAAACACTACTATAATTTTCAATTGGTATTCTTGTTTTAAAGCAATTTTTTTCTCTTTTACAGGTACAACAGGAACCATAACAATTAACGTTTATAAATATAGTTTATAGTTTATCAGCTGTTTATTTAGATAAGTAAGTTATATGAATGTAAATTATATGAATATCTATACCACTAAAATAATGAGGTCCAATTTATTAGATTGCATGACCTAAAAATGAATTAAACATTTTAATTCATATAGAACAATGGTGTTGATTAAAAATTAAACTTTTTAATTTGCATTAAGAAAAACACATTTGATTAGACAACAATTGAATGATCTTGTAGTATCTAAATAGTATTTGATAAATTACTTGATAATTGATTATAACCTGTAGATAGTTGCAGGGTTGATACTTTAACTGAATAGACATGAATATAAAAAAAGAAGATGTGGTATGATTGCCAATTTAAAAACTCTCCCAAAGACACCAGATGATGTTCAAGGTTAGCAATTATGGATCACCATACAGCCTTCAACAATGAGAGAAACATATACTGCATAGCAAACTATTAAAGCTCTTAAATGACAAATATACAACAATTCAAATGAGAAAAAAGCTGACGGATTGAATTATGTACAAAACAATGAAGGATTCAAACAAATATGAAATACAGCAACAAACAACAACCTTTGAACTACAGGCTACTTACAAGGGACAATCACTTACAGAATGGGGCTCATTAAGTATTGTAAGTTCAGAAATTATTGTGTGCATTTATTATTGCGATTTTTCAAGAATGGACAAAAATGCAAGTTTAATAAACGCGATTTCGAAGAAAAAAACTGGGTTCAGATCTATGTTTCAGTTATCAGAACATGAGTTCTTATTATTGCAATACCCATCCAGTGGCATTATTCGCAATAATAAAAACCTCAAAATAATTTCTGAATTTACACTATGCTTAATAAACTATTAATGAAACAATAAGCTTCTTTACACACTTTTATTTGTACCGTTAATCAATGATTTCTGCAATAAAACAAATAATTGCTCTATTTTCTTATAGCATTACAGTATACAGATACAATGTCAAGTGCATCAAATCATCAGAAAGACTTGTTTATATTTGGACCTTTTGGTAAAAAACCATTAAAGGAGCAGGTCACACCACACAAGATTTCATTAATGGTACTGATATATGAGTACATAGAAATGAGAAGACGTCATAAGCCTCCCGTTTTTGTGGGATTTGGTGCTCAAGATACCACTAGTGAGGAGAAATTTAAAGAACGAGAAAAGCGAGACTTCATGACATCAATACTCAAACTTATCCAGGTTAGAAACTTGCCTATTTTTATACTCCATTAAATTGGAATCTTTCTGCAAAGCTTGCTTAAAAGAATCTTTTAGGTAAGAAATAACTGGTTTCCTATGTTTTTAAAGGTTACACTGAAAGAAATGATCATAATATTTAGAAAAAAAAATATCATAGTTTCATAGTAAAGTCCTGAGTTTGGAGGAGGAAATTATTTAGCGCAATTATCTGTATTAAATTTAATAAGTTGGTATTTCTTTTCATTATTTATGTCTTATATTTTAGAGTCCTAATATGACCTTGAAAGATTTAACTGACCAAGTTCAGCCTATACTGAAACAAACACATTATGAAATATTTGCTGAAAGGTTTGTATTTGTATTGACAAAAAGGACTTCTTCTGACAACATATGTATATTATCACTATTCATAGCAGACAATGCAAATTAAAATTATAAGATATGAAATTTAAAACAATCCATCTAAATGTACCCATTGGTTTAAGTTTTTTATTTGTTATTTTTTACTGTAAGGAGTAAAAAAAAACTTTCTCATTATTTTTTGTTGAAACAAGCATTTACATTTTTTTCATTAGTAAAGCTTTATTTCTCTGTGTTTATATTTAAGGTTAAAAGGATTTTACCAGGAAGGTGTGTTACTGCTGATGGATTTCTTCCAGGACGTAACAAAACAACTAAGTGACCCATCCAATGGTGTTATCAGTGCCAGTAGTATACTAGGTAGATTATATATGAAATAGTTTTGACTCTTAGTGGGCATTTTGAAAGTAAGCCAAGAAACGCTTCTCAAATATAGTAATATGGTAATAATTTACCGTGGTTTCATTTATTTCTGTGGGCACCAATTTTTTGTGGATCTAGGAAAACAAACATGTTTGTGGAATTATAATTTCCTGGTTTTACCAAAGTCTGCATACAAGCCTATAGAAAATTTGTCATCTGTAGTTCTGTACCCACAAAATCCAAGAAAATTGCTATCCAACGAATAATAATGAATCCACAGTAACTGTTTTTCTACCTCTGGATTCATACAACTGCTGCTGGACTGCTCCTCCCTAGGGCTATCATCATCTTAATTTTTAGTAGGAATGATTTCTATGCAACTGATGGTTTACTGTGTATAATATTATTGTTTTTCCTTTAATTATAAATCTTGCATCTATGAAACTTGTGTATAAAAAGTGCACATATACTAAATGTATTTGCAATTTATATTTCTCTATACATTTGATGCATATATTTTTTTACAGGTCTGTTCCTCAGAAGAATGATAGTAGCATTTGAAAAACTATCATTCTCCCAAGTGACAAAGTTATTTACGAGATACAAAGATTATTATGAGGCTGGACAAGTAGGAATGGGAATGGATGAGAGTGATCAGTTTGGTGGATCATTAATCGACTCCATCACAAGTCAGTCTGGTAGATTTAGGAGTGGTCTAGGTCTAGGAAAGTCATTTGAGAGAAGTCACCATGGCGATGGGTATGTACATTTTTTTTTTGTATTTCAGTAAATCATTAATTGAATATTATCACAAGTCATCTTAGCAGATCTAAAAATGGCTTTAGTCTTTTGAAAATCTTTTGGAAGATGTAACCATGGCAACATGTAAATTGAGTTGTGGAACATTAATGTATCCATTACCATGGTAACTAGTAATTCTATTTTTATTAAAAAGTTGACAATATGAGAAAGTCTCTTGATGAAAAGTAACTATTAGAGGACCATTGATTGTCTTTGTAATCACTGATATGACTGTATGTTAAAATTATAAAGAATAAAAGTGATCATGATGTTGAATTTTTATGCCAGTGGATTACTGATTGACAAATATTACAAGTCAGTTTGATAGATTAGGATTGA
Source organism: Mytilus edulis (assembly GCF_963676685.1). Classification (NCBI taxonomy): domain Eukaryota; kingdom Metazoa; phylum Mollusca; class Bivalvia; order Mytilida; family Mytilidae; genus Mytilus; species Mytilus edulis. The sequence goes on from NC_092345.1 coordinate 23,916,369, forward strand.
GGTTAGATGAGTTTAATGTTGTGCTGTAGTTTATATTTTTATTGTATTTTTGAAATTTGCTAAAATTGTTAACTTCAAGAAATCTCTTCAATAGATTGAAATAATAAATTTTAGTTAGGTTGGAATAATGTGCAATGAAAAATCAAAAGAAGGCAGAATGTCAGTTCAAGTATGCAGGGTTCCAGTTTTCCTATAAAACATTTAAAACATCAGAAATCAATGTATAATAAAAAGAATTTTTCTGGTAATGGAAATGATATGAATCAGATTTATTACAAGTTATTTTCTTTTTTATAGGAAATCTGATGATGTTGATGGTGGATTCTTCTCGTACAAACAGGCAGAATACTTTATATCAAGACAGGTAAACTAATCAGCATTATCAACTATATCTTACAGCTTCCAATAGTTTATTTATTTACAAACTACTGAATCTGGGCATGTATAATACACAGATTTATACCTAAAAGTTCAAATTTGTTTCAAACAGAAAATAAGATAAAAACTTTAATTTGATATGTTAGTTACATGAACAATTATTTTTGGCTTTATGACTGAAAAGCAGATTTTGCTGTATTTTGCAAATGACACACACGATTTTAACCATACCAGAGTTTCACATTTCAACAAGTAAGGAAAAGATATTTTTCCTGAACTTCTGTGGGGAAAGGTCATGTGGATTATACATAAATATAGATTCTATTCAAATTATTATGGTAATAAATGAATCTTTTCCAATACTTAAAAACAAAAGCTGTAAAAAAATAACTTTTCACTGAGTTTAATTCATGATCAGGTAAGAATATTTTTGTAATGTCAGTGGCATTTACTTTCTGCTTTACAATGGTGATGGTATTTAAGAGTAACCATTACTATGTATATACAGCAGATACAGAAATTGAGATATGAAGAGATATGTGTTTACAGTGCTAAACTCATGTGCGATGTGTCTCTCACAACATCTTTTTGATATTACCCTAGCACTTTAGGGAGTGCTTATATGTTTATTGTCTATTTAAGTTGTCTTTTGGGGTATGTGACTCTTGTATATGATAGGTGATCAACTTTAAATTAAACTTCCAGAATGTACCTAACTGAAAAGGTTCACTGCAGGATATAAAAATTCTCACCAATAAATGATGGTAAATTCATAAAAAAATCTACATATACAAACAAACTTAATAAAATTTCTTGGATTGTCAAAATAGCTTTGTATTGCCAGCACTGGCAGCAGGTATAATCAATTTATTTGAGAATACATTTTATCAAAATCATTTAATGATTTCAATATAACTTACTGGCAATGAATATTTAGCAAAGATTGTTTTTTGTTAAAGTCCTAAAATAAAATTTTGAACAGATTTTTTTTGAATCCATTCAGTCATTGTCAAAATTGAATAAACTATTATAGTTCTTAGTCAAAATTGGTTGACATTTAAATTACTCTGTTTTTTGCTGTCTGATTAAAAGTCTAGCTGTCAGGATTAAATGTCACATTTGATTGTTCTTCGATTGTTTTCAGGGATTTTTATTGCAACATAATGAGAATGAGGCTTTATCACCAGCCAAGCTACAAGAAAAGATAACTGATATGTTAAGATCAAATCCTGACATGGCTGAGGCTGTAAGTTAAAGAATTGAAAAATGAAAACTTTTGATTTTCCTAGCTGCAAGTGATAATTTTCCTACCTGTATAACAAAATTTCTAAACAATTTACAAAGTCACCCTCCAAAATTGAAGAAAATGCTAGAATGAAAAATCATATTTTATTGGACAAATATAATGCAATATAACTATTATTTGTTCATGTTTAATTCATGTTTGTTTTTGACTAGGAACAGGATTTTCAATCTTTCTCTTTGACCACCATCATTCCAGGTGCTAAAATTTGACATTTTGTCATAATTTATAACGAATTTTAAATAAAATTTACTACTTTACATTTACCGAAGTACTTTAAATAATTCATTTGTATATTTTAGCATTTTCATAATTTATAACGAATTTAAATAAAATTTACTACTTTACATTTACCGAAGTGCTTTAAATAATTTATTTGTATATTTAAGCATTTTTTAAGTTATCTGAACAGTTTACGTGTTAAAGAATACTGTACTGCACTTCACAACCTCTATCATTACTTTGATCGGAATACAAATATTGGCTCTGATGGTAGTTCAGGCAACAAGAACAGAGAAGAGGCAGTGAGTCGACGTTATGCTGCACTCAACCTTGCGTCACTGCATTACAGATTTGGGCACAGGTAAAGTTGATTTGACTATGGGATGAATTAAAAATAACATTGTTTTTTTTTTATTTTTAAGGTAGTGTTTAAAAACTTCATTATCTTTTAAAAGATGTATTTTATTTCATTGGATTGGTTACTTTCTTATTTTGAAGAAGAAATAATGAGACCAGTGACCATTTTAAAAGTACAGTCAGCATGATTTTCATGTTTAGAGAAAGCAAATCACATTTATGAATAGTTTACAAAACTTGGTGTTTTTTTTTTGCCAGACCAAGGACTGACAGGCTGCAAACTGTTGCTAGTCCTTCAAAAAATTGGTGGTCCACCAATTGTCAATTACTTACTGGTTCCAAAATTGACACATTATGATAACATTATTATTAGGAAATCTTAAACCAAACACCAAATGTTGCATTGATAGCGGCTTTGTGAAAAACTGTGCACATCCTGCTACAAGCATTAAATAGAAGCATAGACCTTCCTCAACTATTTCTCTTTTATTTCAGATAGGGAGGCATTTAAAAAAATGTCAACTTTTTCGTGGGGAAAATCCGTAAACCAACAAATTAAAAAAAACCTGGCCGTAGTGGTTTTGAGGATAACTAGAAGCCAATAGTTTAATGACAAGCAAAAACAAAAAATCAACATTTTCTTTACATTTTGAAAAAAGTTTAATATTAAAATAGAAAATTGATATTTCTATTTCCGCCATTTTGGATATTACTGGAAGTAAGATTTTTAAAAGGATATGTCTTATACATTGTATCCATGAGAAGCACAAATGAAAGGCTCCTACACAATGTAATGATAGTAGCAATACATTAAAACACATTTCAATTACCCTCCCTAAAATATGCTTATTCTAGTACTATGTCGGCCATGTTGGATTTTACCGGAAGTAGGGTTTTTGAAGACATCTAATCTATATCATATATCCAAAAGTAGTATATAACAAAGGTTGGTACCAAATAGTATGTTAGTAGCATGATAATTACACCTTTTCACATACTAGCCTTCGATATAGGGCTGATTTAAGTATGATGTCGGCCATTTTGGATTTTACCGGAAGTGAGACATTTTTTTCAAATGCCTCCCTATCTGAAATAAAAGAGTAAGAGTTGAGGACGGTCTATGCAAAATTTCATGCTTGTAGCAGGATGTGCACAATTCGTCTGAAATATGCTTGTAGCTGCTACACTATTTATAACCTTCCACATGGCAATGTAAAGCTAGTTATTTAGATCTTAAACCTCTCCAGTTTATATGATGTCATTAGGATTAAACAACATATTTGTGTTTCCACAACAGGGGTTCGAATTAACATTTGGTTCTGGAAGGTCCAGGACCTTTGACACGCCAAACTGAAAGGTCCACAACCTAAATTCAAGGTCCTACTTTTACTTGAAATATTTCCTTACTCAGTAAGATACAAAATTGATGATGTGCTTTTGGTGTTAGGTTTAAATTAGCTTCAATGTTGCATTGTCAAAATCACTGTTGCATTTAACTTGTTTATTAATGAAATGTAATTATCTTAGCTTGTATATTAAAAATTCAAATAATCTTTTTTTCAGTATTTTGGAGGGTGTCACTGTGGGTGGGAGGATTTTCTCAACTATTTGTGATTAAATACTAGTTATAGTATTATATTATAAACAGTTCAAATTTAAAGCTGTTTGAGTGTATCATATCTAGTTGCACTATTATATATATATATAAGTATCTCTGTGAACAGTAAGAAACTTCCAGATTTTTACTGGCCCTTCAAAATTGACAAGAAATGTATTACCTCTTGAAATTGTAGTAATATTTTTACACTTTACATTTTTTCAGAAATTAAGAAGAAAATTTCTTCAAATATTGTTTTTTTTTAGAGGATTAATATTCAACAGCATAGTGAATTGCTCAAAACCAAAAAAAAAAAAATTCATAAGACCACATTCATTCTGTGTCAGAAACCTATGCTGTCATGGCTGTACATACAAAAAAGAAGATGTGGTATGATTGCCAATGAGACAACTATCCACAAAAGACCAAAATGACACAGACATTAACAACTATAGGTCACCGTACGGCCTTCAACAATGAGCAAAGCCCATACCGCATAGTCAGCTATAAAAGGCCCAGATAAGACAATGTAAAACAATTCAAACGAGAAAACTAATGGCCTTATTTATGTAAAAAAAGGAACAAAAAACAAATATGTAACATATAAACAAACGACAACCACTGAATTACAGGCTCCTGACTTGGAACAGGCACATACATTAATAATGTGGCGGGGTTAAACATGTTAGCGGGACCCCAACCCTCCCCATAACCTGGGACAGTGGTATAACAGTACAACATAAGAACGAACTATAAAAATCAGTTGAAAAAGGCTTAACTCATCAGATGGACAAAATTCAAGTCGATGTGGCCCAGTACTTGTACATCCCGACACAAAAAGACACAATGAACAGATCTGAGAGTACTCACAGTTATCTGACAGCTAGTTCAAAGCCACTAACAACTAATAAAAAAATCATGCAACTAAGACTAAACAATCAATCCGTACACATCCAAAATCCAATGGCTTTAGTGTAAAGACGTCATAAACAGCCAGAGAAAAACATGACCTTGTGCAATGCCAAGTTACAGGTATCAACAGATTGTAGATCCATGAATATGTATATACATATAACATACTAGGAATATTTAGTTAGCTTTTAATTTACCGATAACAAAATCAATATTCATACCAATAAAGACAATATTCAATGATCCAGCTTGAATGTTGTGTCCATACTAGCCCCAACTGTTTAGGGTTCTACCTCTGCGGTTGTATAAAGCTGCGCCCTGCGGAGCATCTGGTTTAATGTTGTTTTTGTCAGTCAGATACAATTTTACTCAGATTTACACATTACTGGTTGGCAATTTTAAATGATTAAATTTTTAAATCATTTGGAAATTTTGGTTTAAAAGGTAGGCAAAGTTAATTTTTATTTTCCTTCAAATCGCGGGTCCATGAGGCATAGGTAGTAACCAAAACAAAGGTCTGATTGCAAAAGTGAAGGTCGCGGACCTAGGACCACTGCTAATTTGAACCCCTGCACAATTTAATTGTTAATGGAATTTATTTCAGAGATGAATCATTAGCTGCATTACATGAGGCTATAAGAATGGCACAGGAGACCAATGATCATGAATGTTTACAGCATGCCTTGGTAAGTGTCAGTAATGGTAAGTTTACAGCATGCTTTGGTTAGTGTCAGTACTTGTTAGTTTACAGCATGCTTTTGTAAGTGTCAGTAATTATTAGTTTACAACATGCCTTGGTAAGTGTAAGTAATAATATTGTTAGTTTACAGCATGCTTTGGTAAGTGCCAGTAATTGTGAGTTTACAGCATACTTTGGTAAGTGTCAGTAATTGTTAGTTTACAGCATGCCTTGGAAAGTGTAAGTAATTGTCAGTTTACAGCATGCTTTGGTAAGTGTTAGTAATTGTTAGTTTACAGCATGCTTTTAGTAAGTGTCAGTAATTGTTAGTTTACAACATGCTTTAGTAGGAATCAGTAATTGCAAGTTCACAGCAGGCTTTGGTCAAGTGTCAGTAAGTGTTAGTTTACCATATGCTTTGGTAAGTGTCAGTAATGGTTTGTTTACAGCATGCTTCAGTACATGTAAGTGTCAGTAATTGTTATTTTACAGAATGCTTTGGTAAGTGTTGGTAATTGTTAGTTTACACCATGCCTTGGTAAGTGTCAGTAATTGTTAGTTTACACCATGCCTTGGTAAGTGCCAGTAATTGTTTGTTCACAACATGCATTTGTATGTAGAAATTCATTATGAGCAAAATTTCTATAATGCTTTTCAAATATTACAGAGTTGGTTACACAGATTAGAAGAACCAGGGACATCTTACACAGCAAATCTCATGGCTAGATCTGTATGGAAAAGTGAAGAATTAAACCTACCTGTAAGTTCTGTGATTATTTCAGTAGCTCTACTTCCATCTTACCTTTAAAATATAATATATATTTCTGAAGGCAATTGTCATGGCTTGTGTAAGATCTGAAAATGCGATCAAAATCTTTATGCAACATAGTTAAAACAACATATTGCAGTGAAGTAGACATTCTTTAGAAGCAATCCAGCCAATGTCATGTTATGTTACTCTCAAAAATTCAAGTTACAAAATGCATGTATTTGAATAAGCATACTTGTGAAGAAAACTATTTTTATTTAAAATCACATAGAATGTGCATGGCATATGTATCTGTAAAAGATTTATGATTACGAAAAAGGAAGATGATTCCGATTCAAAATATCTAAAAAATTCAGTGTTTAATTTTTATTTACATTGCAAAATGAAAGCAGCCTTTATCATGTTTATCTGAAGTGCTTTCCTTTTTCATTGCATTCTGTCCCACTTTCATTAAAATTTCTATAAGTTGAGACATATAGGTTCTGCTGTCTGCGTTTATAACTTTAGATATCATTTATATTGTAACTTATCACAGCAACCAAAATTTGTATGAGGTTGCCTTATAGTGGAACATATTTCATCTGACCTAGACCTCTATGAATAGGGTTAGGGTTTTCAGACAAGGCTTGTTTTTCAGTTACTCTGTATGACAAGTCAACAATATTTAGGGTTAAATTGTTCTGGTAAGAAGAATTATTGTCATGTAAACAGTATCTTTCGGCTGCATTGGTTCCATCTGTTTTTTGCTAACTCTGGATGATATTATTATTATTTACTTACAGAATATCACTTCAATGGGTGTTCAGTCTTTAGCAAGAAATAATGCATTTGCCACGGCAAAGCCAGCAAGGTGAATATATACTTTATAGTCCATAGATATATTAATTCAAATTGAAGAAAAATAAAGGATAAGAACAACTTGAGATTTTATTTTGATGGTAAATAGATTAGTAGCCTTTACTTTATGACTCGAAGTTAATAAATTTTTGGAAAATTAATTGTGATTAAGTACATATAGGACAAACATTATTTCAGACTGACAATCACTAAGAAGCTTGATGAACGTTAATAGTGCAGGGATACAGGCGATCCCCTCTATCTGGTAAATGACGTCATAAAGGCGTTGATAATTAACAAGTATTTTCCAGTTAAGGTGGTATATTATATCACATTTTCTTAATTTTTTAAGGTATTCTATGAAAATAGGAATATCAAGTCACAAAGCATCATTCAATGCATTTTTCTTTATATGTTTAGAGTACAAATTAATTCTGCCGCTGTAAAAGATATTACAGAAAAAAATTGTTCAAATCCTTTTACAAGTAAGAGTAATTTCCCAAAATTCAACATCCAAAAACATTTTCTTTTAAATGAAAAGCCTTTAAATTTTGAGTCATATCTCTGAATAGGTCCAGTTGAAATTAACTTAATTGCAATATAATAAAACCTTCCTCAGAAAGTGAACAAGCAACCAGGAAAATGCATGCCTTATTAGATAGGGAGCAGACCTATAAAGTATGTCTTTCATATGTACTGAAAAATAACTACTTGAACTCTTTTCAGTGTGTTTGAGTTTTTGTTGAAGAGTGACCTATTGAACTGTCAACATTCACAGTCTCACTTTATGTGTGTCAGTTATGCCCAGAAATCAGCCCTATGGGAAATGTATGGGAAGAGGTAATACAGATTTTATATTCTTAATCCAAAACTTCATTACAAGTTATATATACAACTATTTACAGGTATATAAGGCAATTGAAGATATCCTTCATTATTACTACATTGTTTCTGATGGAAAGCCTTTTTTTTTTTGCTATTTTGGCAAAACGATTCATTAAATTTGAAATCAAGTGTTTGATTTTTTGTTTTACCTTCTGCTATCTTAGGGTTAAATAATTTCATAATGTGTTTATTTCTTGGACAAAAACAAACAATCATTGTAAATGACTAGAATGCATATCACAAAGCCAACTTTAATATAAAAAAAAACTTGTAAAGAAAATTTATGTTCTGTTGTAGAGAGAGCTCTGCTATGTGTAGTCTGTTAGTGTTAAATCTGAATACAGCAGTAAATGGAATATTTCATAATGGTGAAGCTGTGTGTATAGCCCTGTGTAATGTAGCCAGGTGTCATGCTGATGATGTGAGTATAAAAGTGTGTTGTTTTACATGTAGTAAGTGTGTAATATAGCAAAATGTATTGCTGATGATGTGCGTATATGTGTGTGTTCTTGTAGTTAGTGTGTAAGAAAAATCTTTTTGTGCTTAGATTTTATATGGTTTTAGATAAAACTAATACAGTTATGTTTCATAAACTCTTCTGTGACCTTCTGTCTGAAGGTTACATACATAATGTGTAGATTCATTTATTTTCTATTTTCATGGATAACAATTTATGATTTTGCTCAAGTTTGCTTGCAAGGAATACGCAGTACATTGTATTTGAAATTTTAGGGTAACTACAGTGCAGCATTTGACATCATCAGTAGTGCTAAACAACGATTTCCAAAACATACTCAGCATGCCCATACATGGATGATATGTGAACAGCAGTTGTTATTTGACAGAGCTGTGATGAACAGGAAGTTTGGACAGGCTGAGACAAATGTAACAAACATTAGAGCACTGAATGAAGACGAGGCTGTTATTAGGTAATGTTAACATTTTAATTTCCTGTAAATAAAAAATTTGAAATGGAATAATTAAAAAAAAACCAGCAATTACATTTATTCAAACATATAAATTTAGTATTTAATATAAATATGTTCTGACTTATACTGGCTCTTTGTTCAGTCTGATAAAATGAGTTCTGCAAAAATGAAAACATGTAGCCTCGTTGCACTATTGTAAATGAATTATTTTTCAAAGGTTCGAAGCTCTTCAAACTTCATTTCATAATATGATGAAGCAGAATTTTAAGAAACAACAAACTTTTCAGCATCATTTTTATAAATGTCTAAGAAAACTGTCAATAAATTTAAATAAAAAATGCTTCCTTTCCCTATTTATTTTATTTATTTCATTGCCAGTACCACAATGAACATGAACAACCTTCGATTTTTCAATGACATCTCAAAGCAGATACCGTGCAGACCTCATTAAGTCTGTGAATAAGCTGATAGAACAAGATGTTTTGGTTTGACATGACTAGAAATTAGTCAACCTACTGTTTTACTGCTCTTGATTTCACATCGAAAACAGCTACAATAAATGAAGAGATTTTTTTAAGACTTTTTGTTTAAGATATATCTGTCCCTCAACACACTCAGGCAGTCCTTCACCAACATTGCTGCAAGTGGAACCAAGCACAAACAATCTGCAATATAAACATATATATGTTGTATTATATGCCAAAGTGGTCCATAAAAATGTGAAAAGACATTGTTAGAGAGATATTTTTTTCAAACTTGATTTCTTGTCTTCTAAAGTGTTGTGAGAGTTAGTAGCAATACAGTAATACATGGTTTATATGTCTTAAATTTCCTGAAGAAATTGATTAATCAAATGAACATAACTAACACAATGTTATTATACTTTATTTCTACATGTAGAAATGCCATACTGAACAAAGAAAAAGGGGAAGTAACTCAATCATTAACAGAATTGACTCAGTTGTTAGAGAAAGTAAAGAAAGACAAGAGAAAATATGTCCCTGATTTTCCTTGTAGGTGAGTAGGATGTTGATGTTACCATGGTTACACATAGAGATAAACCATTTTTGATTTGATAAATAACTGGTTCTAAGATATTTATAAAAAGAAATAGTAATCAAAATTGTTTGAAAAACTTTTTTTATATTTCAACTTTTTCCCAGAATCAAGAATGTTGTATTGTATTTCCTAAAGTAAAAGTTATGCTTGATAGGCAATGGAATGGATACATACAGATAGATGTGAATCTATAGCATTCCCACCTATAATATGAATTAAAAATTTCTTTTTATGCCCCACTTTTATGCCCCACCTACGATTGTAGAGGTGCATTATGTTTTCTGGTCTGTGCATCCGTTCGTTGGTCCATTCGTACATATGTCCCGTTTCAGGTTAAAGATTCTAGTCAGTCAAGGTAGTTTTTGATGAAGTTGAAGTCCAATCAACTGTCCAATTTCACAGTCGTCTGAACATAGAAAATGATAGTGCAAATTTTGAATTAAAGTTTTTGGTCAAGGTAGTTTTTGATGAAGTTGAAGTCCAATCAACTTGAAACTTATTACACATGTTCTCTATGATATGATGTTTCTAAATTTAAATGCCAAATTAGACTTATTCCCCCAATTTTACGTGAAACATAGAAAATGATAGTGTGAGTGGGGCATCCATGTACTGCAGACATATTCTTGTTTTTCTATTTCTCCACTTGAAACTTCTTGAAAGCATTTTATATTGTCAGTTGAATGGGGTGCTGATTACGAAAGATATTTTCCTTGATTATTTTGGAAATCCGATTCTTAAAAGTCTGAGGATAACAAATTCATTTTTGCTGTATAAACCCTTCAATGGAGGACAAACTCATGTTTTGAAAATGTTGCATTAATAGAATCTGTTATGCTTGTTTTGTAGGGTATATTTAGCCTTAGCTGAATTATTTGTCCAGACAGGGAACCATACCTCTGGTCTGTCCCATGTCCTGGATTGTATTACACATGCAAAGGAGCATCATCTACAATATATGGTGGCTCTTGCTACTGTTCATCTGTCTTTTATACAGGTAACGTGTTAGTTTGTAACAGAAAAAACAAATACATTATTGCTGAAATAGAATCAGATTTATGAGTTTATATTAGTATGGGGGTACATATATCATAATTATCAATCAAATACAGAATTTTTCATACTTTGACAAAATGCAGTTTATATTGTGCTTTTTACAAAAATATGAGAAATACTGTTGATCAGTGATAATGAAAAAGACAAAAAAATGAGCGTTGTCTTTAAAACTATCAATGTAAATTCAATTGACTGTCTATTGAATTATGGATTTTTTGATTGATCTGTACATAACGGTAATTAAAAAAAAATATGTGAAGGATAATAATGTATATTACCTCCCTTGGTACCATTAATTACTAGTGTCATATCATTAATATTGCTGTTCAATCATCGTCAATTACAAACAATAAATATTGAGCCATATTACTTGATTTCTTTAAAAATGAGTTGCTTATTTGCTGTTCGTGAAGTCTCCTGTATTTTAAGTATATCGTTTTATATTTTGCAGTTTTTGATGCAACTTCCACAACCAGCCTTAGAATTATTGAGACAACAGCTATTACCTATTATTTCTCATGGTAATCTGTTTGACAAGGCTAGGACAATGTATTGTTATGTACGATGTCTGGTAGCTGCTGCTAATATAGGTCCAGAACAAAAGAAAAGAGCAGGTCTGTTTGAACTATTCTAAAATGTAACTCAATTTGTTGTAATCCATTATTTTTCAGTTATCAGTTTCATAAATTCCTTTGTATATTGCAACCTAAAGATGTTAGAATAAAAAAAACAGTTGTTGGCATGACACGGGTTATGTTCTTCTCATATATTTTATGATAGTATGATACTAAACCCCTAACGGGAGGGATTGTACCTGATATTCATATGATGAAGACATAATCTTTCAATCAGTTTAATTGAGGTCTGGAGCTGGCATGTCAGTTAACTGCTAGTAGTCTGTTGTTATTTATGTATTATTGTCATTTTATTTATTTTCTTTTGTTACATCTTTTGACATCAGACTCGGACTTCTCTTGAACTGAATTTTAATGTGCGTATTGTTATTCTTTTACTTTTCTACATTGGCTAGAGGTATAGGGGGAGGGTTGAGATCTCATAAACATGTTTAACCCCGCCGCAATTTTGCGCCTGTCCCAAGTCAGGAGCCTCTGGCCTTTGTTAGTCTTGTATGATTTTAAATTTTAGTTTCTTGTGTATAATTCGGAGTTTAGTATGACGTCCATTATCACTGTACTATTATGCATATTTTAGGGGCCAGCTGAAGGACACCTACGGGTGCGGGAATTCTCGCTACATTGAAGACCCATTGGTTGCCTTCGTCTGTTGTTTGCTCTATGGTCGGGTGGTTGTCGCTTTGACATATTCACCATTTCCTTTCTCAATTTTACTGATTCGTAACTTCCTCCCCAATCAGGGCTGGAACCTGTACTTTTTATTTCTAATTCTACGACAACACCGCCTAGCATTGCACAGAGAACTTATCCCTTCCTCGAACTGTAGCTTAATAAAATAAGCTTTTATTTCGGGAGGTGTTACATCCTCATAGAAATTAAACAAGGATCTCTGATACAATACACAACGTATTTATATATATAAAATTGAGAATGTGTCAAAGAGACAACAACCCAACCATATAACAGACAACAGCAGAAAGTCACCAAAAGGTTTTCAATGCAGAGAGAAATTCCCGCACCCGAAGGCGTCCTTCAGCTGGCCCCTAAACAAATATATATACTGGTTCATTGATAATGGACGACATTCTAAACTCCAAATTAAACACAAGAAACTATAATTAAAAATCATACAAGACTATTAAAGGCCAGATGCCCCTGACTTGGGACAGGCGCAAAAATGTGGCGGGGTTAAACATGTTTTTTGAGATCTCAAACCTCCCCCTATACCTCTAGCCAATGTAGAAAATTAAACGCATAACAATACGCATAGTAAAATTCAGTTCAAGAGAAGTTCGAGTCAGATGTCAGAAGAATATAGAGAGAGAGGAAGTGCAATTATACAAACGACCTATGCTGATAAGTTTTCCTAAATTCCTTTGTATACTTTGCACTGGTACTTAATGAAATGTGAGATTTATTACTGAGATATGAGAAAAATCTGCATTCAGATCTATGTATCAAATATCAGAATGCACATTCTTATTATTGCGATAATCACTTAGTCTCATTATTTGCATTAATAATAACCTAGCAATAATTTCTTAATTTACATTAATATAAAATCTGTTTTAGAAATTGTTTTAATATTCATACATTTACTTTTTATTTTTCAGCATTAGTAAGTGCCGTTAATATGATGGACACAGTTATTGACTATTTTAAACAATTAGAGGCTCACCAAAGGATAAAAGATGCTGTGTATTATCAAGCAAGATTGTACAATGAGCTAGGAAAAACAGCAGAAAGAAACAAATGTGCTTATCAGTTCAAACAGCTAGACTCTCAGTACCCAACATTTAACAAAGTATCTGTTTGTGTATTGTAATAATAAATGTTCAAAAATATTCATACCAATTTTTATTCCGTAACTCAAGTGTATTAGCAGAGTTTAGTGTCTGTGTGTCTGTCTGTCTTTAACCCATCTCTGATGCTTTTTCCCAGAAGCTACAAATCAGAGCTACTGTGGATTCATTTCTTTTCATGGGTGCCAATTTTATGGATTAAGTACAAATTGTATTTTTGAGTGTATGTAAATTCATTGTTTAACAAAAGTGTGTATTATACACACTTGTAAGTAAATTTAATCTTTAGTTGAACATTTTAATTCAGGATTTGCTTGTAGCCACAAAAAATCAGTGTACCACCAATATTTGATATTTGATATACAGTTTATTTTTGAAAACTATTTAGCGTCATATCAGTTTGCTATGTAGTTCCTGTTTTCTTCATACATCTATGTTTGATTTTCAAACTAGGCCTTGAAGATCACCAAAGAGGCATGATGTCAAAATCTGTATCTGGTGTAGAAAATTGGGGCCATTTATGTTATTAAAAAATGTACTACCACAAGATCGAGACCGCTGCTGGTAGACTAGCTATTAGTCCTCAGGTATCAGCAGCCCAGTAGCTTAAATTTGCAAATGATAATTTGAATTGAGGGTTTGTTCCCACAATAACCCGTTGCGGGAGACATATAAATACAGGACTTCTGTCCGTCCGTCTGGTCTTGTTTAAAGCCCTCTCACGTGTTGAAATTATTGCTAGTGGGTTTTTTTTTAAACTAAAATCATTTATATCAGAAATGTCTTGGACAGGTTCAATATCAGTCTCGATCAATTTTTTCTTAAAGAGTTATGCACTTGGAAACATTAATTAAATGTAAAATTGCATTGCTAGCGCTCTCATTTGTTCAATTATTGCCAGATTTTATGAAACTTATATCAGAGATTCATATTAGTCTTGAACGAGTTCCAAAATCAGTGCTGATCAATTATTTTTAAAAGAGGAAACATCAGTCTCAATCAATTTGTTTCTTAAAGAGAAATGCCCCTGGGAAATATTAATTATTTTGAAAACTGCATTGTTAGCTCGCTTTCATATATTCAATTATTGTTCGTTTCATAATTATGAATACTTATAACAATAAAGGATTGGTGTTGCCATATTTGTTTTACAGAGACATCGAAGCCTTGAAATGCAAAACAAAAGAATGGAATCTTCAAGATTATCTACGCTTTGTCTCTATCACAATCAATATCTTCACCATACATTTTTTTCTCTCAAAATCTGACTAGGACGATACTAATGCTGATTTACTTTCAATTTATGACAGTACCACCTGTAGTGACCACGGCTTTGGTAATGGGTTGATTTATATAATACATGGTGTGTATAGACTTTTATGTTTTTCGCAAATATAGTTATTTGACATAATTTAAATGAAACAATTTTATACTAGATCTAAAATGGTATCGCCTTCAGATTGTAGTAGGTAGGACATTTTGGATTTTTTTTTGTTTGAAATGCATTTGAAATTTTTGATTTGCAAGTCTTTGTCTTTAAGCTACTTTGACCATTAGCAAAGTAGCGCGCTTCACTACCAGCATGTGTCAAGGATGTAGTAGTATTCATCTTCATTTTCATTTCGTGAAATTCTCATTTAGACGCAAAAGTCTGTTTATTTTTAAGCAACAAAACGGTTTACTATTTGCCAATTAAATTTTGAATTCATTCGAAATTAATTTAACATAGTACTAGAACACACCCGCGAAATCGCGCGGGCATTCAGAGCGTAGTTTAAAGTATCAGTATGTAAAGTGTTGTTGGAAGAATTTTGTTAAATACAGAATGACTGGAGAATTTCAGCAAAAGTATCATAAGTCATAGGTTATTGGGGACAGGAAAATGTTTTTTTTTACCCTCCACCTTTATTTCCAAAGTTCCCAATTTTTGGTTTTCTATCAATTTCAATATCAATCTAATTAAAAACAGATCTCTCATCGCTCCTGTTTCTGATATGTCGCGTGGGAGATCTAACGAAACCCGCTTTGAGGTCACATGTGAGTGACCTGGTAGGTGTGTCTTTTTCTACCAATGAAAGTGAGTCTTCCACGATCTTTGAAGTTTAACGTAAGGTAAAGGGATGTAACTCATTTTATTTACGACGAAATCATCAGTCAAAATAATGCATAAACTTTTTTGATTGGCTTATTAATAGGTCGTCAACTCATTTGCATATCATTATAAATTCATAACTTTTAGTTCACTCACATGTGACCTCATAGCCGGTTTCGTTAGATCTCCCACGCGACATATCAGAAAACGGGAGCGATGAGAGATCGGTTTTTAATTAGATTGTTTCAATATGAACATACATTTAGTATGTTATGAACATTTATTTAAGTAAGGAGCCTGTAATTCAGTGGTTGTCGTTTGTTTATGTGTTACATATTTGTTTTTCGTTCATTTTTTGTACATAAATAAGGCCGCTAGTTTTCTCGTTTGCATTGTTTTACATTGTCATTTTGGGGCCTTTTGAAGCTGAGTATGCGGTATGGGCTTTGCTCTTTGTTGAAGGCCGTACAGTAACCATTAATTGTTAATTTCTGTGTCATTTTGGTCTCTTGTGGAGAGTTGTATCAACATGGCAATCATACCACATCTTCTTTTTTTTTGTAATCAATGAATTTTGTAAAAGATTTAATGACTGGAGAATTTCAGAAAAGGTATCAAAAGTGCACATGAATAATTTTAGCGCTTCTCTGTATATTATGAACATTCACTATATAAATAAAGTGTATTTACTATCAATTCTAAGTTTTCTAATCGATCCATGGTGGTCATTGATATAGTATACAGACCCTCTCTATTTAATAAACTCTGTGACCACCGTGGATAGTAAACTTGAAAATGATAGCAGATAGAATTCTGAAAATACACTTTATTCGTAGTATATGTATGTTCAAAGTATACAGAAAAACGCAAACCGGAAGTATAATCTGACTTAAAATTTTGTCCAATGACGGGACAATATCCGGATGCCCTTTTTCTCGATTTTCTCCCAAAATAACTCAATCTGAATAATCATTTGAATGGATGACAAATGCGACTACGCACTGTACCTATAGGACACAGAGGCGTGTTGATTAATTTATTGTGGAAAGAAGAGAAGCGACACCAAAAATGAGGTCTTCTCGTTTAATAGTACAAGTACACACCCGTGATATCGCGGGTCCGTGACTGAATTAAAGTATATAACTATGCCTAAGCCTTATTTTAGTAATTGGTATTGTCATCTGATTAAGTCATGTCGATTATAAGATACACAGTTTTCTCTGCTTTCAAATCTTTCTGTTTGAACCCGTCGACCTGGAACTTATCAATTATTGAGGGGGGGCAAGGGGGGTCCCCATAACAGCAAAACAGTGAATTGATTTGGTGAAAAACAGATAACAAGGAATTGAAAAGGGACAATAACAGATAACAGTAAATGAAATATGAAAACAAATCTGTCCAGGACCAATCCAGTAGATGACTCGTAGATCTTAGTATATAACTTGTGGTATGGACCTAGAAAAATGTAATTTGTGTAAACAAGACGTTTCGGCCGTTGAGGCAGTTCTGCCTTGGTTGATTTTTTTCCGTAACTTGTACATTAAGTTATAGTATGGATGTTGAATTTTTCTGAACGAAATTACTAGTTTCTGTTTTTGATATACGGATATTTTTAATCTAGGGCATTTGAGGGTCAATTTTTAATGATTTAGGTTTTTTTATTTAATTTTTGAAAGTAGTGCAGCCATTGACACTTTATTATCAATTTGATTTTTAGATTTTTTATTTCTGAAAAGCAATATATATACATTTGTACTTTACAAGTAATAAAAAAAAACATAGATGCACAATATATTTTTTTTATTTAATGACCTCATGATAAAACTTACTTATAAAATACAAAAATACCCAGATCAGTGGAGACAGGACATGTAACTGGCACACACATGCCAGTTATGGTTATTCTGATAATAGAAATTGACTCAAGTGACAATTCTGATAGTATAATAGAAATTGGACCTAGTGAAAATTTGGATGACACCAAGTGAAACACAAATCATGCATCTTATGTGAAATTATAGAATATGGAAAATTTGGGTACAGCATTGCAGAAGCTGTAGGATTTTTAAAAGGGTATTTGTCGAAAAATTAAACTGAAGACACATCTTTATTTGCATCAATGATTTCTGAGCTTCAATTTTCGCCATGTGAAGCAGTTAAAAAGCTTTTAAAAATATGATGGTCAGGATTCTCTTTCATGTAAATGAAAAGAGAGGGAGTAGCACTTATAATATAAATGCTAAAAGAAAAAGATGTTGTATAATTCCCAAAGCCATAATTCAAACCCATACCACTTAGTAATGTAAAACGATTCAAAGGAGAAAACTAACTGCCTAATTTATCCACAAAATAGTTGACGAGAAACACAGTAACAAACTACAACCACTGAATCCAGGCTCCTGACTTGGAAATAGGCACATACAGAATGTGACTGCGTCAACTTAAGCATGCTAGTTGGTGTCCAATCCTCCCCTAATCAGGGACAGTGGTGTAATAGTACAGCATAAAGATTATTATGTGGTCATTGAATAAAAAAATCTATAGAGTGTACCAATGCTTTTTTTATAACAAAATCCATACTATAAGCTATTGTACAAGTAATAAGTGAATTATAATTTGTACAAAATGCTACATGTTCACAGACAACGGAATTTATTACAAAGGATAATAATAATATATACTGGAATGGTCCTGGGTCCAATTGATTTTAATATGTTTATGTGATGTATGTTACTGAAATTCTTCTGCAAATACTTGGCCACCCGATATTACCAGTAGAAAGACCCCAATAGATATACATTGTAAGAAGATGTGGTAAGCGTGCCAATGAGACTATTATCCATTCAAATCACAATCATTTTCAATTATCTTCAATTTCTACGGAAGATTGGCTGTCAAAATGCTAACATTCCAATTTTCAATAACAGTTAACAGCAAATAGATTCTCATAATAACAGATAACAAAAAAGATAATAGTCCTATTTAACAGCTAACAAAGAATAAGACAATAACAGCTAACAGTAAATATATTTTCAGAATAACAGATAACAAAGAATTAAAATGCCCCATAACAGCATAACAGTTAAACCCCTTGCCCCCCCTCATTATTGGAAATATTAATTATTTGCATTGGAAAACAAAAGGTCCAGGCTATCCAGGAATGGGGTATTTTTTAATCAACAGCATTGTCCTATATTAGTTATCTTAGAAAGTCTTGCTGATTGCTGAATAAAGCTACAATAGGGAACAATTTGACAATGATTGAATTTAGTAGTGTCAGCCCTTTGATTATGACCCGTGTATATAGCAAAATCCTAAATACACCGTTTGGTGGTGCGCCTGTCAAATGCGGAACGTACAGATAAGGTAATAGCTAACAGGTGAATATACTATTGGTATCGGTATCGGATTAGACCCGGAACTTGTTAATTATTGGCAATATTAATTATGTGGAAAACAAAAGGGTCTGGAGTGGTGTAATTTTTAATCTACACCATTGTCCTATATTAGTTATATATAGAGTTGAATTCTTTGATTTATCATTTTTACCCGATGACGGCTGACAAATTGGACCTCGTAATTTTAGTATTATAGATAGATGTCGTTGACATGTGGTATGAGCACAAACACCAACATTATACTTATCATACTAACACATGGTTGATACCACTACTTACGGGTTGTAAGTTCTAAATGTACCATCATGATGCTTTCTGTACTAGCAGTTACATTTTTAGCTCTTCCCATCACTTTTCCCATCACTTTGCGTCCGTCGTCGTCGTCCGTCGTCGTTAGCTTTTACAAAAATCTTCTCTGGACTACTGGGCCAAATTAATCCAAACTTGGCCACAATCATCTTTGGGGTATCTAGTTTATAAAATGTGTGGCGTGACCCGGCCAACCAACCAAGATGGCCGCCATGGCTAAAAATAGAACATAGGGGTGAAATGTAGATTTTGGCTTATATCTCTGAAACCAAAGCATTTAGAGCAAATCTGACATGGGGTTAAATTGTTCATCAAGTGAAAATCTATCTGCCCTGAAACTTTCAAATGAATCGGACAACCGGTTGTTGGGTTGCTGCCCTGAAACTTTCAAATGAATCGGACAACCGGTTGTTGGGTTGCTGCCCCGAAATAAGTAATTTGAAGGAAATTTTGCAGATTTTGGTTATTATCTTGAATATTATTATAGAAAGAGATAAACTGTAAACAGCAATAATGTTCAACAAAGTAAGATCTACAAATAAGTCAATATGACCAAAATTATCAGTTGACCCCTTTAGGATTTATTGCCCTTAATAGTCAATTTTGACCAATTTTTCGTAAATTTTTGTAATCTTTTACAAAAATCTTCTCCTGAAACTACTGGGCCAAATTTAACCAAACTTGGCCACAATCATTATTGGGGTATCTAGTTTAAAAAAATGTGTGGAGTGACCTGGCCAACCAACCAAGATGGCCGCCATGGCTAAAAATGGAACATAGGGGTGAAATGTAGATTTTGGCTTATATCTCTGAAACCAAAGCATTTAGAGCAAATTTGACATGGGGTTAAATTGTTTATCAGGTCAAGATCTATCTGCCCTGAAATTTTCAGACAAATCAGACAACCAGTTGTTGGGTTGCTGCCCCCGAATTAGTAATTTTAAGGAAATTTTGCAGATTTTGGTTATTATCTTGAATATTATTATAGATAGAGATATACTGTAAACAGCAATAATTTTCAGCAAAATAAGATCTACAAATAAGTCAACATGACCAAAATTTTCAATTGACCCCTTAAGGAGTTATTGCCCTTTATAGTCAATTGTTAACAATTTTCATAAATGTTTGTTAATTTTTGTTAATTTTTGGGAAATATTTTCCACTGTAATTACTGGGCCAAGTTCATTATAGATAGAGATAATTGTAGCAACAAGAATGTTCAGTAAAGAAAGATCTACAAACACATTACCATCACCGAAACACCATTTTGTCATGAATTTATCTGTGTCCGTTGTTAATATGCACATAGACCAAGGTGAGCGACACAGGCTCTTGAGAGCCTCTAGTTCTTAATATTTTCAGTTCTCAGAGTGACTTCAACATAGATTGCCACTTGGACAGCTTTGGCTGTTTTGTTTAACTCTCTTGGTTTATGGCAACAAACTAACAGTATCAATCTTGCCAGTGATGAAAATTCTCCAATACACATGTGTCGTTTGTCTGGTAATCAGTTTCTTTCATCACATCGCATTGAGGTTTTTAGCAATAACGCATATGAAAATGTGATATTAGGGTTTTTTTTTTTATTTTGCTATATTTTGCCTCACATCATTGCATGAATGTGTGTTTTGTAAATTTTCCAGTTTTTTTATGCAGAAATAAATCAACTGTTTCAGTTCATTTATTGCTACAGACTAAAGAGTACTACGGAAAATACAGATAAACACAAAAGACATGAAACACAAAAAAAAAGCGTAATTAATTGATTGAAAGCCAGAACTGCACACATTTATAAAATGCAAAACATATATTTTTCTTGATATTCAATCATAATATCTGGAAAAAGTGGTGAAAAAGCATAAATACAAATATGAAATATATAGCTTAAATTGAAATATGAATAAATATAATCAACAAAATTTAAATCTTGGTCAATTTATAAACTATATTTGTTTTTGTTTCAAAATCAAAACAAAAGAACTTTTATTTGAAGACAAATATGAAATACTCTTTAGATATTTCATAATAGATGCTATAATAACTTAGCAAGTGAAACTTTAATTAAGAATTGAATGCTTCTTTTTGTAAATTTATTGGGGTGTAAAAGCGTTGACCGAAGTACATTTTGTATGAAGCGCGGAAGCGCTTCATTCTAAAAATGTACGCACGGTCAACGCTTTTACAACCCTATAAAGTTACAAAAAGAAGCATTCAATACTTATAATTACATTTTTTAGCTATGATCACGAAAACACGAATTTTATATATTTCATTATTTAATTCACCTGTGCACTTTATTGTTGGAGCACCTGTTATCATGAATGAAAAGTTGTATTGAGCATTACAACTGCTTACGGAATAACACGTGATGTGCAGTTAGCCAATCAGAATAAAATATTATAATGAAACATACATCTAATGTAATTATTATAAATATGAATTACAATATAGTAAGAATTACTACAGTATGCTATGACGGGTGAAATTCTAAGTTTGAAAAATATGAAATACAATAAGTTAGAACTATTACAGTTAGGAATGATACAGAAATGCTATCACAAGTAAGTGGTCTAAAGATTGTTTACAAGTTTATCTTTAAGGAAGCAGTCATACTACATAATCATCTGTATGTCCGTGTGTTGCCTTGTATAACAGTCTGAAAAATAAAACAAAATGATATCTGAATACTGCGTTAAGACAGACTGAAGAATCATTGCTGAACAGAAATTAATGGAGCCAGTTTTTTCCTTAATTTGTAAGAATTAATTTCATTGACGTTCGAATTTGTGCATCTATTTTTTAGCGTAGAAGAATATCCATAATTGATATTAACCTAATGTTGATCTCTAGGTATCAATATTTATCTGTGTCGTTTGCTTGTAGATTCAGTACGTTTATTTCATATCTTCTTATTATCAATTGATGATGACACCATTTATTAAGTTTCTATACGATATCTTAGAAACCGTTAATCTGATGCTTTTCAAATTTTGAAATGTTGTTTCTGATGACAAAATGGAAGTCCAGTTCGATATTGACCATTGACACTTTTGCTGTTTAGTAAATATAGTCTATACAATACGGAACGAGGCACTACATTGCTTCCTTGCTATAACCTAAAAGTCCTATAACCAATGATTTTTTTTTCAATCTTTGAAAATGGAGATAGTTTGATTTTGACGATTTTCCTTTTTGCCGTGTAAGGGTTATAGTCCTTGATTGATTTGGAAATGCCACCTAATGCATATTGTGTGTGATAACTTAAGAGCTCTTGAACCACCTCTTTTCAAAAACGATGTTTGCTATGATACAATGCAAGTCTAGATTGATTTTGATGACTTTAACAACATCCTTTCAGGGTTTGTCTTTAAATTACTTTTTTAGATACAAGAAACATGCTTTTTTTCGGTTATTTTGATCGTTGTTACTTTAATTTGAGCCTTAGAGAAGTAATAACATCATATAAAAAAAAATCCGCATAGAATATTACTGAAAAAAGGAAAATAGCTGAAAACAAAACGAAATCCAAGGAGAATTCAAAACGGAAAGTCCTTAATCAAATAATAAAAATCAAAAAATCAAAAGCTCAAACACATCAAACTAATGGAAAACAACTGTCATATTCCTGACTTGGTACGAGCTTTTCCTTATGCAGAAAATTGTGGATTGAACCTGGTTTTATAGCTAGCCGAACCTCTCCCTTGTACAACAGTCGCGTAGAATTCCATTATATTGACAAGATTGTGTGAGCAAAGCAAACAAACATAATAGTTAAAGTTGCCAAAATTGGCATTCTATATCATTATAAAGAAATCTATAATCCTTAAAGGGCTATGAGCTGTCTAATTCGTGATACCGATTTGACCTAAATTCTCATATTTGATTTATAACACGTAAATGTATATCCAAATTAAAAAAAATTAGTGTAAATAAATAATTAATGATATATACTTAGTCCTTGATAGTCCTTATGGCACACAGGGCAAGGACAAAACGATACATAGACTCGATAAAATGATCAACATTTCATTAGGGTTTTTTGTCTAGGCGTCATTTCATTAACCATCTAGATGACCTCTAAGACTGATCTAGATGACCTCTAAGACTGTCGATGGTCATTTACCCGATATTAGCATAACTTTGAGTATATACAGATAGCGACCACGTGCAATTGAATATGTCTAGGTCTGATAGATTTCCTATAATAGGTTCAAATGTCTGTTTATCATTGTTTTTAAAGAATTATTTTTGTGGATCAAATTTGACCAAGTAATTTATCTTTGTTTTAGTTTTAATATTGACATTAGTTTCCTTTTTATATGTCAATACATGCGCAATCCATCTCCAGCCAAGGGGTTATATTGGAGGTCACATGAATACAGATTCATTGAGGTTCAATAATTCCCCTCATCCAACGCTCTATTATATTGTTAGGCTTTTATATAATCTTTTTGTTTTGTTAATATAAAAAAGAAGATGTGGTATGATTGCCAATGAGACAACTCTCCACAAGAGACCAAAATGACACAGAAATTAACAACTATAGTTTAAATAGTTGAAAATTTAAACTAAGGAACTAGTTTAACTTAACAAAATAAAAAGATTAGATAAGAGGCGACCACTATAATAGCGCTTTGCATGAGGGGAACATATAATTCAAATTAAAATTCTTTCCAAATGTTTTGGACTGCAAAGTTTAATAACAAACTATCTGAATTTGCATGGCAGGTGATACCATCAGATATTTACAGTCCAGCAACAGAGGTATCGATCTGGTGATACTAATTACATAAACAGTATGAAACTGACGCGACCTTGACACAATGTATTCAAAGCAATAGGTATGAAGAATGAAATTTCAGATCACTTAAAAAACCATCTTCGCTAGCCAAGGGTTACGATCCACTCCCATTCTCTTCACCCTTGGCAGATTGAGCTAACATTTGTGATATCAATGTTGCGCCATCTATCGGAAGATTAAAGTCACGCCCATTCCGAAAACATTATTCTTGACCAATGGTAGCACTTTAACTCTTCAATTTGGAGGTAAAAACATGGTAGCGTCTAGATTCTACACACTTGGTAAAGCCGGAAACGAAAATATACGTCAACATTCATGCATTTGTGCATGAAACATACACAGGAACTTCTATTAGTTGATTAAAAACATTCAAGTTGTCACTAAATATAGTCGTATGATGTAAAGACTTGTTGCACAATAAACACGTGGCAATTGTTTACAAACACTTTCTACATCTTCACGTGATCATGTTATTGGTGCTTTTTGATTGGATGCAGCAAGTTTCTACTGCAACCAATAACAATCCTTACCTTGTGCCTCCGAAATTTTATCTCAATCCGCCAATGGTGAAGAGAACGTGAGTGGATCGTAACCCTTGTCTAGCGAAGATGTTAAAAAACTGAAATGATGTGTAACCTTGTAATTCCAGGCACATAATGAGATACTAATTTTTTGGCAGTTTAATTGTGTTCGTTTGTTTAGCTCACACATTGTTCTCAATATAATAGAATAATATACAGTTGTCATACAAATGTGAGGTGCTACTAGCTGTAAAACAAGGTTTAATCCACTATTTTGACAAGATGACCATTGACAATACATTAATTATATAGATGCTTATCTGGTGCAGTAAAAAAAGTCAAGTTAGTGTTATTGTTCAAACAACCAATAAGTTTCATAGAAAGAAAACAGTCATCTCTGGAGTTAAAATGAACATGTTTTAAGGTAGCACAATACAAAGATTTGTTCACTCCCAATCGGACAACTTTAAACTGATGTAATTCATTTAATCCTGCTTTATATATTATAAATGAGGTACCAAAAGAAAGAAGAAAGATTCATCTTTCAAATTGTGATAATTTCATTATGACATAATTATTACATAATTAATAATTAATTATTATGTAATAAGTTGCTATATTGTGATGTCCACACTTGAATGAATTTAGCGTCTTTGTTCTTCATACCATCCCAAAATATTTAATAGATTCTGGTACAACACAGCTTGACCTCCAAAACTGTGTCTCAGATTTCCAAAATCATCAATAGAACAAATTTTATACCCAATTGAATTTAGTGGTCTCTTATGAATTATTGTTGCAAATTTCATTGTAGATTTATGAGAGAATGAAATACAATAGGAAAAATCTGAGACACTGTTTTGGAGGTCAAACTGTGCTGTGCAAGAATCTATAAAATATTTTGGGATGCTATGAATAACAAAGAAGCTAAATTCATTCAAGTATGGACATCACAATATGGCAACTAATTACATAACAATTAATCATGTAATAATTATGTCATAATGAAATTATCACAATTTGGAAGATTAATCCTTCTTCTTTCTTTTGGTACCTCATTTATAAAATTTAAAGAAAGATGAGTGGAATTACATCAGTTTAAAGATGTCTGGTTGGGGATGAAAAATCTTTGTATTGTGCTACCTTAATATTGAAATTAAAGTATTATCTTTTAAAATGTTTAAAACTAATAGAAGATAGCATAATGTATTCGTAAGCCATACATACATACGTTAGTATATTAAAGCATACGATGACCTTTCTGAGTTTCAAAATAGGCAAACTGCACATACAAGTAATATTGATTAGAATATAATGATAACTAGATTACATGGAGGAGTTGAGAATTATTTAATGTGTTTGTATAACCATACCTTATCCTGCCCATGCACTAAAGTCCATTTGTTTGATATTTCTCTCATTTGAACACGGTTTTCTGGAAATAAATAAAGTTTTTTTTATATAAATATTGTATCATTGACCGACATTTCCGCTTAAATCAATGTATCAGAAGTGCAAAACTGTGCAAACATGCATATTATCAACATTCACTTCAGTTTCAAACTGAAACAACCGACTTTTTGACCACATATTTAATCTTGAAAGTCTTGCTTTTGGTCTCCATGGTGTTTATCATCAAACGATAAATTAACCTCCTCCTCAAAATGAGGCATTAAGAGTAAGAGCAATGGTTCAAATGTTAGAACTGCATGTTTGGGGGGAGTTCATCTGTATCTTTTTGAACTTATTCTTAAAAAAACATACTGAGCGCGTTGTAATGGCACAATGCAGGACCTTGGATCATTGATAAAACTGCTAATGTATTTGACGAAATGAAAACGTTTTTCTGACATTATTATGGAATTAAAATAAAATCAAGTGTAAACATACCTTCCACCGGCGACATTTGCTGGATTAATAAGTGCCCTTTTGTGTATTTCTGACAAACCTGGTACATTTTTACATAGAATCCCAGCCAGTGTCACTTTTCTTATTTCCGCAAGCTTGCCTAAAACACAGATTTAATAGATATTGTGAGATAAACAGTTACAAGATGCAAAATCCCCTTTTTCATACTTTAGATGCACATTTCAATCTTTTATTTTTCCTCGGTACTGATAAATACTTAGCACTAGAGGTAATAAAAAACACACCATACTATACAAAAACTCATCAAAGATACCAGGATCAAATTTTGTATCTACGCCAGACGCGCGTTTCGTCTACAAAAGACCCATCAGTGCCGTTCGAATCCCACAAAGTTTATAAGGCCAAATAAAGTACGAAGTTGAAAAGCATTGAGGACCAAAATTCCTAAAAGTTTTGCCAAATACAGCTAAGGTAATCTATTCATGAAGTAGAAACGCCTTAGTATTTCAAAAAATTCAAAAGTTTTGTAAACAGTTTATTTATAAATATGACAATATCAATGATAATTCATGTCAGCACAGAAGTGTTGTAATAGACTGCCATAAAACTCAGACACATTTAGAGATGAATACATTTTCCATTTGAATTACTTAATTTGATATAAATAAAGGCCACAGTTCGACAGTCATAATCGATTGATAGAAGAAAATCCGGGTTACAAACTAAAACCAAGGGAAACACATGAAGATAAGAGGAAAACAACGAGACAACAGAAAGAACATTTACACTAAAGGTCTAATACCACCAAATCATGGTACGTCACATCCGGTTGTATACGAAAATAGGTCGAAAAAAAATATTCCCTTGAATTTGACAGTTGTAGGTAATTAATTCTACATTTTATTGCAGTAAAAGATTTCTGTGTCATAAACATATGTCTTGGGTATTTCAAAGCACCATTATTTTTTATTTGGGATTTCTATAGAATATTTTGTAATCTTGAGGTTACATGGTGACTAAACCTTGTACACAGATAAAATAAGGGGAGACATTTGATTGGGTAATTTCCAGTGATGGTTATTTTCTTATATGCAATGAAATGTTCTGTGAAATTTTTTTCTATAGTACTGGACAGAAAAAAAATATTCATGCCAAGTATTAATTTTCTTTATTTGAAACAAAGATAAATTCTACACATTTTTTTGAAAAGTGAAATTTAACAAAGACTAATAGGGGGAAATCAATGGTGGTATTACACCTAGACAAAATACAAAACAAAACAGTTTCTATTTTCAATGTCAGTTCTTATGTTATCCTTACGTTTTCGTTTTCTGTATATTAACGTCGAATGTTGTCTAGTTAATACTCAAATTATGACTAAGCAGCAGTGTTTAATAAAATTTTGTTTGTATATTTGTATGTTTGCTGTTTTAATATTTTTGTCATGCCGTTGCAATTTTGTCTTCGCCTTTAGTTAGAATTGCCCTTTGGTATCTTTCGCCTTTGTGTTTATTTCACCACCTTACATTATACCACTTCTCATACAGTACTTACTCTCACTAAAACCCTCTGGTTCTGCTCTTTCATACCAAAACCTGTCACCATTTCTTAGGTTTTTAAATTGTTCGCCAAGGATGCAGCCGAAAGTCTCTCCTACGTATGTAAAATCACCACCACCGTTTAATTGTGTACTTCTTAATTCTAACATGCCACCAACGTATACATCAATATCATGTACACTCCTAAAATAATGTTATATGTATATCAAATCAAATTGTTTATCAAACAGCAAAATAATATAATCAAAGATTATTTGAGCATTTTAATTTAAAAATTAAATGGTGGTTGAAGTCATTTGATGGCCACTTTTATAATGTTATATTAACTTTTATACTAAATGCATGTACCGGTGGTCCTGGGATATAAGGAGGTATTAAATGGCAACAAAAATTATGGTCGGTAAAAACTTGATCACTTATTTTTCAGAAATCTGTAAAAAGAGACATTTTTTTTAGATCTAGTTTGCCATTATTCCCCAGCATTATAATCACGTACTTTTCCTTCCAGTCAACATGAATGTGTTGCTGTAACTTCAAGGGAATAATTGAATGACAAAGAAAAAAATCTGTACCAAGTCAGGAATATAATAGTTGTTATCCATTCGTTTGATGTGTATGAGCTTTTGATTTTGCCATTTGATTAGGGACCGTCCTTTTTTACTATTCCTTAGAGTTCATTATGTTTGTGTTTTTTTTGTTTGTAATGTTCATCTCTAAAGGTCATATCAAATTTGAAAAATAAACTGATTTTTTTTCATTTACAACTTGGATGTGTTCTGCTTTTAATTTTAAAATATGCAATTGATTAACATATTTTCATGCAAATGATGAACTATTCAAAGTCTCAATGTTTTTAAGAAGAGTGTGCTTTTCTTGCAATCATGACACCTCTAAACATCCCCCTTTGCTAAATCATAGTGATATGAAAAAATGTTGAATACGCAAACTTACTTATAAATTTTCTCTAACTCTCTCCTTAGTCTACGCTTTATGTATGTCATGCTCGCCCAATCGTCATTTTCAACTGGAGCAGGAAGCTTGCACCATTTTCGCCATTCGGTGTATGATGGTAAACCATGGTCTCTTCCTCGTTGTATATTTAAACTCGTTAGATCTAAGGACGTGTTGAACAATTTGTTTCTAATAGCATCCGAAAATTGCCTGCAATAAAAAAAAAAAGCGAGCAAAATATGAGAAAACTAAGTATTATTTTAGAAGCCATTACAATTATACAAGCATATAGTCCGAATTAAACTTACTTTACTTCATATTTTGTGTATCATTTCATTTGTTTTTTACAATTAGAAAAAATGTGGCGCAACAATATCATAATTGACCAGAATTTGTGCCAGTTTGATCAATAATGACCACACGGATCCAAACATAGATCATTCATAGTGCTAAATATGCATATCGTTAGGAATTAACATCCGTGATTTGATCATTAGGAATTAACATCCGAGATTTGATTGTTAGGAATTAACATCTGTGATTTGATTGTTAGGAATTAACATCCGTGATTTGATCGTTAGGAATTAACATCCGTGATTTGATCGTTAGGAATTAACATCCGAGATTTGATCGTTTGGAATTAACAACCGTGATTTGATTGCTAGGAATTAACATCCTTGATTTGATTGTTAGGAATTAACATCCGTGATTTGATTGTTAAGAATTAACATCCGTGATTTGATTGTTAGGAATTAACATCCGTGATTTGATCGTTAGGAATTAACATCCGTAACACAGTGGCGGATCCAGAAATTTTCATAAGAGGGGGCCCGCTCCAGTCACGCTTCAGTGATTCCCTATATAAGCAACCAAATTTTTTCCAAAAAAGGGGGGGCCCGGGTCCCCTGGTCCCCCTAAATCCGCCTCTGTAACAAGTTCCTCGTTATAACAGCGATTTTAGATACACATTTGCATGTATATCATACTTGTTACTGAATGTACATGGACCAGGAAAGAGACAATTTAAATAAAGGCAACAGAAGTATACCGCTGTTCAAAACTCGTAAATCCATGGACAAAAAACAAAATCGGGTAACAAAATAAAACTGAGGGAAACGCATTAAATATAAGAGGAGAACAACGACACAACATTAAAATGTAACACACAGAGAAACGGACCAAGCATCAGACAAAATCCGATGAGAATAACAAATATGACATCAAAACCAAATACATGAATTTGGGATAGAAAAATATCTTGACACGTCTTATAGTAATGTGAATTCACACTCAAATATAAGAGAAAACAAACGGCACAACGGAAACACAACGTTAAAATGTGACAAACACAGAAACGAACTATAATATAACAATGGCCATATTCCTGACTTGGTACAGGACATTTATAAAGAAAAAAATGGTGGGTTGAACTTGGTTTTGTGGCATGCCAAACCTCGCACTTTAATGCAAGACTGAAACTCAAACACAAAAACAAGCTGGAAAAACTGTTTTCGTTAATTTAATTTCGAGTGAATGATGTAATGTTGAAATGTTTAGGAAAGTAGATCATTTTCCTTTTTACATTGTTTTCTGATAATGTTTAAGCAATGTTGTGTTAAATTAAGATTGTAATTCCATTGTACCTAAAGAGTTTATACTTATCATGTAACTTAACGAAAATAAACGTTATATCTATAATACTAATATTACGAGGTCCAATTTGTCAGCCGTCATCACGTAAAAACGATGAATCAAAGAATTCAACTTTATATATAACTAATATAGTACAATGGTGTTGATTAAAAATTACACCACTCCAGGCCCATTTGTTTTCTACTTAATTAATATTGCCAATAATTAAGAAGTTCCGGATCGAGTCCGACACCGATACCAATAGTATATTCACCTGTTACCTATTACCTTATCTTTACGTTCCGCATCTGACAGGCGCACCACCAAACGGTGTATTTAGAATTTTGCTGTATTCTGTTGAGTAAAAAATACTCCATTCCAGGCCCTTTTGTTTTCCAAATTATTAATATTACCAATAATTGATAGGTTCCAGGTCGACGGGTTCAAACAGAAAGATTTTGAAAGCAGAGAAAACTGTGCATCTTATAATCGGCATGACTTTATCAGATGACAATACCAATACTAAAATAAGGCATACGCATAGTTATATACTTTAATTCAGTCACGGTTTCGCGATATCACGGGTGTGTTCTAGTATTGATTAAAAAAGGTGAAAGAATGTCATCATAAAAAATGAGGCTCCTCGTGGGGTGTCCAAGTCATCACATAATCACAAATTGTTTTGCATAAAAAATTAATCTAATCATTAACTATATTTTTGAACAAGATAATCAAATAATCAAAAATAAAGTCCTAGATGATCAAATAATCATGAAATCTTTGGTCTGGTAATCAAATTATCCAAATATAAACAGGTATGTAATCACATAAACCCCATGATGAGGCTCTAGTCTTATACTTACTCATCAGCTTTAGCTCCTTGAACAGTTGTCATAAATCGGACTAATTCCAATACCTTGGATCCAGCTTCATCAACCAACATGTGTGGATTTTTAAGAGTTTCCTCCATTTTTGTTTCCTCTGTGATAGTAGTGTAATCGGCATCCATATGAGCTATGTGACTTGGTATCTATCAATTTCAATGTGTTTGATAATAAATTAAACATCTGTTATTAGGAATGTTGTCAAATTGTGGAATTTTACACGACTGTCATAAAAGTGAGAGGTTTAGCTAGCCACAAATTCAGGTTTACTCCACCATTTTCTGCAGAAGAACATGTCTGTACCAAATCAGGAATATAACAGTTGTTATCCATTCGTTTGATGTGTTTGGACCTTTGGTCATATTGATTTTTCTATTTGATAACGGATTATTTTTTTTAATTTCTTTGGAGTTCGTTATTTTTGTTATTTTACGTTCTTTTCCTAACTGACGATTGCTAGGAAATTGATAATTCATCAAATTATCGGCAGAAGAGAGCACTTTGAATTGTAAGGGCTAGAAAAATAAACATTTTAAATGGGTCTACTAAGTTTGAATTCATATCATGGTAGAGACAAAAAAGTTGCCTGTGAATTTATTTTTTTTAGCAAGAACCGTCGAAGATATCTGATACTACTACTTTTCGCGTTGCTTAACATGTATGTACAAATAACTCCTTTGATGTTTTGAATAACACCCATGATTGACCGATATGATGTAACTTTTTGCCTGACCCTCCAACCCTCCCTTTTCCCCCTCTTTTTTTGTCTTACCATTCAACTGTACACGTCTTTTAACGTTTTATGGAATGTTTCTCCTTTGTTTTCCCGAAACCCATACCGTGTAGAACGCAAAAATGATCCGGACGATACAAAAATTGAAACCCTAAACCAGAAAAACTGCTGCTTACTTTTAAGAGTCTTGTTTGACAGTATGTGAATGAATGAAAACGATGTTCTTAACAGACAAACCTTAGGAAATGTGTACAAATAAATTGCATATCCTAACAAATATGTTATGGAAGTACACTTCCTCAACAGTGCAAAAACTACATTGTCTGATATTAACTGAAAAGCATTCAACTCAACATTTTGATACCAAAGACTATAAATACACATTATAACCTGAGAATTTGTCAAAAGTCTAAAGATTAGAGATAGTTGCAGAAACGTTACAATGTTAGAAAGTTTGTAAAAAAAAACGGGTATAAACTGCTAGGAGAGGCATACGAAATTTTGAAAACAAAGAAGTTGGGTTATAAACTTAGCGAAGGTACAACATTCAACATTGATCTAGCTCATACCTGACTATGTCCAAATCGTAAAGCAGCTGTAGCAAATCCAACTGTTATTCCGGGATTGACTGTATTGTCGTAATGATTGAAGAAGCCTGTAGGCAACAGTCCTAAATCACGCTTTATTATCACGTCATCAATAAACACATCTAAAAAAAAATACATAAATGTGATATAAGAATGCTAAAAAGCCTGAGCATTTCAATTTTTTTTTTGGGGGGGGGGGGCATGAATTCTTAATTGTCGATGATATCTGGTACTACTACTTATAGTTTGTTTCTGTGTGTGTTACATTTTAATGTTGTGTTTCTGTTTTGTCGTAGTTCTCCTCTTATATTTGATGCGTTTCCCTCAGTTTTTTTAGTTTGTAACCCGGATTTGGTTTTTTTCCTGAATATTAATTTCGAACAGCGGTATACTACTGTTGTCTTTATATATAGCATTTAACTTTCTTATTTGATTTGCTGAAAAAGTGATTATTTTGGCATCCCAATTTGTGAATTCGAATACTTAAGA
Source organism: Mytilus edulis (assembly GCF_963676685.1). Classification (NCBI taxonomy): domain Eukaryota; kingdom Metazoa; phylum Mollusca; class Bivalvia; order Mytilida; family Mytilidae; genus Mytilus; species Mytilus edulis. Next base: position 23,949,614 of record NC_092345.1, read on the forward strand.
TTAGAATAGCACTTTGATTGATACTTAAAATATTTATCTGATGATAATCATAAAAACGAAAGCGTTCTATGTTCGCATCATATTTGGTAATTTCATCTTTATAATTAGGCGAGATTTGTTGGCGAAATGTTGTTTTTTTACATAATATCTTACTTTTGTACATATTCTGTCAAAGATAACATTATTTTGCTTGTCAAGAGTACCGATATGGGTGCCAAAACTTGGACAGAAATGCCTTTTAGAGAAATTCCCATTTTGGTGTGATAGATTGTTCTTGTTCAATTGTTAGTTTCCTCTTTAAAACTTTATGGACTCTTTGTGCGTTTTTTGCCGTAGCATTTTTACTTTTTGACTCGGAGATAGCATAAAACTTTTTTTTCAAGAGAATTACACAACCATTGATACGAAATAAAAGTCAATATTTCAAAAACTCCTAACCCTCAATGCTATGATAAGCACAACGTTACTAGTCTTTCATCGATTCAATTTAAAGCGATTAATTCCTCATTTTTTGGTGTTTCAACTTCCGATGGATATCGGTATAATGGACCAATTTTCCTCGTTTTGTGAGTACTGTGATGGGCTGGGGTATCATCTATATTGACTGTATAGTACCGTCCTTTGCCTGTATCAATGATATGGTTTGTTCGATTGCATGGTGTTCCCTAGTAACTATGTATGATAAGTGTTGGATGTATGATATTTCTCATTTAGATTACCAAAGATATGTCGTGATGAATATTTTGTATTTTCCTGTCACTGATGACACAGTGATATAATCCTGCTGAATACATGGCATATCATCGTCAAAGATAAAAAAAAAACGTTACGCTCGGAGTTGAGTAAATGATATTTCACTGTCGATTATTGTTCATAACATGTTTATTTTATATCTATGGTACTTCCAAGTCATTGATGGTTAAGTCCATGGCGTTCCACCATTGTTTGAATTAACATTCTAACAATCTTAAAATACAATGAACCAAAAAAGGGTAGATCACCCTATCGACACAATTTCCACTTCTAGATATAGGGAATGAATATCAAACTATACGTACTTGCTAACCATTCGTTGTAGGTGATATGTTGAATAATAGCACCTATTATCTTTCTGGCTTCGTTAAACAACTTATCATCAGTCCATTGGGGTTGACGTGCCCTTAATTCATCAACTATGCGGTTATGTTCCTTCATAAAAACCAAGTGCAAGGATCCAAGTCCAGGCTGAATATTAACTCTCTCGTCACCTTCAAAACAAAAAGTTAAACCAGGTTGACGAATATGAAGTAAATTGATTATTTGTTGATTGGTGTTGAATGCCACTTTCATTACTGACATGCTATTTCGTGACGGTCAGTTTTTAATGGTGGGGGAGCTGAAATACCAAGGAAAGAACAACCGACATTCAGAAGGAAAACTGACAATATTAGTCAATTGAGATTAAACCCAACATTGTCGGCAGACTTGTGCTACAGTAGTTCGAATACTTGACCACTCGGCCACCCAAGTCCTCTAATATGAAAAAGAAATATAAAAATGTATTGAAATGACGGTGTCAAGCACTGCTTTTTATGTTTCATTAATATGTGGTGATTGCTCCAATACGTCACAACAACAGAAAAAAAAACCCAAAAGGGTGAGTTTGAGGCCCTTAACGCATATACAAAAGAAAAAACACAATTATAATAAATGTGTTGCTCTAACCATAGTGGTGCTTACAGAGTGAAGAAATATATGTTTAACTAATTTTTATGTTAAAGAGAAAGTAATTCGGAGGAACTAATCTATAAATTATAACGCTTATACATATAATAACATACCAGCTAACTGACAATAGTCATCTGAATCTTCGCCGGTTAAAGAGCAAATACTGTCATCAGAGGAGTCTTCAGGAAGCAAATTTCCATTGGCTGCTAATTTTACTTTCAACTTGCCTTAATGATAAACATTTACAATGAATTATTAAGAAAGAAATACATTCATGATTCATTATCAATGTTCCAAAATTATGGATTGCATTGCATTATACTTTCACTTTCGAGGAAGTTTTAATTCAAGAAGTTAGAACTAGGCATAGGGACATGTATACAATTTTTAAAAAATAATTAACAATTGACAACAATTTTAATGAATGTATTATGAAGTTTTAATTCACACGAATTATTGTGATTCTAATATCTAACTAGACGTCTACACTGATAAAGTATTATACAAACATCCAACCATACTATCCACACTGATCTGTGTCCACACTTGTAGTATATAAATTGTTTTCCACAGATTTAAAAAAAATCAGGAACTAGTCAATGTAATATGCTTACCACCTGCATCTCTCAGTGCTGTTACCTGACTTGGTGTACTACCATAAACCTGGCTACCATCTATGAATGAAGTTATCACATTGGTCAGCTGCTTTCCATCTATTGAATGATAAAAAACGAGAATTTTTATTAAAAACCCGATTTACTTAGTTTGAGCAAAATAAGTTGAATAATTGTTTTGGACATTTTATTTAACAGGACAAGCGATAAGTATCGCGCTATTCTTGAGTACATCAAGATACCTAAAATAGATAATATCATTTTTTTAATACTTTTCTCAACAAGTCACTTGATTAAATGTAAATAAAAGGATTTTTACATGAAACATCTATTCGTCAGTTGGAGGCCATATTTATGTGAAAAGGGCTATCATGCGTTTTGAGTCATAAAAGCAGATAAAGACCTTTGTCAGTAAATCAATCGAAACTAGTTTGATTTTGTCTTAAAATAAAAAAATAAAACAAATTCTACCATTGCTTCACATGCAATATCATATTTCTCTACTATCGATAATTCAGCTTTTCAGAATTTAAAAAATGTCTTCGGCATTCTCGTTTTAAAATAAGAAAATCTAACCACCGGTAATGGATGAATATCGGGCTCAAATGATGCAATCTTGATTAACACCCCCCCCCCCCCCCTTTTCCTTGATGGTATGGTCCCTAACTATTCAAATAAACACATTAGACACCAGATTGAAATTAAATTATCCATACCACTAAGTTTAACAGCAGCCGCAGGAGCCGATCGTACAAATTCCATACATGTTATACCTAATTCATCATTAGCGTCCACTCCTATGGCCATACATTCGGGCCTGAAATTTAATTTTAAACAAAATATTCAAAAATCACCGTTAAGCAGTTCAAGTTTGCTCGTTAACTTTTTCACATTTTCCAACTGTCTTTTTATAAAACAAATGTTTTCATTCACTTTGATATATGTGATTTCAGTTTTGTGAACTTTTTTTTACGTATAAAAATTACATAAACCAACGACGTCTCCCATTCGACAGTAGAAAACATGTAAAACAAAAACAGAGGCACGTTTAGATGTGAAAGTTATATTTAAAATACGCAGCTTCTGGTTGCAATTCGGACGTTGAATCTAACACCACATGTAGTTAGAATGTACGCTTTCTGATCGTTGGAAACTAATTGTAACAAGCGGTCCGTAAATGATCTTTGGCAAAGCAAAATTTCTGTACCTATCAAACAGGAAATCTTGTTCGAGTGACAGTCGAAATTCGCGACCTAATATTTGCGAAACTACCTTATAGATTTATTTTTAATCTACTTTTGTCTTGACTTTTCGTGAAATATTTGCCGTTGGACGTTAGCGTTAGTCAAACAGCAAATCAATCAATCATTTTACAAATTCATTGAATATTCAGATAGCTACCATTTAAATTAAAAAGAATTTTAAAATCAAATAATTTATTGATTGTTATATTTATGAAGACAAGTACATGTACCTTTCAACAGGACTATTGCCATCCACGCAGCATGATATTTCGGCGCCATCTTGACCTATAACAAAACATATTTCAACATTAATGCAAAAAAAAAAATCAATTGTGTTTTGAAATAAAATGTATATTAAATATATTTAAAACAAAATTTAATTGAAAAGGGTTACTCAAAAGTTGTTTTAGCGTGGTTGGGTTTATGTGGGCTAAGGTTTTTTTTACACATAAACACTGCCATTGGGATAATTCTCTCCATACTTTCTATAAGAAAAACGCCACCTACTTCTGTTTCCTAATCTTGAGCGTTTAGTTTTGTAATTATAGTAAATGTTTTGTAGTCTTTATTTGATTCATGATTTACTCACAAGTTACAAGAATAGATCTGGTCATATTGTATGGACAGTTGTCATATTTCTTAGAGATACCAGAATAATTAACACAGGCTTTGAAGAAGGCCAATTTACATGTGATGACCGAGCAAAAACTTACTTTATATATTTTATTCTTGTCTAAAGGTATAACGATCGACTTATTATGTCCGAATCTAAGACCCTCTCCGAAAACGTGAGCCTATGTACGTCGGGGTATCAGTTACCCAAACAGTAACACTTCGGAGCAACAGCTAATTAAACTACACTACCTATGAAAAAAGCATTGCTTTCCAGTAATCCATTACCTCACACTTTCCATACCCTTTCAATTTGTTTTGTCAAATTGACCTGTTGAAGTGTAAGCACGGTTCGTTAAACATGTTAAACTTAAAGTTGAACACCAAAATCGATTTAAAAAATCCAATAAAATGTGTTTGGAAAGTTAAGAAACACGATATTTTTATTTATTCAGTATTTTATTTTGTCATACCTGTAATTTGTGGCGTGAGTACAATATCATGGTCAATAAACTGTCCCCAGTTCATACTCATAAGGGTGTTGAAACTTTCATTAATATCATTTTCTGCGCTAGCAAAAACTGCATTACTCAATTCTCTTGGATTTGGTAGGACTTCTCCATTGATTACGCTTCTTCTGGGTTTGTCCACTACAAATAATTCACATAGACTTTTAGTTATACACTTTATTCACCTGATTAGGTTCTTTCCTCCATTTTACTTTGATAACAGACGACCAAAGGAAGATAGCACTTATAACATTATGTATATAAAAAAAAGGAATTGTCATGCAGTACTTATTGAGTATACGGAATAGTATATAAAGGATCTGGATTGGTGTAAAATTAAGTTATAAGGATAAATATGTGTGACTTTAACGAGAGTTGCAGGTCTTTTGGTTATAAAACTTGACTCTATAGTCGGAGTACAAAATTCCGACAAATCCAGAATTTTGATTGGTTGATATTTTTAGTCTGAGTACGACAATTGTACTCGAAAGTTTTATGATTGTAAGCATATATATACAATTGCATACAATAGGTACTCACCGCTATTTGTTTCGTACACTTCAGATAAAAATCTAGGTTGTTGTTCAAATTCTGCTCCCCAAAAAGGATTATTCAGGTTGTTACATTGGCCATCAATAGTTCTGTATGTATGCACATCTGGAATGTTGTTGCATTCGTCTGGTGTCATCCTTTTCGACCTTGAAGATTGATGTCTGAAATTAAAGATTTAAAAATAATGACGTAAATCAAAACTTCACAACTCATTTTGTAAGGGGATGACCAATTCACTGCAAGGGGGTTGTGGTTTGTTTAAAAAAAAAAAAAAAATCGGATCCCCAATTGAATAAAAAAATATGTGGTCAAGCAGATGACAAAAGAAAAAGTTTTAAATTTTGCGCGATTTTTTTCTAGTTTTTCATTTAGACGGAAAAAACATACCCTACCCCCTCCCTTGATGGTTGCTCCCTAAGATTATCTGCTGACTGTCAAGAAAATACTCATCTCACCTATTCCTTTAAATATGTGGCGCAGTTACTGCGATCAGTCAGAGAAATGACGTTTCCAAGAAGCAACAATATTTCTGAATTGAACTTTATACATACAATATTTATCGATATCTACGGAGCCGATAAGGGCCATTAAAAAAAAAAAAAAAATATGTCGTAATTTTTTTTAGCATGTCGTAATTTCGACATAACATGTCGTTATAACGACATCGCTATGTCGTAATTTCGACATAACATGTCGTTATAACGACATTGCTATGTCGTAATAACGACATCGCTATATATTTAAAAGAATATGTATTATGATTGCCAAGAGACTGAATGACAAAGAAATTAACAACTATAGGTCATCATAAAGCTCCCAATAATTAGAAAAGCCCTCGCATAGTCGGCTATAAAAGAGGGACGAAAGATACCAGAGGGAGAGTCCCCGAAATGCTGTGTGGCAGACAGTATTATTAATTAATTATTAGCTCCCTTGGTAAAACTCCAAATTTCATATTTGATGTATTTCATTGTTAAATAATTTAACCACATGAAGCTTAATAAGTATATATTTGTTAATTGCATAGCTTTTGCTATTTGAATTCATTGGTTAAAGATATTTATTTATATTGTAAAGTTTAATATTTGCATCGTCGCAAAATCTCTGGTACCTTCTTTGGTTACCTTCTGTAAGAAACTTATATATTTTATAGATCCCATTGAAGGTTAACAAAGTTCCGATCGTGGAAGGGCTATTTAGCCTGTCAAGGTCAATATAAACTTCTTTTTGTTTCAGTCCTACCAAGGCGAGCCAAACTGTCCACTTCCCTGTAAATAAGCGAAAACTACACGGCTTCTTGAAATAAGGGCGAACTGAAGTATTGATTGATCTATTTCTACTTTCAAACGGTGGGCACGATGTTCCTACAACCCCTAGGATTTAAAACAGAATCTTCAAATTTTCATCCGCAAAACAAAATTAAAATGTTAGAAAACACGAACCAATATTTAAAAAAAAATCAATATACTGTATGTTTTAAATTATGTTTTTACAGCTCTTCATCATATAGTAAGTATAACCTAGTTTATTTGAAGATTAAAATAACAAAGCTATGTGAAAAAAACGGATGTCCAACGTTACATTTATGAAAAACTGTTTTAACTCTTATGTAAAGTGATCCTATTTCTTATTCTCTGATCTTTTTGATTCTTGGCAGGAACAGCGACATGTGTCGGTTATTTGTGGCGTTAAAGTCGTTATTTTGCCAAATTTCAGTTGACTCGGTGGCTGCATATTAAGCTGGAATAAGAAAAATGTCAAACGACGTATTTCGTTAACTCAACGACTGAAAGTGAATTTTATAAGTAGATATAGCAGAAAATGAATAAAAAGAGTAAGACAATAATAATATCTAACAAAAGTACAAATATTTGCCTCATTGTTCGTGAGTTCAAATATTGCTGATTCAATAAAATCTTCTCTTCACAGTCGTTTTTCAAACCGTAGCCATTTTGTCCAAGTTGATATTTCATTTTCAAAGCAGTTAACGCGTATTTTTTATAATTGATCAAAACAAAAGTTAGATGCACGAAGAGTAAAAAATGCCAAGATTCTTTTCTTATTAACTACATATTTGAGTCTTCAAGGAATAAAATGATTCCACACATTACAAAACGGTAGCCAATTTGTCCAAACGTCTGAAAACGTCTAAAATCCGAAAGACGTTAATTTCCGACGTTACATGTGCTAAAGTTTCAATTAAATGTTCATGATAATTAACAACAAATCGTGTGATGAAATTTGGAAAAAGAGGTTGATGATTGTTGCCGAAAAAAAGAATAGTGCATGTTGCTATAGACTCCGCCCGGGGACATAGGTTCGACACAGGTTAAATTTTGCAATTTTTATTAATCGTTTATAGCTTTTAACGATTTTTTTAATAGAATGGGTAAATGGGGAAAAATCACATGATCTTCGTCCAACTTTTGCAAAGACAAATTGGAGACACTAAGACAGTCCTCTAAATGTAAAATGCGAATTGAAATTTATGTTGCGGAAGTACTCCGAAATAGACAATTTAAAGTCGTCACTTCAGTAAGGTGCAATCACCAATATTAAAATACTTAATACCAGTTCACGGAATGTTTTACTTCGTGATTTGTCCTGCTATTCATGTTATAACTGTCGTGATGAAAGTAATTCCTGTACTAGCGGCTGCGAAGCCGGAACTTTTCGTCAATATAAACTTGTGGACGATCCAGGAGTAGATTACTATATTTTAAAATGTATATCAGAAGTTGAACACTATAGATGACTTGGGAAATAATTCTCAAGCCAAGGTTCAAGTAATTGAAGGGGTGTATTTCGACACCTTGTGTGCCAGGGAAAATACAATTCTATTCAAATTTAACCAAGGGTAAAAATGTCCGATTTACTTGCAGTGTCAGATATATTTGTATTGGAGTTGAATTAAGATATAGAAATTTTACAATGACAGATGATATGCACCTTGAAAGTTAAACATCCTATGATAAAAGTTTTGTACATCTAAAAAAAACTTGTTTTTATTGAAAACCGTATAAATGTACTTCCGTCCCATCTTTCCTTCCTACATTACTTGCGACAGTTCTGCATTTTTAGTTGAAATAACTTAAAGGATAAACATTATTAAATCGAATCATTTCCACAACTTGAGGTAACTTATGGAAAAATGACATCACAAAACGAACAGAACCAGAATCGAACCAAGATATAAAAAACCGAATAAAACTTGCAAAAATTAATCGAAGTCAAAAACCCTCTTCGACGCCGCATTTTAAGTGTAACGTGGTGTTGTAGGAACATCGTGCCCAACGTTTGAAAGTAGAAATAGAGCAACCACCCTTATTACAAGAAGCCATGTAGTTTGCGCTTATTGATTGGGATGTGAAACGCTTAGTTTGCCTTGGTAGGACTGAATGTCAGTCCACGTATGCATATGTACTTCCACATATTATTCTTCCAATAAATTGAAGCTTTTAACGTCCTTGATTGGCTATGTAGCCCATCCATGCGTGATACGTCAGTAATTGAAAGAACTATAACGGATCTATAAAATATATAACTTTCTCACAGAAGGAAACCAAAGAAGGTAACCAAAGATTTTGCGACGATGCAAATATTAAATTTTACAATATAAATAAATATCTTTAACCAATGGATTCAAATAGCAAAAGCTATGCAATTAACAAACATATACTTATTAAGCTTCATGTACATTATTTAACAATGAAATACATTAAATATGAAATTTGGAGTTACCAAGGGAGCTAATAATTTATAAATAACACTGTCTGCCACACAGCATTTCTGGGACTATCCCTCTGGTATCTTTCGTCCCTTTTTTTTTTATAGCTGACTATGCGGGGCTTTTCTAATTATTGGGGGCATTATGATGACCTATAGTTGTTAATTTTTGTGTCATTTAGTCTCTTGGCAATCATAATACATATTCTTTTATATATATAGCTATGTCGTAATAGCTAAATCGTTATAACGACATAGTGATGTCGTTATTACGAAATGTTATGTCGAAATTACGACATAGCGATGTCGTTATAACGCCATGTTATGTCAAAATTACGACATGCTATGTCGTAATTACGACATAATTTTTTTTTTGAATGGCCCTTATCGGCTTCCGTAGATATCACATTTGATTTATTAAAAAATCGATTGTATCCTCCCTTCAAGAGCCGATGAAAATTACCTTTTTAAACTGTCTAAATGTTATCTCCTACGGTGATTTGTAATCAACTTACAAAATACGAATAGCATCAAATAATCTAGAAAGCAAATCATATTCTAATTCAGCAGCAACACTCGTTCATATTGCCAGGTGGTTTAAGTCGACAATAGGTATATAGTAAAGTAGTGCAAAAATGGGAAAAGTACATGAAAGACGTTGATAATTTAGAAATGAAATTGTATGCAAACGGTAACTCAAAACAACCATGTATTACGGGATTTTTTTGATTTTTTAGTAAGGAACACACTGCGATTTCAAAAAATTTGTTGTGTATTATCTATTCATCGTTTTTTTTGGGGGTTAAAATTCAATGAATAGCTAAAATCAGCTTTGAAGAAATTAATCTTTCTATATATGCTACTAAATATTACCTTTTCGGTAAGTTCTCGCCATTAGCGAGTTCCTTAATAGTATCTTTCCAGCATTTGGCGATTTCTACCCCATTACTTAGTTCTTTTAATGTTTTTCCTGTTCTAAAAAAGGATAACAATAACATAATACATAAATACGTGCTGTTTTCCTCTTGTCCATGCCTCATCTGAAAATGTTTGAAGGCATTGAACAATAAATAATGCACATGGTCTTTTATAAGAACACGTTGGTGTTTTGTATCATCAGCTACGTTATTATAGATATTTGTCTTGCTTGATACATAGGTTGCAAAGGCAAGACATTGCGATCCAAACTTTTCGTCGACTTCGTTAACATTTAAGTTCAGTCTGTAGTCGAAGTTATTTTATTTTACATCAATCATTTTGTTGAACCTTCATAGAATGTGACAAAACTTGAACAGAGGTTCCTTAAGATAAAAACAAATCTTTTGAAAAACTTGGACAGAAGATTCTTGAAAGTGATTTTATATATATAATTCTGAATAATCGATAAAAGGTTATTACAAGCGTTCCTGCTATTCCTACATTAAAAAAATTACATATTCCCCAAAACAAAGAATGATACGTGTTATTAAAATATGAATTGTACATGTGATAAGCTCTATAAAGTTTGAAAAACACCAATAAGAATCGATGAGTGCATTGAACTGAAATAGACATTCACAGAACTGTAAAATATCAGGCCAACTTGTCTGAGGGATTTTATGCATTAGATTTTTTTAACAGTCAATTAAAATCCTTAGCATGACAAGCCGTTTGTATTTAGTATAACTACTCACTCCTTTATCAAAGTTTTCTTGGCACAATTCAAAATATGACCAATCTTCTGAATTTCTTCTGAACGCTTACTTCTTTTGAACAGTCTGTTTCTTTTCCGTTTTGGTTTTCCATCAAGACCTGATAATGTAATTTCAACAATGATTTAAAAGACTATACATGAAGGTAAAATCAAGCAAACTATCATCAGTGCAATGTATTTTGGATAAAGGATATAGGCCCTCCCTTTTTTGCACCATCGTTGGTTCGGTATCGAATACCTTTTGTTTTTACAAGTATTATCATATCTCTGAAAGAGTCATACGAAGGTTACACCTACCTTCCATTTTAAACTGTCTCTGCCTTTCTCTGAACCTATTAAATTCTTCCATACATGTTCCAAAGGCTTCTTTCACCAAAAGCTTGGCATCTTCACTCTTCTGCAATCCATTTTCACTTTCTCTTTCTTCCAATAGTCTTTCAATTTCCTCAAGGGTTTTCAGTTCTTTTTCTGTCAATTTTTCATTGTGTTTTCCAGCAGTGCTTTGGTTGCAAACTATAAGTACTACAGCAAATACCAATATTGATCGTACACCCAGCATATTGTCTAAAATAAAATATTAATATCATATGAAACGTATTTAGTTAGTTCGAAATAGATCTGTAACGTGAACACAGTGTAAGCGTGTCTATTTCTATTTTAGAATGAGTCCGTAACCAGTTTGATACTGGATACAAAATTGCTCTCTTTACAAAATATATAACAAATAATCTTTATTCATAAATTAACGTCATTGAACCAAAATTTGTACAACTGCTCTTTGCAATCTCTAATAAACTATCTATAAACAATTCTACTTTAAATATATATACAACTGGTCAGGAACAAATTTGTCCTCCTGATACAAGAATGTAGCCTACAAGTTTACACACTTGTCTTTGTTCCGTTGGTATAATTATATACTTTACAAAGTGGTCACACAGACTCACACTTGTCCTATACGGTACAATACGGTTTTGTTTGTAAACGTGCAAGTCCGTATTTCTAACAGGCACCAACCTGTTTTTTATTACACTTAGTAATATTAACACACTATCTAATATATAAGAGACAGCGATCTCGAATATAAACGTACCGTACTTGGTCTTATGTCTCCGAACACTTATAACAATCGACCCTGAGCTAGGAATCTCTCCTGCTTATATACCCCGATTGAAGCTGTACCATTCTTGAAGGATGGGTGTTCTACCAAAGTGCCTCGTTACTCGTTTGGACAGTTTCCTGTGGAACACCCCTTCACATTTGACCTGACTCAAAGTTTACCCGCGAAACATCCAACTCTTTTATACGTTTATTAAAGTATCATATACATATATAAAATAAGGCTTCTGCCGAACTGTAACCAATGTAAACAATTTAACCTTAGATACAAAATCATCACATAACCCACGCCTCAAAGACACATGCGTCCCGCATGTCTAAAACTAACTTTTAAACATATAAAACATAGAAGTACTTTAAACACATTTTAATTCAGTTAAATAAACAAAATCTATTCAACAATATAATCTGCCATCCAAGCTGATTTTCGTCTTGTACGGCGCCCTTCCTGACTACTTTCTTGTTCATCTTCATCAGGCAACGTTGACTCGTGAACAGCAATCTCTTGTAAATAAGGAGTCTCTACTTGGTCATTTTCAGCACTTTTGTTTCCAGTGTTCAAGGGACTAAAAGTGCTATAATCCGATTCTGTCATTAATGTCTGTTTGTTCTTTTTCTTAAGTCTGTCAACATGTATCACTTGTGGGTTTCCTCTATATCCACAGTCAATTTTATATGTAAGGTCACCATATTTGTCGAGAATTTTGAAAGGACCTTTCCAGAATCTAGTCAGTTTTGAAGACATCCCAGGTTTCTTTACTGGGAAATAAACGTATACCTCGTCATCTTTTCTGAAATTTTGGTATGACAATTTGAGGTCATGATAGTGTTTTTGTCCTCGCATTTGCCCTTTAATTTTACCTCTGACAAAACTATGGGAGTGTTCTACCTTCTCTTTAAGCTCCCAAGCCCACTTATGTGCAGGGATATCTTTAACGGATGGTGGCATTTCATACATGATGTCTAAAGGGGTTGATAGTTCTCTACCTAACATGATACTATTTGGCGTTTGTCCAGTTGTCTCATGTTCTGATGCCCTATATGCCATCATGACAAAAGGAATGTATTCATCCCAGTCTCGCTGGTTCTGTTCTACAAATGAACTTAACATTGTCTTATTAAACCTTTCCACCATACCATCAAATTTTGGATGATATGGAGTGGTACGTGTTTTCTTAATGTTTAAAATACAACACATCTCTTGAAACAACAAGCTTTCAAATTGCCTGCCTTGATCTGAATGTATCCAATGAGGAGCACCAAATCTTACAATGACTTCTTCAACTATAATCTTAGCCACAGTTTTAGCTTCTAAATTCGGCATGGCAAAAGATTCTGTCCACTTTGTATAGTAGTCAGAAACTTCCAATATATATTTGTTACCACTTTCTGTTTCGGGCAACTCACCAAGGATATCTGTAGCTATCCTTTCCATTGGCCCATTAGCTTCAACCAAAGCCATTGGAGCTCTTTTGGACTTTTGTGGACTTTTTCGCTGTGTACATTTGTCACAGCCGTTTATGTAAGTCCTTGCGTCGTTTTGTAACCCAAACCAATAATAAGATTGTCTAATTTTTGCCAAAGTTTTATGGATACCCAAATGAGCAGAACATTATCATCATTGGAAAATTGTAAAACCTTTTTGCGTTCTGATAAAGGAATAATAGCCTGCATTTTAACAATTTTGGTTGCAGGTTTTCGAACCGTCTCTTAACTCTATGTTGTTTTATTGATTCCAAACTGATCTTAAGAAAAATCCCTTATCGGAAATATCTTTGTACTTAGGACATTCATCTTTTTCAACCCATTCTGTCACAATTTTTAGGTCATGATCATTTTTCTGAATTTCTTTTAAAGACAAATCATGATGTTCACTGTTATCATCTTTGTCATTACTACCATCAATACGGGTGATAGCATTAACAGTGTCATGTTGGTCTTCTGTCTCAGTCGTAATAGTCTCTTTTTTTACCGGTATGATAACCACATTTTTTGCAAGGAATGCAACTAAGTGCGTCTGCATTCCTATGTTGAACTCCTGGACGATGTTGAATTTGCATCTCAAATGAACCTAGTGTCTCTATCCATTTAGCTATCTTTCCTTCTGGGTTCTCAAAGTTAAGCAACCACTTCAATGATCCGGGATTAGTTCTTACTGTGAATTTTCTACCGTATATGTATGGTTTGAAATGTTTTAAAACAAAACAAACCACAGCAAGCAACTCCTTGCGTGTCACACAGTACTTTCGTTCTGATTTTGAAAGTGTACGACTAGCATAATCCACAACATGTTCAAGCCCTTCATCAGATTTCTGAGTCAGGACAGCTCCGACTGCCAAATTGCTTGCATCAGTATCAAGAATGAATTCTTTGTTAAAAACTGGATATGCAAGAACTGGTGCGTTTGTTAATTTACTTTTCAATTGGTCAAATGATTCTTAAAGCCTCGGTCACACCTTACCGGATAGCACGAACAAACGCCTAACGGATGAAAATAAAAGTTGTCCGTTGACAAAAGTGTTATCCGTTGGGAGTCCGTTGATGTACTGACCGAATAAAACGGACGTGTAACGGATGCATAACGGACACACACCGGATATGCAACGTACGAGAAACGGACACGTACCTGACAGAACAGATGTCGAACGTACATCCAACGGACGAGTACCGCATAAAACGGACACCTAACGGAAGCGTACCGGATAAAACGGATGAACAAGATATACGGAAAATTCAAAGGCGACAATAATAAAACATGTAAATCGCATAAATATTCAAAATGTTTCTGTGTTACTGGTTTTGGTTTGTTTTTCAAAATTCCGCCAAAGGGCAGTGTCTGCCCTGAATATGAACTGCTTGATTGTGAAGACGTGCCTATACTCTAAGATCGATTATGAATAATAAGAATTTATGAACCTTAAGAAATCTGACATACCAATAATTGGCATTTCTGACGCAAAGTTTTCAATTGGCATTTATCCGGACAGAACGAACGTCGACGGATAAAACGTACGCTTAACGGACATGCAACGAATATGGACGGACGTCTAACGGATAAGAACGGACGTCTAAAGGACATGAACGGATTGAAAAAAAGTTATCCGCTAGGCTTCCGTTCAAGCTATCCGGTAAGGTGTGACCGAGGCTTGACATTCTGAAGTCCAAACAAAGTTAGTTTCTTTCTCTGTTATTTTGTGTAATGGTTTGGCAATATGGGCAAAGCTTTTGATAAATTTTCTGTAGTACCCACAAAGACATAAAAAGGAATGAACTTCAGTTATATTTGTAGGGGTGGGCCACTCTTTAACAGCTTTAATCTTTTCGGGGTCAGTGGAAATTCCTTCCTCAGAGACAATATGTCCTAAGAAACGAACCTTGGTGATACATAAGGTACACTTCTTTGCCTTCAGTTTTAAACCAGCCGATTTAAGCCTAGCAAAAAATTCTTGTAAATTGTTAAGCAAGCAAGTAAACCAGCAAGTATGGTTTCCATCAATCGCTCAAATGTCTGTGCAGCGCAACACACCCCAAACGCATGACCCGAAATTAAAATAAACCCCTTCTTTGAAAAGTCTGTTTTGTGTTTGTCATTTTCGTCCAGCTCCACCTGCCAATATCCTGAACAACAGTCTAGAGTACTATACCATTTATTTCCTTCTAAATGATCTAACGAATCGTCAATCCTCGGTAAAGGATACGCGTCTTTATTAAGGGTCACACTGTTAAAGCGTCTATAATCTACGCAAAAGCGATAACTGTTGTCCTTTTTCTTAACTAAGACTATCCCTGCCGCCCAGAGACTTGGGAGGGTTCAATTATTCCTTTTTGCAACATTTTGTCATGGTTGTCATTTACTACTTTGTTAAAATTATAAGGTGTACGACGAGGCGGTTCTTTGAATGGCCTTGCGTTTCCCGTATTGATTTAGTGTTTTACAAGATTGGTCCTTCCCAAGTCAACATCGGATGAAGCAAACAAGTTCTGATTTTCTATCAACAAAGATTTAACTTTTTGTTTGTCTTTCGAAGTCAATTCATCTGATGTCCTGTCTTACAGATCTTGTAAATCTGGTCTAAGTCCGTCATGTTTCTGTTCATTTGAACTAATATTACCATCTAGTACTTGGTCAACACCAGACATTTGGGCTATAGTTGTACCAGGATAGATTGTCTTAGGATGTAGTTCTGTGTTCAATAATCTAACAGGGACTTTTTCGCCTGACCTTACCAACGTTCTAGCAGTCAAAATGTTATCATTTCCTGCATGATCATTTGCTTCTAACAAAGCATTGTCAGCAGGTATTTTTTTTTACCTTCTGCTAAGCAAACCGTGCCATTTATGACAATTTCTGACCTTGGCGGTATTGCAACCGCTTCTGAAGCAACCACTCGGTAACGGCCTATCGATAACTGAAAACACAAATCTACCTTAAAAACACCAATACAAAAGTGCTCGTTCTTAACATCAATTAAACAATTATGTCCTTTCATGAAGACCAAACCAAGTATACCGTCAACTTGTAGATCAGTCACAACAGCTTCAGATTGCAACATATTTGGACCGAAATGCAGATTGAACCTCCCTTTTCCACGAAGCTCTAGCTTATTGCCACACACTGACCTAACAGTTGTCTTAACTTCACTTAGATATGATTTATCTTATGGAGTCAACATATCGTATAACTTAGAAGATACCAATGTCAAAGTTGCTCCTGTATTAACCACAAACTTGGCTTTAATGTCTCCTACATTTAGTTTGACATACATACCAGCATCTTCCGATGCTGTTGTAACCGCACCTTCATTTGTCTTACGGTTATGTTGTTTCCCAGTTTTCATTAATGTTTGACAGACCCATCCCCCTTATTTCCATTATAATTGTTCTGATTTCTTCGGAGTAGGCGACAGTCCCTTGCTAAATGACCAAATTTGCCACAATTGTAACAACCCTTAGATGTCCTCTTACTTTGGGTATATCTCGTTTTATTATAAGAAGACCCCTCATTTATACCAATAGTTTCTAATTTTGCCATTTCAGTCGTAGCATCCATGATGCAATGTCAGTCGTTGGCGAGTCACTTTTGGTAATCCTTTCTTCCCTATCTAACTCGTCATCGTTCATAGTTTGCCGTAAATAACCTTGTCCCTCTCTTACTTTATTTTCGGCTTTATTGTACGCCTCTAATTCAACGGCAAGTCTCACGGAATCATTTAAACCTTTCGGTCGCGATTGTTTTTATTCTAAGTCTCATTTCCGATTCAACGAGCACGTCAATAAACTGCTCTTTCCCGAGAGTTTCATGTACGTCCAATTGGGCAGCAGGATATACCAAGTTGGACAATCTCCGAATTGACTGGCTTTATGCATGTTATTCGGGAAGCGACTCGCTGGCTTTTTGACGTCTTTCCTTAAACTGAACTCTGTATAACTCAGTTTGACTAGAAGGCGAGAATCGCTCTTCAAGTGTGCTGACTAAATCGGAATAGTTTTGTCTTTTCTCACTTGGTAAATCTCCAAGTACAGCCTGTGCTTGTCCCATTAACGATACCGCTAAGTATAACCCTTTTCGATTTTCCGACCAATTAATTGCATGTGCACACATTTCAAAATGGGACAAATAGTCCGTCCATGATGTGCTACCATTATATTGACATGGTTTGATTTTTACACTAGAATTATCTGTGTTACCAGTATGTCGGTACTTTGATTTGTCAGTTTTGTCTTTTTCCCTAATGTTACTATTATCTATGGGTAAAGGCAAAGTATCCCCTTCCTCTAAATCAATGTGGGAAAATTTAACAGTTTTGTACGTATTCGAGTTGTTGGAGGTTGGTAAATCACCTTTTTTTATTATCTCCCTTTCTTTACAATGAGGACCCTCTTGATCCCAGACCCGAATAGTTTCTTGTTACAATATCATATTTTAGACACCTTCATCTTTTGGTGTTGACGAAACAAAACTATTTCTATAAGTTGTTCCTTCTTCCATGTCATATATTTGTTTTGTGTACTCGTCGATTGTATCATCAAAAGACATGTTTGTACTTTAATTTGCGATTTAACCATGCATACACAATATCATAAATGTCAACACAATGTCATAAATGTACAATGTAACAAATGTCAATCAAAGTATTGCCTGTACCTATCGATAGTTAATCCCTAATGTAAATAATAATCGCCGTGGGAAATTTAAAAAAGTTAACAGGCCAATTGTGATCTGTGCAAAAGTGAACAGTTTGAACAAAAACGATCTGTGCAAAAGTGAACAGTAAATTCTCACAAGACAGTTTGGATATAAGTTTCACGGTGGCATTTTGTTTAACGAGAGAAATGATCGTGAACGAATATCGAACGATGGTCAAGTATTGCGAGACGATCGTGAAAGCTCTGGTACCGGATCGTGAAAGACATTTAATGTTAATCCTAGTTCAGAATCTGTGAAAATATCCCTTAATTTTCAAAACGCGGAACAAATCCGAACAAAAAAACATGTCTGTCAAAATGGTTCAACTTCCTCAACATTACTGTGCAATAAGATAAAGAAAATATGCAGTACTTTATGAAAAATCACAAAAGGCGCAATGCATGTCTATCGAATTAATTTTAAAAACCACGCTATTTGTACCTATAATGCTCATATTTCAATATGTCATGATATATTTGAAATTTTATCTTTAGTGTATCTGATAGTACAGTAAGATAAAAGAATGCTCTTTCCTAAAAAGTGTTAATTTGTTTATGAAAACCTTGAATTGTGTTGAATTTTCATCAAACTTGATCGTGAAAGATCAGACAACGCATTATTTTGATCGTGAAAGAGAATGCGTGACCAGACTTTATACTAGTAATCCAAAATCAATATTTGTTTAACCATTTGATATACCTGCAACTGGTTAAAGCCTGAAACTATTTTGATAAGAATGAACATTAAAGCTATCATTTTTTTTTAAATCAATACTTTACCTCGAAAGTTAAAAAAAAAATCTACTTAAAACGTGTCTAAATCAATTTGAAAAACTCTGCTCTGAGAATCGGTATAGTACAACTCAGGTAGACCGCCACTATTTACTCAATAATATGGGTATTCAACGTTTAAACTAAAATGTTAACCATCAACGAAAAACTTATAGCAAAAACAGCATCTTTCATGAACAATTTGAGATTGAACAATAACCAACATTTTGTGCAACAGTACTTTCTTAAGTTCTATGTATCTTTATATGCAACGTAGCAGATGTGGATTGATTTCCAATGAGATAACTATATATCACAGACTAAAGAATACCATAGTGCAAATGCTGAAATGTCTCGTCTGCTTTACTTACGATAGTTTATTTGTTGAACGTCGGTAATATTAAGGATTTTACTAGAAGTGTCAAATACGCTTACGATTGTCAATGGTTCATAAAAAGAGGCTAAGGTAAGATGAACCATGCCAAACAGATCTCAACAAACATCCCGTACACCAAATATAGGTGTTCCGATCCTTACAGTACACTGACAAATGTAAAAGTTATGTTTGGCTAATTAATTAACCTAACGATCTCATTTTCAATATAACTTTGGCAAATATATCTTTCGGTCATCTTGTAGTAAACAGGAGTGTTGTATCTGTATACTGACATGGGGCATTTAACTTCTACGGCAAATGTGATTTTTTTCTGAAGTTATCAAATTTTTCTGTAATGCTCGTATACTTCCGTCAGGGGACACATCAATGATATCACGACTTCTATTTTTCACAATTCTTATACCCATTTTGTAGTAACTTTAATTTGGAAAATATGATGATAAAACTTTGGAATGATGGGTAGATAATGCATTTATTTCATTTTCAGTTCCATGTTTTATTGCTTTTTTCTGTATATCATTAGGTTCGGGTTGTTTTTGCTGGCCTATTGCTTCCTGAAATAGACTTCTTGTTTTTTTTTTAAACCAACAAGGCCAAGAGCTTGATGTGCTTTGCTTCATGTCACTTTAAATGAGCCTCTGATTTCTTCCCATTTCTTGGTTCTTTGTTTTATAAGGTGTGTAGGGGTCTCACTTAGAATGTATTTCAACGAATTGTGATCTTTGCAAGCGAAAAACGACGGTGATGCAGACAAATCAACTTTTTTTGCAAATGTCCATGATATATTCGTTAGATTTATTAAACTGTGAAATAGCATTTAGAATATAATTGAGTGCTTTAAGTGCATCTGAAATTACAGCCTTTGTCCTGTATATATTTGTTTTTATCACACCAATAACGTAGAAGTAGTTTTTGCCAATTTCTTTTTGATCTTTCAATATAAATTTATAGAGTGCGTAAGTTGGTTTGCTAATAAATGGGGCATGTCTTTAGTCGCAAGTCTGAGATTGAAAGATACATATCTTAAGCTTGTAATAAATTCATTCTTATCTAGTTGGCTTAGAACTGAGTCATCGAAATGTTTGTTTACGATCATATAAATCAATTATCAGTTTAAACATGGTTTGAAATTGTTCCTTCATTTTCTAAAAATATTAATACTTTGAAATGCTTAAATTTATTGAGGATTTTAGCCAATCTAGTTTTTCTCAATACCAAAAACAAATATCAATTATCATATAATTGAAGAATAATTTAAACGTTTTCGTAGCATCAGATCTTTCACGATCCTTTTCACGATCTTAAAAAAGCGGTACGTGATCTTTCACGATCAGAAAAAATCAATTTTGTGTAAATATTTCTTTTTTACCAAGTTTCAAGAGGGACGAAAGATACCAAAGGGACAGTCAAACTCATAAATCTAAAACAAACTGACAACGCCATGGCTAAAAATGAAAAGGACAAACAAACAAGAGCACACACGACACAACATAGAAAACTAAAGAATAAACAACACGAACCCCACCAAAAACTAGGGGTGATCTCAGGTGCTCCGGAAGGGTAAGCAGATCCTGCTCCACATGTGGCACCCGTCGTGTTGCTTATGTGATAACAAATCCGGTAAATAGTCTAATTCGGTAGGTCACATTCATGAAAGGGAAGGGGATTGTAGTTACGACGTAAGGAACATATCCGATATCATTTGTGAAACGGTTATTCCATAACGGTCAACCAACTCGTGATGGCGTCCGTAAAATTTACGAAGGGATGATTTCAACTTCACCATTTGGAACTCTTGGTTTAATAGCTTCCTTGTGAGCAGCAATCCTCTATCAAGAAAATCATGATAGGAAATGCAAGCACGGGAATATCGTATCAGTTAGGAGATATATACCCCGTATGCAGGTGCTGCTGGAATGTTGCTACTTAGAAATGGAAAGTTCACAATTGGAAAGCTGAAATCATCTCTTTTGTCGTAAAGTTTTGTTTTCAACCGACCCTCATTGTCAATTTCTAGATTTAAGTCAAGATATGAGGCCGACTTAACTGTATTTGTAGTATCCTTTATCTCTAGCTCGATTGGATAGATGCGTTCCACATAGTCACCAAATTTTGAATTATTTAGTGAAAGAACATCATCTATGTAGCGAAAAGTAGAGTTAAAGGATATTGCTAACTTCTTATCTTTCTTCCGAAGAAGTTCCTGCAAGAAGTCAGCCTCATAATAATAAAGAAACAAGTCGGCAAGTAGAGGGGCAGAGTTTGTTCCCATTGGAATGCCGACAGTCTGTTGAAAAAAACGTCCTCCGAACGTAACAAATATGTTGTCAATCAAGAAATCAAGCATCTTGATAATATCAGTTTCAGAGAATTTTTTGTTCGAATCAGAGTGATCCTTTACAAAGTAGGATTTATCCCTCCCTAAGACAAGATACTTGTATCTACGATGGCCATTCTTTTTTACGAAGCAAAGCAATACCAACTCTTTCAATTTGTCTTTTAGTTTGGAATGTGGAATACTAGTGTAAAGAGTAGAAAAGTCAAATGTTTCAATACTGTTACACGATGAAAGAGAGTTAGAATGTATATACTCTAAAAGATCTTTGGAATTTTTAAGTATTCACATCTGATTCACGCCCCCTCTAGAATAGGCAGTTTCACAATAACTTTGAAGCCCGTTTTTGATTGCTGATAAAAAAGATGTTAATAATTTCGAAAGAGGTTTCGTAGAGCACTTGGAAGACCCAGCAATATACCGTTGTTTGTAAGGACACTTATGTAGTTAAGGTATCCAATATAGTGATGGCAGATCCAGTTCTTCATCTTTGGTAGAAATTCCAAAGGAACACAGAACAGACCTATGATTATCCAGGATTTCCTCTTTGGTAAGTGTCGTGAGGGTATATGTTGAGTTTCCAAGTGAATTGTAAATACCTAATTCGTTTATCAAGCAGTTAATGTAATGAGTTTTACACACAAAAACGATGTTGTTTGGGGCTTTATCTAACATATTTGTCATGGAGGTAGGATAGGTGCTTTGCAACATTTGGGTCTTTAAAGATTGACGTAGCATGGGCATTGATAGATCCATTCAGTTTCTTAATTCTGATTTGTATCAACGACCTCACTGCCTTAATCCATTCAGAAAGAGTGTCTACGTCTTCCTTCTCGCGCTTAGCCCATTGCCTGGCATAATCCTCAACTGAGTCCATCAAAATTTTAAAGTTGTATTTCCAATTGATGGATTTAGGCTCACGATATTTCGGACCTTTCGATAACACATTTCGTAGAGAAGTGTTATTAACAATGTTGAGGTCACCGGTAATAACGTGGCCAGCAGGATTATATGTGAATTGGGAACTAGCACAAGTGCAATCAGGAGGTTTAGACTTGAAGTCGTCAATATCGAGATCCTGCAAAACGTGTTTGTAATTGAAAATTTTAGTTGCAATAGGTTTGGTCTAGGTATAAGAAATGATTGGTACAGACTGGTCTTTGAAATGAGGAGGTATTTTCGATTGAACTAATTTATGATGAAGGATATTGCCTAAGTTGACGCCATCGATACCTTTGTTGGCAAAGGAAAGATTAAGGAAAAATCTTTTCTCTTTTTCATCTTTGCCAATGCGGACTGGCTTGAAAAGTCTGTGACTTGCAATATCCGAAATTATAGCTGTAATTTTGTATTGGTTTGAATGAGGGTTTGTAACAGTGGATTCCAAACATAAATAGAACAGAGAATGAAGTTTTGAAAGGGGTAATGAATAAAGTTTCGTGCGAATGTGATGAATACCTAACGGCTTTTGTATAAATGGCAGTAAGTCATTAATAGATACATCATGCAGAGAAGGTGATGGATAATGACGATGACCATGACTGCGTCTACGTCGAGGAGTCGAGTTGAAAATATTCATCACATTTACCGAGTTACACGAAGGACTAGATAGAATACCTACACCATCAATTTTGTCATTGCAACCATAAGGTGTTGCAGTTCCAAATTGTCTAATCCAGTAGTCTTCTTTTTGTCTACGGAGAGTCGTTGAAAGATTAGGATTGTTAGAGCTATGGTATATCTTTTCGATAATGCGAACTGTCATGGAAACGATGGAATGATCGGGCTGATTGAAATGCTGGTATAGAATGTCGTTAGCATTGAGGTTAATGTCTGATCTATGACCGCACATACGTTTGTTTAGCCTTCCTTTCGTTTCACCGACGTATACCAATCCGCAAAGGTTGCACTCTAATCCGTAGACGACATTTATCGATTTACAATTCAGATCATCGTAACTTCTGGTGAAATATGACTTCTTGGTCAAATTGCTAGTGAATTCAGCATCTGTAATTAAAATTGCACAAGTTTTGCAGCCTTTGGTCTCACATTTCGAAATGCGACAGTGTTGTACTGTGTCATCAAAAACCAAAATGTCTTTAAGGAGAACTGAACATGGCTGTATATGTGTAATATTGCTGTTGTCACTAGGATGATGATCTGAATGAGTGTGTTTGTGATATTTGTCATGTCTGGTGATGAGGGGACACCGTGTCCATGGTGACGTCTGTTTCGGACCTTTTTATACTGGGCGACGTCCGAGCGTTTCCTGTTCAAATTATGTTTATACAAGATAACTATGAGAACCATTTGATTCATTCAAATGGAATGACCTTAGGGGACGACCATTTGATATTCTAGGGGGGGAGGGGGGCAGGAGGATTTTGAAAATAGATAACTCAGCCTTGATAATCACAAAAATAAATGGTTTGTTCTGTGGTAGTTTGAAAATAAATTACCTGACTTGCAATGTGTAAAAAATAAATAACTCAGCAGGTCTAATCGAAAGTATGAGATGGCACCAGATTCTTCATAAATTCATCTTTTTTCCCAAAAAAAATCGGGAAACACTTCCCAAATTTATTAATAACAAAAGTATAAATATTATTTAAATATACTTGAAATGTCTGAAAATTGGTTTCATTTAACTTGAAGTATATTGTCTCAGGAGACCTTACCTCACCTTTATTTTAACAGGGCCGTAACTCCATGTGGGAAATTTCAAAACCAAACGCTTGTCTCCATATCAAATTGTGTTCAGGACCTTGCAAGAAGAAAGTTTTGTTTTCCCTCAGACTTATAGCCCTGATTTTTCGGGATCAATGTTTCTTATTTATTTGTCTTTTGTTCATTGATTGCCCTTCTGTATTCTGTTAGTGTTGTATTCCTTTTGTAATTTAGTAATTTTGTTATGAACTTGATCATAAGTTTAAAAAAAAACAGCAGCCACAGGATAACTATGTGAATTCCATTTTTGCTTTATCATGCACATTGGTCTTTTGATGTTGTCCCTAGAAACTTCAGTCTTACACTGAATTTATACATTTTGCTTTGAGACCAAAATATTGTCAAAAAATCATTAAAACAAAACTTCATTTTCAGATTATGAAAGGGTCTTCCGAACACCCAGAAAGCATGATTTTGCATCATTTGTTCTATAGCTTCTTTGGCCTTCAGTGTCTCCAAAACCCTTCAAAAGGTTTGCCAATACATTTAAAAGTGCCTAGTTATAACTAAACTTAATACTATGTGTATATACAGTTGGGAATATAAAAGATTCATTTCTGCAGAGGAGGATGGTTAATCTAATTAAATGGTACATAATGACTTGACTATACTATATGTGTATTATTTATAAACAAAACATTTAAAAAATTGTATGTTTTCGAATATCAAAAATATAGTTGTGAAAATGAATAATCAGTCCCTTTCTTTAATGAAAATGAACATTCTTGCTTCAATAGTGCAGAAAATGAATAATCTGTCCTCTTAGTTTGCAAAAATAAATAACCGATCAAAAACAAATACTCCTGCCCCACTCCCCCCCCCCCCCCACAGAATATCAAATGGTCGTCCCCTTATTCGGATAAAAGTAGTTTATTTTATTCGAATTTGTGAAAAAAATCATGTTTGTTTACATTTTATTTGTCATTGAAATGTCGAGAAGCAATCTGCCTTTTGTTGTTTTGTAAAAACTATGTACTTTAAAAACTGGATTTTCTCAGATACTGATCATAATGTTGAACCATTTTGACAGACAGTTTTATTTTGTTGTAAATTTGTCTGTGTAATTAATTTAATAAGATTATTTATTGACCTTTCATGCGTCTTTTCGATTAAATGTCTTTCACGATCCGGTACCAGAGCTTTCACGATCGTCTCGCAATACTTGCCCACCGTTAGATATTCTTTCACGATCATTTCTCTCGTTAAACCAAATGACACCCGTTAGTTTATAAGATGATCAATTTGGATATTATCTTTCACTATGGATTTACAAATGAACAATTTGGATCCCAACGCTGCCACCAAATTATGTAACGTGTACACAGGGTAAGCGTGTTTATTTCTATTCTAGAATGAGTCCGTTACCAGTTTGATACTGGATCCAAAATTGCTCTTTCTTTACAAAATAAAAAACAAATAATCTTTATTCATAAATTAACGTCATTGAATCAAAATATGTACAACTGCTCTTTGCAATCTCTTATAAACTATCTATAAACAATTCTACTTCAAATATATATACAACTGGTCAGGAACAAATGTGTCCTCCTGGTACAATAATGTACCCTACAAGTTTACACACTTGTGTTTGTTCCGTTGGTACATTTATTTAAGCTGTACCATTCTTGAAGGAGGGGTGTTCTACCAAAGTGTCTCGTTACTCGTTTGGACAGTTTCCTGTGGAACACCCCATCACATTTGACCTGACCCAAAGTTTACCTGCGAAACATCCAATTCTTTTATACGTTTATTAAAGTATCCTTTAAATATATAAAATAAGGCTTCTGCCTAACTGTAACCAATGTAAACAATTTAACCTTAGATACAAAATCATCACAAATCAATTAGTGCCTGTCATCAGAATTTTATCACCCATCTATGCATCTATCCATACTTTCATTCAATTAGAGCCCATTTGCTTTATTCACATGATTGACATCTGAACTCTGTTGTAACCCCATATAATTTTTCTTATCCAAAAACATTCAACATTTTATTTTATATTTCCGTATATAAAATTGATAAAAATGATAATACGCACCATTTACTGATATAAGTCTTTGTGAAAATTGGGATTTAAGTACAAATAGTTTACCAATTTTATTTTCATTTTCATAAAATATTTGATTACAAAGACACTATACACATTATTATTGAAACAAAATTTTGGTTTTGATAAATATTGACCTTCTTATACGTGACTTACATAAATACTCAATTTGCCAAAATAAACTAAAATTAAAGAGGTTTCAAAATTAACTACGGTGACCAAAAATTATTTGGCTTTCAAAAAAAGAAATTACATCTGTTGTATTTTTACTTTAGTTTTAAAATACCGTTACCTGTTTTGTTTTTTAAGAGCCATTCTCTGTAAGGACCAAAATTAGTATTCACACCTATGTCACAGAATTTTACCATTCTTTGTACACATACTACATAACTAACATAATTAACAAATAACACTTTAGAAATTGATTTTGGGCTTTGTTACTATGGAAATGGCGGCCATTTTGATTTCGGGCTTTTTTTCAATGAAAATTCTAAAAAAAATCCTGAAAATCAATGCTTATTTCCCCTGTTGTATTTTTACTTTAGTTTTAAAATACCGTTACCTGTTGTTTTTTTTTTTTAAGTATTTAACATGATATCCCTGCCTATGTGACGAATCATGGTAAAGGAAAAGAGGTATGATATTAGGCTGTGTTTTGCCTTATGAACCAAAACCAAAATCATAACTCTATCAAATGTATTACTCAGATGATAAAGTTGTTATATTTGTCAGATATCAGACGAGCATGAGTATGTTTGTAGGTATGCATTCTGTCTTCATACCCTTGTGACTTATTTCAAATTTACAGATGATTAAACAGCATAATTCTTAAATCTATCGTGTAATTATTCCACGCAATAATTTGTAAGAATGCATGCCAAATGTAACAATCATTTGCATGCATGCTTGCCAAATGTAACAATGTGTTTTTTCAAGCATTCATGCCAAATGTAGCAATCATTTGTAAGGATGTGTGCCAAATGAAACAAAATTTTCCAAAGCAGTCATGCCAAATCTAGTAATAATTTTTAAGCATACATGCCAAATGTAGCAATACTTTTCAAGCATGCATGACCAATGTAGCCATTATTTGAAAGCATGAATTTCATAATAACCAATTATTTGAAAGCATGCTTACTAAATGTAATCATTTTTTAAGCATGCATGGCACATTTAACCATTATTTGAAAGCACGCATGAAAAATTTAACTATTATTTGAAAGCATTTATGTCAAATGTAACAAAAATTATCAAGCATGCATGCCTTTACAAGATATAAACGTCAAATGTAACAATAGTTTTCAAGCATACATGCCAATGAAGCAATACTTTTCAAGAATGCATGCCAAATGTAATCATTATTTGAAATTATGCATGACAAATTTCAACAACAATTGAAAGTATGCATGTCAAATATTACAAAAATTATCAAGCATGCATGCCTTTGCAAACCGTTCATGCCAAATGTTACAATAGATTTAAAGCATACACGCCAAATGTAACAAAAGTGTTGAAGCATGCATGACAAATGAAGCAATAATGTTTAAGCATGCAAATTTTAATGTGCGTATTGTTATTCTTTTACTTTTCTACATTGGCTAGAGGTATAGGGGGAGGGTTGAGATCTCATAAACATGTTTAACCCCGCCGCAATTTTGCGCCTGTCCCAAGTCAGGAGCCTCTGGCCTTTGTTAGTCTTGTATGATTTTAAATTTTAGTTTCTTGTGTATAATTCGGAGTTTAGTATGACGTCCATTATCACTGTACTATTATGCATATTTTAGGGGCCAGCTGAAGGACACCTACGGGTGCGGGAATTCTCGCTACATTGAAGACCCATTGGTTGCCTTCGGCTGTTGTTTGCTCTATGGTCGGGTGGTTGTCGCTTTGACATATTCACCATTTCCTTTCTCAATTTTATGCCAAATGTAACCAATATTTGAAAGCATGCATGGCACATTTAACCACTATTTGAAAGCATGCATGGCAAATTTAACTACTATTTGAAAGCATACTGGTAAATGTAACCAATTTTTGAAAGCATGCATGTCAAATTTACTCATTATTTGAAAGCATGCGAAATACAACCATTATTTGAAAGTATGCATGGCAAACCTTAACCATTATTTGGAAGCATACTGGCAAATTTAACCATAATATGAAAGCATGCATGCTTAATGTTACCATTATTTGAAAGAGTGCATGACAAATCTAAAATTATTGAAAGCATGCATGTTAAACGTACAAATATTTAAAAGCATGCATGGCAAATTTAATCATTATTTGAAAGCATGCATGCTAAATGTAATCATTATTTGTAACCACTACTTGAAAGCATGCGTGGCAAATTCAACCTCTATTTGAAAGCATGCACTGCAAATGAAAAAAATCCTTATAAAAACTTACCGTCTATTTAGCTAGAAGAGCCCAACACTGATCATTGTTAACTGCTGTGTCTCTTTATACTGTCTATCTCCATTCAACTCATCAAAAATCACAAGCCTTGAAGCATGATTTTCTTTCAATCTGTTTTATTTTGAGTAACCGTATTTGAAATCATTCTTGTGTGGAGCCATTAGAAAGTATTTTTAAATTTACGTACGTCAAACATCAATTGACGTCGTGATGCTTACCAATAGTTACGTAGAATATTTATAAAGAATGTACTTGAAACTTAAATTGCACAATATTGCGGCTACTAAAAGTACGTAAAAATGTGCAAAGTAAGATGAAAGGAAAATATTTATAGTTTTACCATGCTGAATATATAAATTAAAACTTATTTAAATATTTTTCAAGTAAACAAGTTAATAAATTAATACGCGTCTGGCGTAACAAATTATAAGCCTGGAACCTATGATTACTGTTTACACCACTGGGTCGATGCCACTGCTGGTGGACGTTTCGTTCCCAAGGTTATCACCAGCCCAGTAGTCAGCACTTCGGAGTTGACATGAATATCAATTATATGGACATTTTTATAAATTTACTGTTTGCAAAAAGTAAATACTAAGGATGTTCTTATCCCAGGCATAGATTACATTCGACGCATTTGCCACAACCTTTTTGGAAATTTTGGGTCTTCAATGCTCCTTAACTTAATACTTGTTTGGCTGTCTAACATTGTTTTGGATCTGAGCGTCACTGATGAGTCTTATGTAGACGAAATGCGCGTCTGGCGTAACACATTATAAGCCTGGTACATTTGATTACTAAGCACCTTTAGGTATTCGTATGACCCTCAACAATTACCATAATATAAGTAGTACTATAGACTGTTACATATTGAATTGTAAGATTAAACTATTATGTTCTTTTGTTAAACTTTTAACAGTTACATTTACAAGATTTCAAAGAAATAACATTTCCTATCACATATTACAGAACACTAAGAGTATCCAATCTAAAAATGTAAAATAAACATAAATTTTCCACTCCATCCTCTTGCTGCTACTACCTCTCTTCCTTCTTACCCTTCCTCATCACCGTCCTCGTTATCACCAAGTATACTGCCTTTTCATGGATACGTATTGAGTTTTTAAGGATTATATTATTAATACTTTAAGCTACGTGCATTGCATTGAAACTTGTGCAGTTATATTAAGAATTAGGTATTGTCTGTTAAGTCATGAAACTTTTTTTATACATGTCGTAGGCAAAATACAATATTTGACACGATTTAAAATGTCAGCGAACAAAATATCCTTTAAACATTATATTACATTAAAATCTTTTATCACTTTATTCGGTAATTTTAATGTTTGTTTTGACGACAGCTTTACCCTTTCGACATAAATCACTGATAATTAAAAGCGGAACTATTTATATTATCTGGGAAAACAAACAAACTTGTTGTCATTCTTGTTTTGAATTCAGAAAAAAGGTCAGGACTTTTCTGGAACACACACCTGGAATAAATAAAAATACGAAACAAAAATTACTTTTCGTTTTTGCAACACGTATTTCAGATAACAAACAAAAACTTTTGAAAAACAACAAAGAAATGTGTCTTTTCGTACTTGCAACATATATAACAACAACAACACAAACAACAACAACAACACAAACAACAACAAAAACACATCTAAAACGGTTAAAAGAATGGACGAAACAAACTCATGTAATTCTTAATTGAAATATATCATTAA
This sequence comes from Mytilus edulis, assembly GCF_963676685.1. Lineage (NCBI taxonomy): Eukaryota > Metazoa > Mollusca > Bivalvia > Mytilida > Mytilidae > Mytilus > Mytilus edulis. The sequence goes on from NC_092345.1 coordinate 23,980,004, forward strand.
GGACAGCAGCTATTTTTTATTCGCTCTAATTTACCCCTTTTTATTATATTAATGTAAAATCTTGTTTTGAAGTCGATATATTGGTCACAAGATGGTAAAAATATCAAACTCTTCAAGCGACAACATTTCAAGGAAGCACCATGGATGCATGAACCGATCTGCGATCCGTTTGAATTTAAAGCATACAGATATTTTGTTTCGTATACGAGGAAAACTAAAGTTGACGGATGGTAAACTATTTTTCTCTCTCCACATTTTAGTCTGTCTATTGACTGCTGCTGTAACTCTGACCTTTGACATATGATGTGGCATGTTTGCCAATGCGACAACTCTCCACCAATGACCAAATGACATAGAAGTTTTAAACTATAGGTCACCGTACAACCATGAGCACAACACACAGCGGATAGTCAGCTATAAAAGGCACCGAAACGACATATGTAAAGCAATTCATATGAGAAAACTTAACGGCTTGATTTTTGTAAAAAACAATGAAATAAAAACAACTGTGATATGCACATACATGAGACCAGTTAAATTCATTTATATTTGAATATATGTACTGAATTCCTCTTGTAACACTATATGCGTCTGAGAGTTTGCAATAAAGAATTTGAACTTGAACGTGAACTAATTTATGAACTCTCCTCGAAAAATTATCAAGGTATACGTCACTTTATTACTATAAATATAATTTCGATGCGAATGATTGAATTTGAGATGTTGATTTAAAAAAAAAGAACTCTGTTTGAAAATGTTAATGTTCATTTTGAAATAACAACTTCGAAAAACGTCATGACATGCTTCCTTGATGTTTAGAATTTTAAAAAAATAATGATAAGTAACAGTTAAAGTTTTTAATTGTAATGTGAAATATTTGAAAAACATTTTTAAAGGGGTTTTGACGTTTGAAAGTTTTTGAAGAAAGAAAATCCAGAAAAGCGTGTCGGTTATAAAGATTATTTCCATTTTACAGTTAACTACTTTCCACCAGCAAACACCATCAATATTTTGGCCCATTTAATTAGAAAATTATATATTTATCATAATAGTATTATTCATTTATCTGTCCAAGGGCAACAACTAAATACTAAAAAAGAAATGTTTCATTAAAACCTTTCACTTATATCTTACAGGAGACTTACATTGTTTACCAGTATTGTAACCAGCCTGATCATTCAATTGTTTCTTGTTTCAATTGAAGAACCAGGGGTTTGTCAACATCTCGTCCTTTTTCTAAAAAAAAAATTAAAAAAATTTCGGAAGATACCAATAACTTGTTTATAATTTTCCCTATCAACTTCACTAATAATACACGATGATCTTGAAGTATAGATTCTGTGTACTGACGTTGTTTATCATCTTAATAACGTGTTATGGTATTCCTTTATTTGTCCTTTTGAATATTACGTTTACTGTTCAGTCTATGATTGGTGATATTCATATGACGTGGCCATGTTCTTATACATCCCGTCGTTATGGTATTGTTCTATGATAACATTGTGTATTCATTCTTTCATTATTGCTAATGTGCTTTATCTATATGCCTTTTTGTTTCTTTATTACAGATTTGTTTGTTATTTTAGTGATAAAGATAATAACACAATGTTGACTGTTATACCTGATATTTTGACATTTTTACCTATTGTGTCTGTTTGTTTTATTCACCCATCGTTGTCAATGTTGTGCTATTTTATGCGACTGTCATTTAAGTGATAGGTTTAGCTACATATAAAACAAACTTTAATCCATCATTTGATAATTAAGATATTGCTTGTACCAAGTCAAGAATATGACAGTTGTTTGATGTGTTTGGACATTCCATTTGTCCATTTCATTACGGACTTTCTGTTTAAAATTTCTTTAAAAATCGATATTTTGTGATTTTATTATTTTTTATGCAAGTTCGCCTCAAATCACAGTACTAACAATCCTCGTCTTGCAACACCTCTCTGTAGAAAAAACGATGACTACTGGATTCGTCAATTTTGAACTGCGACACCATATGGTTGTAGTGACCAAATTGCTGGTAAAGGTATTCTGTTAGTCCTTAATGTAGCTTTGTGAATGTGATGAACATTTTCAACTATACTCCTAGACGTATCATCGTCATTATACATAACCTACTCTCCATGTTCTATCTACTAATGACCTGCTTGTCATTATACTCTTCCGGAGCATTTGAGAAAAACCCCAGATTTTGTTGGGGTTCTTGATGTTTAGTCTTTAGTTTCCATTTGGTGTCTTGTGTACCATCATTTGTCTGTTTGTCCTTTTTTTTCAACCATGACGTTGTCAGTTTTTTTTTTCAATCTATGAGTTTGAATGTCTCTCTGGTACTTTTTGCCCCTCTTTTATATAAAAGCAGTTAGTCATTCGTCACATTCGCACGCAGCTGTATTCATAACTCCTTTCAGACCTTCATTTTTGTTCAACCACTGTTACAAACCCCTCATTCAAATTACATTTGCATTGTAATAGTTTCATGTGTGGAAGTTGAAATCATCCTTTCGTAAATTTTATTGACGCCATCACGAGTTTGTCGACCGTTATGTTTCTAAAGTCGGAACAACAATCCCGCTCCCTTTTCCCGACTATGACCACCGTATTAAATTTATTACCGGGTTTGTACTAACATGTGCAACACGACGGGTGCCATATGTGGTGAAAGATCTGCATACCCTTCCGGAGTACCCGAGATCAAACCCATTTTTCGGTGGGTTTCGTGTTGCTCATTTTTTAGTTTTCAATGTTGTATTTTGTGTACTATTGTTGGTCTTTTTATTTTTTAGCCATGGCGTTGTCGGTTTATTTATGACTAATGAGTTTAAATGTCCCTTTGGTAGTATTCGCCTCTCTTTTAAAATGTAATTTTCGATAAAGATTGTCAATATAGTTGGTCGTCTCTGACTATTGAAATCTAGCAGGAAAGGTACATTTGTAGGCTGATTACAATGCAATGTTAAATAGCTATATAAATAACACCTGTAAAAATAGCTCATTGGGGCTTATTTTTGAAATTAAATGTTCTGCAAAGAAATGTAGGCCCGACGGCGCTTGCAATTGTAATTTGTTTAATAAATTCACACTTTCCATAGATATTACCTCTCAAATGTAGCCGAGGAGACTTTCAATTTAATTTTTATGATTTATATTTCCAAAGTACAACTTCTTTAAAAATATGTTATCATCACTGATTTTCGAGCTCGACCGAAACTTTGCTGATGTTAACCTTTAATAGATATGTCATAGAAATATACATATCAAACAATCAATATCCAAAACTACATAGAAGACACTATAAAGCGTTAAGAATTCTACGAAACTCCGTTCATATAACAGTGCTTACAAGACTGAACTCACTAATTACATCGTTTTCGTTTATAAATAAAATCTTAACGATTTTTTTAAGGACAATAGCAGAATTTTACTAAATTGAACAGTATATCAAACAGTGGGTTGCACTTGTACTTTTCAAATTAAAAATCTAGGTTTGAACTTAAAAATGAAATCGATCTTTCAGATTTGATGGGTAAAAATTAACAGGGTTTCAACTAAGTTATCATGAACTCTTTCATGTTTAAGGTTAATACTATAAATTTATTATTTCGTTGCAGCTGGTTAATCATTAGGATAGTTATTTAGGATATTTATACATTTACAAAACATTTACTTATCATATTTTGAATTTAATGTGTTGATATATATATATCCAAACTATACAAAAAGATATTTCTTTATTTTTTTTGAATACCCTGTACGTCATCATATTTATAAAAAAACAATACGATTATCATGGTTAGATATTACACAGCTACTTTTGCATATGCACTTTTAGGTACTTGTAAAAATACTATTATTTCGCAGTACCAATTGTGAACTATGAATTTGAAGTACCAATTTTAAAATGTTTTGTATTCAAGTAAAATAACAAAATGAGGCGGAGAAACCTATGCACATTAACAAATCATAAGTCAACCAAGAACTACTAATAAATCCACAAAACACTACATAGAAAACTAAAAAATGAACAGAACGAACCCAACCAAAACAGGGGTAAACTCTGATGCTTTTAAGTTAGGATGAGGACAACTAGTGTAACAAGTAGACAAATAATATATTTTTTGTACTATTGCACGAGGAAAAAGACTAAGATTGTATGAACTCTAGTAGATCAGTAGAATGTTTTAGAATCAACACCTAATTCAGTCCTTATCTTGAATCGGCAGTTTCACAGAAAGCCCGGCTTTTATTTGCCGATTCCATATATGATAACAGTTTTGGGAGAAGAGCACTTAGCAGACTCGACAATTAATATTGTCTGTAAGGACACGTTTACTGTTTGCAATAGCATAAATTGTTCTAAATAATAAGGATGTTCTTATCACAAGCAGAAAACCCTTGCCGTATTTGGCACAACCTTTTTCAACTTTTGATCTTCAGTGCTGTACAATTTTGTACTTTTTTTTACTTTCGAACTTTTATGTCTGGGCGTCACTGGTAAGTCTTTTGTAGACGAAGCGCGTTTTGGGCGTATTGAAGTTTAAACCTGATGCCTTTTGTTATCTATTAATCATGTGTTTCTTTGCCTAATACGTTCTCCTATTCATTTGTATTGTAGTCCTGTAATATTATGTTGTCATTTTAATGTTATATTAATATTGCCATTAAAGTGCGAGGTTTGGCATGCCACCAAACCAGGTTCAACCCACCATTTTTTTCTTTAAAAATGTCCTGTACCAAGTTCGGAAAATGGCTATTGTTATATCATAGTTCGTTTCTGTTTGTGTAATATTTTTACGTTGTGTTTCCGTTGTGTCGTTTGTTTTCTCTTATATTTTAGTGTGAATTCACATTACTATAAGACGTGTCACGGTACTTTTCTATCCCAAATTCATGTATTTGGTTTTGATGTTATATTTGTTATTCTCATCGGATTTTGTCTAATGCTTAGTCTGTTTCTGTGTGTGTTACATTTTAATGTTGTGTCGTTGTTCTCCTCTTATATTTAATGCGTTTCCCTCAGTTTTGGTTTGTTACCCCTATTTTGTTTTTTGTCCATAGATATACGAGTTTTGAACAGCGGTATACTACTGTTGCCTTTATTTATATTTTTTTATGAAGTATAGCCAATGGAGATATATATAGAAAGCACACGAAGTCTTGCCATTCAAACCATAACTCGTAATTCTAATTATAGTAAACGGAAATATGTGTTTGACACATCCAAAAAGCTTTTTTACAACTTATCACTGTCAACCTACTGGCTAAATATAGTCATATAAGTCATCATTGTTCAGTAGTTTTTATTAAAGTATAAGTATTTGTTATACAGATGACTTCAATATAGACAACACTTTTATAGTAGGCTCGAGTAATGACAATGTATAATCTTATAGAACTATTTGTTTAAATGTTTCACTGTGCAATTATACGTGTGAAGTAAAGCGGTACAAGATAGTTTCAATAGAAATACAAATAAGTATTCTTAACATTGAGTGAAATCCATTTCTAAAGTTTAATTGTACTAACGAAGTGTGCTAATTTTGGAGTACTAACAGAGTGACGAAAGATACCAGAGGGTTAGTCAAACTAATAGATCGAAAATTAACTTACAATTCCAAGGCTAAAAATGAATAGATCGAAAATTAACTTACAACTCCAAGGCTAAAAATGAAAAAGTAAAACAGACAAATAATAGTACACATGGCATAACATAGAAAACTAAAGACTAAGCAACACGAACCCAACCAAAAACTGGGGATGGGGGTGGGGTGGTGTCAGTTGGTCTGGTAGGTTAAGCAGATCCTGCTCCACATGTGGTACCGGTCGTGTTGCTAATGTTATTACAAATCTGTTAAATAGTCTAATTCGGTAGGTTACATTCATGAAAAGGGAAGGGGATTGTAGTTACGACGTAAGGAACAATATCCGATAATATCTGTTAAACGGTTATTCCATAACTGTCATTCAACTCTTGATGGCGTCCGTACAATTTACATAGTATTGTATAATAAAACCCCATTTTCAGTAAGTTTTAAAAACAAATAATATGTGCAAAAGTTGCTGTTTAGAATGGAAAAGAATATTAAAAAAAAATGCCCCTGACTTTAAAATAGTAATTGAACGTTGGATTTAATCTAGTGTTGATATCGGTTAATTTAGCGAAAATGAAAATTAATTATCGGCGCTTGTCCCAGGTTAATGATATGAAGGAGTATTGCATATAATCATTGTACTCGTTAACAACATAAACGGTATCAATTATTCTGCACCAAATTCGCATTTCGACAATTAATGTCTCTTCAGTGTTGCTCGAGGCCGAACTATTTGAAAATTCAAAGCTTATGTAAAGGAGTGATTGATTGATTGTTGGATTTGTAACGTCATTTTAAGCGCCACTTTTGGGGAATTTCACGGTGGTCAGTTTTTATTGGGGGAGGAAATTGAAAACCACTGACCTTCGATAGGAAAACTAACAACCCTAAATAATTAAGATTGAAATGGAGTACATCTACAAGAGTTCGATTTCACAACCTGTGAGTTGACTGTCTAGTGATTACAGTAATAACTACTTAGACCACTCGGCCCCCGAGACCCCTTCTATTCAAAGGACGAAGAACTATGACTCTGTTAGAGTGGCAAAAATAAATAGCCTTCAAACCTTTTTATCTGACAATGGAAAGTAAGAATATATATCAGGAAAGGAATCGCAAAAATAAACGTATTTGTACATGCATTAAAAGTACAATCGTGTCTATTAATACTTTGAATGTTTCACGATTAAAGTTTTATTTTTTATAAGTTAGAAAAGGTTTAAAAAAAATAAGTATTTTGGGATTGGCAATTATATTTTAGTAATTAAATGAAAGTATAAACCACTAAAATGTTAACTCAATTATGTTATAATTTTTATTTTTATTTTTAAAGTGTTTAAAATATCTTATCTGGAAAAAATAAACAACAAAAAGTCCATTAAAAAGTGTTAATCAGTGCATATAATTCGCATTAGTAATAAATTATAGCAGAAAGCCAAACGTTCAAACGTGTAAATATACTATTAGTTTAATGAAACGAAAAAATAAATAAAATCACGATACTGACCATCAAGGAAATTTCAAAACGGGAAGTCCTTAATCAAATGGCCTTAAACAAAAGCTCAAATACATTAAACGAATTATTCCTGACTTGGTACAGGCATTTTCGTATGTTGACAATGGGGAATTAACCTGGTTTATAGCAAGCGAAAAGCTTGTATGACAGTCGTATACAATTTCATCATATTGACAACGATGTGTGAACAAAACAAACAGACGTTATAGGTAAACATGTCAAATACAGGGTACATCAGTAAAGATTGTGTTATTATCTTAATAACTATAAAACAAACATATATACAAACAAACATTTACCATGACATAATACCACAATGACATGATGTATAAGTACAGAGCCACGTCACATGCAAGATTGAAACACTAAAGTCACACAGACAAATCACATTAGCAAAAACGAAAGACAAGAATGCAGATATTATCATAAAACAATAACATAATGACAAGATGTATATGTACATAACCACGAAATATGAAACAAAAAAAACACAAAAAGGCATACAGAAAAAGCAAAACCAAAAGACACGAATACAAACATTATCAGATAGAACAATAACACAATGGCGGGATTTATCATTACAGAGCCACGTCAAATGGATACAATCAAATGATCTAAGCAAACAATAAAAGTAATATTCAATAAAACAAATAAAATATAAATAACACGTTACTAAGATGATAAACAACGTCAATACCGAGAATCGTTTCTTTAAGACCATCGTGTATTATTTATGAAGTTGATACGAAATATTTATCAACAAGGTCTTGGTACCTTGAAACAGACTATTCTGCCCCAGATATAAAAAAACTTTAACTGTATATGGCAAAACCTTTCGGAATAAGTGATCCTCAATGCTCTTCAACTTTGTATTCTATTTGATAAATTTTTTTCGAGCATTACTGATGAGTCTTTTGTTTCTGCGTAACGCACGTCTAGCGTATACTATTTTAAGCCTGTTATCTATGATGGCTTTATTGTATATTGAAATGCCTAAAATGTATACATGATTGAAGTATACCGTAAAATTTGGAGTCTTTTTAAATGATTGAAAATAATTTTGAAAAGGAATTCAAATTTAAAAGAAAGCTTCACAGTCAGTGATTCTTCATATTCAAAGAATCCAATAACACATTAGAGGAATCAAAACATTGACAATGGAATGTAAGTCACAAACTAAGGACATATAGACTCGTGCACAGTGACAGACATAACGATACACATAGACTCGCGCTCTTCCGCATGATTTTAAAAATAAGAAAAAGAACAGAAAAGGACAAAGAAAAACACCAAGGGATACAATGGAGATAATTATCTGGCTTGAACAAAACAAACTATGCTTTGCTATGTCAGCAGGTAGATACATGAAAATATCGTTGTGTCTATACAAGTGTCATAATTAAAATAACATGTTTATCATTCAATGTTTTCAAGGTCCAATGAAAGTATCATATGTACCTTTTAATCTATATTTTGATATAATTAATGGATCACATATACTTTTTAAATTATATTTTGATTTAACTAATGGATTGGAATGTATATCTATCAAATTAATCTCAAACTATTTTTATTGTTGGTCAATAAAATTTTTAATTAAAGTGTAAAGAAATATTAATGTTTATGTTTGAATGATATTTTGTAAAATATTTGAAAACCTGAGTAGGGAGCGAAATGACACAAAATCCATTTAAATTCTTTAGTATACGTATGTTTCTAAAATAATAAAGGTTAGACGTCAACTTGTGAAACACAAAGCAAAATCAAATATAAGTATGGTATTATAAAAAAACTCCGCAGCGATTTCAATTAAAGTGAGAAAAGTTCAGTAACAAAATGTGACCGTATATTTAAAAGTCGACAAAAATAAACTCTTTCTACCAGAAAATAAAAGTTTAAAAGATTATAAAATAGATTGACCCTTTCGTACCATTATGCTCTACTTACTGATAGATAGATTTGACGTGATGTTTCTATATTATTTATTGGACATTAAAACACTACTATTCAAAAGAGAGACGAAAGATACCGAAGTGTATTTCAAGCTCATTAGTCCACAACTATTTAGGACTATGCAATGTCAAAATCTGAAAAACAAACAACAGTTTACAAAAACACAACAAAGAAAACCTAAAAATAAGCAACACGAACCCTAAGTATAATCTGGGGGTAATTTCAGTTTCTCAAGAACGGTTTGCAGATAATGTTAGTCAAGGTATGAGTTAGACTAAACTGTATTTGTTGCATTCTTTATTTCAAGTTGGATTGGATAGATGCAATCAACATATTCAACCCACTTTGAATTATTTAGCGAGAGGACATCAACTCTTTAGCGGGACGTAAAGTTAAATGATAGTGTTGCCTTTGTTCTAAACTACAAAAATGCTCATTGAATATACTTGTATCTTCCTTGACAATTATTTTTATTTTTGTGAAACAAAGCATGACCAAATCTTTAATTTTTTCTCTTAGTTTGGAAATGGGAACACTTTTGTAAAGGGTAGAAAAGTCACATGTAATAATATTATTCCACAAGGAAAGAGTCTTTGAAAATATGTACTCTTAACAAATCTTTGGAATCTGATTCACACCCCCTTCAGAGTAAGTAGTTTCACAATAACGTTGAAGCCATGCTTTGATTGTTGATAAAATTGATGTTAATCATTTTGAAAGTTGTGTCATGGAGAAGTTGGCATCCCACCAATATTAAGTTGTATGTATCAAAGGACACTTATGTAATTAAGTAATACTATCAAGTGAATTAACGATTCAGTTTTCCATCTTTTATTGAAATTCCGAATCATAAAAAGACAAGACCTATGATAAATGATGATTTCTACCTGGGTAAATGTGGTGGTATATATTGCGTTTACAAATGAACTTTCACAACCTAATTCCTCTATGAAGCAACGTATGTAATCTGATTCACAAAAAAAACTTTGTTAAGGGCTTTTCTGTCCAATTTTGTTCAACCGTTATTAAGTTGCCGATGTCTTTATGACCCTCTTTAAGATCTATTTTGTTTGTTTCAACTTTTTACCTTTTCCTTCTGTGGATAACTTTTAATGTTTCATTTTGACTTCAGATTTCATCCCCGTCCTTGCACTGCTATTTGATTTGGATATTGCTCTTTCGTGATGTTTTCATTCATGTCACTTCCAAACACCAAATACCCTCGCATAGATAAATGTTCATTACTTCAGTGGTATGATTGTGCATCTTTTAGCCATGGCGTTGTACGTTTATTTTCGATCTATGAGTTTGACTGTCCCTCTGGTACCTTTTTCCTATCTTTTGCGAAAAATCACTTTTCTCACCTATCTCTCTCTTCAAAATTAATGACAAACATATGTTTTTTTTTATATTTACTATGTAAGAAATTAACTACAAAAATTCAAGTACATAATTACAGAACGTTTTAGAAAAAAAGAGTGTTTAATTATGCCCACACGTTAAAGTCAATATGAGGATTTCTTCTTTCATCACTGCAGTCGTTTCTGAAACAAATATTAAGACAAGAGTAAATCATCACATGATAAAAATATTAAAACTAGTGTAAATCATCCGATAAAACAAATATTAAGACCAGTGTTAATCATCCGATAAAACAAATATTAAGACCAGTGTAAATCATCCGATAAAACAAATATTAAGACCAGTGTAAATCATCCGATAAAACAAATATTAAGACCAGTGTAAATCATCCAATAAAACAAATATTAAGACCAGTGTAAATCATTCGATAAAACAAATATTCAGACCAGTGTAAATCATCAGATAAAACAAATATGAAGACCAGTGTAAATCATCAGATAAAACAAATATTAAGACCAGTGTAAATCATCACATGAAACAAATATTAAAACTAGTCTAAATCATCAGATAAAACAAATATTAAGACCAGTGTAAATCATCCGATAAAACAAATATTAAGACCAGTGTAAATCATCCGATAAAACAAATATTAAGACAAGTGTAAATCATCCGATAAAACAAATATTAAGACCAATGTAAATCATCAGATAAAACAAATATGAAGACCAGTGTAAATCATCAGATAAAACAAATATTAAGACCAGTGTAAATCATCCGATAAAATAAATATTAAGACCAGTGTAAATCATCCAATAAAACAAATATTAAGACCAGTGTAAATCATTCGATAAAACATATATTCAGACCAGTGTAAATCATCAAATAAAACAAATATGAAGACCAGTGTAAATCATCAGATAAAACAAATGTTAAGACCAGTGTTAATCATTCGATAAAACAAATATTAAGACCAGTGTAAATCATCCAATAAAACAAACATTAAGACCAGTGTAAATCATCAGATAAAACAAATGTTAAGACCAGTGTTAATCATCCGATAAAACAAATATTAAGACCAGTGTAAATCATCCAATAAAACAAACATTAAGACCAGTGTAAATCATCAGATAAAACAAATATTAAGACAAGTGTAAATCATCCGATAAAACAAATATTAAGACCAGTGTAAATCATCCGATAAAACAAATATTAAGACCAGTGTAAATCATCCGATAAAACAAATAGTAAGACAAGTGTAAATCATCCGATAAAACAAATAGTAAGACAAGTGTAAATCATCCGATAAAACAAATAGTAAGACCAGTGTAAATCATCCGATTAAACAAATTTTAAGACCAGTGTAAATCATCCGATGAAACAAATATTAAGACCAGTGTAAATCATCCGATAAAACAAATATTAAGACCAGTGTAAATCATCCGATAAAACAAATATTAAGACCAGTGTAAATCATCCGATAAAACAAATTTTAAGACCAGTGTAAATCATCCGATGAAACAAATATTAAGACCAGTGTAAATCATCAGATAAAACAAAAAATGTTGAAGTCACATATACGATACTGTGGACTCGTTATTATTTTGTGGATTTTGTGAGTATAGGAAAACCACGAAATAACATGTTCAACGAAAATTAATTTTCCCATAGGCTTGTTTGCAGTTTTCTGCAAAACCATGCAATTAAATATCGACATACAAATAAGTTTTCCTTAAATCCAATAAAATTGGTACCCACAAAAATAAAGGAATCCACAGTATACGTTCATTATATTGTTGACCGGTTATCATTTTTTTTATATATACTTTTTCTTGGTTAAAGGTTGAGTAAGGATTTTAAATGTAAATTACTGTTGAGATCTATGCAGATTTTGATACATGTTTTATATACACGAAATAAAGTGTTCGCGCTTGAAATTACCCTGTAAAAGTAATGTCATTATTTTTCCGTAACAAGTACATAACTTTTAATTTTAAGAGCAAGGGCGCAACATTATATTGTTATATAACGGTTAACTGTACCTGTTTGTCTGTTGTCTTAAAGCACTTCTTTGAATTTCTGTTAAGTTGTCTATATTTTTGCAAAAGACACTTGCAAGCGTCACTTTTCTGATTTCCTGAAGCTTGTCTACAATCAGAGCAATATTATTGGAATGCATCTTTTATGAAAATCTTATATATATTAATTTATATACTTGATACAACAGAATCTATGTGGTAAAAGGGCGACAATTCAACAACAATAAAAAAAAACCTACACAAAAATATTTTCATATTGTGTAAACATTATATCCAGTGCACGACTGCTTTTGTTTTTTACTTTTTTTTTATAGAATTAAACCAAGGCAAAATAATAATATGTGTAATAAGTATGCCCTACATCTATACGAGCAGCTGGACACCCAGATGGAAATTGAAATTTTGGAACGTACATTACCACCTAATTTGATTTAACTATGTTCTTCAAAAGCGATAAAAACTTCTACTATCCAAAAACAACTTGCTTTGCAATTTCACACTAAGAAGTAAGAGTGAAAAACGTGAACAATTTGAAACTTTCATGAACTTAAATACAACATACAATAAAAAAACCTACGAACAGATAATGGGATTATCAAACACTACATGTCGACAAAAGCTCAAAGAGAAATGTACTGAGCGATGAAAAAAAATACTCAGATTTAGATCAGACTTAATTTCAGTTTCGTTATCAAATCTTTAGTATTATCATTTTGTATTATATCTTAATCAACAATTTATTCAAATATGTGTACCCTTAAATTATTTTTCCTAAAGTTCATACATATATAGCTAATGGTCAACTTTTTGTAATAGTAGCAAAAACATGTTATAGTTTACATCTGAAGAAATCCTGTCTTTGCAAATTTTGGTAAAATTGTAATGACATATAAGTAGTTAGGTTTTAAGGATTTTTTTTATGATAGTCAATTGACTTTCTGAATAAGACGTAGTTTTTTTGTCATTGTTTTGTCGACTTAAAGTGTGTGTTGTTTTAGATCTTGACTTTTGTCCTAGACATTTGTCAAGAATGCTTCTTATGTTATCTTGTGGTTTATGTTTCAATGTGATTGTACAGAATATTTCCTGTAAAATTAATCTCTGATTATGGAAAATGTCTTTTATGCGTAAAAAAAAATCACTCATGAACTTGGATATGTCCGTAAAACAGAAAGAAAAAGCAAAAATAACAAAAAGAATTTTAGAAACCAAGATGAGGATAAAAAAAAAAGAGTTGCTTTTAAAATAAATGAAACTATTTTCATTTATACAGACCTTGACTGAATCCCTCTGGTTCTGCTCTTTCATACCAGAATCGGTCACCTTGTTTTAGATTCTGAAATTGTTGACCAAGTATGCAACCAAATGTCTCTCCAACATAAGCGGCATCGCCAGATAAGCGCTGTTCCAACATGCCTCCCACATACAAATCAATATCATATACGCTTCTGTAAACAATATAGAAAATAGTATGGTGATTCAGAAAACATACAAATCAATATCATATACGCTTCTGCAAACAATATAGAAAATAGTATGGTGATTCAGGAAACATATAAATCAATATCATATACGCTTCTGTAAACAATATAGAAAATAGTATGGTGATTCAGGAAACATACAAATCAATATCATATACGCTTCTGCAAACAATATAGAAAATAGTTTGGTGATTCAGGAAACATACAAATCAATATCATATACGCTTCTGTAAACAATATAGAAAATAGTATGGTGATTCAGGAAACATACAAATCAATATCATATACGCTTCTGTAAACAATTTAGAAAATAGTATGGTGATTCAGGAAACATACAAATCAATATCATATACGCTTCTGTAAACAATATAGAAAATAGCATGGTGATTCAGGAAACATACAAATCAATATCATATACGCTTCTGCAAACAATATAGAAAATAGTATGGTGATTCAGGAAACATACAAATCAATATCATATACGCTTCTGCAAACAATATAGAAAATAGTATGGTGCTTCAGGAAACATACAAATCAATATCGTATACGCTTCTTCAAACAATATAGAAAATAGTATGGTGATTGAGGAAACATACAAATCAATATCATATACGCTTCTGCAAACAATATAGAAAATAGTATGGTGCTTCAGGAAACATACAAATCAATATCGTATACGCTTCTTCAAACAATATAGAAAATAGTATGGTGATTCAGGAAACATATAAATCAATATCATATACGCTTCTGTAAACAATATAGAAAATAGTATGGTGATTCAGGAAACATATAAATCAATATCATATACGCTTCTGCAAACAATATAGAAAATAGTATGGTGATTCAGGAAACATACAAATCAATATCATATACGCTTCTGTAAACAATATAGAAAATAGCATGGTGATTCAGGAAACATATAAATCAATATCATATACGCTTCTGTAAACAATATAGAAAATAGTATGGTGATTCAGGAAACATACAAATCTATATCATATACGCTTCTGCAAACAATATAGAAAATAGTTAGGTGATTCAGGAAACATACAAATCAATATCATATACGCTTCTGTAAACAATATAGAAAATAGTTAGGTGATTCAGGAAACATACAAATCAATATCATATACGCTTCTGCAAACAATATAGAAAATAGTATGGTGATTCAGGAAACATACAAATCTATATCATATACGCTTCTGCAAACAATATAGAAAATAGTTAGGTGATTCAGGAAACATACAAATCAATATCATATACGCTTCTGCAAACAATATAGAAAATAGTATGGTGATTCAGGAAACATACAAATCTATATCATATATGCTTCTGCAAACAATATAGAAAGTAGCATGGTGATTCAGGAAACATACAAATCAATATCATATACGCTTCTGTAAACAATATAGAAAATAGCATGGTGATTCAGGAAACATACAAATCTATATCATATACGCTTCTGTTAACAATATAGAAAATAGCATGGTGATTCAGGAAACATACAAATCAATATCATATACGCTTCTGCAAACAATATAGAAAATAGTTAGGTGATTCAGGAAACATACAAATCAATATCATATACGCTTCTGCAAACAATATAGAAAATAGTATGGTGATTCAGGAAACATACAAATCAATATCATATACGCTTCTGTAAACAATATAGAAAATAGTATGGTGATTCAGGAAACATACAAATCAATATCATATACGCTTCTGTAAACAATATAGAAAATAGTATGGTGATTCAGGAAACGTACAAATCTATATCATATACGCTTCTGTAAACAATATAGAAAATAGTATGGTGATTCAGGAAACATACAAATCTATATCATATACGCTTCTGTAAACAATATAGAAAATAGCATGGTGATTCAGGAAACATATAAATCAATATCATATACGCTTCTGCAAACAATATAGCAAATAGTTTGGTGATTCAGGAAACATACAAATCAATATCATATACGCTTCTGCAAACAATATAGCAAATAGTTTGGTGATTCAGGAAACATACAAATCAATATCATATACGCTTCTGTAAACAATATAGAAAATAGTTTGGTGATTGAAGAAACATACAAATCAATATCATATATGCTTCTGCAAACAATATAGAAAATAGTTTGGTGATTCAGGAAACATACAAATCAATATCATATACGCTTCTGTAAACAATATAGAAAATAGTTTGGTGATTCAGGAAACATACAAATCAATATCATATACGCTTCTGCAAACAATATAGAAAATAGTTTGGTGATTCAGGAAGCATATAAATCAATATCATATACGCTTTGCAAACAATATAGCAAATAGTTTGGTGATTCAGGAAACATACAAATCAATATCATATACGCTTCTGTAAACAATATAGAAAATAGTTTGGTGATTGAAGAAACATACAAATCAATATCATATATGCTTCTGCAAACAATATAGAAAATAGTTTGGTGATTCAGGAAACATACAAATCAATATCATATACGCTTCTGTAAACAATATACAAAATAGTTTGGTGATTGAAGAAACATACAAATCAATATCATATATGCTTCTGCAAACAATATAGAAAATAGTTTGGTGATTCAGGAAACATACAAATCAATATCATATACGCTTCTGTAAACAATATAGAAAATAGTTTGGTGATTCAGGAAACATACAAATCAATATCATATACGCTTCTGCAAACAATATAGCAAATAGTATGGTGATTCAGGAAACATACAAATCAATATCATATACGCTTCTGTAAACAATATAGAAAATAGTTTGGTGATTCAGAAAACATACAAATCAATATCATATACGCTTCTGCAAACAATATAGCAAATAGTTTGGTGATTCAGGAAACATACAAATCAATATCATATACGCTTCTGTAAACAATATACAAAATAGTTTGGTGATTGAAGAAACATACAAATCAATATCATATATGCTTCTGCAAACAATATAGAAAATAGTATGGTGATTCAGGAAACATATAAATCAATATCATATACGCTTCTGCAAACAATATAGAAAATAGTTTAGTGATTCAGGAAACATACAAATCAATATCATATACGCTTCTGCAAACAATATAGAAAATAGTTTGGTGATTCAGGAAACATACAAATCAATATCATATATGCTTCTGTAAACAATATAGAAAATAGTATGGTGATTCAGGAAACATATAAATCAATATCATATACGCTTCTGCAAACAATATAGAAAATAGTATGGTGATTCAGGAAACATACAAATCAATATCATATACGCTTCTGCAAACAATATAGAAAATAGTATGGTGATTCAGGAAACATACAAATCAATATCATATACGCTTCTGTAAACAATATAGAAAATAGTATGGTGATTCAGGAAACATATAAATCAATATCATGTACGCTTCTGTAAACAATATAGAAAATAGTTTGGTGATTCAGGAAACATACAAATCTATATCATATACGCTTCTGTAAACAATATAGAAAATAGTATGGTGATTCAGGAAACATACAAATCAATATCATATACGCTTCTGCAAACAATATAGAAAATAGTATGGTGATTCAGGAAACATACAAATCAATATCATATACGCTTCTGTAAACAATATAGAAAATAGTTAGTTGATTCAGGAAACATACAAATGAATATCGTATACGCTTCTGCAAACAATATAGAAAATAGTTTGGTGATTCAGGAAACATACAAATCAATATCATATACGCTTCTGTAAACAATATAGAAAATAGTATGGTGATTCAGGAAACATACAAATGAATATCGTATACGCTTCTGCAAACAATATAGAAAATAGTATGGTGATTCAGGAAACATACAAATCAATATCATATACGCTTCTGCAAACAATATAGAAAATCGTATGGTGATTCAGGAAACATACAAATCAATATCATTTACGCTTCTGTAAACAATATAGAAAATAGTATGGTGATTCAGGAAACATACAAATCAATATCATATACGCTTCTGTAAACAATATAGAAAATAGTTAGGTGATTCAGGAAACATACAAATGAATATCGTATACGCTTCTGCAAACAATATAGAAAATAGTTTGGTGATTCAGGAAACATACAAATCAATATCATATACGCTTCTGTAAACAATATAGAAAATAGTATGGTGATTCAGGAAACATACAAATGAATATCGTATACGCTTCTGCAAACAATATAGAAAATAGTATGTTGATTCAGGAAACAAATGTTATAAATACCAGTACAATAACTGGTAAGATTTTGATCGAATGAGATTTAAGCTTGTAATGTTCAATCCATCTGATGATCATATACACTGAAGTTGATACACGAAAATTGTAACACTTTTTTTTATTCTTCAGAGTCTACAGTTTGACTTTTTTCAGATAACTGTATTCTTTTTCTCGATATACTGTTGAACAATTTGTTCAATATATTCCAAAGAGATATATATCTTCAACAAAATACCATTCTTACTGGTTTGTGTTCGATCAAAATATATATATATAGGTAATGTATAGTGATGTATTGTGATATATTGTGACGTCAAAATTATCAGTATTCATGTATTTCGTACAACTGTCTACTGCACTGAATACTAAGCTTATGACATCCTCGGTGGTTGCATTCCTTTTGTCTTCTATCATGGTACTTATCGCAATCGGAGTTTTGTATGCATAGCTTTAGTTTTCAATAATGTATTACTGTGAAATTAAGACAATGTGAATAAAAGTGAATTCTCAGTTATATCCCTAAGAAACTTAAATGTGAAAGATTTCATTTCAAATGACATTTTGACGAAAGTGTAGAAGTATATTATTTTATAAATTCAAGTGAATTAGTCAAAAATTGAACACTTGATTTGACATCTAAAGGGTTATGCAATTAAGATGGTACCTAACACTACAGGGAGATAACTCTGTAATATCAGCTAAACGTTTTAATTACGTTGCGTTGTGAAGGCAATATAAAGCTTCTCAATGATCAAAATTAGTGTTTGTCAAACTGCCATATAACCAGTGTAATTTTTCTGATAAAACGCTAGGTTCAAATTATTTTAATTTTTTATATTTTTGTAAAAGAGTCAAAGTAAATACTTTGTCAAAATTTTATGAAAATTAAACGAGCCAAATTAATTTTAGTGAAGGTGTTGGGTACCACCTTAAGACATTTTTTTGTCTACAAAAAGCAATAGAAAAGAACATTCAAGGTAATGAAAAAGTTGATACTCCGGTTCCATCTTCTAATTGTTGCAGTTAATGACACAAATTAGGGTCGGGTATCTTGTGTAATAGATGACGTGTTTATTGACGTAATATTTTTATCCAGTAGCAAACGTTAAAAAATATCTATATTCACATATATTGTATAATGATTTTTAAAGTGTAAATCACCAAATCTACAAAAAATATCAAAAGGATGGTCGAAAAAGTAAATAATATCTTAAGGTTATCGTATACTAATACATACGCATATAAGTCTCTCAAATCCCGTGTTCCTCCTCTAATATATGTCATTTCTGACCAAGCATCGCCGGAGGATGGAACACTAAGACCACATGCCTTTCGCCATTCTGTGTAAGAAGGTAAGCCATGATCTCTTCCTCTTTGTATGTTTAAACTCGTCAGATCTAACACAGTGTTAAACAATTTATTTCTGACCGAACCAGAAAATTGTCTGAAAAATAAAATAGATATACAAGTTGATGTTTAAAACATATCTATACTGGTCCATAAATTAAATGCCAGTCTTTCATTAAGTAATGCGGGAAGATACATTGAATATACTTGAGCTTAAAGAATTGTTATCCGATTAGTTTCTATGTTCGTAGAAAATGTCAGTCCAAACAACGCAAAAGAACATAACTGGACTCCGAGGGTATCTGTAATAGCTGACAAAGAGAGACATAGAATAATGACAGTAGGAACTCTATAGATGAATAATAACGAATAAAATAGGAGTGGTGAACAGTTAGGAAAAAGGCTGATATCTCATAAACAGGAGTGGTGAACACTTATGAAAAAGGCTGATAATTCATAAATAGGAGTGGTGAACAGTTAGGAAAAAGGCTGATATCTCATAAATAGTAGTGGTGAACAGTTAGGAAAAGGGCTGATATCTCATATTGGACTAGTATAACAAAACAGCTAAACAAAGACAAACACTTTAGAATCAATCAAAATGCACTTTAATTAACAGTTAAATAGGAAATTAAAGAAAAAGAAAAAACAGGATCTTTACTGTTTCCAGGGTAATCATATAAAAAAAAAATAATTAAGTGACCAGGCGAAAAAAAAACCATTTAAATTCACGTATCACGGTTCTAAAAGTTTACAAAAGAAAACATATACCTGTGTTTACATTTGATTACTTTCTAATGTAAGCATACTAAACACGCAAATAAAAATTGAGCTACTTACAAAATATGAATTCATTCTGTTAAGTATTATTGCAGAATAATTTGGGTATAATTATTCGGCGAGTTTGTTCTTGTGTATCTGGTAAGATACGAAAATGTGATATGGATGTCTAGGACAAAACTATTAAATCAATCAAACCAGATGTGTTATTCTGGAAAATGATTACTAGTGATTAAGACCTTCTTCAACTTTCAGTGAACTGTGAACGGTTGTTCAAAAATGAAGGCCTCACAGTATTCATTTGCCTAGTTTTTTGATGGGGTTCGTGTTGTTTATTCTTTAGTTTTCTATGTTGTGTCATGTGTGCATGTTTGTCTTTTTCATTTTTAAACATGGCGTTGTCAGTTTAATTTAGATTTATGAGTTTGACTGTCCCTTTGGTGTCTTTCGTCCCTCTTTTGCAATACTTAATCAAGTTTGCGGAGTGAAATTATGTAATTAGTTAATATACCATATCGTTTTCTTTTCCATTTTAATGTTCCCTGAAAATCCAATTACATCTAATCTTAACTTAGTTCACCTACCTATCTGCATTGGATGCCTGAATAGTGGTCATATATCTAACTAAATCTAATATCTTGGAACCTGCCTCATTGACTAACATATGTGGATTTGTCATAGTCAGTTCCATATTTGTTTCCTCTGAAGTGGTAGCTAAGTCTTCTGCCATATATGCTATTTTATTAGGAATCTGTCAAATATTGTAATATTATAAGAATAAATGCATTTCAATTAAAACTGCATGATAAACATGCATTTACTGATCTTCAAACAAGCGGAAAGATAGCCTAAACAAGTTTGGACACAAAAGAAAAATATTTTCATTCTTCTTTAACTCCGAAATTTGTTTAGTCAACTAACTGTTTTGATTTGGACTCACTGAAAAGAATAATGTAGTCGAAGACCTTATCTGGACTATTTTTTAGCAATATACAAAAAGAAGATGTGGTATGATTGCCAACGAGACAACTCTCCACAAGAGACCAAAATGAAACAGAAATTAACAACTATAGGTCATCGTACGGCCTTCAACAATGAGCATAAGTCAAAGCCTGTTTTATTAACTAACAGTTTTCAAATATAAAACAATGCTTAAGAAGAGGTCATAAAAGTTTACCGATAATGAAGTCACATATATACAATAATAATATACAAGTAAAGGGAAAACACACAACAAACTGAGGAAATCGCAGGAATTTCAAAACAAAATGAGTCGAAAGATTTTAAAAGAACGATACCCTAGGAACTTTTTGGTAAATAAAGAAGTATCAAAATGTTAGGAAAAGTCCAGCACGGTTATTACAGCATATAATAATATTCAAAACAAAACGTTCACTCGAAAGAGACTATGTACCTAAAATATACTAGTAAATATTCTTTACTTTTATTTGTCAGATATGTAACCGATATAATGGACTTTTGTAAACTAAATCGTAAAACACATTTTCGATTTTTCGCCTATGATCGACATTTTTTATTTACTTGAGACGCAAATTGATATGTTGCTATTTATACATCAAATGAGAAAATAAGATGTGGTATGATTGTCAATGAGACAACTCTTTACCAGATTACAAATGTTATAGACCTTTTAGAAGAAGTTTCAATTTTTCTGTAGATACAATCCAACAGTGCTTGCATATATGGAGTATATATTTCCCTGATGAAAAGCTTATGGACCAAGGGTTCTAAAAAGACAAAATAAAGTTCTTTTGAAATTTATAGTACGCACTGTAATGATTTGATTGACTGTAATACAATGTTTATGTACATACAAGCACGAATGTTTCTTAGTTATACTCCGGTTGTTTATTTCTAAAAGGGACATCTCCGAATACCAGTCCCTATTGACTGTTGACTAGCAATCACCAAACACAACAGGTATACATTATCTCTGACTAATTTGCCCCTTTCGTACCCTCTCAATAACAATTCACTGAAATAATTGACGAGAGAGATATGTTTGAAAGGTTGGTTCCATTCGTTAAATATTCAGTACGACTTTGGATTATTGGCAAAATTGTCAAAAAACCGGATGGGTACCTGTCTAATGTTAAAGTAGGTCTTACCATAGAATGGCCGAATCTCAAAGCAGCAGTGGCAAATCCCACTCTAATTCCGGGGTTGATTGTATCATCATAATCCAATGAGTTGCCAGATGTCAATAATTGTAAATTGTAGTCAGTAATGGTTTGGTCATTAAATAAATCTATCAAGAAAAACGTATAAAATTTAACTGTAGTCGCTCCCGTTTTCAAATTATTGTGAATAAATATGATAGTAACGATATTTACAGATCAACATAAAATATAAATATTGAGCCGTCTTACTTTTTATCTACGAGCTGAGGCAAAAAAATTTTTAAAAATCGGACAACAGCAGATAAATCTTACATTTTAATCAGTTTTGTTTTTCATTATTACGTGTTGTTGCTCCTTAACTTGTTCAGGAGTCAAGATATAATTGTTTTACGGTCAAACTTACTTTGGAGCCATTCGTTGTATGTGATGTGTTGTATAAGAGCATTGACAATCTTTCTAGCTTCGTTGAATAATTCATCATCTGTCCAAGATGGCTGAGCTGCCGCAAGTTCGTCAACAATACGGTTATGCTCTCGAACAAATAATGTGTGTAACAATCCAAGTCCAGGTTGGACGTTTACTCTTACATCACCTAAATATAAGATTCTGGTATGAGAGATACATATCGCATTTGCCCAATGAAATTATTCCATTTTCTAATAATTTTTACAATTGATTGAACACATGAAAAAGAAGATTATATATGTTAAGCTGTATTTAAAGTGTAGTCTCTATAAATAAGGGCAACAGTAGTATACTGCTATTTAAAAGTCATTGTTTATGATCTTTTTTTAAGAAAGCTTTGTTATATGTTCTATTCTAGATTGGAATATTGGGGTGAAATATACTTTAAAAGATTCACCGACTTAATTGGATAATATATCACACTTTACAAAAAACAAATACCGACAATAATTCATCTTCCGAGTAAATTAAAAGCCGATAACAACATATGCTAATAAAATGTACGGCTGCCTTGATGAGTATAAGTTGTATCATTTTTAAAAGGTGGCTCATAACACTACAAGGAGATAACTGTAAAAATCAGCTGAACGTATTTTTTTTCTGATAGTGTGTGTGGTTCAAGTGTGTTTTTTTCTTTTTTTTTGACAAAGGTGCAAAGTAAATATTTTGGCAAAATTTTATGAAAATCAAACATGTCAAATTAATTCGAGTCAAGGTAATTTGTTCCAACTTACATTAATGTGTTTTTATTATAATTGACACTATCATGATGTTTTTTAGAATTGTATATATTCCATTTCTGAATCTATTAAGTTTTTTTTTAAATGTTTATCATATAATACCAGCATTTTGACAATAGTCATCTTCTGGATCATTGCCATCCAAAGAACAAATGGCGTCTGAAGACCTGTCTTTTGGCAGCAAGTCCCCACCTGCTTCTGATCGTACTTTCATTTTCCCTTTAATAAAAACAAAGCTGATGAAGATCATAAAGTTCCATGATACAATACTACGATCGCTGTTCAGTAACGTCTTTTATATTCAAGTTGATTATTTGTTCACCCTAAATAGATATGACTACTAGTATATGTACACAAAATACTCTCTATGGTGAACAAGTACATAACAAATGTTTTACGATCCTGACCTACCTCACAGTATATTCTTATCAGACTGGAGTTAATAGTTATCAAAAGTACCAGGCTTATAATTTCATACGCCAGACGCGCGTTTCGTCTACATAAGACTCATCAGTGACGCTCAGATCAAAATGGTTAAAAAATCAAACAAGTGCAAAGTTGAAGAAAATTGAGGACCCAAAGTTCCGGTTAAGGTAATCTATGTCTGGAATATGAAAATAATAAGTATTTCGAAAAATTCATATTTTTGTAAGCAGGAAATTTATAAAAATGACCATATAATTGATATTCATGTCAACACCCAAGTGCTGGCTACTGGGCTGGTGATTCCCTCGGAGACGAAACGTCCACCAGCAGTGACATCGACCCAGTGGTGTAACTAGTCATCAAAGGTACCATGCAGGCTTATAATTTAATACACAACGTTATGTATTCATACTTTGACAAAACGTACCAAATCATTTTTTTCAAACTAAAACATTGTCAAACAATACTTTCCTCAAGACTATACATGTAAGTTTAGGACAACAAATTTTGAAATGCATATTTTAACTGTTATCCTCAGGGCCAACGTGTTACCCGAATAATATTTATCAACTCGACTCGAGACCAAAAGGAAGAAAAGTCAGATGATACAAAACGTTTAAGCTTCAACAAAGATTACTTAGTCAAGCACGCTTTGAACCTTTTAGAGAATAAAATGAAGTTGAAAAAACATCTAATTGGTTCTCAAGACAAAAACCCATACAATACAATTTTAAGTACACATTCCATGAAGATTTAATCCGTCATTTAGTAACACATATACTGTGTAAAGATCTGTAAATGAATCTAATGATTTACTCACCTCCGTTGCGAGCCCTCAGTGCTGTAAGTTCGTCCTCTGAACTGCCATACACCATGCTTGCATCAATAAACGATGATATATCATTCGTCAGTTGATTACCTATATAATATACGAAGTAAAGTTCAGTTCTAACAAGAAGTATTTTATATACATCAAGAAGATATCTGATTTATATATTTACTATTTAAAACTGTAAAAAAATAAATAATTTAGGATTGTATTTCCAGTTTTATAATCTAAGTAGAGGATATATATAATTTTTATAAGAGATTGCAAGGATATTTCTGGATTTGTTAAGTTAACATCTTTAATTTTAAAAAAAAAAAGAGAAGGAGACAGTAGTTTAACGATGTTTAAATGTCGTAATTCGACTTATAAGAGTCAAATCATGGTAACAAACAAAAACAAAACTCATACCACTAAGACTCAAATCAGGTGCTGGAGCTGATCTGACGAATTCCATACACGTTATAGGTAAGTCATCGTCAGCTTCCATTATTATCGCCAAACATTCATCCCTGTTAATAAAAGCAAAATTAAAATTTTCGGAATTCTGAGATATAAAATCATGTTAGAAATCATTTTTAATCAACTCTGCTATTTTGTTTAAACATTTATGTTTGTAGCTTCTTCAGTTATGGAATATTTGTCTGTATCAACGAACAGAATTTTGAATGAAATTTTAACAAAATCTCAGACAAAGGGTTTTGACCCCTACCAGTATCGACCACATGCCTACAAAAAAGACCAGGATGTCAAACATGGTTATAACAATATTTTCACAAAACTCCAAAACTTAAAAAAAATGCTCATTCTAAAAATTGATAAAGATATGAGTAACAGTTATTAAAATTGTCTTTACCTGAAATATAGACGAAAGCAAACATGAGTGTTGTAAATAAATTATCATTGTGAATTTGGTTGTCGTTATGTTATCGAACAGTATTTTCCGAAAGGACATTGTTTTATTTTCTTAGTTATAAACTTTAATTTGGTAGTTCAAAAAAATGGCAGACATTTTCTTAAATAGGACGAAAAATATAAGCATACACTTATACTTGGTTTACTGAACTAAAGACATTTAAAATATACTACTGTTATGATTGTTATCGAATCAATGTGTTCCTGCTTAAAAGATAATACTGCAATTGACACAAAAGGGGTCAAAAGAACACAATTTGAAAAATATTACCTCTGGATGGGAGCCGTGTTATCTGTACAACATACAATATCTGCGCCATCTTCACCTAAAATAGAAAAGTTGACAACAAACATATCGAAAAATCGTGAGACAAACTTGTATTATGTGACTTAGGATGACTTGTTACAGTGTTATTTTTCTTATCACAATGGTTCTATATAGATTTAACACGATAAAACAAAAGAATATACTTTAAAAGTATTTTTCAAAGAGAATGGAGTTTTGCCACCCACACCTCATTTTTTTTTATTGTAAGATTTTTAAAATCTACTTCTATTTCAACCTTCTAATTAATTAAAAACACACATACAAACGCATACACATATAGCTACTTATACAACTAATCAAATGGCAAAATCAAAAGCTCAAACGCATCAAACGAATGAATTGCATTTTGAATGTTCTTGGCTGTGCGTGTAATGATTTTGTATCTTGAATAGGTACTCAATCTCCTTTGTTTTTTTCTCTTACATACCTGAATATGTTGGTGTGAGAACAATATCGTGATCTATAAACTGTCCCCAGTTCATGCTCATCAATGTGTTGAAGCCTTCCAGAGGAGTTTCTCCGTCTGCACTAGTTGCAGCAAATACTGCATTACTAAGAGCCCTTGGACCTGGCAATTCTTCATTCGGAACAACGCTGGTTCTAGGTTCATCCACTACAAAACATATCAAAATGTTGAGAAACTAAACGAATAAATGGCATATTTTACAAAGCTGTTATACTAATGCTAGCAAGTTAACGGTTTGGTTGGCTGGTTTGCTTGTTTTGTTTGTATTAATATTTGCTCTAGCATTGTAATTAAGATTGTCATCTGCAAACGATATAAGTAGGCTGAGTTGAACCTGTTTATTCGTAAATTTGATTATTTGATAACGTTTAATCAAATTTGAATATAATGTGTACAAGTTTAACTCCACAAAATTACCAATAATACAAACAAAACAAGCAAGCCAACCAAACTTTAAAATTGCTAGCACTAGTATACCAGCTTTAAAGATATGGATTATAATTGTTTTTACAATTTTTCTATCCAGTATTATTTCCACAATTTGCTCACCGCCATTGCTGTACACCTCATGTAAAAATCTAGGTTTTTCATAATTTGCTCACCGCCATTGCTGTACACCTCATCTAAAAATCTAGGTTGTGTCGAGAAAGCTGCTCCCCAGTCAGGATTGTTTATGTTATTACATGTACCATCTAAGGTTCTGTATTGGTCAACATTGGAAATTGCTTGGCATTCACTAGTTGTTGTTCGTTTTCCTTTATTTTTAGAGAGTCTGAAATATCGAGAATAGAGTTGTACGTGGACATGAAAGTAATAACCTCCATTGGTAACGGGTACCACATGAGATCAGGCTTTGCTTACTCTTCCGGAGCATCTGAGATTACGATGTAAGCCCTGCGTTATCTCGCTTACTTTTTGCATCCAATGTTAACCAAATGTGATTACACAGCACAGTCACATATCGTATACTTTATATTTACGTGCAAAAGAAAAGTCACGTCTATATACTTTAGAGCAATACGCAGGTTGGCAGAAACAACATGTTGTTTGTTGTTGTTGTTTGGTACTTGTACGTCGAGTTGTTGGTCGGTGTGGTCTAAAGTGTTGTCCTGTTTTTATTGTAATTCCTGTTATCTTCTTTGATTTTCAGAATAATGATAATCAGATTCTTATAAAGCAATAATTTTATCTCGTGTTTATTTTTTCTTGTTCGTTTCGCCAAAATACAAATTTGAAATAAGGAGCCTGTTGTTCAGTTGTTGTCGTTGTTTCGTGTCTGTCATATTTGTTTTTCGTAAATTGATTTGTTATACATTAGACCGTTAGTTTTCTGAATTGATTTGTTATACATTAGACCGTTAGTTTTCTGAATTGATTTGTTCATATTTTTAAAGCCGAATAAATATTATTTGTGTCCTCATTGTTGAAGGCAGTACGATTGCCTAAAATTGCTGATATTCACTGCATTCGAACTTTGATAAACAGATGTCTCATTGGCAATCATTTGTTTATTATTAAGTTTTTACCTTTTCTTGTTGCCTCCGATAATTTGATCTGTTATGGAATCCCAAGCATTGGTGAATTCTGTATCCTCTCTAAGCTCTTTTAATGTCAAATCGGTTCTATAAGAAAACAAATAAATAGCCATCTTTAACCGAAGTATTAATACATTGAAAGGACATGGATGGATTGATTGATTAGTTAAACTGTTTAACAATTTATTGTGAGTGTATCTTAATACTCACTGGTAAACGTGAATACGTATACTGAATGAGACGCTCAAGTGGAAAATGACTCGTTAGTGGAATGTAACTTGTACATCTTAAGTGGAATGTGACTTCTAAGTGAAATTTTTAATATACAAGTCAATCCTTTATTATTTCTTAGACCAGTCACACACAAATTTAACACTTTGTGTATGTTGTCCCTTATCAGAAAGCTGTAATTAAATGATTGTTTTTATTTGATGTCTGTCATTTATGTTGTATTTGTTGGTTTTTCAGGTCGGTGTTTTTAAGGTCGTACTTTGACCTATGGTTGCTTGAATCAACGTCATTTTGATTCTGGTAGATATTTGTCTAATTGGCAATCACACTTCATATATATTATTATATAATATTATTATTCTTCACGTTAAAATACCATATTTTGATTGCATGGCTAATACGAGTGTGTTTATCTACTCTATCACATGGCTGAGCGGGTGACAATTTTTTGAAATGTTACCCTCTCGTCCAGACCAATCAAAAATCGATAATTTGAAGGTCAATGAATTGCATTAACATCAAGTAATTTAATACAAGTTATACCTTTTGGCTCAGATTTTATTATTTGACTGTTAAAATAAAAAAAAAAACATCTTGCTTACCTTTTTCTAATATCGGGACGAAATCCCCAATTACGGTAGAAAAAAAAAAAGTAAATCTAAAATTTCGGCGCGGTTGACAATGTTTTCTCGGGGTAACAATCTGCTCGATCACCCTCTTAGCTATGTGTTGTTTATATACTGGTTTATTGTAATTCAAAGCAATGGCTGATGACAAGAAAATAAAAACAATAAAAAGTTGAGTCTTTTTCCCATGAATACACCACCATTCCCTACAATGTACCTGAGTTGGCAAACGTTTTGACAAATAGTCAATATCTATGAAAATCAAGCATTACAATGAAAACACAATCCAATGGACAGAGATTCTAAAGCACCAAAACCAGTGCTACTTCATGTAACTTCAATAATATGCATTCATTCGAAATTAAGGTGATACCTAACACCTACACTAAAATTAATTTGGCTCGTTTAATTTTCATAAAATTTTGAAAAAGAATTTACTTTGACCATTTGACAAAAATATTAAAATTTCAACAAATTTGAACAAACCATTTTATCAAAAAAAGTACACTGGTTATATAGCAGTTTGGCAAACACTAACTTTGATCATTGAGAAGCTTAATATTTTCCTCAACGACACAACGTAATTAAAACGTTTAGCTGATTTTACAGAGTTATCTCCCTGTAGTGTTAGGTACCACCTTAAGGATGTACTAAGGTGAGGTTTTGGAATTTGTATCAAATGTTCGGACTCCTTGGTGTTTTCCATACAATACAATGTAAAATATTTTGCCCCATAACACCCATTTATTTTTTCATACAAGACTTAACAGCTCATGAAAGGTCATATACCAAAATTTTAGAAGATTCTTGATTTTCTTTCTTTTGATTTGAGACCTAAATAATACCAATGCAAATATAAGGTAAAAGTCCAAGTCAGCCTTTTCCCGCCATATTTTAAACCTCAAATATTTCGAAAAGGAGGTCCATGAACTATCAATATTTTTAGCTTATCTTTATCCTTAATTGATGCTCTACCAGCTTATAGTATCAATTTTAGTTTCTTAATTTATTAATTTTTACTTAACCTCACCTAAGTACATCCTTAAGGGATAATTATTCTATGAATACTCATGACAAAAACTTTGTATGAACACTAGATTGCCGTAAACTGAATTGGGTCTCTGCTTATATATTTCAATAATATAATTTAAATACTCACAATTTCACAAGTTGTCTTTTAGCACAGATAGACAAAAACCCTAGTTTCTGGCGTTCTATGGATTCTGGGGTAATTTTGAATAGTCTGTTACGTTTGCCTTGCTTCCTTTGTCCATCAACACCTAATGATACAATAGCAACTATATATATTGGCATTTTAACCAAGATATTTAAGTCCACAGGATATTAAGTTTTATGTCAATCAGACCTGTTAAAATCATTCAAATAATAAAACCTGTTTTATTTATGTTATTAAACACCTCAAATGAATTAAAATGTTGTGTAATCTCAGTATCTGACCATCATCTATTATAATATTAATTTGTATATGCTTTTGAAAATACATATGTTTTTCTTACTTTGCTTTTTTTTTTTGGGGGGGGGGGGTTATTTGTTAATTCCACATTTGAAAGAGGTACTACGATATCACAAAAAACTGTTTTACTCCGCTGCATTAAGCGTTTGACCCAAATCTGGAACCAATAGCCTTAAAGTTTGTTAGCATTATTTGTGGTTTTGTTTTTGTGACTTTTGTTTCATTTGTTTGTATCTGAGTTTATATATAGATGCTTAATTTTATGTTCTTTGCGTAATAGCTTTGACTGAAGCTCATTTTGTATAAAGCACACGCTCTATTAAAATGTGCGCATGGTCAACGCTTATAAAACCATATGAAATTTTAAAAAAAATAGCGAATCAAAATTAATGATTTTAACGAGTAATTTTATTACGAGAAAACGAAGAATAACTCTGCTGTTTTTATAAATAGTTATGTAAAGTTTCAATACAACCGAACGCGGATTTCTTTCTAGTCGTTTCGAAAAGAAAAAAAAGATGAAAGAGTTATAATCGTTTAAACAAATCATTATTATAAATACAATCTCTCTGTCGACTATTGATCTGTATATACCTTTGTGTATAAAAGTGTCAACTTTGCAGATATATCACCGATAATTTACAAAACAAGTAAGCTTATATCGATTACTGGTATGTAAGATGGTTTTAAGATATCCATAGAAGGTTTATGATTCCCCTGCTATACATTTAACATGTCAGAAAGAATTTGTGATTGTAATCGAAATTTGAAATTGTATAGTAATGTTAAGATGGCGAAGACCACAACGTTAAAATAAATCGTGGCTTTGCCCTGTAATTCAAAGCTACAAAATCAAGATAATTATTCACATGTTATATATAACCTTTATTTTTGAACTCCTTTTGCTTTTCTAAAAATGAATCGTATTTGTATAAACAATTTGTAAAAGCTGTTTCCACTACTGCAGTAGCATCTTCTTTTTTCATCAACTGTTTTTCTTTTTCTCTTTCCTCCAATAGGTCCACTATGTCTTCTATTGTTTCTATTTCTTTCTTCGTAAGGCTTCCTTCATGTTTAGATAGTCCTTCGCTTTGATAAAAAATCACCAGAAGTACAATGACAACCCCAATTTTTCTTGATACCGACATCTCGTCTGAAAACACAAAGCCACACAATTGTATTTATTATTCATGATTGATAACTGTCATTGATTCTCAGAAAGACCACTGATTAATGTCATGGATTCTCAATAAGAACATTGATACATGTCTGAAATCCGGACATAACGTACAAACATATAGATAACAAAAAGTGCTTACCAAAACCAAACGACATATACAGATCAAAAACAGTATATTAGAAACAGTAGGACTCAAGGCCTCAACTTTTAACCATACGACTTAAATTTGTAAATAACTTGTTCATTACATAGTGAAGGATTTTGGGATTTGAGCATTCCTGGTGAAGGTCAATCCTGAATCGCGCACCAAATTTATAAAGTGTAATTTTCATTCACACACAAAAAGACAGATTAGAATATAGACTTTTGTCAATAGAATAACTCCAATTAAAGAAGAGCTTCATTGAAAGGTAAATCCTCCCATGCTACGCATCATACATGGTCCATCACACCAGTCCACAGTAACATATAGTACCAAAAACAAGAAATACAAGTATGACAAAACCAGTTATAATGTCAGGGATATGAAGTAAAATCACAAAAATACTGATCTCTGAGGAAAATTCAAAACGGAAAGTCCTTAATTAAATGGCAAAACCAAAAGTTCAAACACATCAAACGAATGGATACTAAGTATATTCATGTTGATGAGATCGCCATTATGAGACCACACTGTGGCTGATTGTGTTTACTGAGACACAATAGAGCCAGAGACTTAAGCAGATCGAATAGTATTGTTGTACTCAAGAATTGGATATATATATAGTAAAGAGGAGCTAGACTCATCGTATTTGTTTTCAGGCGACTAATAAAATAGCAAGGGAAGATTTTACAATTTAGGAAAATGCTTTATCTTCATACATAAATTAAAAAAAAACTTTGCCGAATGAAAAATATTTGTCAACACAAAGTCTTACACCACGTCAGTGTTCGAACTGTTTTTGTTCCGATCTTAGAATGAAATTCAAAACAGTGTGGCTGTGGCCATTGATTGACATATTAAATTCATCCATTGACTGGGACAATTTAGGTGAACGTTTGTATGTAACGACCACTGCTCACTATTATACTTTTTAAAGACACTTAAACTATGGGGTAACCAAAGGTTCTCAACACCTTAATAAAGTAATTCGAAAAATTAATCAGAAATAACACGATGTTTTGATTTATATCAATTATATAAATCAAAACATAAAGGTTATTCCTGATTAATTTTTCGAATTATTTTATAATTAAAGGCGTTAAGAAACCTTTGGTGACCCCACAGTTTAAATGTCTATCGTATGTACGTCGTGAACAGTGGTCGTTACAGACAAACGTTCACGTAAATTGTCCCAGTCAATGGATGGATTTAATGTGTCAATCAATTGGCCACAGCCACACTGTTTTGAATTTCATTCTATTAGTTTGCCAGCTATATTAATCGATGGAACATTTATCATATGGCTAGTTTTTTGGACTTTTTTTATTTATAAAAATTGGACAGTGATTATCTGTCAGACATTCCCGTCAGACTATCAAAAAAATATTGATTTTGTTAAACATCATTGCGCTTGCAATGTATATATTTCTAGTTTGTCTTTTAAATCTGCCAGCAAGTCTTATTCCAATAGATCGTTATTGTTATTGCTGTTCATATTCTATTGATCCAATAGTTATCACAGGTACCAGGATTATAATTTAATACTCCAGACGCGCGTTTCGTCTACATAAGACTCATCAGTGACGCTCAGATCAAAATAGTTATAAAGCCAAACAAGTTTAAAGTTGAAAAGTTAGGAGTAAAGTTTCGTTGCAGTTCCATTTTGTCAATATACAAAAGATCTGCGAACTTTCAACTCAAAATCATTTTTTTTAATAATACTGCAAAATAACAAAACAATGTTTAGAATAATATTTGCTAGTATTTTTTTCAAAAGGTAAGCAACAATATTTGGTACGGTTGAAAATTAACTAAACTAGTTTGTATTAGTTGTCAAATTACAAAGGCATTTTGGTTATTTTTTATGTGATGGCCATCCTTTAATTATTTTCATATCGATGAATAGTATACGGTTTAAGTATAATAAAAAAGGATTTCGGTGTAAAAGAGAATAAAAAAAAAAACTTGAAACTTCTTACCTTGTAATTTACACCAAAGAGTGGTATTGCCCTAAACAGATTATTTCATCTACATATATATATATTTAGTGTTCCGCTTGAATTAGGATTTGTTAGAAAATCACGATATCACTTAAAAGCCTTTTCTTCTTTCCCAAATAATATTTATAAATCGACCCGGTTAATGTTCTTATGTGTTATTATAAACAAGTTTTGTTAAATACCCTTTAACTCGCTTGGACGTTATTATGCACACTAGGACAGTGTCAAAAACTATATCGATCACGGACAACAAATTCATTGTAAATCTTGGACAATTTCGTGATGCTCTTTATCCCCGTGGGTGTTGGATCAAAAAATAGTCGCCTATATATATATAAAAACTCATCCGAAGACAACAAGTACAGTTCTTTGTTTGCCTCGTACCAAGTAGGGTGACTGAAAGTAAGTGTATGCAGTTGGTTGTTGACTACTCATATTTGTTTTTTGTTTACTGTTTTTGTACATACAATACTGGTTTTCTAGTTTGAAAAGACATTAAAATGTTAATGTTTGTCCACTTTCGTGGCATTTCTCTAGTGAATCAAATAGAAATGAAATAGAAATAAATCAGCAGAGGGCTCTTAAATATATATACAACTATTATATTTCGCATTATGATACATTGATGAAATTAACTCAATTGCTCTCCCTTTAGACTCACGAGAAGGATAGTGTTAGAGTCTTTTAAGATCATCGGTATCTCCTCCAAGTCTGAAAGTTCTTGTTACGACATCGGGCAGTTTTCCTATGTGATTTAACAAGTAATTTGTAAGAGCCCAATAATAAATATATATATATGAAATGTTAGAAGGGACTTTTTGCGACAACTAGAAAGTATACACAGTTAAAAAGGTGAGCTTGGTTTAAAAATATCAAGTATCAATGTGATATGATAATAAATATGATACTTTATGTAGAATATGATATGAACACTTGTATAAAATATAGAAACATTTACAATAATAAACATAAAGAAATATTTCATGTGGTGAAATCATTATAAAAACACAAAATTTATTTCATACATGGTCATGTCGCGAAATTCATCAATTAGAACAGCTGTGTTTTGGAAAGAAAACTGATATTCAGTACCCATATTATGTGTCTGTTATATATGAATTATTTTTTTTTTTACTTTTTCTTACATTTACATTTTTTTTGAATACATGTACCTGCAAATTGTAATGCTTTGATATTTTTATTATTAGACAATATATATATGCTTGATATCTGGTATATGTTTAAAAATTTGCAAGGATTGTTTCACTGTTGATGTATATGTGTTTATTGTCGGGTAAAAAACCTTTTCAATGCTTTAAAAACCTGTATTTGTAGTTCTCTTTATGTGTTTTCCAATCGCCTGTCTCTATGCTTTTGTTTTATATAATCGGTGGTCGTATATTACCATGTCTTTCTATGTTTTTCACGCACAATGTTACCTCGATGCTTTTGTTTTATGTGTTGGCTGGTCATATGTGACATTGTCTTTGCATGTTTATCCTCGCATGGTTTCGATTCATTTGGCTTTTTTTTGTTGGTTGCTCATATATACCATTGTCTTCAATGATTGGTTATAAATCTGTCTTAATGTTTATGTGTTATGAGTCCGATAATCGTATATCTTTAGCTTCACATGTTTGTCTATATACCTGTCTCAATGTTTATATATTTTTAGTCCAATGGTAGTTTATTACTATGGCTTTCCATGTTTGTCATGGTAATTACCTTTGTGCCTTGGTTTTATGTGTTGGCTTGTCGTAGTTGATGTTTGTCTTTCAACCTGTTGGTTTTATTTAGTACTGTCTTTCCATGCCTGTCCATGCACCAGTTTCGGTGCTTTTTGTGATTTTTGCATGTATATTTCGTTCAGATTTTGGTATTTGTAAGTTAACTTATGCAAATATAATTTATAAATATAATAAAAAATATTAATGTGTACATGCATTTTCTTACTAATTTGATGAAAAAGTCACGGATATTTTCGAGCTTATCAATAATATGCATAATACTCGTAACTTTCACTTGAATACTTTTTTTGTCAAATATATACCAATCTGAAGAGTACTGAAATTTTGAAACGTCTGATTATGTTAGTGCTTGATATTTAGTTTTAATAATTATAGTAACATCGCCTTTTGTTCGTTTTTATCTCAGCTAGATCTACACATAAGTCAAAATCTAACGAAATAGTTGGTAGAGTTTTATAAGAGTTATTGCCCTTAAATAGCAATTTTTGCACCTTTTATGCTGTTTTGGGCCAAAACAATAGGAGATACAGAGAAAATTTATAAATAAGAAGACGATTGTCAATGAGACAACTTTCCACCAGAAACTGGATGACATAGATTTTAACACCTATTGTTGACTACCGTACGGCATTTAACAATGAGCAAAACACATTCATGTAAGTCACCTGTAAAAGGTCCAGAAATGACAAATGTTAACCAATACAAACGAGAAAACCAACGACGTGACGTGAGCACAAAACAATAAACGAAAAACGAATATGATATACAGCAACAAAATTGCAGGTACGTATATTTGTTTGTAAATTTAACGCGGTAGGTTTACATTTCAATTTGCGTTTTAAAATAAGCAAATATATACTAGATATACTAGATATATTATCATCAATACACGTATTCAATTTCCCGTTACTGCTAAGCCTTATGCGTTTAGAACAGTGATTTTGTCATGATTTGATAAAGTGTGAGATATCAATAGTTAAGTGGTTCAGAATGGAAATATAAAAGATAATTAGATTTTTGTTTTCAAATTCAAGTTATGAAGATAAAATCAGCTTCTAAGTAGGTTCTCCAAAAGCTATTATGTCTGTAAATGTGAACTTTGTATGAAACAGGTAAATTAAAAGTTGTTAACTGCTTATCTTAACTTCAAAAAGGATATTTGTGTATTAATATTTTTATATATTTAATGTGTATTGCTTCATATTAATTTTCATAATATTGCTTTTAAATAGTCTGGAACATATAAATATGGTCAATGATTTAACGAGTTCAATGAAAGTTTCTGTGTCATGGTCTGAAGTATTGTCATGGTTTAGTTAAAGATGGACATGTTCATTTCTGTCATTGTAATTGTTTATACAAACAGTTATTTATATACGATTTAGTAATTAGTGACGTTGGATTGCTTTGCCTTATTCATTTTGATTAAGACAAAAGCTCCATGTCATAATCTAACAAAAGCCTTTAAAATCACTAACGATGGTCGCTTAAAGCATACGTACTGGTAAATTCATTTAAACTGAAATTACAAAAAAATACGCGCAATTTTTTGTTATCTTGAATATTATTATAGATAAAGATAAATTGTAAAGAGCAATAGTGTTCAGTAAAGTAAGATCTATAAATAAGTAAACATGACCAAAATGGTCAATTGTCGCCTTAAGGAGTTATTGTTCTTTCTAGTAATTTTTTAATGTATTGTAGTCTTACAAAAATCTTCTTTTCTACTGAGAAAAAATCTAAATAAACTTGGTCACAATTATTTTTAGGGTATCTAGTTTAGAAAATGTGTCTGATGACCCTGTCTGCCAACCAACATGGCCGACATGGCTAAAAATAGAACATATCTGGTAAAATGCAGTTTTTGATCTATATCTCTGAGACTGAAGCAAAAGCATAACGGTTGCTTATTTCATGCATCAATTGTAAATGAAAATATCAGGTGAGCGATATAGGCTCTTGGAGCCTCTAGTTTATATTTCTTACGCACCTATAACGAATTGTCCACAAATAATATTTTATTGATCGCCAGCTTATTAACTTTCGAGTGTGTTGCCGAGATTTACCGGATCGTGAAATTGATAAACAATAAAATACAATCAAAGTACTGAAGTACTGAACATCGGATGACCGCAGGTTCTTGTGGATGGTCAAAAGCGCATGTCACAGAAACAGATCACATCTCTATACCTGAAACTTGTGTTAATTTACAGAGATATTTTTTTCTGATAGAAGTTCGTGCTTGGATGATGAATAAATGACAGGAAATTCAACCTCACCGTAATAACTATTATATTGTAGTGCAAGAAATCAGTATACCTTGGACTATTATACCTATATAATAATAGTTGAAGAGAATACACTGGTTTGTTGTTATATATATTATTATGTATATATAATTTTCATCTATTTGTATATGATAATTGTATTCTACTATTATTATAGTGCAGTGCAAGTGCATGGTGGACACTCTTCTGTAAAAGAAACCAAAGCCTTAAAGGCTGTAAAGCAATTGCTGCCATGTTAATGTTTTGGGGACTTTTATTTTTCATCTACATATATAAGAATTAAACCTGACAGGACATGGTTGTCTAGTGAAAAGCAAGAAGGTTTTGACTTTATATCAATAAAAGACTTAAGCAGGAAATCATTTCTAATATGTTTTATATTTCACAAGGAGACAACAAGTTTACCAGGCTAAAGTTGGGGATAATTATGGATTATCCCCTGGTAGTAATTGTAACTGGGCAATAATTACTTTTATTTATTTAATTTTAACAATTTTCATAATTAATTTAAATTAACCATTCAGTTAAAACATTTCACCTTTCGAGACGCTAATGTTGAAAAATGGGACAGAAATAAAATAATTTACAAGACATAAACATGTAAAAACTAAATATATATTTCAGCTTTCTAAAAATATTTTCATAGTGTTACTTTGACATCATTTCTTAAAACTAAGTCCCACACATAATTGTTCATTTGATATGTGTCATCCTCATGCGATACGAGAAGTTTTCATGTCGCTAAATAGTCTTCTTGTCGCTTAATTTATTCTTCTTGTCTGTTCTTGACACTTCTTGTCGCTAAAATTCTTCTTGTCGTTATTAGTAAGACCGCTATTTTTAGATTACAGGTGGTCATTTACACTACACGTATAACCTGTGTAGTGATTTTTATTTTACGATAAATTTATGAATGGACGATAATTTTATGAATGAACAAGAGCACCTGACCTCTTTCTGAAACACCAATTAAACATATAAAATCGTATTTATTAAGATATAATTCAGTCAAATTTTCACAACTAAATCAACAACTGAAATGATTCCATATTTTGTTGAAACATCGTACAACCGGAGAACAGAAATCGCAGGTATGAAAATGCACTTTTTTCACTGGTGTTGAAAACCCAAAACTAATTTGACTATAATTTATGAATGACGGAAATTTAAGCGATAACAATACATCGGAGTGACCTCAAGGTCATCCTCTGTAAAAAGGCATGTGGAAAGTGTGACAAATAGTCATGATATATGTTTTTATAATTTCGATGCGTTTCCATTTGTTTGTTATTCTTTGGCAGTTGTTAAATGATTTGTTGTACTACATTAGCTTTTTAAGAATATTTTATTTCTATTAACTTCAAGAGCATTTATTTTTTCATTTTTTCATCACGGGTTTCCCCCTCACACTTCGCTGTGCAGTGGCCGACGATATAACGAGAGGTCAAATAGTTAAGGTCATTGCATACGGGAATATATCGGCGAATTAGTGTATTGGAAGTCAATAATTTAATAGCGGGACATTTATGAAAATTTTGATGATAAAAAAGATTTTCTCAGTTTTAACAGTTTTCAATAGCAAAGCACTTACGTGTGTCAAATATATTTATTTATTTTTGCCTACATAGGAAATAATGTTGAATATCCGGGGACCGGTGAAACGATATAAGTATTTACATAAAAAAATGGGGGTTCCAATAGAAGTCTTGATATTGTAAAATCGCTTAATATTTATGAAAATGAATTTGCTCTTAGAGTTAAATTGAAATATAAAAGTCTGAAATAACGAACAAACAAAATATATTCCAAATTCTCTTGACATTGTAAAATCGCGTAGCATTTAAACAATTGAAGTTGCTTTATAAGTTTGAGTGAAATATAAACGATTTAAAATTAAGAACGAAAATAAAACACAATCAAGAGTATATTAAAATATTTAAAATGGGTGTTTATTAGTTCTATAGTACCTTCAATCTTTCATTGAAAGGAGATTCAATTGAGTTTCGCTTGAAATCAGTAGTTTCGACTCGTTAATAACGTTTTACTTTCAAATTCCTTGTGCTCTTAAAAGACAATATTTTACATATTAAAATGGACTTCAGTGACTACTAAATCTACGTGTGGGATTTTAACACAACAAGAGTCATTCACCAACGGACACTTATAATATTTCAATTATTTAACGGTTTATTGTTGCATAACAAAAATTTGGTGATCTCCTTTAATCTTTTAAGGTGAATAGGTCATCGATTAAATGTTTTTAGTATAAAAAAGGATGTGTTTATAACTTTCCAACATGTTATTGTGATGAAAAGGCGGGAACTATTTGGTACTGAACGTTTAGTAGCCAGTAATCAATTATCCAATGCGAAACATATACAAGTGCAGCCTTTTTTATATTAAAATATAGAATAAGTACAGAAGTGGTATGATTACCAAGGATACAATTTTCCATAAGAGTTCAAATGACGTGCATTTTTATTAAGCAATAACAGGTCAAAGTACGTCCTTCAACAAGGATAAAACCCGTATAGTCGGGTATAAAAAGAACCGACATGAAAATTGTAAAACAATCAAAACAATATACGAAAAACAAATACAACAGATATACAGAAACCCACAACAAGTACTGAATTAGTCTAAAGATCTGGGACATGAATATGGAGGGATCAAACATTTTTCAACTGATTTTGATAGCTTGTTTTTATATTATGCTGGTACATCACCATGATCACTATCTCGAGTATATTTTTTTTGTACATAAATACATAAATCAGACTTTAGTTTTCTTGTCGATATTATTTTACCGTTTGTCATGTCTGGTCTTTTTAGAGCATTCTTTGCTGAATGGAATTTGAAAACAGTTCGGTGCTAATAGTTTCGTGATTTGTTCTCTGCTGGAAAGCTGTTTCATTGTTAATTGTATCACGCCTTCTTATTTTTATAGTGTATGTAAAGGAGACCGTATTCAATACAGACATCTATTTTTAAAATAAAATCTTTTATACATCAAATTTACACGTTTCTTTTGTCAATCTACATGATTGTACTCCTCCTACGAGAAGTTCCATTTAAACTTTGTTTTTGTGGGTATGTACTTATACATCCCGTCATTGTGTTAAAGTGATATAGTTAATTTTTGTATTCTTGTCTTTCAGTTTTGCTAATGTGTTGACAATGTTGACTAATGTACATCTATTTTTGACATGTTTACCTATTATGTCAGTTTGTTTTGTTCACACATCGTTTCCGATATAATGGATTTATATGTGACTATCATACAAGTGAGAAGTTTAAGTAGCTATAAAACCAGGTTTCATCCACTATTTTCTAAATAAGAACATGTCTGTACCAAGTCAGGAATATGACAGTTGTTATCTGTTTGTTTGATGTGTGTGAGCTTTTGGTTTTGTCATTTGATTAAGGACTTTCCGTTTTGAATTTCCTCGGAGTTCAGTATTTTCGTGAATTTACTTTTTATAAATTATGCTATAAAAGCTCCCCCCGTTGTAACACATATTCAATTCCATATTCTGAAAATATCCAGTTCCTTATACGGTTAGGAACAAACATCCAGTTCCCTATTGTGTCAGAAACAAATACTGTTATATTTCTTACTGTGGATACAAGATAAATAATTATAATTTAACAGTTAACAAATGATGGATCGGGGCTCTCTGTATTTACATTATTTGTATATATTTCCTTTCTCTTAAAAAATAAAGGTGTATTTTGCGACTCAAATGGTTCGTCTCAAACAAAAGTATTATCATGTAATACATATAATATTCATAAATATTTCGTTCATTTGAACCAAATATTTTATTCAGATTTCTATTCCTTGACACTTTCGGGACCTTTAATTTCATAATAAAATCAAGCTGAAATATATTTATTAGAGTTATATGTCAGGGTCACAAATGAGGACTAAATAGACTAAAATCTTGATTTCTTTTTAAGTTTTGTCAACCTTGTAGTTGATTAACTTTCAGCCTTTATTCAAAGAAAAAAATATTTCTATTTGAGATTAACCTTTAGATCCACCCATCATGATTTCTGTTTAATTTTCGTACGTCGATTTTTAAAATACAAAATAAATATTATTCATTAACGGAGACGATATTTATATAATATTCTTTCTTTACAATATAAACAAAATCGTAACCTCCAGTCATTGCTTTAAAATTACGAATGAACGAACGAACGGACAGGGATAGATCAATTTTCCCTCAAACATTTAGTTGCAGGGGCATACAAAATGAATGGAAAAATGTTTGACAGTGTTATTCTAAAGTGGTATTATAGTAATTGTATATTAGCCATTAAAGTAATCTGATATATTCTTCGCTGTTGGACAAGCAAAATAAAAACTAACAACTGAGAGAAAAAATGTAAAAAAAGCGTTCAATCGGACTAATAAACAAACAAAAGAATGAGCAAAAATACAATCAAGAGGATGATCAAGGTATACATGGTATACAAATATTTGTTTTAAAAATTGTAATGAAAGTCCGAAGCGTTATACGAACACATCTATTATAAAGATGACTGAGACATACAATGTATTTGTTTCTATTAAAATGTCCAACGTCATCATTTTTCAAGTGCTCTTTTGTCGCGAACTTTTAAAACTACACATAGTAGTATTAGAAACTGGCGATATAATCTATCGTAGTAACTTGTAGTTTAGAAATATTTTAAACATCGTAAGTGATACATGTAATTATTACCATACAAAATAACATAAACATATCAGCTAGTTTACGAGAAATACAACACTGTAATGTCTTGAACTCACACACGTCAAATAATTTTAGTGTATTATAACTTTAAAGATAAAAGATATTTAAATTTTAAGTGTCAATTAAATCATTTAAGTTAATCTTGATGATTTAAAAATATTTTCTCTATGATATATGGTTAAAAAATGCACTTAAGTTGCGATTACAAGACCATTATAAACAGTTGTGGAATACGCAATTACAAGAGTCTACAAAAGCAGTAAATTATAGAATTTTTAAGTTAGAATTGAAGTTTGAAAAATATTTTGATATCTTGGATATGCACGAAAGTATTATTTTATGTAGATATAGAACCACAAACCACAGACTCCCAATAGAGACAGGGAGGTGGAATAATGTTAATAGAAATGATAGAAAATGTCATCTTTGTAATATTGGTAGTATTGGGGACGAATTACATTATCTGCTAGAATGTCCATTTTTTAACGACAGCAGAAAATTATACCTTGATAAATATTATTTGGCTCGTGTTAATACACTAAAATTTGGAAAACTGATGAGCAAAGTAAACAAAAAGTCAGAGTTAAAAAGATTATGTAAGCTTATAAAGTGTATAAATAAACATGTGGGTCCTCCTGGCTAAAATGTATATTATTTTGAAACCACTGTATTTTATATATGTTTTGTAAATAGATGCACATTCATGTACATATTTTGCACTCTCTCTGTACCTATGTATCTGCAATGGTTATGAGAATAAAGATGATGATCTAACAAATTCAACAAATGATTGATAATTGCATTTTCGATGTTTATAACAGCTATTGAGTAACAAATGACGAATGACGATACAATTGAAACAAACACTTTTAATTAGTATAAAACATTCTTTTATCAAACAACATTTTAAAACGTAAATTTTCAATTAATATAGTATCACGGAAAGAAGATAATTAAAGTCATTATGAAGCGAATTTTATAATTCGGCAATCAATGGCTTAGTTTGAAACTTTAAATTATCACACGTAAGAAATGTCACAAAGACACTTGATACCACAATTAAATTTATAGGCCGGAAAATTTCATATAATGTGGGTCATTATTTTTATGTTACAAAACTAAAGTATTTTTAAGCGGCTTACTTGAAATCATAGCTTTGTCACTGAATTGGACTTCACCATGTTCACGTTTGAATAGACTTATAACGTCTAGTTTTTAACCAATTTGTATATATAAGATCTTTCATTAGGTATAGAATGAAATTCAAAACAGTGTGGCTGTGGCCATTGATTGACACATTAAATTCATCCATTGACTGGGACAATTTAGATGAACGTTTGTATGTAACGACCATTGCTCACTGTGTACTTTTTAAAGACACTTAAACTATGGGGTCACCAAAGGTTCTCAACACCTTAATAAAGTAATTCGAAAAAATTAATCAGAAATAACACGATGTTTTGATTTATATCAATTATATAAATCAAAACATAAAGGTTATTCTTGATTAATTTTTCGAATTATTTTATAATTAAAGGCGTTAAGAAACCTTTGGTGACCCCACAGTTTAAATGTCTATCGTAGGTACGTCGTGAACAATGGTCGTTACAGACAAACGTTCACGTAAACGGTCCCAGTCAATGGATGAATTTAATGTGTCAATCAATGGCCACAGCCACACTGTTTTGAATTTCATTCTATCTTATCAACAGTTTACAGTTTACACGTAAATAAAACCTGTGAGACGCATATGT
The DNA here is from genome assembly GCF_963676685.1 of Mytilus edulis. NCBI lineage: Eukaryota > Metazoa > Mollusca > Bivalvia > Mytilida > Mytilidae > Mytilus > Mytilus edulis. The sequence goes on from NC_092345.1 coordinate 24,024,343, forward strand.
ATGTCATGTAAACTACGTGAAAGGATACCAATCACTTTACAAACAGTTGAATCGTTTCTTCTTTTATTTACAGACTCGTAATAACCACTTAAACATTCGTTCATTTTCGCAATTTTTATGCCTGGTCCATCATTATTAAAACTTTTACGTATGTTGAGTATCGTTTTCATTTTGTTTATGATACTGGGCGAAGGCATACGCAAAATATCGGCAATATGGAATATGGCTGTGTTGTTATTTCAATCTCATCTTTGCTAGCCAAGGGTTGCGATCCACTTTCCTCCTCTTCACTTAGGGAAGTGGATCGTACGTAACCCTTGGCTAGCGAAGATGTTTCAATCTATGTAGTTGTGTTTTGGTACATTTTTCCTTTTCAGATGCGTTCTGTAGCAGCATTTTTTAAATATATTGATTGCCTTTTTATAAAGAAAAGAAGGAATACTTAACATTGAAATAAACCAGTAATTTGATTTCATATAAAAAGTAGTGCGTTAAATTATGATTTTGTAAATCTTTTAATTTAATAATAGTACATTTTGGGTAAGTTGTGGTGCGATGTTTTTAGAATATGTTGTTGTTAATATTTATATCTCTCGTCCTGTGACAATGGGCATAAAGGATCGAAAGTATTGGCATAAATCCTGGTTGCAAGACGACAAAGAGAGGCGAGAGATACCGAAGGGATATTCATATTCACAAATCAAAAACAAATTGACGATTCGGAATTTATTTGAATGTCAATGGAAAACTACAATGTGAACATTTATATGATAGCTTCAGAAACATGTTTAAATTGATATAATCTGGAAGCGTCGAAAATGGGTATGATTGCCGATGTGGTAATTTCCAAAAAACAAATGCAGAAGATCTTTAGCAACTTAACGGCCTACAACAATAAGCCAAACTCATGCAGCATAGCAAGACGCGACACGATATATATAAAACAATTGAGATAAAGCCTGATTCGTATATTTAGTTTTTAAAGCTACAGTCGATGTGGTATACTCCAATAAGACAGTAACCCATCGTGTCGTGCAGTAAAACATAAATTCACAAAAATACTGAACTCCGATGCAAATTCAATCGAAAAGTCTCTAATCACATGGCAAATTCAAATGACAAAACACATCAAACGAATGGACAACAACTGTCATTTTCCTGACTTGGTACAGGCATTTTCAAATGTAGAAAATGGTAGATTGAACCTGGTTCGATAGCGCTAATAACATTAACGGTACCATTTTTTCTGCACCAGATGCGCATTTCGACAATACATGTCTCTTCAGTGATGCTCGTGGCCAAAATATGTAAAATCCAAAGCTTAAATAAAAGATGAAGAATCCAAAAGTTCAAAAAAGTATAGCCAAATCCGTGAAAGGAATCAGAGCTTTGCATGAGGGAGATACATAATGATTCCTTAACTTATAATAATTTTAATATTTTGTAACAGCAAATTTAATAACACAAAAAATCCGTATTTTCATGCCAGTACCGGAGTACTGGCAAACATTAACGGTACCAATTTTTCTGCACCAGATGCGCATTTCGACAATTCATGTCTCTTCAGTGATGCTCGTGGCCAAAATATGTAAAATCCAAAGCTTATATAAAAGATGAAGAGCTAGAATCCAAAAGTTCCAAAAAGTATAGCCAAATCCGTGAAAGGAATCAGAGCTTTGCATGAGGGAGATACATTCCTTAATTTATAATAATTTTTGATATCTTGTAACAGCAAATTTAATAACACAAAAAATCCGTACTTTCATGCCAGTACCGGAGTACTGGCTACTTGACTGGTGATACCCTCGGGGACTAACAGTCCACCAGCAGAAGCATCGACCCAGTGGTAGTAATTACATTAACGGTACCAATTTGTCTGCACCAGATGCGCATTTCGACAATACATGTCTCTTCAGTGATGCTCGTGGCCAAAATATGGAAAATCCAATGCTTATATAAAAGATGAAGAGCTAGAATCCAAAAGTTCCAAAAAGTATAGCGATATCCGTGAAAGGAATCAGAGCTTTGCATGAGGGAGATACATTCCTTAATTTCTAATAATTTTTAATATTTTGAAACAGCAAATTTAATAACACAAAAAATCCGTATTTTCATGCCAGTACCGGAGTACTGGCTACTGGGCTGGTGATACCCTCGGGGACTTACAGTCATCCAGCGGAGGCATCGACCCAGTGGTAGTAATAACATTAAAATTTTTAATATTTTGTAACAGCAAATTTAATAATACAAAAAATCCGTATTTTCATGCCAATTAGGAATTATAATTGTATTGCCGGATAAAAATAAATAATAACCAAAAACTATATTTTAGCAACAGGTAATTCAATAGAGGTGTGGTTGGGAGGAACATATATGTTACTTGAGGGTATGTGGATGTGGACAGACGATATGGAACTGATCGAATACACTAACTGGTTTTCGAACGAACCCAACAATGCAGGCAATAATCAACACTGTTAATGGATGATGGTGAACCATGATTACATGTGGGATGATTATTCATGTAGCCTAACGAACTATCCCCTGTGTAAAAGGATGTAAGTCTAGTTTTTAAAGTTGGCACATTTCTTATTTCCCTTCCAAGAAGTGTGAAATCTTAAATTATTGCGTTGATTTCATTTCGTAATAGTTGAAAGGACTTAAAACAACTTAAACATTTGAAATAGAAAACTTGTGTTTTCACTATAAACTTGTAAAAGAAAAAATACGGTATCAACCCCTAATTTCTTATTAAAGTTGGCGGAGTATTTAGTTGAGCAGCTTAATACGCAAATCATGCAAATTGCGATACAAGCATGACTTTGTAAGAACATGCCTTTAGATGTATGTTATCATATTCAGGGGGTAGCCATGAAAAAAATCCATCTCATCATGGCGACCATCTTTGATTTTCAAAATGACGTCTATCCATGTTAAAGAAATCAAATGTATGTTTCCTTCTGCATAAATACTGCTTTACTAGATAGTGTAAATGAAGGTTTTTGTGCCTTATTGTAGTAATAATCTAATATCGGTCGATAACTCACCACCGGTGTAATAAAATATCTTACCTTTGATCTATATCACCACAAGCCAACTCCACTAATATTGACCTTTTGATTGTTAAGTAGACTGACAATTTATCTTTAACAAATCTTATTTTAGATATTTTTTTTGTTGCACTGGAATTCAAAATAAGATAAAACTTAAAATATTTGTTAAGTTATGTATGTTTCTATATATTTGACTGTAAGAAATTATATGGTTATTAATAGGAAATTGAAAATTATGAAATAATATTTGTTAAATTCCGCATGTAACACTTTTCGTGTGTAAGAGTTTAAAGAATTTGAAGTTGCAATTGAACTTAAATGTATGTTTAGAGCAAAGAAATTAATCTTTATTACAGGCAAGACTATGGTGAACAGACAGTAATTGAATGAAATGAGTCAACTCCCTCAAAAAATAAACAAAAATATATTTTGTTTGTTATAAACCAAAATCGGTTTTGTTTTGTGGTGACTCCACTAATAAACTCATTATAGTTACCAGGATTAAAATTTTACATTTACGCCCGACGCGCGTTTCGTCTATAAAAGACTCATCAGTGACGCTCGAATCAAAAAATGTTTTAAAGGCCAAATAAAGTACAAAGTTGAAGAGCTTTGAGGACAAAAAAAAAGACAGACGTATATCTAGAACTTAACACCTATTCAGGAATTATTGGATAGAAGAACTAATCAAAAAGTAAAATGAAAAAAGTATTAAACTTCGAGGAAAATTCAAAAAGGAAAGTCCCTAATCAAATGGCATAATCAAAAGCTCAAACACATCAAATGAATGGATAACAACTGTCATATTACTGACTTGGTACAGGCATTTTCTTATGTAAAAAATTGTGGAATAAAACCTGGGTTAAATCATCAATTCATACAGTTAACGCTCTACACCACCAATTTGTTGGTCTTCACGGCTCCAGTTTGCGAGATTATCAATACTATACCAACCCTAGCGGTCATAGTGTTTTCACAACGGACATAATTGCTGGTTTTGATATGTTTCTAGCTTTGACGATTGGCGGTGCGTAAAATTGTTTATATGTCTATCACATGTGTTGTTTTACCTTGACTTGTAATAAATGAATTGTGATGTATATACTGCAGTTATATTTGGTATTCAACAGCAGCTTTCATTGCAACCGGATATTAAAATATTGAAATTTGCTTAGTAAATATTAAGTTCGTTGAAACCAATGATATTAGTAAACAGAAAACACATTTTTATGCAAAAGGTAAATCAGTCAAATCAACGTGAAGGTTGAAACAAAGCTGACTTGGTCGACATTTCCAACGTAATAAGACCACTTTGAATGCTTATTAACACTACATATATCCAAAATAAATATAATAGTTTACAGATCGAATCACAAATATGTATAAAAGACCTCCGAGACTAAAAAGATGAAAACAACTCATAATTTAGAAGAGCATAAATTTATTTAGGCTGTGAGATAAACGGACACTTCATGGATCTACTATCTGTCTATTCCTATTACTTGGCATTGCACAAGGTCAAGTTTTTTATTGACTGTCTTTTCAAAAAATCAATTGGACTTTGGATGTTTATACTGATTGATAATTTAGTCGTAGATGCTTAATTTTTTTATTAGTTCGTTATTGCCTGTCAACTAGCTGTCTGTAACTGCGAGTACTCTCAGCTCTGTACTTAGTGTCTTTTTGTTGTTGGAATGTACTAGTACCCGGCAACGTCCACTCTATGTTTTTGTCAGATGTATTTCTATTTGTAACCATCTGACGATTTGAGGTCTTTTTAAACTGATTTTTATAGTTCTTTGTTATGTTGTTATGTTACACCACTGTCCAAATAAACTCATTATAGATACCAAGATTAAATTGTGTATTTACGCCAGACGCGCGTTTCGTCTTCAAAAGTGAGCGGGAGCGTTTTGATCATGCTGACATGTTTATACTCAATTCCTTTGTAAGTATGTGCCTGTCCCCAGTCGGGAGCCTGTGATTCGGTGTTTGTCGTCTGTTGTTCTGTTACATATTTATTTTTCGTTCATTTTTTATACATTAACTAGCCTGTTAGTTTCCTCGTTTGAGGTATAGGCTTTGCTCATTGTTGCAGGACATACGGTGACATAAAGCTGTTAATTACTGTGTCATTTGGTCTCTTGTGGAGAGTTATCTCATTGGCAATTGTACTGCGTCTTTTTTTTTTTATGTCATTGATGACAGATACAAACCATCGGTACAGACTTGATTACTGGTTTCTGTTTTTGGACATATGCATCATTTTTGTAATGCTCAAACGTCCATAACACTATAGTATTTGTATAACACACGTGTAACATACGAAAAAATTGTCAAAGTAAATATAAAATTTCCCAAAAAAATAAAATAATAAATATTTTTGAAGTCAACCTCCCTCAAAACATGTTTACTAAATCTTGAAAAAAATCATATAGTACGGAATGTAACATTTAAGGTAGCACAATACAAAGATTTTTTCACTCCCAATCAGACAACTTTAAACTGATGTAATTCATTTCATCCTTCTTTATATTTTATAAATGAGGTACCAAAAGAAAGGAGAAAGATTAATCTTTCAAATTGTGAAAATTTCATTATGACATAATTATTACATAATTAATTATTATGTAATTAGTCGCTATATTGTGATGTCCACACTTGAATGAATTTAGCTTCTTTGTTCTTCATAGCATCCCAAAATATTTTATAGATTCTTGTACAACACAGCTTGACCTCCAAAACTGTGTCTCAGATTTCCAAAAACATCAATAGAACAAATTTTATACCCAATTGAATTTTGTGGTCTATAATGAATTGATGTTGCCAACTTCATTGAAGATTTATGAGAGAATGAAATACAATAGGAAAAATCTGAGACACAGTTTTGGAGGTAAAACTGTGTTGTGCAAGAATCTATAATTCTTTTAGAATGCTATGAAGAACAAAGAAGCTAAATTCATTCAAGTATGGACATCACAGAATGGCAACTAATTACATAACAATTTATTATGTAATAATTATGTCATAATGAAATTATCACAATTAGAAAGATTAATCCTTCTTCTTTCTTTTGGTACCTCATTTATAAAATTTAAAGAAAGATGAGTGGAATTACATCAGTTTAAAGATGTCGGGTTGGGGATGAAAAATCTTTGTATTGTGCTACCTTAAGTGTCGTCACCGCGTAACAAATTCAATTTGGTGTCTGTTACCAGGAGGAATCCAACATTTTGAAAGCACCATACAGGGGAATATGTGCAATTCAAACAAAACGAAAGTAAATCAGGAAAATTATTCTATTCAATTTTCTATTGCAATGCTTACTTGGTAACCTTTGCATACATTTCTCGTTCCGTCATACGTCAATTTAATTTCATAAGCTTTACATGAGCTAATTAACACAGATAAATGTTAGCTTTTAAAGATTTTTTTATGTAAGAAAAGATAGAAAAAGAATCCTTTTTACTCGACATTTTTTTGTTATATCAATTTATAAATCAATATACATTGACAACAAAATTTAATGTCACGTCTGAAATATAACTTCAAACTTTCAGTAATTAGCAACCGACAGAAAGTCAATAAATTACACAGTATCTTATATTTAATAAATGGTTGTGCCAATTAAAAAGTTATACTGAGTTCTGCCTGTAATTAGCATCTTATCCATTTGACAATGTGGCTTTGAACTGAAAGTGTGAACTATTTTTAATCATACTAATATAATCCAACTTTCACGTTGTGCGTGATTTCTGTAAAGTTTGTGTTAGAGCATTGTGTACAGACCTTGAATGGAACAATGTCAAGCTTTTTTTCTTCTGAAATTAACATTTAATATATCCTGACGTTAACGTATATAGAATATTTTATTTTGTTTCAATTTGTATAAATTCCATTGAAAAGAAACGCAAGATGGTATACTGATAAATCACTATATAATATTATGTATTTGCTATACGGATATAGTTGGACAACGAGTGACATTTGGTTTATTAATTCTTTTTATGATAATGACTACTATACCATATAGTATCTCTGACTGGGAAATAGGGAAAATGGTTTTATTGTCGGTCGCGCTATTCATGATATTTCGTCTACAGTCATATGCACTAACTGGTAAGTAATTTTTACTTCCGTACTGAACTCTTACAGTTTTAAGGAATTAATCCCCCCCCCGAAATTTCAATATTAAAAAAAAATTACCAGCGTAAAGGTAATTAAGAATACTACATTTAAATATACAGTCTCTGTTACTATTTTATTAACTTTGTCAACTCTAAAAAAAACTTTTAATTATACCAGTTTAAATTACACGGTTCTATTCATTTTGAGATGGATGTACAAGTACACAGTAACGTTAAATTATCTAACCTTAGTCAAAATCTATTATTATTTTTTTTAATCATTACCAAACTGCTATTTATTTGAGATGTTTAAATATGCAACCTCTGTTGTTAATTCTCTACTGTTTTGGTGATGTTGTACCCTTTTAGGCTTGTTATAATAATATACAGTAGTGTGGCACATTTTTCATTTCTAATATATTTTAACATTTATACCATTTACAAAATTTTAAGAAATCATAGACCTTAAAAACATAATTTTGAATACATACATACATTTTGTTTATTTTCATATTTTATTTTAACGTTCTATATGTTATCTTTTTTTTTATATATAACTTTTTTGGATTCGAGCGTCACTGATGAGTCTTTTGTAGAAGAAACGCGAGTCTGGCGTAAATACATAATTTAATCCTGGTACCTATGATGAGTTTATTCTCATCATCTGTTCCCTATTGACACTTATATCATTACCTATAATATCATACATGTATCTCTTTATTTTCGAATATCGGTAGCCATGACAGATTTGGCATAGCTTGAATAGTAAGAACATTGTATTTGGTTGCATTGGCGGGAATATGTGATTGATTGCACAGATACATTTAAAGAAAAATATAGGCACTGTTTGCATTGATAAATTTTCGTTTCAGTGATGTTTCATCGACTTTTGTATATATTTAATTCAGCTTTAATCTCAATAACAATTTTCGTAACGCGATATAATAAAATGTCTCTAAAACACAGTAATTAAATTGAATTGTTTACGCATAAAAGTACGAGAATCGGATTGCTCTACAATGATTATAGAGACATTAATTCTAAACAAATGGTAATGGATTGTATATCAATAAATAGTGATTTGATGATGTTGAGAAGACACACCACACCAACTGTCGAAATGTTCATCTGTTACTTTAAAATTGGTATTGTTACGTAAATTTTTTCGCACAATCACGATATGTGAATGTAAAATAAGAATTATGGTATGATTGCCAATAAGACAAGTTGAACGATCAACTTGAAATAATGAAGATGTCAACAACAATAAGTTACTCTATGGCCTTCAAATAGAACAAAACCCATATCGCATAGCAAGCAATTAAGCGCCCCAGAGATTTGTTACTGTCATTAGCGTGTAATGATTTTGCGTTTAATTTATTTTATAACAGTCACGACAGTATCTCGGGTATGAACATATTTCAAAAGAGGACAATTTCATGTTAAATTGGTAGTCGTTTTTGTCAATTACTTAGTGATCAACTTGGAGTTGTAACATTTCATACCAATCATGTAATCAGCCAACTATTGTACAAATAACAAGTATACAAATAAAGTCTCCTTGTATCCGGTTTCTCTGTTGATATAACGGTAATGTAAACACAATTGATTACGTAACATTTCATTTTGGTTTTCATTCCTTGTTTAAACGTTTAATAATTAAATTAAAGAAAAAAATTAATATTAATTTTAGTCATGAAACAATAAACCTAAAGTTTTAAAAACAATGTTATAAAAGAACTCTATTCCGCGAGTAGCTATATGAACAACTAGGAACTAAAAAGAATAATTAAACACATCTAAGATCAACTTTGTTGAAGCGAGTTGGAATCCTAGTTTGATAATAATTCGTACATTATCATAATAATAATAATAATAATAATAATAATATCTTTATTTAAAGAGAGTAACTCATTTGGATTAAACCAATTTTCAATAAGGCTCTCTACATGCATACAATGTTAACAATATGAATAAAAAATAATTAATCTACTGTTACACACATGTAAACAATAGACGTATATAAATTAATATAACAACAACAACAAAAACAACTATGGTATACATTGTGGCTTAACTTATAAATTCAACACTTTTAAAAATAAAATGACTTGTAAGAGTTTTTGAATGCAGATATACTTTTTGATTTTTTAATTTCACTGGACAGTGAATTCCACACTTTTGGACCACTAAAAGAAAAACTTGATTTGTATAATTCTGTATTTGATTTAGGGACAATAAAATTATCCGATGATGAAAGTCGAGTATTGTACGATTGTTTACTACTTGTAGGCACAATAAGATTGGATAAATATTTTGGTGCCAATTGGTGTTTTGATTTATACATTAATAATGATTTGTGGTAAAATATTCTCTTAGTAACAGGAATAATTCCAGATTCCTTAAATAGTTCAATAGATGGTTTACGAATATCGTGTTCGTTTAAAATAATTCTAGCTGCCCTTTTTTGCAATTTTAGTAAACTGTCAACTAAAAACTTGTTACAGTTTCCCCATACTGAACAACATATACTAAAACTAAAATATTTCAAAGCGAACGATGTATAAAGTCTTGAACATGTTTAGAGCTATATGGCCACAAGGAACACACAAAACATAAAAAAACTTTCTAAAATCAACTGTGCTTCATAAAATTTGAAAATTAGGGTGGACATACTATAAACCTCTATAATTGTCAACAAAGAAAGTTAGAGACCATGTAAAGCAAAGCGCTTACTACTGAATTTATGATGCTTTAAGGAACTATTAAATTAATAAAAAGGAGAATGAAAAGCAATAAAAGTATTTCGTAAAAAATCAAATCGTTTGATGTCTTTTAGCTTTTAATTTTGACATTTGATGAAGGACTTTCCGATTTGAATTTCCCTCGGAGTCGATTATTCTTGTAAAACTTTGTACTGGATACTAAAGAGAGGTGTTACATATCAAAGGAATACTCAAACTAAACCGGTCATGTTGCTCTTACAAGAACAAACTCGTAAATAATTCTTATTTTGGTTAAATACAATCAAAGCTCCACGATTTTCGATTTTCATTCCTTTTTGAACTATGTAAGTATATAACATACCGTAAGTTATGAATTTCAGAATAATTTTGTCGTTGGAGGGGTATCTGTTTTGTTTACACTCTTGGCGAAAATAAATATAAATTATAACATAACTTGATTAAAATAAAGCAATGTTGTCTCCCAGCAGCAAATGGTATTTGTATGTTTCCAGTTTCTAATCGGCTTAATATTTATCCTGCTGATGAATTGTTTCATTAACACTTTCAATATGTGTCGGAAAGATTGGAAATTACTGTTTGTACTTTGTGTTTATTGATTTTCTAAATAATATCTGGTGCCATCCATCGTTTCCTTTTATGATTAGATAATGGTTTTTTTACTAGTATATCATAGCAAAGTTATTAATTTCTCATCACTCATCAGTTTCATAATCATGGACCTTAAATTAACAACTGAGTAATACTGATATATCGTGTTAAGTGATGTTTCGTTAAGGATATGGCGTACTGTTACCCTACAAATACAGTTTTAAGTAAATATTATAAGATTTATTTATAACATTTTAATAAATGTGTTCCATAAACCGTGGAAATTTTATATTCGTATCTATGTCATTTCCGTGCTTGAACTGATGGAATGATATTTAAACGAATTAAAAATAATATTTTACAGATTTAAAGGTGATTTATTTCTCTCAGATACCATAAGAATAACGTCGAAGGTTGACTGACACAAACACTTCATGTTATATGGGTCATTAGTTTACCTTCTATACATTTCTAGGAATATGATTGATTTAAAGCAACGGCGTGGAGACCGGGTCTATGTCATATAAGTTAGTAGGCGGGGCTTATTTCAATACACGGTTAATAGTCTCTTTATAAAAACAGTAAGGGTTGAGGAAAAATTTGAAAGGTCTCAACAGACGAAGAAACAGGTGACGAACGATTAAAAAAATGATAAAATAAATCCAAAGCTAACAAGTTGTTATTGTAGGCATTTGGTTTTGTATATAGACATACGGGAGTAGATTCCTAATACTAATTATCGATGACTTAATCACTTTAATAGGCCCATAATCTAAATACCACATGTTAAACTACCCGATAAAATAAATTCGTTACACAATGTGCTGGTGACCTAATACGCTCTCACCCCATATGGCACTTACGGATCCAATATATATTGTAAAACTGAATTTTCAAAGAGTTTTGTGTGTGAAAAATGTGTACTATTCGATATATTAAAAGTCAATTCAGATTGTCTTTTAATGTCTAATATATAATTATTCAGTATGGTATATTATTCCGACTTTTGTTATTTCTTTATAAAAATAATTTCCGCAAAATATTACAAGTCACAAAAGTACTAGTAATAGACATTTCCGTGTGTGAATGGAGTTAATATAATCTAAAACGATACTTACAAAATATCCGAACCACTCAATGATCTTGGGACATATACGCGTTCCTTTGATTTATAGGGTTTGAATCTGTCAGTTTTAGAGACTTACCATTTTTGTATATTGCCTTGAAGTTCGGTATTTTATTTCAGACTTTTTGAATGCCTAAATATGCTAAACACGTTTTAAGCGGTAGTGGTTTTTTTTTTATGTAACTAAGTAAGCTGTTGCCGCAATAAGAACAAAATCATATATACTGATACAAGCGTTTAATTTATGATCCTGGTACTTTTGATAACCATTAGTAGTGTTCAGATTTCAGAATATAATTTTCGGTATCTTGTTTTCTGATTAAATGCAACGTTCAGTTTTGAGTTATTCTTTTGTATCGTTTCTTTCTATAAAAAAACGAAACAAATGGAACTTTAATCGACAGTATAAATGGTAGCACAAATCAAAGAAAAAATCTCACATTCAAGACATTGTACTTTTCCTCTTGTTTAGTCTAAACAGTATAAGGGTTTGATTAGTGTTTCTTATAACTTTTAATCAATTTTGGTATAATGCTTTGTTCTTTCGACTGTCTAACAGACAAAATAATGATTCATGAGATACCACTGAATCCCAACGTTCTTCTCAACCATTTTCTACATAAGGAAATTTCTGTACCCTTTTTCTATTTGATAAGGGACTTTCTGTTTTTAATCAGTTCCCTTTTCTTGATCTTTTACATTTTTTGTTAAATATTGTTTAGAAACCATCAATTCTAACTTAAAGTTTCTAAATGTATTTACAGTAATATGGACTTTATGCAGTAGAAAAAATGCTCTCAATATAAAGAAAATATATGCCAAAAAATAAGCAGAGAAATAGCAATTGATGGTCAGTACTGGTCACATGATGCATGGTTTAGAAGTAGAAATATTGATTGATGAATCCAATACATTCTGCAGCAAACGACGTTGCAATGATGGCTTGATACTCGTCAGGATTTGTTTCATTGTGATCTGAAAGTCTGTCTGTACGGTTTCAAGACAATTCACTCTATATTTGAAAAAAAACTCTCTATTCCATAAAATGTTGTCATTGAACTATCTGACATGTAGTTGATGAAAGCATGTTATTCATAACTGACAAACAAAAAAATGAAAAAAAATCTTATTTAGAAAGTCTTGTACCCCTTACACAAACAAATGCAACAATATAGTGTTAAGAAGAACGACTTGAATCGAAATGTATTAGAAATTAAGGGAAGGTTGGGTACCCACTAACATGTTTAAACACGTCACATTCTGTATGTATGGGCCTGTCCTTAGTCAGGAGTCTGTAATTCAGTGTTTGTTGTTTATTGATGTGTTACAAATTTGTTTTTCGTACATAATTTTGTTCTCAAATAATCTGTTAGATTTGTCGTTTGAATTGTATCATATTTGTCATTTCGGAGCCTTTTAAAGCTGACTATGCGGTATGGAGTTCGCTCATGGTTGAAGGCCGTACGGTGATCTATAGTTGTTAGTTTCTCTTTCATTTGGTCTCTTAATAAGAGTTCTTTCAATGACATTCATACCACGTCTTCCTTTTAATATTGAATTAGTGTTACGGTTAGCATCAACAACTGAATTGATGTTAACGATTGATTCACGTTTTCTATTTCTCAGTAACTATATTAAGAAACGTAATAACGCTTTCAAAACCAAACCTACTCAAGCTAACAACAAAGAGTGACTGGTCATCATTTCCAAATTATTTCATCTTAACCATGAATTTCTTTTAACCCACAGGTGAATGATAACTATGCCATATATCATTCGTGTCCTTTTATGTCGACTTGTAAGGCTTTATTTAGATAAGTTTGCTTATTTGCATAGTATCGATATTAACTTCAATTTCAATACATATATTTCAATAAGAGCATATATACCATTCATATAGATATGTTCTTCTAAAGAATTAAACGAAATGTTTTAAAAATATCCTCCAATTCTAAGACCTGATTATCTGTGACGTTGCAATAATAAATATCATTCGTGATGCAAATCTAACACATTAAGTAACCCGGAAATTGATATAGAAGACAATATAACCTCTTAATTGATGTTCCTGATCTTAACACTAACTAATAAATTGGTGCATCATATAGCTTGAAGACGCACATCGTTTGATTCCGTCTGTATTTTATGCGACTTCGTTTGTTTTTGCTTCAATTCTTTTATGTTCTATTAGCCGCCAGTAACTTTTACTTTCAATTAAAAAATCTAGAAACAAAAGACATCAGACTTAAAATTTTGTACGTTAGACGCCGAATTTGATTACTTCAGATTTCAGACTCAAAAATGGCACCCAGATTTAAACAAAAATCACCAAATCATAATCTTTTACAAACTACAGTTCATATTTACTTTTTGTCATATATATATATATATATAGCTTCGCAAATAGAAAATCGTTCAGAGCTTTTACATTTTTGGTTTGAGGCTGTCGGTGAAAGGACATTCAGAAAAGCTCTTCGAGCGTACATAGTCATAGTGTTAACATTTTTATTTCCATTTCCTGTTGTAGTTGAATGATTTAAGTACAGTGATCATTCATTTGAAATAAAAATGCAATTTATCAAGGGTTAAATCAAAAGGAAAGAAAAACATAAATCGTGTGACAGAATAAGAGAAATAAGTTTTGTATGATTGCAAGTAACAAAATTGATCCACAAAAATTGAAGCCCAAAATCACACTTTACTTCAGCTAGAAATTCGGATCGTGTATCAAATAAAAAAGCGTTGTCCGTCTTTCCTACATAAATAGCCTCAAAATAATGACATGCGCTTAAACACTTAGAGACACACGTACATGCATCAGCGTAATATAGATTATTTGATTACTTTGGAATTGATATTTTTTGTTCTGAGTGAATTTTAGCGACGGATAATTCAAGACGTATGTATATGTTGTATTTCCATCTAATTTTACGTGAATCTGAAACTATAAACTTTTTAATTTATTTTTATTTTCAAGAATTGTATAAATAGGTAAAAAAAAATTAAAAGTAAGCCCGTAAAATCGGTGTCAAACATTTTCAAAACTATAGAGGAAATCCAGATTTCCAAATTATGTGAAAAAGATAGCGTTATAAGTCATAAACGAGGCTGGTGTGTCAATTGTTTAAATTTCTAAATTAAAAGCTTATTTCTAGCCTTACATGAAAATAAAACCTTGATAATATATTATATGTTTAATTGAAAAGAAGGATATTTATTTAATTGAATTGTTTGCCATTGTTTCTGGTAATACGGAATTACATTTATCGAATATCGGATATGTTCCTTACGTCGTAACTACAATCCCCTTCCCTTTCATGAATGTGACCTACCGAATTAGACTATTTACCGGATTTGTAATCACATAAGCAACACGACGGGTGCCACATGTGGAGCAGAATCTGCTTACCCTTCCGGAGCACCTGAGATCATCCCTAGTTTTTGGTGGGGTTCGTGTTGTTTATTCTTTAGTTTTCTATGTTGTGTCATGTGTACTATTGTTTTTCTGTTTGTCTTTTTCATTTGTAGCCATGGCGTTGTCAGTTTGTTTTAGATTTATGAATTTGACTGTCCATTTAGTATCTTTCGTCCCTCTTTTATGTGAAAATGCAAAAATGTTTGGGTACTCGTTTGATTTTATTATGTAATAAGTTAACATGATTTCATTGAAATATGGACTTTTCCGTATTGAACAAGTTATCATCCCGCGACTTCCACACCAGCCGTTGGCGATAACCATGGAAATGGGGAAAAAAAGTTTAATTAGTAATGTAGATTTAAGATTTTTTTCACGTTTTATTGGGAAAACATTACAAATATATTCTGTTTGTATTCTTTTGATTTATACCTAAACTGGTAAAATAAATATCCAAATTAACATTTATTGATAATAATTAAGCAATTCTGCTTCACAACAGTAAACAACATTTGCATATTTCCATGTGTTAATCGGCTTAATATTTATTTGAAACATAGATATTTTCTTTGACACTTTCAGTATGTGATTCAAAGGGTTACCAATTACTGTTCGTAGTTTGATTTTATGGATTTTTCAATCATTTCTGGCTCCGTCCAGCTTCATCTCTTCTGAATATACATTGTGTATAATGTTTTTGTACTAATGTAGCATAATTATTACTTTCTCCCCATTCATGGGTTTCATAATCATAGACCTTGAAACCCATTTGAATAGACTGAGTAATACTTCTATATCGGGCGAAGATATTATGCGATCAAGATACCACGCTCTGAATCCTTACAAAAGATTGTTTGATTTTATACATTTATATCACTTTTGTTACTAAAGATGGTGATATAAAATTAATAAGACAATTAAATGTTTTAATAGTGATATTTCAAATTTTTTTACTGACTGACAATTAGAGTGAAAACAAAGAATTATTGGCTATTGCCAATAATGGCAAGTATAAATGGACATCAACGACACTTTAATATATCTAAATAGAGTACATTTTATTCTCCTTTACTGACATATTGCTTTAATTTCCGCATTATTCGATATATCTTTCAGTCACTTTGGATGTTCGTTTCATGTTCAAAAATATAAATGATTCAGTATTGAATATCTATATCTTTAAAACAATAAATCAGAGAAACATGTGCCAAATATGATTAAAGTCATGTATCTTAGAGGGTATACACGCTTTGTATTAACTAGATAAAGACATTAAATGCGGCAATTATTTTAAGGTACATATATACGAGCCTATTTAGTACAAATATTTATTGTTCTAAATCAAAAAGACAGGACAGTAATTTCCCCATCATCTTTTTTTTTTGTATTCTTGTCTCTCATTTTTGCTTGAGTGCTAAAGTGTCTATACGACATTTGTTTTTTTTATTGTTGAGATAATTGTTGGTTGACCGAATTTTGACTGGTAATCCCAATTTTTGACATTTTACCTTTTATGTCTGTTTGTTTTGCTCTACATTATTATCAATACAATGGAAATATATGCTACTGCCATACAAGTGACAGGTTTTATAACCTATAAAACAAGGTTTCATCCACCATGTGCGACATGAGGAAATGCTTGTACCAAGATAGGAATATGACTATTAATTTCAGTTCATTTGATGTGTTCGAGCTTTTGATTCTATCATTTAAAAAGGAACTTTCAATTTTGAATTTTCCTTGGATCTTTTTTAAAATTTTACATCTCAATTGGTAGATGAATATATTTTTACAAAAGCCAATAAGACAATGATTTCTCGAAAAAAAACTTAAAAAAAACGATTACTTATATATCAAAAAGTAAATTACAGATATACCGAACTCCAAGAACAATTCAAAACAGAACGTTCCTAATCAAATGGCAAAATCAAAAGCTCAAACCAATGAATAACAACTGTCATATTCCTGACTTTGAACATACATTTTCTTTTTTTCAGAAAATGGAGGATTAAACCTGGATTTATAGTTAGCTAAACATCTCGCTTGTATTACAGCCACATAAAATTCCATTATATTGACAATGATGTGTGATCAAAACAAACAGACATGAAAAAATAAAAAATAGGGGTCCATAAGTCAACATTGATCTCAATCACTACAAACCCAATCAAACATGTAACAAGGAAACACAAAAAGGCATTAAGACAAAGCATATTAGCTTAATTAGCAAAATAGAAAGACAAGAATACAAAAACTTACATATTGTGATGTTTATTTATGTGTTTCTCTGTCCTGGATGTTCTAGCATGTATTTGTACTGTAGTCCTGTCATGTAATATTGTCATTTTAGTGGTATATTTAACATTGCCATAAAGGCGCGAGATTTGGCTAGCCGCAAACCCAGGTTCAACTCATCTTTTTCTTAAAATATCCTGTATCAAGTCAGGAAAATGGCAGTTGCTATCTCATAGTTTGTTTTTGTGTGTGTTGCATTGTCGTTTTTTGTTGTTGCACTTCAGTGTTTCTGTTGTGTCGTTGTTTTCCTATTATAGTTGATGTGTTTTCCTCAGTTTTAGTTTGTACACCGGATTTGTTTTCTCTCAATCGATTTATGACTTTCGAACAGCGGTTAACTACTGTTGCCTTTTCTGTACCAATATTTTGACTATTTTATTTATTATGTCTGTTTAGTTAACGCATCATTGTAAATATAACGGAATTTGATGAGACTGTCATTAAAGTGAGAGGGTAAGGGCTATAAAACCAGGTTTAACCCACCTCTTTTCCAGATTTGAAAATGCCTGTACCAAGTCAGGAATATGACAGTTCTTGTCCATTCGTTTTTGATGTGTTTTGTTATTTGATTTTGCCATGAGAATATGGACTTTCCGATTAGATTTTCCTCTAAGTTCAGTATTTTTGTACTTTTTATTTACCGTAGCACAATAACACAATGATGGGATGTCTAAGTAAAGAGCCACCTCATTTAGATATCACCAAAAATCGACTACCAGGTAAAAGTAATATTTAGATTTGTATATCATTCTTTGTTCTAATAGATTCTTATAGGTTGATTATCGATTGTTAAATAAGTCTTGTGAAAACATGCAAATGTATTCAAACAAACATAATAAACAAAGTCCCTTTAACTTAAAACATGTATTTTGTTTAAACATTTTAAGTTCAATATATACAACTTATTTCAATATCGCTGTATGGCGTTCAAATGTATTGAAAAACACGTTCTTGCATTTTCAATTGTAAAAGAGCATTATTCAAAGCAATAAAAAGCAGTATATAAGCTATATTCTTTTACGAATACGACTTGTCATTCAAACGTTGCCGTAATAATAGTTCATTGTTGAACACGTCACTGTTATAAGGTCATGTTTTATTAGGCAATATCTTGCTGTGAACAAAACACACGAACAAACCGAACTTTTAAATGTGTTATATTGGAACATTTTCTTGTTCAAGCATTTTCTAGTGTAGTAGCCGTCGTCAGGACAGCCATATGTTATAAATAAATTATCAAGAACATTCTTATTCTGATAATTTAAAAGCATATGACTGTTGTCTGTTTACCTAACTATGAAATAGACCAGATAATTAAACTGAGAACTTAATAATAAAATTTAAAAAAAAAACTTTAAAACAATCATTTCGTTGGCGTTGATTAATGTCTGTCATATTTATTTTTCGTAAATAGTTGGGTTTTGTTTAAAAATAAGGTCGTTAGTTTTCTCATTTAAATCGTTTCGTGATTTTCTATCGGGGTCCAAATATGCGTTATGGTTTTTTTTTTTTCATTATTGAAGGCCGTAGTGTCTGCTTTTAGAGCTTATATCACTTTATTTTAACTTTGGTGGATAATTGTCTCCTTACTTTCATGACTAATATATCTTTCAAGAATATGCGAAGATATATAAAAATAGATTTTATCATATACGTAGCAATAATATGATAGCTTTTGCATATGTGTAATGAACGGTAGTTCACAAGCCATAATTTCCCAGCGGCGCTAATAACCCATATCAGGGGCCTTTCGTGCAAAAAAACGATAACAGTGCGTCTCGTGCAAGTTACTTCCGGTATTTTTGGTATCGGTTGTTTACTTTTTCTTTGTGACGTCAGAAATTTTTCGTTATGACGTTAAATATTACGGGAACTTTTGTGATGTCCAGTATAAGACGGCGGACAAAAAGCGATATATAAAGGTGTATTGGACCCAGTGGTTAATCTGTTTGTATAAAACCAGCTGTTATTGAAAAACGGATTCTAACATGGCTAAATCAAATAAAATATTATTTTTTTTAATGATGATTTTAAAACCTCCTAAAATATGCCATTTACATTTATGAATCATTTCATAGTACAACATGTAGTAATAATGATCACAAAACTAAAAATACTTCTATGCTTCAAGCTTCCACATTTTCAATTTTTTAAAATGCCTCTATAGGAAATGGTACCATAAAAAATATATATGGAGGTAGTGATGTTATTGTTGGACAATTATAATGTATTTGATGGATTCATGATTTAACTTCTTCATAAAGTTTTTGACTGTTTTAGTTCTTTCATATGTTTAGTTGCCTTACATAAAACAATTTTTGGAAGTATATGATAAAGATATTAATACATGGTTTTTTAATATTGTTTTTTTAATAAATACAAAACGCTGATATCCACCAGCACCTGAATATAGCCATATATCTCCCAATTGATACGATATTCCCGCGCTTGTATTTGCTATCATGATTGCTTTGATAGAAGGTTGGTGCTTACAAGGAAGCAATTAAACCAAGAGTTCCAAATGGTGAAGTTGAAATCATCCCTTTGTAAATTTTACGAACGCTATCACGAGTTGGTTGACCGTTCTGGAATAACCGTTTCATAGATTTATGTTCCTTACGTCGTAAGTACAATCACCTTCCCTTTTCATGAATGTGACTTACCGCATTAGACTATTTACCGGGTGTGTAATAACATAAACAACACTACGGGAGCCACATGTGCAGCAGGATCTGCTTACCCTTCCGGAGCACCTGAGATCAACCTCAGTTTATGGTGGGGTTCGGGTTGCTAAGTCTTTAGTTTTATATAGTGTGTCATATGTACTATTATTTGTCTGTTTGTCTTTTTCATTTTTAGCCATGGCGTTGTCAGTTTATTTTTTTCGATCTATGAGTTTGACTGTCCCTTTGGTATTCTTCCCCCTCTTTTAGAACTTTTAATGTCGTTGAGCTGCTGTTGTGTTGACGTTTTTACTTGATATTTTTTTATTCGGATGTATCAACACATTTATTTACTTAAAATATAAAAGGCACATGTATCAAGATTTCCCGTAATCTTCAATCAACATGCAGCTTTGAGAACTTTATTTATTTTGCGCTTGACCAACACTTAGTTACACACAAATGACAGAAATATTTTGTTTATTCAAAACTAAAAATTACTAGTTTTATCGCGTTTCAGTGTAAATAAGATCAATCTAAATCCGAAGTGTTATTGAAAAATATCAAATAGATGACGTCAAATCAAGGAATACAATAGTGATTTTTTAAAGTCGTGAAATACAATGTTTTCCGTTATTTTCCAGATATCAATGAATATACATGTTTTGTGACTTTTTTCTTTGTTTTCCATTCGTTTGACGTGTTTGAGCTGTTAATTTTGCCATTTGATAAGGGATGTTTAAAATATACACGGAGTTCAGTATTTTGATGCATTTACATTGTTTTTTTATGACTTTAATGATTGTAATTAGGTGCTAAACCCTTATTTGTTTCGTCATCTGTTAGACAAAAGGACACTATTTATACAAGAATGCACACTCACTTCACAAACGATGTCCCGCCCCTTCTTGAAGCACGTGTTCACAATTACAAAAAGTAATAGTTAAACACTTCATTTCCGTATTCGAATTGAATTCATTTAACTTTCCTTGTCCAGACCTGTTCTGAAAATGTTTCATTATTAATTACTTTTAAAAGTGTCGTATGTAAATCGGTAAGAATTTTTGTTTAGATTTGCTGAGGCACTGAATTTATTATTACTTTTTTAGAGCTATTTGTGATGCCCCGCTCATTTTAAAAGTTGTTGACTGAAATACTATTGTTTATGCATAAATCATTGATCAATAATTTTAAAATAGTTAGTTAAATATATGCAACAAATTTTGGAAAACTTTTGTAGCCATTTTTTGAGGGGTTTTATATAAAATATATTTTTGTATTTATTGCATTTTTAAAATCGGTATTTGGCACAACTTTTTTGAATTTCGAATCCTCAATGCTCTTCAACTTTGTACTTGTTGGCTTTTTAAATATTTTGATATGAGCGTCACTGATGAGTCTTATGTAGACGAAACGCACGTCTGGCGTACTAAATTATAATCCTGGTACCTTTGATAACTATTTACACCACTGGGTCGATGCCACTGCTGGTGAACGTTTCGTCCCCGAGGGTATCACCAGTCCAGTAGTCAACATTTTGGTGTTGACATAAATATCAATAATGTGGTCATTTTTATAAATTTCCTGTTTACAAAACTTTTAATATTCGAAAAACTAATGATTTTCTTATCCCAGGCATAGATTACCTTAGCCGTATTTGGCACAACTTTTAGGACTTTTGGATCCTCAATGCTCTTCAACTTTGTACTTGTTTGGCTTTATAAATATTTTGATATGAGCGTCACTGATGAGTCTCATGTAGACGAAACGCGCGTCTGGCGTACTAAATTATAATCCTGATACCTTTGATAACTATTTTACCCCTGATAGATTGATATTTTGCTTCTCTGATGACAACATATGTATACAGTAAAAATGTATCCCGTTAAATCTCATTTATCTTAATGTTTGAATAACAAAAGGGTTATGATCGTGAATATGACTTCTAACACAGAATCTCATTTATTTCATGGTTTCCCAAAATATAAAAAATATAATTGAGCTGGTGATTTACTCGTTAAAGTTTATTATCGCTAAATGAACGCCAAGATGGTACCCAATATATGAAAGCAGATCAAGACAACTTAACACGATGAATGAATCTTGTACAGTGAACAACCCATGAAGGACAAAAGATCAGGCAAACCACATGTTCATTGAGAAATGGTGAATCGGATCAGAATTAGAAAAATACATGCCTGTTCAACACTATGAACAGCAAATATTCATATTTGTTCCATAAAAACTTGAGAAGATATAACATAAACATTAGTTTGCTGTTGAAGACTGTCCGTTGACATTTATAACATTTTATGTGTTCGGCTGGTGTTTCGTTGAAGTTCACACTTAATATTCTTTTATTCTGATGTATCAAAATTTCATGAATAATGTAAATAAAAGAAATATGTATCAAGCATCATCGTAATCAATAGGCAGCTTAAAGATCTTTATTTATTTTGCTCTCGAAAGACCCTTACTTAAACACAAATAACAGACACAGTTTTTGTATAGACTAAAAATAAATAGTTTTATCGAGCTTAACTGTAAATGAAAAAATCAGATGTTATTGACGTCAGAATAAGGAATCACAACAATAAATTAAAGTTGATACTCATATGGTGCACCTACAAATGGACAGTAGATATACACGTTTTGGTATTTCTATTAATTAAACTTTGAGTTTTGTACTTTTGGTATTGTATTGTCTTGATCAACTTGCAATACATTGAAATCAAACTACACTTGCACGCACTGGACATTTTGATAAAAGATGATATTTAACCAATAGTCTAATAAGCTTACTATATATATACAATAAAACCATAATCAAAAAGTTATCATCATTATTTTCTGTTCATTTAATAAAAAGTAACTTTGTCCATTTTATAATTCTATTACATCACTTACTCAAAGCTCTGGTGACTATTTTAATTTCATCTTCCCATCGAACATGGTAGAAAACAATACAGCCATGACTGATTATACCGATTATAATCTTGTCTGACTTGCAATTGACAATGTGATTATCTTGAGAGCAAACCCTTACAGTAAAATTATGACTTAAAAGCTTTCAATTTTAAGTTTCCATTTGTATTTTGCTAAAGAGGGACAGTCAAACTCATAGATTGAAAATAAACTGACAACGTCATGACTAAATATAAAAAGACAAACAGACAAATAATGATACAGCAAACACTACATAGAAAAAAAGACTAAGCAACACGAACCCTACCAAAAAATTGGGATGATCTCAGGTGCTCCGGAAGGGTAAACAGATCCTGAATTACATGTGGCATCCGTCGTGTTTCTTATGTTATTACAAACCCGGCAACATTCCAGCATTCGTTCTGCAGTAAGAAAACCAATTGAGATGAGGTATTTTTAACCAAGGGTATAAATCAGATGTGGATTCATACCTTCGTAAAAACTGCCCAACAATCACTATCTGTATAATTTTTCAGGGATATCAAAACTTTGGAAGTTTCTATACTCTACACTACTATTCCCTTTGCACAGTTCAATGATTCACTACAAAGTTCTACAAGATTCAAAACTTGATTCGTAGACTAAAATTCCTTGCCTGAGATCGTTACAAAGCCTATTTTATAAGTTACCAAACTGATTCAAACACCGAATACACTGAAGATGCATTATAGACATGGTTCATCTTTTGATATTTTTTTTCTTAAAAATGTCCTGAACCAAGTCAGGAATATGGTCATTGTTATTTTATAGTTCGTTTTTTTGTGTGTTAAATTTTAATGTTGCGTTTCTGTGGTGTCGCATTTCCCTCAGATTTAGTTTGTAACCCGGATTTGTTTTTTTCTCAATCGATTTATGAGTTTCAAACAGCAGTATACTACTGTTGCCTTAATTGCTATACAAGTGTTTGTTATATTTGAGACATTGATATTTTAATAGACAAACGTTGATATTTTGATTTAAACTAGTGTGCACTCTTAATAATCAACTTGGTTTAGTACTCAAATAAAGCTGAATTCATTCGGAGACTTCTTAAATTGTTATCAAAGGTACCAGGATAATTTGATACGCCAGACGCGCGTTTTGTCAACATAAGACTCCTAAGATGCGGTAATGCTATTGTAAGCATTCTCTTTGTAATTAGAGAAGGGAATGCACATACAAAAGAATGATCAGATCAAAATTAAGTTAAAGTACCATTGAAACTCTCCTGTTGTGTATGCAATAAAACACAAAAGCTGTGATAACCGAACAGCTATTTTCTCATCAGTCAAGCTTAGCCTACGTAATTTTCTTAATAGGTTATGGTGCATTCATAATTAACCTATAATGGGCATAAACCGTTATTGTGACACTGTAGATGTATAAACATAATGTGCATGCACCATTACAGAATGTAAATTGCAGTTCTTCACAATATTCGTACTTAAGTCAATTATGAACCACTGGTATGCAGACAATATGAAATCTGACCTAACATATATTGAAACTCTTTTTTCCATATAACTGAATATGGACATATTGAACAAATCATATGGAAAATAAAAGAGGATTTTTTTTTAATTACACAGTATATAGTAAATATAAAAAAGAAGATGTGGTATGATTGCCAATGAGGCAACTGTCCACAAGAGACCAAAATGACACAGACATTAACAACTAGAGGTCATCGTACGGCCTTCAACAATGGGCAAAGCCCATACCGCATAGTCAACTATAAAAGGCCCCGAAAAGACAATGTAAAACAATTCAAACGAGAAAATTGTCATAACATAGATTTATTGACGTAATAACCATGACGAACGGCAGCTGCATTATTTCGTGGTCGGGATTATTGGAAAGAATTATCACAGTAGAAAATAATTGATAAGGCTGTTATATAGGAGTGATTCCGTAGTAATATTAGATAAATTAAAGGCGAATATTGAGACTATGATATTGAGTTTGGAAATAACATGTGTCTGTTTTTACTTGCTTTGCATTAATTTGAATTTTTCGGCAATGAGTGGTAAGTTATTTTCGTTTTACTGAATTTGACATTATAACTATATTGTCAAATTTAAACATTATTTTATTTAAAACTTCGGACACAGTAGTTTGTTTACAGTTTCAATTATAATTTTATTTATTTCACTATCATAATTCGTTCTATCAATTATGAAAATGATAATAATAAGAAATGTCTTTAATGGAAATGAAGCCAAGATTTTATAGATTGTTATTTTTGGTGGAAAAAGTAAAATAACAAAAATAACGAACTCCAAGGAAAATTCAAAACGAAAATTCCCTCATCAAATGGCAAAATAAAAAGTTCAAACGTATCTAACGAGTAGGAAATAACTGTCATATTCATAGCTTGGAACAGGGTGCAGATTTTTCACAATATAAAATACAAGATAACCAAGAAAATGTTAAATTGCATTAATATATAAATATCATGCACATTTCCAACAAAGTATCAGGTAGAAATGGCTCGAATCACCAGCCTGGCATATTGCACAAACAAAAACCCTTAAAAACATAAAGAGGGAAGATACGAAGTATCTACCCAACAATAGTCTCAATGAATAAAAGCTTGTTTAAGGCAAATAACAACTTATACATATATTATGCTTCCAAGCTTAAGTTTCAATGGTACATATCCAACTGTAGCGCGTTATAATATTTTGTGAGAGAATTCAATGTTTGCTATACCACGGTTCATTTCTACGCACTTCATGTCAAAAACACTATACCAACCAGAATAAATTTGTATCCAAGTACTATTTGTAAAACATTACAGTGAGTTGCTTATAGGTGTTACTGTACAATTTTACCTATAGCTCAACCTGTTTTTAAAATTGACAATACAATAGGGACATTTAAATTGACCAGTTGGTATTGTTAGAATTAAATCTACCTTGATGCTACTTGTAAAAAAATTTATTCACCTAACCCAAAGTTTCAGCATGCTTTTTTCCTGAACTTTTTCTTACCTAGGATTATTCTATTGAGAGATTTTTATTTTACTGTCATTCAAAATATTAGGAGTTATCAAGCCAAACAAGAAAGACTATATCATATATGTTATTTTCTTGCAGTTTATTTAAAATTGCATGGCCTAAAATTCACTACATTTCATCTTAATGTTAGCATAGCCACTACTAGCAGTGTTTAATACCCTAAATAATCCAGTCGTAATATTTCACTCACTTTATGAAACATCAAAATCATATTTGAATAAACAATTTCATTTATTTTTTTACACTGATATTTGACATCTCATCCAGAATTCCAAAGTTTTTAAATAAATCCCAATTTTATTCATTTTTCACTACTTCACTAGATTTTTTTCTAAATCCATAGTATAAATTCTGATTAACTTCCCATGATATACATCCTAATTTAACAGTTGCAGAATCTATACATAATTCAGAATCTCGTAATTTTTTTTTTATCATTTCCATTACTATATTCCAAATAGTTATCCTCACTTTACAAATATTTTGTAATATTTTATTTATATTTTTACTATATATCACTTGATTTTTCTATGTCCACAGTAAACATTTTATTTCATTTCCTATTATAAATTTCCAAATCAAACAATATTTGATCCAGAATTTTATAATGACTATTTCCAATTTCACATTCACTTAAAACATTTCCCCACGTTAGGAATATTTTAGAATATTTTACTTTCATTTTTCACTTTATCACTAGATTAGACTATATCCACTGCATTAATTCAACATTTATTTCATTTCCAAGATCCCATTTAAATGGTAAATCATCTTAAGTTTGTAATAGATCCCAAATTAATAATGAATGTTTTTAAAATCACATTTAAAGCCACAGAAACATGTTGAATGAACTCACACTATATATCCTACTTGAATTCCAGTTTTGAAATTTTTTAATCTTTAACATAACTAAATCCCATCGTATGAAAATTTGAATTTCCTTGAGCAAACACAGCATTTTATGCACAAAAGTCCCACTAATATTATAATAGATTTCAAAGAAAAAACACAGCAAGGTATACTCCAAACTTATTTTCGAATTTTACATGTACAACATCATATGTAAGCCCAACAAAACAGTTTGAATGAATTATTTCCTCCTTGATGTCCTTCATGACAATAACATCTTGAAAAAAACACATCACATTTTAAGAAGCTAAATTGCTATAAAAAATCTAAGAAGTGAATTCAAATAAAATAAATCCAATATTGTATGCACAATGACACCAAAAGATTTCAAACATTGCAAATAATAATCCAAAATGAGAATCTTGAAGGGACATGTGAAGAAATGAACAACATATCCATCTGAAAATTTAAACTGTAAACACCTGAACAGCTATTTCTTGTTTCACTGGCAGCTGGACAATACTATATATAAGGGTTAGAATTTTAAAGAAGCATTTAGTGTGTAAAAACAGTTTAATTTTCAACCATAGTAATACATATTTAATTTAATCTTTTACTGATTTAGAATTTTAGGTAAAAAATAGATAAATTATATATATCAGGGATTTAAAACAATGAAAACCAAAACTATTTTCTTCCCTATCAATTTTTTAATAGAATAATCCTAGGTAAGAAAAAGTTCAGGAAAAAAGCATGCTGAAACTTTGGGTTAGGTGAATAAAAATCTTTACAGGTAGCATCAAGGTAGATTTAAATCTAACAATACCAACTGGTCAATTTAAATGTCCCTATTGTGTTGTCAATTTTAAAAACAGGTTGAGCTATAGGTAAACTTTTACAGTAACACCTATAAACAACTCACTGTAATTGTTTTAAAACGGCGTATTTTCTGTATAAAGTCAATAGTTATGTTGACTTTTGAAACCCAAAATATCTTTTGTCTTAGATACGCAAATGAGAGATCCAAAAACTATACCAATACAGAACGACCTGGGTTTTTTTTCAAATGATAGCAAATATTTTTTTCGAAACTAAAGGTTTGAAAGAAAAGAATTGCCACTTCTTATATTTTCCCACGTTTTCCACATATACATGAAGATACAAATGTAGATAATTGTTTTCTTAATTCTTATACCAGAGACAAAAAGAAAAAGTTTACAATGATTATCAAAGGTACCAGGATAATAATTTAGTACGACAGACGAACGTTTCGTCTACATAAGACGTTCAGATCGAAATAGTTATATAGCCAAACAAGTACAAAGTTGAAGAGCATTGAGGACCCAAAATTTAAAAAAAACAGACGTTTTATTCCATAAAAGAAGTCATTTTTCGAAGAGAATTCACAAAATACATTATACGCACGGCAACGCAAACAAAGGAAGTCAGTAAATAAAGTCAAAATATGTCCCATCTGCCTGTTAATGGACATGACAATTGAATACGATCGTTTTAAGGTCAATGTCGTATACCTCACACAATCTTGTGAGGCACTAAAATTCAGCGCAATGAACGTCTGCGAAAAGCAGAACCTTGTGCAATTCAATATATAAGTACATAAAATCGAAAAGGAGCTTCAACCCCAAAAGCGACAGGTAGCCACATCCCACAATACACGACCATACGTGTTCATAAATAATGTGAAGCAATACATATATTTATGTATTGATTAATAATAACCATGTTAATATCGATAGAAAAACATATTCAAATGTCTTACGAAGGATAAGATTAAGTTTAATTTAAGGATCAATTAGTTACTACGGATCACAATATAACCGCAAACATTTGAATGTGATATCCCTTTTTTCTATAGAAACAGCCAAACTTCAAAACCGAATCAATGCATCCATGAGATAATTTAGTAAAGGTTTTGAACAATTTATAGTAACGTGATCCACGACTTAGTAATTTATCAGTAACTATAATACATAGAAATCTAAAATATTACTAAAGTCACAGGAATAGGAAATGCATTAAAAATAGAGAACCATGAATAGGAGCAAAAGAAACATCTACGTCCAAAAACAGAAAATCAAAACAAAAGGAAACGAACACTCTTCTATTTGTGTTTTGATTATCCATTGTGCAACTGAAATATTCAAATCTAGAAAAGGACAATTATTGCTGTTAAATATGTTAAAGTTAGTTTTTGTTTTGCCTTCATGAGTTAAAACAACGGGAAAAAAACCTCATAATGTATGTGATTAATTTTAATCAGCACCGACTGATTTATGACTTCTGAACAGATTTTATCAACAGTATTATGAACTCAAGCAATGTGCTTATCCTTTATAGCTGTTGTAGTTACAAAAAACTGTAAATGATTATATATAAGAAAGATCAGCAAATATTTTACTTTATTAAATTATTTTACAGAAGAACATGTCTGTACCAAGTCAGGAATATGACAGTTGTTATCCATTCATGTCGTGTGCTGAGCTTTTAATTTGGCAATTTGATTAGGGACTTACTTTTTTAATTTTCATTGGAGTGCAATATTGTTGTGAGATTACTTCTTACAGGCATACATTAACTACAAGAAGACAAACAATAGTCCTTCTAAAGTTACACGGAAAACAAAACAATATCTTAACCAAACCCACCAGAGGCTATGGTATTCTCGAAGGAGGAAACAACTGTCATACAATCGTAAATCATTAACACTTAAATAAGGAATCTTCTTTCACATTGTCTTTCTATCGTAATATTATATTGCAGAATCTTACACTTTACAATCATTTCTATATTTTGTAGAGGACTGTTTTGTTTTAATTGATAATATTGCTTCATATACTGGCACCATCAGCACAACAATAACTGGAAAAACATGTCAAAGGTGGGATGTCATAATTCCACATGCCCCAGTATATACCATGGGCCCTGAACATGCAAACTACTGCAGAGCTCCAGATAATGACACACGAGTGTGGTGCATGACAACAGACATCACTATTCCTTGGGAGTATTGCGATATATCAGAATGTGGTAAGTAATCACGTAACATGGTAAGTCCCGGTCATCTTCCGCGGTAAATTTCATGATACGTTCACGGTTACATTGCATCAACCTACACGTACAATGACTATCACATAAATAATGTGGAGCCTGTAAGAAGTCAAAAAAAAAAATCGCGCTTCTTCATCTATTCGCTTTTGTTGCAATGTTGTTGTTTTTTGTCTTTCTTATTTTTTTTCTTCAAATTTTAGACAAACATCAAATCGTAAGATACTTGTATTTCATTTACGCATTATAAACGACAAGACAACAAACATATTTTTCTGGCATATAATATAAATGGAACCCTGTGCATGGCTCATCATCATATACAAAAATAAGATGTGATATGATTGCAAATGAGACAACTCTCTCCATAGTTTGCTATCAGTTTTTTAATTCTTTTTTGCGATAAAGTATCTATCATTTATTTCACATTAAGTAAAGTGTGTAATGGTAAAAACGAAACTAGTGACATCTTATACAAAATTCAGACATGAGTAAAAATAAAATTATAGGCAAAGAGTTGTCAATATTGAAAACAAAATAACATCTGGTCAATATTACAAACAAGTAAACTCAAGTCCGATTAGGTTATATATGAATGCATGGCTAGTCAAGTTCGCAGATGTTTTTATTGGGTGAGTTAAGTAGTACACGAGATCAATCAATTCCGATAAAATATTTCTAGTTATTGTGAATCTTCTATACATGATTTCTCTTTTTACATCAATCAGATTAGATTTTAAGTTGCTTGTATATGTTTTTATATATGTTATTAACAATACCAGAAGGAATGAAAGAATAAGTTTTTTTAAAACCACCTTGAAATGAAAAGTAATTTCATCACATTGAAAGAAAAAAATACGATTCGAATTCAATAACACAATTTCATTCAAAGGTCAAATTGAGTATTGTGAATAATGAGTGAATTAATATTGTCTGAATTCGTAAATGTATGCTTCACTTCTTTAAAACATAATATTATAAAAGAATCGAAGTGAATTTTATATTTTATCAAAAACAACTTTCTCAGTTACAGAAGAAAAGTGAAAAAATAGCAGGCAAATCAAGATTTAAAAACTAGAGTACTAAAATAATGCAATGCTACGATCAGCCGAAAAAATATGAACTCAAGACTTTAAAGACACCCATAAACGAATTTAAGTATCAAATTGAAAAAAAGTACTACGTTAAATAAATGTTTTAACAAACATAAAACCAGCACGTTTCAAACAAATGATGGCAGAAATAATAAATAATGTATTAAAGTTGTTCACATCTACATCATTCATTTAGAATCTGGTGGAGAGTTGTCTCATAGAAAATGATACGACATCTTTTAATTTGATTTAACGTTTTTAAGCAAATTAAGCCTCTTGACAAAATGTCACCTTTTCATCTTACTTGATTAAGCAAAAATATCTCAATTCAAGCAAATGGGTGTTCCAGTTTTAGCAACTGAATGTTTTAATCTGAGCAAATGATGTTTCGATTTTAAAAGTGAGTGGTGTTTCAATTCAAGCAACCGTTGCTTGTGTAAGTTCTTTAATACAGATATCTGCTTTCTTCATAGCAATAAATCCTTTGTTTGAAAACAATAATGAAGTTTTTCAAAATTTAATTTTATCTTTATGTGTATGCATTGTTTCATCAAATATCTTGAAATATTCATGAAAATCGTTGTTAAATATAATTTGTATTCATAAAGTTTATGAATATTACATTTTAGTTACAAGCACGACGGAAATCATAACAAACGAAAAAACAATTGTGGAGACGACAGCTGTTATGACAACCAAAATAACAAGTGCACAAGAAACAACAAGACCTGATACCCTGACAACCAAAACAAAACCACAAACTTCTGTTCAAACAACAAATCAGAGTCCGCCACCAACAAATGAAATATACACAACAACCAATTGCAGTGGGAGTTATATTTGTCCATGTGGAAGCAGAGCAATTTATTGGATGCAATTTAATCAAGCTAATTTAACACAAGCAGAAAAGTTAACAATTTTAGGCGAAGAAAAAGCACGACTACGGAAAATTTTGATAGTTGATAAAACTATATTGACCTCGTATATACGTGCTCGAACAAGTGCCGAGGATAAACGACCAAGCGCCAAGTCAATAGGCCTTGTTGGAGCCCTCATCTTAATTATTGTTGGTGTCATTATTTTGTTATCGGACCTTATGTCATGTGTACCAAAACTATACCATCATTTCCAAACCCGTCACTAAATTATGAATTTGTCTTTTGAACATGCTTACAAAAGTGTAAATTATCACATGTCTTTGGAACATTTACTGAAAAATAGTGATTCATTATGTTTCTTTTAACACTTACTAAAATATTGTATATGGTCAAAAGTATGTTGAGTATTCACTAAAAACTATACATTATAATGTCGTTTGAACACACACCTATGTAAATTATTTTGTATTTCTTATTTTATATAATTTTGAGATCATTTCCCATGATTGACATATGTATGAGTGAATTTTGAACAGGATTACAGCTATTTTTCATTCACTAATATTCTGTAGAAAACTAGTTCAAATTATCATTTTTTTTTTGTAAAAAAGGATACATTTTTCATATACTTTCCTAACTGTTAGTACCTACGGTTCATAACAACTTTAAACTACGATGAAGATCATCAACGTGACTATATATTTTAAATTTATATTAAATTGATCGAAATAGAATTAAGTGGTTATTTGAGCTCCCCAATAATAGACTTATTAGAAAAATACTATAAATTTGAAAAGTCGTCACAACAAAATTAAGAAACACAACGGATTCATGTTCATTAAAAATATATCATTCGCTCTCAAGACTCGATGTATCTTTTTATCAAACCAACGTTTAACCATTGTATCTCAAACACATAACATTCGTTTCAGTGGGAATAGTTATTTACAACCAGCGCTCTTTTAAACGATATCAGCTGTTAATTTCAATTTCAGAAAACAGAAGAAATTTCAGTCTATTAGATATTTGATATGCGTAGGATATGGTCAAAAAGTTATAAAAATGACTATTTGAAACATATTCTACTATACGAACCTTATCAATTTTTGAACGACTTATTGTTTTGGCTATTACTTAGATAATTAATCCTTTTCTACAATGAATCGTAATTGAAAATATCCATGACAGTTTCGCTCTCTGAACCACAATAAAAGAAAGGCAAGGTGACTGCATATTATGTTACAATTTTCATTATTATGATATTTTTCATATATTAAGGGTATTATTATAAAGGCTGCAGTACAGTAAAACAATCTGTCTTTAATAATTTAAAATGTATTCATTTTTGTGTTCTATTTCAAATCAAAAACATAGTTCATACGGTGAAGTATATTTAAGTTCGAATTGATGTTTGAAGATTTGAATTTGGTATAACGTCAACCTTTTGATAATCAATACGTTAAACTGTGTCCAATAATTATATACAGCTATCCCTAAAAAAAGACGTGCTCCGCTTTGCAACCAAGAATATAAATGCGTCTTTAAACATCCCACATAGCTAAACGGACGCCCCTCTTTAAAACATCAGCTAAGATACCGGGTGTGAGAGGACCAGTGATTATGATAATTATATACTGCGATTAATCTTTTGTTTTTTATTTTAAGAAAAATAATTCAAAAAATGTTTTCTCGTTATATCGTTATGTTAAACAATGTGCTGCAGTCCTCACTCACCAAAATGAATCACATTCTGGATGGCGTCCGAATTATTTACGAAATTAATGGGCATTAAACCCGTTAATCTATACGTATGCACACATTTTAAGAAAACACTACCATACGCCAAATAGATATTACGGAAGTTGGAGATTTATTGTCATTAGAGCTAGAAGTAGTGTATGGTCTGTTTTTTAACTAACATTGACTATATCAGATGTCCTTTGTTATTTATGTCATTTGGTTGTTGTTTCATTACAGCTTGAAATGAATTACAAAACACGTTGAACCATAAACGTCTCAATCATATAAAGTGCATTTATCAAATTGTAGCGTAAACGGCATCATCGAATATTCATTTTACAAAAATATAGTATGTAAACATTTATAGGTCACTGTACCGCATTTAACAAACAGCAAAAAGGTCAAGGATACAAGATACTTCTAAAATTGTCGAAAACAAAAGAAAATGTAAATACCATTTACCTTACAGTCTATAATTATTAAACAATTTAATATAATTAATTATAAATTTCCTGTCATCATAAACTATTTTTTTGTCTCAGCAATTTGCAGGATATAATTTCTAAATTGATAGTGAATTAGCATTCAAAATTGGTTCATAGTTTTTTTCTAATTTATAGTAATGTATAATTATTCAGTATTTCAATAAATAAGAAATTTAAAAAGAGTAAAATTCGTTTAACGTTACATTAAAAACAAATATTGGCATCCGTTATAATTGATTTAAATACAAAACTTTGGTCAACAATAATATCAAGTTATGTCTTATAACCAGGTAAAATTATTTGCATCGATCTTTTACCAAATACAATGTTGTTTATAGTTTAATTTGATAATCCAAATAAACAAAATAGTTAAACGAACAAAGGGTAAAAACGGTTACAAACAAATGTCAAAGAATGATGTATTCTGACAGCCTAAAGTTTGAAAAAGAGTACCTAATAGAAAAATTTACACTTTAACCTTCGTTTGGCGTACTAAAATATGGGTTCACTATATCATTAAAGTCAGTCATTTTAATCGATACTTACTATTTATCTTAATGAGTAGAAAATCAATTTTGAGAAAAAAACTTCCGACATTAAAATTTAAAACATTCAGACATGCTTGTTTAAAGTACTTTCGGCTTACTTTCACGAACTGATAGCAGCGTTTCTTTAATAAAGCATTATATAGTGTTGTTTATGTATCAGTGCTTATGTCTGTGATAATAGTATTATCAAGTTCTTTTTTTTTCTTCTTACTAGAATTTTATTATGTGTTTTTATCTGATAATTGAAAGGTTTCACCGATGATGATCATTAATGGGTTACCACAGTCTTATGTTTATATAATATATAAGACGACTATATCTTATTTACATAGAAGTGATAAATATTTTTTTTTAATCTGTACTCTCGTTCTAAACAAATCAACAAGTTTTTTTTTTTTATAAAAAACAGAAATAGCGTCATTATCTCTGTTTTTCTCTAGTTTTCTAAAGTAAGAAGATAGAAAAAAATGAAAAGAAATATGAGTGCTTGCACCTTAACAAAAACGAACCAAGTTTCAATTTTGATACAAAAATAAAAATGAAAAACAATAAGATAAAACACCACTGAATTCAAGCAATAGAATTTTATCTCCAGAAACGTGAATCAGAAATAACAAAATTTGAAAAAAGAATATAATAGAGGGACGAAGATACTAGACAGACATTCAATATCATAGATCGAAAATAAACTGACAACGCCGTGGCCTAATACGAAAAGACAAACGCGCTATACATGATAGTGATTATCATGTGCGTCGAAAGGTTTTTTCTTAAATATCCTATATTAGTTTTGAGCATAAAAGCAGTCCCTTTAACATTAAAGACACCATTTTTAAAGAACAACTAAATGCAGTTGCAAAAATAGAAAAAAACCAGTTACATTATGTACGAGCTGGTAAGTTAGAAAGTGTGACATTTCGTATGTCACCGAATGTAAATATGAACAACTCATAAAATATTAAAAGTAATAACCACACAATATTAGAACATACAGCATTAACGTTAACTTCATAAATGGTGAAGTTGAAATCTTCCCTTCGTAAATTTTACGGACGTCATCACGAATTTGTTGACCGTTATGAAATAACCGTTTCACAGATGATATCGGGTATGTTCCTTAGGTCGTTACTTCAATCCATTTCCCTTTACACCACGAATGTGACATACCGAATGAGTTATTTACCGGGATTGTAAAAAAATGAGCAGCATAACTGGTGCCACATGTGGTGCAGAATCTGCTTACCCTTACGGAGCACATAAGATCACCCCTAGTTTTTGGTGGGGTTCTTGTTGCTAAGTCTTTAGTTTTTCATGTTGTGTCATGTGTCCTATTATTGCCTGTTTGTCTTTTTCATTTTTGGCCATGGCGTTGCCAGAGTTTTTTGGATCTGTGAGTTTGGCTGTACCTCTGGTATCTTTTGGCCCCTTTTATAATTGTTTGTATGCTTGCAAGAAGGTCGATAACATCATTCATTTTGCTTGGGAAACGATAATTTATGCCGGTTATTACTATAAACACGAACATGTTCAATAACGAGTGACACCACCGTTTATACCAATCATCGGTGATATCCTTCTTTTCGTCAAATGATCAATTTGTTGTGATGTAAGAGATACCCTTTTCTGCTGCAAATAATGAGAAGTCATAAAAATTCTGAACTAGCGATATTCTCTCACGTGCCAAATATGTCCAGGAAATGCGTAATCGATGGTTTATACCAAGAGATGCAGGTTAGCATGGCTGATTTGTGTCAACGCAGTTTTCGCTCTGTATTATATATTTGTTATTTTATTTTTATCACAGG
Organism: Mytilus edulis; assembly: GCF_963676685.1. Taxonomy (NCBI): domain Eukaryota; kingdom Metazoa; phylum Mollusca; class Bivalvia; order Mytilida; family Mytilidae; genus Mytilus; species Mytilus edulis. The sequence goes on from NC_092345.1 coordinate 24,060,806, forward strand.
CAAATATTCTCGCTTTCCAAAAAAAATGGTGATCAGTGAACGATTGTCCATTTTAGTACATAAGACATCCTCTAGTTTTACAAATATTGTACTTTATAAAATTCAATTTTATCTTCAACACTTTTGTTTTATTTATGCATGTGGCCTTGTATATAACAGAAATGCATAATACATACACTTTTGTAGCTTTCATATATTCTATGTCTTAATATTTTTGTTTGTAAGGAAAATCAGTTGGTAAAAATGGGTATATCTTTATTTTATAATAACTCATTTGTACCATACGTATTAGTTTTCCTTATTAGATTTTTTTTTCTTCAAAATTGAACATAAGCTGACACCTTAAACTCAGAATTTAATCATTAAAATCGGAGCAAAAGTAATTGTTAATTGTACTTAATAAATAAATAAACCTTAAAGTACAAGTAAACGAGGTAAATAAGGACAACAGTAGTATACCGCTGCTCAATATTCATAAATCGTTAGAAAAAACGAATCCGGGTTACAAACTAAAACCGAGGGAAACACATACATCAACTATAAGAACACAGAAAAACTCCAACGAAACCAAACGCAAACATACATAGAAACGGACTGTTTGATAACAACTGCTTAATTCAATCTTTTGGTACAGGACATTTTGAGAAACAATGGTGGGTTGAACATGTTATGTTGGTCATATGGCAATGCTTAGAAATATAGCTTAAGTTACAACACTATATGACAGGAATGCTGTACACAAAACGCAAGATTATTCAGTACAGAAAAATGCAAAGTTGAATAGTATAATAGTACATTACAACAAGTAAATCGAAGAATATTAACGGATATCTACCATTAACGACAGCACAGGAAACCACAAACTGCGCGTCACATGAATGATTTCACGTCACATTGTTGCAGGAGTAACAAAAGATTAACAGTAATAAACAGGTATAGTTATTTGACATTTAATAGCTTGTCATTTTATTTAAACTTAAGATAAAAGTGTTAGGAATGATTCTATTTGAAGAATGCAACATAGAAAAAAACGCGACCAATAATTAGTGGTGTGCATCCTTTAAAGTATTGATTTGAAAAAATAAACTAAACAGACCGGAAAAATTTAGGTAATTGATTTCTAAATCAAATTAAATGATGACTCTCAAATTATAAACCTATAATTGCGTGTTTCTTTCTTAGTCATTTGCATACGCCGCAGTGAATACCTTTCTATCAGGAAAAATGTTTTCTTGAAGTCGATTTAATCTTGCCTGCTTATACGGAAGGTCTTGTAGTGTCTTCGTATAATGAGATTTATTAATCAAGCGTAGGCATATGGAAATATTTTCTAAATGTATGATGTTTTGCAGGATATTTAGTGAAAAAATTAAGGGTAAAAAAAATCAAATATGGTGCGAACGAGTCCGTTATAAAATAAAAGGACGCCTCATTATGTTGGCATTGAATTCGAGTAAGATATACGTTTCAATACCATAAATATAAATGGGGAAAAAAATAAAAATTTTCATAGACTATAATCGGTAGAAATTTTGTTAGTAAACTTTTTTCAGGAATAAAAAAAACACACACATTCCAACAAGATGACCACAGGAAAACATAAGGAAGTACACCACTAATTAATGGCCCCATTGCTTTCTATGTTAAATTCCTCAATTTCGAGTGGTCACAGCTCTTTTATCTTAAGTTCAAATAAAGTGACAATCATTGCATATCAAAGCAACACCTTCTGGTGTCCTGTACTGAAAAAATCAACATACCTTACATGGCATATAAGAAAGAACTGGTTCCCAGAACTTCGGATGTACCAAAACAGGTACTTCCGATCTGACAAAAAGGCAAAATGTATCCTCCTTTTTAAATTTCATGCCATTTTTTTATTATTCAAATTTATCAGTCAAAAATTGTTCTGCAATGATCACCAGTCATGCAGCTTTCATTTAATACCAAAATTAATATAATATTCTAAATATTTTGAAAGTTATGTCCATGCGTAGGAACTATTTTGTGTTAAATATGTACTACTTTCTGGTATGTGCTTTCTGGCCGGGCCTGAATTAGTGGTGTTACACCATAACCACAAGTTGTATTCACTCTATCGTAGAAAATTTATACTTGCATCTAATGCGAACCTAGAAATGATAGATAGAAAGCAAAATATTAATCAATTGCTTATTGATCATTAGATTTTTTTCTCGAAAACTCTAAGTCTAGTTATGTTATTGACGGTTACATAAAACAAGTAACTGAAGCACAATATTCATATTTAACGCCGCTCTTTGTTCATTTCTCTAGCCTAAGTGGGGAGTCTTATCATTGGTTCTGTTTTGTCATATCTAAATGTTTTCTCATTTAAAGAATTTGCTGTCAATGGCAGATATTTCATAGGCTGTTAAATTAAGTGTGGGTTTTTTTTAAGACTTGCCTAGATATAGAGCTTGTCATATTGAAAGACAAACCTCCAAATGTTAAAGATCATATGTCGATCGTATGAAGTCTTTTTTTGGTTTCCGTTTGTTAAGTTAATGTCTAAGTGACATATGAATAAAAGGAGATGCAGATATAAATTGTATGTATGTATGCATCTCGCTATTTTGTTTTTTAAATTATATAATATTTTAATGCTACTTCAACTGTTTGTACAGATGTAGCTTCAATATGAATCTTATCTGCATCACAGTTTTGTAAGAAAGTACACACTTATCATGCTAATTTCAATGATTTTGAAAGGCATTAGATGTTATAGATGAAAATCTTTTAGAAATTCAAATGTTACGTCACTTTGTGTGTTGATGACTTTGGCTAACTCGACTGTTTATTTTTATGTGCTGGTATAGGTTGTTTTATGTAATGTATTCGTTTTTATTCTGTAGTTATTCACCACTTCGGTTTTATCGTGTATATCTATTATATAGTCATTTTATAAAAACTGTTTAAAAGTATGAATTATTCTAAATGATAAAGATGTTCTTATCCCAGGCAGAAAACCCTTGTCGCATTGGGCACAACTTTTTGGAACTTTTGGTCTTCAGTGCTCTTCAACTTTGTACTTGTTTTGGCTTTGTAACTTTTTCATCTGAGCGTCACTGGTTACTCTTGTGTGGACGAAACGCGCGTCTGGCGTATTAAATTTTAAACATGGTACTTTTTGATAGCTATTATTCGTGTGTTTCTCTGTCTTATATGTTCTTCCATTTATTTGTATTGTAGTCCTGTCATGTTTTGTTGTCATTTTAGTGTTATATTTAACATTGTCATAAAAGCGGGAGGTTTGGCATGCTACAAAACCAGGTTCAATCCACCAGTTTATTCTTAAAAGTTATATTATATTTCGTTTCTATGTGTGTTATATTTTAATGTTGTGTTTCTGTTGTGTCGTAGTTCTCCTCTTATATTTAATGCGTTTTCCTCGGTTTTAGTATGTAACCCGGATTTGTTTTTTTCTCAATCGATTATGCATTTCGAACAGCGTTATAGTACTGCCTTTATTTATACAAATAATATTGTTTATGCATGAAATATCATGCAAAATACTCTCTCTCGTTGTTTGATGCATTTATAAAAGCTAATTTTCGTAATGATAAATTCCCAGTTTCTACAGTATAGCCATACCTTATTGTAAATTAGAAGAAGAAAAACTTTTACGTTTTCTAATCATAAAGAAAGCGCAATTTACAACGCAAGGTTATTGAATGATCAATGTTATGGCCTTGAAACTGCTTGTATATTTACAAAATAAATATGTACATATACATGTTTTGTATGAGCAGGAAGTGATCTACTGCGTTTCACTCGATCAGATGATCAGGTCAACTCCTATCCCATAACAACATATATAAACTATTAATTTACCATAGACTATACCTTGGACATGCGCTGACTTGTATTATGCTTTAATTACACAACATGCTGTGTTCATATTCAATCTCCCTCTATGATAATAGTACCTTGATAATTAGTAACCTTGAAATATAAATTAATTTGTTAAAATTGTAGTATAGCTACCATAGACATGTAAAGAAGGTAGAATGGTCATAAAATCCTGTAACTGTCAGGTATGATTGCCGACGATCGATATATATTTTACAGGAATTAGAAAATTTATTTTCTTCTCACCTTATCAATAATAACAAAATGAACGCACAAAGAATTGTATTACAATATCGGTACTGCAAAAGAAAGAAAAGGAACATTGATACGTCTTTAAGAGAGCTCACTGTTGATGAAAAAAACCTCAAAATACTGAGTTCTTTGTAATTACAATCTAGCATCCTTCGACTTAAGTCTTCATATATATAGAAATGACAAAACCGAGTGTAATCATTCAAGTTATGTTGTACTCTTAATTCAAAAAGGAATGATTGAAATCGTCATTTCATAAGGTTTGAGGTTATTTACACGAGTTGTTTGACCGATACGATATCTGTCACTGAACAATGTGATACGTGTACCTTAAGACATTGAATAATGACTCGTCTGAACTGAATATTTACCTATTGAATCGCGATTGACCTATTCCTTTTGTGAACTATTTAACTGATTTGCTTGATGTTTGATGTTTTCGTAGCAGAATATAATTAATCTGTCGACATATCTTTTTTGTTTGGTTTGAAATTCATGCAACTCCTTATTGTTGTTTTTATCTTGGCTGATATTTAAGAATTGAATGCTTCTTTTTGTAAATTTATTGGGGTGTAAAAGCGTTGACCGAAGTACATTTTGTATGAAGCGCGTTGTATATTTATAACTTATTCCTTATTCATTACTTTTTCGTTACTTATTGTTCACGTCTTTTTCGTTTTTAGTTCATTGCTTAATCCTTATTCCTTATTAGGGACTTTTTTTTTACTTATTCCTTATTTCTTATTCGTTGTATATTTATAACTTATTCCTTATTCATTACTTTTTCGTTACTTATGGTTCACGTCTTTTTCGTTTTCAGTTCATTGCTTATTCCTTATTCGTTACCGTTTCGATACCTATATCTTATTCGTTACCGTTTCGTAACTTATTCCTTTTTTGCAACGTTCTGTTCCTTTTTGATTTTAATATGTTACCCCTTTGATTACTTCTTTTCTTTTCTTGACTCTGCTGAACGATACTGGTTCGAGTTTTTTAATCACCCAGTTAGCGCGTATGTTTCTACGCTCAACAGATACTCTTCTACTTATTCGTTCCTAATTCGCTTTGCATATGTTGCTCAATTTCAATGTTTGTTTCTAGTGTTAGTTATTGGTTCGTAAAGTTAAAATTATCCTGTTCGGGCATGTGTAACTATTCCACGCTCAACAGGTACTTTCTACTTATGCGTTCCTAATTTGCTTTTAATGTATTGCTCAATTTTAATTATTTGTCTCTATTGTTAGTTATTGGTTCGTATGGGTGATATTACCGTGTTAGCGCGTGTGCAACCGTTTCTGTGCTTGGCCACTTCCTTGTTACTTATTCACTTTTTATTCGTTGTCACTTTTTTAAGATTTTTTTTAAATTTCTGTTCATGTCTTTGGTGTTTATTTAAGTTTTGGTGAGTTCAATTAACCCCGTTAGTGCGTATGTTCCCGTTTCATTGCTCAACTGATTCCCTGTTTACTTATCCTTACTTATTTGTTTCTTATTCGCTTTTTATACGTTGCACCCTTTAATTGTCTTATTCTTGTCTCTGGTGTTAGTTCATGGTTCGCAGAGGTGAAATTACCTTATGAGTGCATTATGAACACAATAACCTAGTTGAGTTTTTTTTATTCAGTCAGAACTGAAGCTCATAAACATCCCAGAGTTTCGAACAATTCAATGATCAAAGATTCGGTAATATAATTAGTTATCAAAGGTAACAGGGTTATAATTTAATACGCCAGACGCGTGTTTTGTATACTTAGACTCGTCAGTGACGCTCAGATCCAAATAGTTAGAAAGCCAAACAAGTACAAAGAGCATTGATGACCAAAAATTACCAAACGTTGTGTCAAATACGGCTTAGGTTATCTATGCCTGTGATAAGAACATCCTTAGTATTTCGAATAATTCTTACTTAAGTAAAAAGGAAATTTATAAAAATGACCATATAATTGATATTCATGTCAATACCGAAGTGCTAACTTCTGGGCTGGTGATACCCTCTGGGATTAAACGTCCACCAGCAGTGGCATCGACCCAGTGGTTTAAATAGTTATCAAAGGTACCAGGCTTAAAATTTAATACGCAAGACGCGCGTTTCGTCTACATAAGACTCGTCAGTGACGCTCAGATCAAAATATTTTCAAAGACAAACAAGAACACAGTTGAAGAGCATTGATGACCCCAAATTCCAAAGAGTATAAACTAAACGTAAATGGTTGATAAAAAAAACTTATCCTGTAAAAGATTTCAGATCAAACATTTATTTTAACGGTAATTGATTTCTACGTCTTCTGTTCATCAACCCAACTGATCACTGTCAAATTAAAAAGAATATAGAATGAAATTCAAAACAGTGTGGCTGTGGCCATTGATTGACACATTAAATTCCTCCATTGACTGGGACAATCTACGTGAATGTTTGTCTGTAACGACCACTGTTCATGACGTACCTACGATAGACATTTAAACTGTGGGGTAACCAAAGGTTTCTTAACGCCTTTAATTATAAAATAATTCGAAAAAATACTCAGGAATAACCTTTATGTTTTGATTTATATAATTGATATAAATCAAAACATCGTGTTATTTCTGATTAATTTTTCGAATAACTTTATTAAGGTGTTGAGAACCTTTGGTGGCCCCATAGTTTAAGTGTCTTTAAAAAGTACATAGTGAGCAGTGGTCGTTACATACAAACGTTCACCTAAATTGTCCCAGTCAATGGATGAATTTAATGTGTCAATCAATGGCCATAGCCACACTGTTTTGAATTTCATTCTAATTGTGTGTATCCGTCTAAACTATTTTCATACGCCACATTTAATTTCTGTCTAACAAGAAACATGTTTTCTTCATGTCGATTCAATTGTACCGGCTTGCACTGAATGTCTTGTAGCATTTCCATATCATGAGAATGGTTAAATGAATTAATCGAGGGAAGGCATATGGAAATAGTTCATCAGTTCATATGTTTTCCAGGATCTTTTGTAATAAGATAAAGAGGTAACATATACAATATGGTGCAAACGAGTTCGTTTTAAAGAAACAAGATGCATATAAAATTTTACATTGATTTTGAGTAAGACTTACGTTATTCATACATGTATATACATGTAAACATAAAAAGTATATGAAAATCTTTATAAACTATAATAATCGGCTCAATTTTTCATGGTCAACACTTTTTCCAAATATTAAAATAAAACAAAAACAAAACAGAAAACGATTCCCTTCTATAATTCAGATATCATAGTATTTAAAATGATTCGAATACAGAGTGTCATAAACACATATACCAACACGATTGTCATGGTAACAGTCAACAACAATGGGTATTCACTCAATCGTAATCACCCACATTAACCCTTATGAAATATTTTTTAATTCTGTATTACCAAGAAGAAGTGGTATGATTGCCAATATGACGAGTATCCACAAAGTAATAGAAGTGCACAACTGCAGGGCATCGTACGACCATAATGAAGACTAAGTTAAAAATGGTGTTTGGATGAATAAATGTCTATCAAATCATAAACGAGGAAAACCAATTTGTCTGACTGACACTAGAACAATAAAAGAAAACCAGTATTAAGGCAGACATTTACCGACCAGTGATTAATATTTCCATTGGTTTTCCACCTATCAGTAAATCGTTCGAAATTAAATGGGAGAGGGGTTTTGATCGCCAAAAGCTAATTGAACACTGCTTCCTGTACATTTCCTGGTTCATGTAAGGAACTTTGTTATTGGTTACCTTTCTTCATGTTTGATTGTTTAATTTCTGAATATTCCATATGAAGCTTTTCTTTTTGATAGTGGAACTTTGATTTTAAGAATAATTAAATTCTATGTCATGTTTCTTTTTAGAACTGTTATAGCATATCGTGTATACACGTCCATGTGATAAGTATTATATGTTGGCATTCAACTGTCTTGTTGGGTATGCTATTTTTAGAATACTGTCTTAATAAAATATACTACACAATGCATCTCCTTTCATTTATCAGAATCGGTATATTGTGCTTTGTTCAACGGTACTTTCTTCGTTACAGTTCTGCATCACATTTATTTAATAAATTATCCTCAGATCATACTTAACATGATGAGAAAAGAATTACAGCTAAAGATGTTATTCAAATAGAATTATTTATGTTTGACATATGTTGTGCACGATTATACTGTATCTCCTTGATTGAAGCATTAACGCTTATTTTCGTAATAGCGAACTTCCAATAGATTTCTTAAAATTAATGTTGTACAACATACCAATACCTTACTATATATTAATCAGCCTTCACGTTTTCTATACTACAAAACACAACTTACAAGTTAAGATTACTAACTAATCAATGCAATGGCATTGAAACTACTTGTTTATTTACAAAATGAATATGAACATACACATGTTTTGTTTGAGCAACCTGTGATCTGCTGTGATGCTTTCATGGCACAACACAGAGTTCATTTCAATCTGTCAGATGATCAGGTCTTTTTCTATCACGTGTCAATATATATAAAAAAACTGTTAGTCCAGCATAGACTATACCTTTGAATTATAAATTGCAAAACATGATGTGTGCAGATTCATTATCCCTGTATGATAATGATTTAAAATTGCTCACTTGAAATATAAATCAATTTGTTCAAATTCAGCTGCCATTGTAACTGCAATTTAGACGATCTCAAAATATTTTATCTGAATTTACAATTGAAAGGAATGTTGTTAATCGTGCCCGGAAATTTAGAAATGATCCTTGTAAACTTATCGCTCCTTTAAATAACTTATTCTAAAAGGTTACCAATTCAACACTGTAATAAGATCATTGAATATTGTTTTTATTGGTATAAATATTGATTGTGTTATCAGTAAATTAAAAGCTAACTAAATATTACTAGTATGTTATATACATATAAACATTCATGGATCTACAATTTGTCGATAACTGTAACTTGGCATTGCACAAGGTCATGTTTTTCTCTGACTGTTTATGACGTCTTTACACTAAATCTATTGGATGTTTGATGTGTACGGATTGAGATTTTAGTCTTAGAAGCATGATTTTTTTATTAGTTGTTAGTGGCTTCGAACTAGCTTTCAGATAACTGCGAGTACACTCAGATCTGTTCCTAGTGTCTTTTTGTTGTCGGGATGTACAAGTACCCGGCCACGTCCAATTGTATTTTTGTCCATCTGAAGAGTTAAGCCTTTTCCAACTGATTTTTATAGTTCGTTCTTATGTTGTACTGTTATACCCCTGTCCCAGTTTAGGGGAGGGTTGGGATCCCGCTAACATGTTTAACTCCGCCACATTATTTATGTATGTGCCTGTCCCAAATCAGGATCCTCTAATTCAGTGGTTGTCGTTTGTTATGTGTTACATATTTGTTTTTCGTTCATTTTTTATATAAATAAGGCCGTTAGTTTTCTCGTTTGAATTGGTTTACATTATCATATCGGGGCCTTTTATATCTGACTATGCGTTATGGGCTTTGCTAATTGTTGAAGGCCGTACGATGACCTATAGTTGTTAATGTCTGTGTCATTTTGGTCTCTTATGGACAGTTGTCTCATTGGCAATCATACCACATCTTCTTTTTTATATGTTTTTTTTTAAATATGATCCTTTCAAAATATGAAAATTTGGAAAAGGAAATAATTTACTTTTTCCTCGATTTCAATGCGTAGATTATAATAAATTTAAAATAGTATAGTACATGAATGAGCTATGTTTCGGTAAAGTACGAAAACAGATCCTTACATTTTTTTGATGCATACTCGTAGCAGATTGCATTTTAACAAATATATTACGATATTGTGCGGGGTGGAATATTGTGAAAGAGAATATATATCTCTATAAAATGCTTTTGAACACAATAATAGTCATAAAGAAATTAGTTGTATAATGTTGTTTGTTTGTTTATTTTTATTTATTTGCCTCGGTTTTGTCTGTGTTTACTTGAGATATTGGTTTTGATTACCTGCTGGGTGTCATCTTCCCTTTCTCCTATATATTACACTTTTTGTGTATATATAGATATACATTTATTAATAACTATTACAAATTTTGTATAACCTTTTGTCGTCTTAATTATGATGAATTTGATTTCGACAGCATAATACATAAAACACAAATTTATAGTTGATTAGTTATCCTTCATTGTCGGGTTCCATGGCCTGCATAACATGTTCCCATAGTCAATATCTGAAAGTGCACTGTTGACTGTTTAAAATTTGCATAATGTTTTACAGGTAATTATGGTATCGCTAGTTCTTGAACCTATAAATGCTAGGATAATTGTGTTGTTCCCAATTATAACGTTTCGAAACTACATCTTACATCACGTTTCACTCAATTTCTTTTGTTCGTACCCGCGGAACGCCTACGATGCATACGTACCAATCCTTAGAGGAAACCGTTTGACGCAAACATCCGAAAGTAATTTGAGCAGTTATATCAGTTCCGGTTTTAAAAATTTAACTGTTTTTCGTCATTTTTCAGTTTCAAATAGGACGTCACTTGGCGTAGAGGTTTAAACGTATTCGGATGTGTCTACTTTTGTGTTTCAAATGTCTGGTTATGTAAATGTATTTCAGTTGTTTCCTGTAATTAGTTAATACTTCAGCTTTATCATGTACATCTTTTGAATATTCATTTTATTAAATTTACTGTTTGCAAAAGTATAAATTACTCTAAATTATAGGGATTTTCTGGTAACTTAACGGAAAACCCTTGCCGTTTTTGGCACAACCTTTTTGATCTTTTGGTCCTCGATGCTGTTTAACTTTGTACTCGTTTCGGCTTTCAAACTTTTGTATCTGTGCGTCACACATAGGTCTTGTGTGGACAAAATACACTTCTGGCGTATTAAAATTTTAAACTTGTTGCCTTTTGTTGGCTGTTGTTCGTGTGATTCTTTGTCAATTGTGTTCTCCAATTTATTTATATTGTAGTCCTGTGTTGTCATTTTGATGTTATATTTCATATGGCCATAAAAGTGCGAGGTTTGGCATGCCACAAAACCAGGTTCAACCCACCATTTTTTCCTTTAAAAATGCCCTGTACCAAGTCAGGAATATGGTCATTGTTATATTATAGTTCGTTTCTGTGTGTATTACATTATAACGTTGTGTCGTTTGTTTTCTCTTATTTTTGAGTGTAAATTCACATTGCGATAAGACGTGTCACGGTACTTGTCTATCCCAAATTCATGTATTTGGTTTTGATGTTATATATATATGTTATATTTGTTATTCTCGTGGGATTTTGTCTATATGTGTTACATTTTAGTGTTATGTCGTTGTTCTCCTCTTATATTTAATGCGTTTCCCTCGGTTTTAGTTTGTTATCCCGATTTTGTTTTTTGTCCATGGATTTATGAGTTTTGAACAGCGGTATACTACTGTTGCCTTTATTTACTAAAAGGTAAACTGAAAATAAAAGTGGGTAATTGGTACGTCTATAAAGACGGGAAATGTAGAAATAAAGCTATCAGTACTCTTAGTATACCTAAACATTTAATGAAATTAGTACACCATTCCTTAGGTAATTTTCACGGTACAAAACCGAGATAGTCCCAAGTCACTTTACTGGAGACCAAATAAATCCCTAGCACTTTAGTTTTTTACCTTGCCATTTTATTACTGTATTTCCTGTGCTATTCATGTATTCATTCTATAAAGTTAAATTGGCAATTTAGAAAATTATGTTTAAATCGTTGTTGATATCCCTTCCTTACATGCATGGTCATGCACTTTAATGTGTAGTTTTGTAGCATGATCTTATAAATTATATAATCGGAAGAACTGACAATCGGATGACCGCAAGTTTCTATGCCAACATACATAGAAACGAACTATTTGATAACAACTGCCATGTTTCTGACTTTTAACAGGACATTTTAAGAAAAAAGGTGGGTTGAACCTGGTTTAATGGATGACCAAACCTCTCTGTATAACAGTCATATATTCGCAGATATCATGGGATATTCTTTGGCGTTCTTTAACACAAGTTTTCGGTATTCATGATTTGTTACTGGTATATATATAAATATAATTTTTTTCTGTGACTGTATATTACATTAATTTGTAGGATCCTTTACTATAGATAATTTAGCTGATCTGTAACAATAACATCTCATGCCTTATATATCATGTACTGTAGTACGCCGCTAGATAAAAACTGACGAGGAAAGGTAACACACGGCCAGCGAAAGCACTTTTTTGAGAGCCCTGGTGGTCGTGTGGTCGAGGGAAGAACCACAAATTTGCAAAAGCAAATTTACAGATCTAACATTGTTGGGTTGATGTTTAGACGAGTTATATATATATATATACATAAGTACGTCTGAGTCAGTGACAACTCTACAACAGATGTATCCATCGGATCACCATCAATGATGGTGATACATGACTGTGTACATAATGTATATACAACTCGTCTAAACATCAACCCAACAATGTTAGATCTGTAAATTTGCTTTCGCTAATTTTTGGTTCTTCCCTCGCCGGGATTCGAACCCATGCTACTGTGATATCGTGACACCAAATCGCCTGCACTGCAGCCGTCCCGCTAGACCACACGACCACCTGGGCTCTCAAAAAAAGAGCTTTCACTGGCCGTGTGTTACCTTTCCTCGTCAGTTTTAATCTAGCGACGTACTACAGTACATGATATATAAGACATGAAGATGTTATTGTTACAGATCAGCTGAATTATCTAGAGTAAAGGATCCTACAAATTAATGTAATATACAGTCACAGAAAATAATTATATTTATAAGTACGTCTGAGTCAGTGACAACTCTACAACAGATGTATCCATCGGATCGCCATCAATGATGGTGATACATGGCTGTGTACATAATGTATATACAACTCGTCTAAACATCAACCCAACAATGTTAGATCTGTAAATTTGCTTTCGCTAATTTTTGGTTCTTCCCTCGCCGGGATTCGAACCCATGCTACTGTGATATCGTGACACCAAATCGCCTGCACTGCAGCCGTCCCGCTAGACCACACGACCACCTGGGCTCTCAAAAAAAGAGCTTTCACTGGCCGTGTGTTACCTTTCCTCGTCAGTTTTAATCTAGCGACGTACTACAGTACATGATATATAAGACATGAAGATGTTATTGTTACAGATCAGCTGAATTATCTATAGTAAAGGATCCTACAAATTAATGTAATATACAGTCACAGAAAATAATTATATTTATAAGTACGTCTGAGTCAGTGACAACTCTACAACAGATGTATCCATCGGATCGCCATCAATGATGGTGATACATGGCTGTGTACTTAATGTATATACAACTCGTCTAAACATCAACCCAACAATGTTAGATCTGTAAATTTGCTTTCGCAAATTTTTGGTTCTTCCCTCGCCTGGATTCGAACCCATGCTACTGTGATATCGTGACACCAAATCGCCTGCACTGCAGCCGTCCTGCTAGACGTAGGACTCTAAAGTGCGATGGAGACGCTAAAGTACGATGGTCACGCTAAAGTGCGATGGTCTTCACTAAAGAACGATGCCTACACACGCTAAAGTGCGATGGTCCGCGAAAGTATAGACGTAGTAAACGTTCTGTTGATTATGACGTGAACAGTCGTTTATAAATACAAGAAAAAATGAACATGCGAATAAATATAGACTATTTGATTAACAACTTTAGACCAAATGTCCATGACTTACTTAATATAAAACCTAACCGTGCTTTGTCGGCTGAGGCAAATGTGTTTTTTTCCCCGGGTGATGCTGGAAGAAGGACTTGTGTCCTGAAGTCGACCATTTTACTATATCCCAAATTCATGTATTTGGTTTTGATGTTATATTTGTTATTCTCGTGGGATTTTGTCTGCTGCTTGGTCAGTTTCTGTGTGTGTTACATTTTAGTGTTGTGTCGTTGTTCTCCTCTTATATTTAATGCGTTTCCCTCGGTTTAAGTTTGTTACCCCGATTTTGTTTTTTGCCCATGGATTTATGAGTTTTAAACAGCGGTATACTACTGTTGCCTTTATTTACTATATAGATATAAAAGTATACGCATAAGTATCCTTTATCTTGTTTCTATTAGAAGCTAACGGATATTGAAATCATTTTTTATGTTGCAGTTTACTTTGCGGTCCCCGTTAGAATATTGCCGATTTTATTGAAAATTAAAGTCGGTAAAATATAAGGTACATGTTTTTATGCGTAAATCATAAATTGTCCGCTAAAACATTATTTTGTACATTGTAGGAAAATAAAAACTCGCTGCGAAATGGAGAAAGCTCGGAGAACATTGCATTTCTCTCTCTTTTAAATAAAGATTTAAACTATTAAATGTTACACATACACAATGAACGAATTTTGTATTTGTAACTTACGATGACGACTTTAAAGGGAGAAGTTCACATGAGGGATAGACTACATGTGAACTGCAAGCTACACTTATTATCAAAATATTTGATACGCCCGAATTTAAAAAATTATACACAGGATATATAGATTTTTGTCACACCAAAATTACCATTTTTACAATTTTTACGTGGTCAGTCTATTATATTTTGAAACAATCACTTAAGCTTATCGGTAATTATAAAGCCTTTCACATATGTTATAAAACATTATCATACTAGCTTTTGCAAAACGAGACTTTTTATTAACATCCGTGTTCTTTAACATTTTAAGCCTTATAATATTACCCTTTTAGGCCATCGCACTTTCGCGTGATATTCCATCGTACTTTATCAAACAAACAACCATCGCACTTTAGCGTAATACACCATCGTACTTTAGCGTAGACCATCGCACTTTAGAGTACCATAGCACTTTGGACTCCTACATATATATTACTCACGACAAAACAATTTAATATCTATGTTCTTAAAAGATGTTTGCATGAGTATTTATTGAAGATATCTAATCATAACAAACAATATAATAAATGCTATTTTGCATTCGATAATATCCGCGTATTTATACGAAATACGGTCGTTTATCAGTCAAAAGCTCAAGAAATTTCTGCGGCAAAAGGTCATATCAGATGTAAAAATAATATATTTTGAAAAATGCACAATAAAAGCAGTGCTTTAAAATATAATGATACGATATCGATAACAACAATAAATGACGTCAAAACTTCAACAAAATTGTGCATAGTTCTATTTATAAACATGACTATGTTTTATTCGATAGTGCATTTGTTTTTTCATACATAATTATGCTTTATTCATAATATGTTCAAGGTGGGAATGGTTTTTTTTTGTATACATGTTTTTATAAATGACCGCTCTCGTTAAAAAAAAATCGGTCTCTCTATTCCTTATAACTATTATACAAAAAAAGGATATTAGCATCAATTACCAAAACTTTCAGACTGTATGCTATTATATATAAAATTCCGCGTGAAGCCAAGGAACAATATTTTATTGAACTTTATAAGCCCACACTAAATAGGAAGTGAAATTCGGTCCGTTAATAAAATTCCGTAAGATATATACAACTACCGCATGACGTTACTATAACGTAACGTCACAAGTCGTTACTATAACGTAACGTCACAAGTCGTTACTATTAACGATAACAATTCTGTCTGATGAACCGCTGGAGATGCGGTGAAAGCGCTAACAGAAACAATGTTCGATTTATGATGTGATTTTTTGTGTTTTTTACTTTTAAATTATATATATATATATATATATTTGAGATAATATATATAAAAAAGGTCATGGGAAAAACAAAAAATCATGTCTTTAGAATCTGCATTTTTATGGCACAAAACAAAGAACAAACATCGAGGAATGACAGAAAGTTAAATCACAACAATACTGAACTCCGAGGAAAATTCAAAACGGAAAGTCCCCAATCAAATGACAAAATCAAATGATAAAACACAACAAACGAATGGACAACAACTGTCATATTCCTGACTTGGTACAGGCATTTTCAAATAAAAACATCAATGCATGTCGTGCTATATTCATTAAACACTAAAACGTCACTCGTGCATAAAACCTATATTAATCTCACACGAATTGTTGATAACGAGGTTTATAATAAAGATATAATTGCAAAACATGTTAAAATTATTATTTCCTTAATCAAAGGAAAAAATTGGTATTCCAGAACATATAAAAAAAAAATTATATATGATTTCATCATTAATTTGATAAATCAAAAAATTGATACTTAAGTCGATGATATGATTGAATAATTAAATTACATCAGAAATATAATATGACTAAAATATTTTTTTGGAAAATAAGTATAATTGTGTCTGATTTCTACGATTATTTATGGTATTTGACTTTTAATAAAATAATATCATAAAACTGCAAATCGTTGATAAGATACCTTTTTATAGATATGAATATTTTACAAATTAACTTCTTTTGTTAATTCTGTTATCAAAAGATCTATTTTGGTTTTGATTTTATGCAATTATTGTTAATTAGAAAATAATAACATCCAAAATCATAAACTTACAAGTCTTCCGATTTCATAAGTAGGATGATCGTAGCTTTTTGTTTACCCCGATACACTATTGCAAAACTCCTCACAGAGCATAAATTTGTGATTGGAAACACCTAGATTATATTGATCAATAGCAAAGAGTATAGGTTAGGGAGAAAGAGTCAGGAGGATCTACAGTACTCACAAACATGTTGTTAATTGATGTCTGTCAATGTTGTTTTTCGTTCATTTTTGTGGATAAATGTGTACATAGGAATAAAATTGAGAATGGAAATGGGAAATGTGTCAAAGAGACAACAACCCGACCATAGAAGAACAGACAACAGCAGAAGGTCACCAACGGGTCTTCAATCCAGCGAAAAATTCCCGCACCCGGAGGCGTCCTTCAGCTTGCCCCTAAACAATATATATATACTAGTTCAGTGATAATGAACGCCATACTAAAATAGATCGATTATTTATATTTTTAAGGGAAGAATTAGAAGCAACAGTGGTAAGATAAAAGAGGGACGAAAGATACCAGAGGGATAGTCAAACTCTATATCTATACTAGTAAAACCATTTGAAAAAGACCAATCAAACGAATCGTTGCATACAAAGAGAAACACCATTTGTTCGACAAAAGAATGTGAAGGCCTATTCTGAGTTTTATTTTCATCGATAGCTCAAGTGTCTAAAGAAAGTCTGGAAGCACGAGACACAGATAAAACTATATATTCTATGTCGTTTTAAATTCGGTTAGATCTTAATCAGCACACAATCAGCTAGGGTATGTCTTTACCGTAAAAAGCACAATTTTTAGATACATGTTTTGCTACGGTGCTGCCTTTGTGTATAGAAAGAGGACTCCAGGAGCATTTATATCTTCTTTTTTTTAAGTTTCTGATGTTCTAATAATTAGCACTTATGTTTTGCGCATACTGATCATGAAGCTTTAGGTGACAATTGTTTTAGTTGCTTATAATTGTCTTTAATCCCATAAGAACAATCTATTTGCATCTGCTATATAATCAAGACAAGAGTGCACATTCTGAAATGTCTCGCCTTCTTAACTAATCATTGATATTATGTTGATGGTCCTAAATTATAAAGCTTTTTTAAAACGGTCACATAAACTCAACATTAACCAAGAACACTTAACATTGGTCAATCATTCCATACACCAAATATAGTAGATCTATTGCATATAGTATAAGAAAAACGGACCAAAACACAAAATTTTAACTATAGCCACTGGACCACGAAAATGAGGTCAAGGCCAGATGACACCTGCCAGTTGGACATGTACACCTTACAGTCCTTCCATACACCGAATATACTAGACCTTTTGCTTATAGTATCTGAGATATGGACTTGACCACCAAAACTTAACCTTGTTCACTGATCCATGAAATGAGGTCGAGGTCAAGTGAAAACTGTCTGACTGGCATGAGGACCTTGCAAGGTACGCACGTACCAAATATAGTTATCCTATTACTTATAATAAGAGAGAATTTAACATTACAAAAATTCTTGAATTTTTTTCAAGTAGTCACTGAACCATGAAAATGAGGTCAAGGACATTGGACATGTGACTGACGGAAACTTCGTAACATGAGGCATCTATATACAAAGAATGAAGCATCCAGGTCTAACACCTTCCAAAATATAAAGCTTTTAAGAAGTTAGCTAACGCCGCCGCCGCCGGATCACTATCCCTATGTCGAGCTTTCTGCAACAAAAGTTGCAGGCTCGACAAAAACGTCTGAAATAGTATCTTTTGTCTTGGTTTACATAAACTAATAGTCAACGATCACCAGCATCGCTCAGGGCGAAAGTCTCTTGCGCTGGTCTCTGAAAAAATATCAGGGACCAAATTACCAGCAAACACATATCTCGCAGCCAAACCAACCGTGTCGACCGATTGGAATTTGAAAGGACGACAGGTCTTTGTATTAAAGAAGAAAAGAATTGACAGAATGGCGTAAAACAGTTTTTCAGTATCAAACATATACGCTAAGAAACATTTGACCAATGAAGCTGTAACCTCTTTCGTTTATTCCTGCTGAAATAAGCCATTTACAGATTAATATCAGATCCTCTGTTAACATTGAAAGAGAATTAATACGATAATTTAGAGATTATTTTCAATAATGGTGCTTATAATTGACGGGAAAATATTTGATATTCATTTTGTGGTTAGTGTTGAACAATCATTATGTCGTTCGATGACCATAGTGATATTTACGTTTTTTTTTTATTTGGATAGGTTTTCATTTCAGAGCCATGACGAAAATCCAGGACACCAATTAAATAACATGCATGGTGTTTGTTTTATAATAACGTTTTCATGATAAAAAATAATGCACAGTCTCTTATGAAGGAAAGGAAATTGGGATGTCTGTAAATGTAACATTTGATAAAAACTATTAAACAATAATTATATGTAAATACAGTAATTATATATAACTATAAAATGTCGACGTCTCTCAAATTATCTAAAAAAACATTTTGGTTGCGTATTATACTGTAACTTGTGTATGGTTGTGTGCCAGTTATGTTGAAATCTAATAATGATTCCTTGAAACTTCATAGTAAATTCAAAGTGCTCGCTATTAATAGATAATCTGCTAAGTAGTACACATATGTGTATCCATTGAAATACGAGGAGACTGGTGTGAAGGGTAAGTTTTATTCAAATTCTTCTTTCAAGTCAATAGTTATCAAAGGTACCAGGATTATAATTTAGAATGCCAGTCGCGCGTTTCGTTTATATAAGACTCATCAGTGACATTCAAATCAAAATGTTTATAAACTATACAAGTACAAAGTTGAAGAGCATTGAGGATCTAAAATTCCATAAAGTTGTGCCAAATACGGCTAAGGTAATTTATGCTTGTGATAAGAAAATCCTTAGTTTTTCGAAAAATTCAAAGTTTTGTAAACAGGAAATTTATAAAAATAACCACATTATTGATATTCATGTCAACACCTAAGTGTTGACTTCTAGGCTGGTAATACCCTCGGTGACGAAACGTCCACCAGAAGTACGTGGCATCGACCCAGTGGTGTAGATAGTTATCAAAGGTACCAGGATTATAATTTAGTACGCCAGACGCGCGTTTCGTCTATATAAGACTCATCAGTGGCGCTCAAATCAAAATATTTATAAAGCCAAACAAGTACAAAGTTGAAGAGCATTGAGGATCTAAAATTCCAAAAAGTTGTGCCAAATACGGCTAAGGTATTCTATGCCTGGGATAAGAAAATCCTTAGTTTTTCGAAAAATTCAAAGTTTTGAAAACAGGAAATTCATAAAAATGACCATAAGTCACTATTGATATTCATGTCAACACCGAAGTGTTTGGATTTTTTTTTATAGCGACAGACGTAATGCAGTAAGCAAGTTTGAACGGTAGTTAAGGTCACATAAAATGTCATTCGAACATTATTATGTCTTCCCGACACATTTATTTCTTAGAAATTTAATTTCAAAAGATCAACAAAGCAAAATATTTTTATTTTCAAACCATTTCCTGTTTATTTGCGAATTGAAAAAAACCATTTCAAATATTTGACCGATCATCAACGACAGTGACGTAGGAACTGAAAATAGGCAAATATTGCAGTTATAATTAGTTACACGATTATCAAGTGTGCAACAAGACAGTAAACAAAAGATTTTTTTTATTTATCTATATTAGATACACAATTAAGTCAAACATGAATACGTTAGTTTTTCCCCCCGTTCTGCTGTACCGTATGTATCGGACGTCGATCGAAACTAAAACTCAATTAGTGAGACAGAAATATAGAAACCATGAAACAGGAAAACGATGAAAAGAATAAATAGTGTGATTGAAATTTGTTGTTATTTAGATATAACTTCGTAGAATGTTAGTATTTTGTGATCTACTATTCCAATTACTTTGGTTTATCAAAATTTTGCCTGTGAGCGACATTATTAAGGTCATAATGTCACATAACCATAGGCAATGATAGGTTTACAGCAGGTCGAGGAGTTCAAAATAGAAAATTTATAGAAATCATTCAATTTCTTTTCAAAGCCTCATTGAATAGATAGACCGATGCATAATTTTCCTATACATGTGGGCCTTAGACTTTTGATGATTACACTCGTAACGTACAGTTTAATAAAACAATGTTTACATTTTTAGGTTTTTAACAATTGTTTTGGTAAAATGATTTTCAACTTTTACAAACCAACGGTTAACTACGGAAGCTGGGCTGACAGATTTAGCAGTACTTGGACTTTTCTACTTCTGTTGATACTAGCACTTCTGACTGTTTGGCGTCATTACAGAGGACCAAACTTTATTTGCAAAACACCACCCGAATTTCCACGACATTGGAACGACTTTATTGACGAATCATGTTGGTTATCCAGACAAATTATACCTTCAGTAGATATTCTTGAAGTAATGGATTACAAGGACAGTGCAAACGAAGACGGCACACGAACTCTGTACCAGTGGCTTCCTTTAATTTTATTCTTTCAGGCACTTTTGTTTTTGTTACCCGACATCATTTTAAGGATTTGTGAGTCAAGTTTTGGGTTTGGATGCCAGAAGCTTTCAAAAATGATACAAGACTACAGGCAATATTCTGCAGACGACCGAAAATATTTTGCAATAGAGATAGGTTCATATCTTCATCAAGAGTTTAGTGAACGTTTGCTTAGGGTCCTACCTTTTGGTTTTTTAACAGTATTACTAGCATTTGTGAAATTGTTGTTTTTCGTCAATGCAGCTACACAGTTGATCATTCTAGAAGGATATTTATCACCCCAAAATGTCACTTCTTATGGCCATTATGTGTTTGAAAGTATAATCAACACAAATTATTCAACAATAGCGTATTCGCCTGTATTTCCACGAGAGGTATTGTGTGACCGTAAATTCATTCAAGTGTCGAATGTGCAGTCGTACCAGTTTCAGTGTCTAGTACCGGTCAACGAATTTAACGAACAAATCTGTTTTTTTGTTTGGATCTGGCTTCTAGTAGTTTGTATAGCGGCCGGTACCAGTGGGATGTTGTTCCTTGTAAAGTCATTATTACCTATGGTGAGACAAAGGTATGATATAACTTTCGCTTTGTTATTATTTTTCATCCAATGAAACGTGAAAAGGGTAAAATGTTTCGTTCGCTTGTCTGTCGCCTTTTAGTCAAGGTTAATTGTGTCCTAAGTGGTTTATTTTGGCAACGAAATTTAAAAATGTCACAATTCCACATTAAATGCATTTTTTTACTACTGTATATCAGACAAATGTCTCAAAACGGTCATTTTGTCTCTTGTGAAGAGTTGTGTCATTGACAATCATACGACGTGTAAACATTACAGAACATTAACGTACAAATCATAAGGGCTATTCGTCCTGAATATAAATGAAAATCGTCCACACTTGAACAACTGCGCGTGCTACCGTTAACAATTAAAGACTCTAACTACATAAATATATCAACGAATCTCATTATCTAGATACACCTTTCATTCCTTAACCTTTTTGCGATGAGTTTTACCTGATTCACACTGCAGTTGGAAGAGAGTTTCAGAATTTCGTAACATGAAACTCTTGTACATTTATCATAATCAATTTTTTTTTAATTTTCCACGCTATCAACATTTTTTTTTAAATCTGGATTCAGAATATTGTTTTTTGTCATCTTGGGGATCAGATTTTCAATAAGGAATAAAATATCCTCCCACATGAAGTTAAATGGTCGTTCACTTTCACATATTTATGAATATTATTTCAGATACATTAAAAAGTACCTGAGTATGTCAAATATTTCTGTCACGTCAGCTGAGGTCAGTTCTTTCAGTGGTACTACGATAGGGCAAGATGGTGTGATGGTTTTAAAAATGATAGGCGATATATCATCTGATATCTTGGTGAAAGACATTGTCATTCAAATCTGGAATATTCATAAATCAAAGGAACTGCAGAATATGGTATCAGTACAGCAAACTCCTTCGTTTCAAGAACAAATGACCGGAAGTGCTTCAGGTGGTCAACACGTGACCAACTTAACACCTGCTGCTTCTCCTGAAATGATTGAGATGGAAAAAACTGGCGTGTAACCATTTTATAATCAACAAACAGTATCCACCTTTATTGGTTCAAAACTCATTCACATAAAAAGTATATATTGATGTTTATATATATATAAGCATGCATTTTTTAACATATATATCCGGATCTGGTGTACTAAAAAAATATTTACACCGTATGTTTGTGGCATAACATCGTGGCCACAAGTTAATTTTTTTTCTGTTTAGTATTAAATTTATATTAAGATCCATTTTGTTACATCTTGTGATCAATTTTATTTGCCAATAACCAATGGCAGTCAGCAGGGTTAAAGAACATCAGTTGTTCGACCTGTTAGTCAAATGCGTTTTGTTTAAATATACTTCTTCACTTTTTTGGTCTTTGGGAAAATGTTGTTTGTGCTGTTTTTAGACCCTTCTACAACGAAATTTGTTTTATATGCACACGTATAAAAATTGCGGTTTTTATCCAACGCAATCATAGGTTTGAACGTAGTTTTCAATTTAGACTCGTATATATATTAGACGAGTTGTATATATATATATTATATCATTCAACGCGTTGAGGCTAATATTATATTGGAGAGCAAACACGACTTACTTATTTTATATCAACTTTTGACTTTTTAATTGTAATTATTTATAACTTACTTGTTTTATATAACCGTTTATTCTTTTTCATTGTACTTTGTTTTCTTTTTATAGAAAATATATTATTTTTCTCAATTGTTTGTTTTTGTTGAAAAAACATAAACTGACAATACTTATATATTGTTGTCGTGGCTTAATTACAATTAGCGTTGATGTGTTATCTGCTGATGTGATTATTTAGGTATTGCAAGACACTATATGTTTGCCTTTCACATTACGTCAGCCCTGGAATCTTTTTTTAAGTTGCAATCTACGTTTACACTCTATCAGTAAATCTGGTTGCAATTGTTTGTCAATTACAACAGAAACTTTTTGCTTTTCGTTTCTTGAAATCTGCATTTTATACTAAGCTGAACAACATAAAAAAATGTATACACTTTGAAAAATTGTAGTAAGAAGAAGCATGGTATAAGACAGATGTAATGATGTAATTATCTTAATAGAGATTTCCAATAAAATGACTTTACTCGACATAACCGACCTAACTCAACGTATTTCGTCCTACTGCATTGAAGCATGAAGGAGGGGAGCATACAATGCATGCATGTTTTGCTCTTTGAACACGCATTGTTTGCTGGAATATACCTTCAGTAAAACTCAACCCCAACTAATTTTTTTACTCTTTAAGTATTTTGTCATTAAACTTTGAATGATTTTATTGACACAAATAATATAATGGAACAATTATATTAGCAACTTGTAATCAAACACACCCATTATTTCTTGTCATTTCACTTGACCCATATTTTAGTTCTTCTCAAATTATGAATTTCAAAAAACTACCAAGACGAAATTTAGCATGCTAATATTAAAATAACGAATTCCGAAGCGAGAAGGTTGCCTTTTTATTGTTTTAAAAAGATTAAACGTTGAAAGTAGATTCCAACACACCCGAATGTAAAAGGTGTACTCGACTTTTAAAACAAAATAGTATTTTTCTATAATTTAATTGAAGATAATTTGATGTGGGCAGAAATTCATATCAATGATATATTTTTCATAAGTACTTTTTCGTCTTTACCTATACCAAATTATGGGGCAAGGTTTTTGTTTAAGTATACCTAAACTTTCATCCGAGGATACAGGGGTAGATGGCGTACTCCCCCTTTTCGATGCCTAAATAAGTTTTAAAATCTCATGTTTTCCACAATATCATTTTTAGCGTATAATTGTTTTTTGCATCGCTCCGCTCGTCAGTATAAATTCAATTATCGAAAACTACACCCTCTTTCAAATATCTTGGATCCGGCCATAACCAAAACTGTATTGCACGAAAAAAAAACTTATAAATGATTGTCGTTTGACTTTGATAAATACTTTTTAAAAACAACAATGTCTGAACATTAGGCATCTCGAATGTGATTTAACAGAATAAGAATACATACTGAATTGGATTTTTTCCCGTGATTTAGTAGCTCACTGAACACAGAAATGTGATACTTACGTGTAATCTAATGGACACATGGGCACTACATAAAATCTATACAGTTATGACCACTAATGGTCCTACAGATACTCTGTACTTTTGACATGACAAAAGGTCTCGCTTTTCTAGACTGTCTATGAATTTTTTTATTCTTAATTTGTGATGTACAAAAAACAAGGTGTAGTATGATTGTCAATGAGACAACTCTTTACAAGAGACCAAAATGACACAGAAATTTTAACAACTTTAGTCCAACGAAGGGCTTTCAACAATGTAGTCAGCTATAAGAGGCTCCAAAATGACAAATGTAAAACAACTAAAACTAACAGACAAATTAATAGTAAAAAAAATCAACGAAAACACAACAACAAACGATAAGCACTGAAATAAAAGCTTCTGACGTTGGACAGTCACATTCGTAACAAAATAAGAAATGGCTAGCTGTTTTTATGCTTCGTTTCAGTCTCACGAGTCAATCCCTTTCTATCTGTTTTAATTGTGACATGATCATTTGATAAACATACTTCTATGATCTCCATTGGCTTTAACTTGGATATTTATAAAAACTATGTATCATAGAGATGCATGCGTAAAATAAGTTCTCGACATAAACTGGCTAAATGTAAGATAAGAATTAAGCCTCACGTTATACTTACGACGAAGAAGCCTCAAGCTATATATTATACATGTACTTACGACGAAGATTAGGCCTCAAGCTATAGTACTTATGATGATGATGATACTGATGTATGTCTTATATTCAGCGACAAATATTACATATATACTGAGGATGATGAAAATTAATTATAATGATGAATACATATACCTTTTTAAACATGCCCGACAATTAAGAGTCGCATTTTCATATGCTAGGTAACAAGAGAGCGTAACCACTATAAAGAAACACTTGTCTTTCTACGAGTAAACCAATACCTGCTCTTGCTCGTGAATCATGATTGGTGGAGAAGCCGAAAAATACAGTGTTAAAGTCATTCGATCAGGGGGTCCAACAAAATAATTGAATTTGTATTCGAGGCTATCCTGCTACCAGTCAATCCCATATACAAGTATATAATTATGAATATAAAATGTTTTTTTTTTTTTTAAATGATACTTAATAAAGTATAATGCAGTCGCAGTTATCAACTTTAACAGAAACACGTTCTGATTAACACTTTGAGTTCATTTTTTTCAGTAATTACGACAAAATCTATGTAAATTAATACCCACGGAAATTAAATATTATAAAACATTAAAAATCGAAAAGAAGAATCTATCTGAAAACGACAAACAAAATCAATACAAATATCAAGTAATAAAAGGTTCATTAAATTTTACAAAGTATATCTGATAATCAAAGTCATTGTCAAAACCTAAACGACAACTCAAATGAATCGTATGATAGGTAAAGATACGTATATATACGTGGTCGTATGACAGTGAAGTTTAGGCGGGATTCTCAATAATCACGTGATATCTAAAAATCATGATTTCTTTCGTTTTTCATCATCTTAGAAATATTTGATATTGATAAAATTTATTATGAATGGGTTTCATAGTTTAGGAATACTTAGTTAAAACTTGAAAAACGCATTTAACAAAATTAATTGGTTAGCAATAACCGGTCCCGTTACGTGCGTATGTCGAGTTAGGTACGTATGTCATTTTATTGGACATCTCTAATAGTACCGATCAATGTTTCATATTAAACATAAGCAGACACTCAAATATGTAAAAGATTGACTTCTATAGGGAAAATACTGTATACATAGATCTGCGGCTTTTATCTGCTATCAGGCTATCGTTTGTGTGTGTTAGTTACATTGTAGTGTTGTGTCGTTGCTCTCCTCTTATATTTATGCGTTTCCCTCAGTTTTAGTTTGTTATCCCGATTTTGTTTTTTGTCCATGGATTTATGAGTTTGAACAGCGGTATACTACTGTTGCCTTTATATAACACTACAGTTGTGTACACTGCTTTATCATGACTAACTTCAATCTCCTCTTGCAATGGAAATTTGAACTTTTCAGTTCACACGCTGAAATACCGACCATGCAAGATCTTCATGGCTAGTTTGGTTCGTACACGCTGAAATGTCTCACCTAATTTACTGACCATTAATATCATGTTGATAGTAAAAATAAAGTTTTATTTAAAGTATCGCATTCACTCATCATGATCCAAGAAATTGAGGTCAATGTTAGATAAGCCCAGCTTGTAATACATATGACACCTTACAATAATGTCATACACCGAATAAAATTAACCTATTACGTTTAGTTAATACAAGAAACAGACCAAACAATGAAAACTCTTCATTAACCAATGAACCATGAAAATGAGATCAAGGTCGGGTAGTACCTGCTAGACAGACATATAAACCTTATGGTCATTCAAAATGTTACAACTGAACCATGAACATTAGGCCATGGTCTAATTCAGGGGACACCTGCAAGTTGAACATGTACTGTAACTCCTTACAATCGTTCCTACACCAAATAAAGCAGATATATTGCTTCTAGAATCTGTGATATGGACTTGACCATGCACGAAAATGACCTTGTTCCCTGATTAATTAGATGAGGTCAAGGTCAAGTGAAAACTGTTTAATATGCACGAGGACCTTGCAAGGTAGGCACATACAAAATACAGAATAGAATAGAAAGGGAAATTTAATTTTAAGTCGGGGTTACATGAACATTATAAACATAACCGACATTAATAACGATAGCAACCCATACAATATTATTATTGAACATATAAAACATACATTATACATACAAAGTAAGACAGCTATATTGCATATATGCGAAAATTTTCATATAGAAGCAGCTCATTCCAGCGTGTAGCTCTAGCATAATACCTAAATGAATGAAGTCCAAATTGTGTTGTTCTCACCTGTAGTACTTCAACAGTCTATTGCTTTCTAAACGAGTATAAAGGCACATTTTTAAAATTAATAATATCATGGAGATAAACTGGTAACTCTTTGTCTACTGGCCGGACCAGTGAGTGTAACCAAGATGACTGGGTTCAAGTAAAGATAAAACAATCAGGAGCTGACTTTTATCTCACTAAAAATCCAAATGGTGAAAAACTGAAAATACAACTATAAATACAATTTTACAATGTGTTCAATGATAATTAAAGTCCATTAAAAATACGGATAAACAGTTCATCGCTAATGTAAAGACATGATTTGTAATGTTTTAAATGTAACTCACGCTGTGGTTAGCCACGAATTGTTCCTTTAGACAACGTGTCCGATGAATGTTCCTTGTAGTTGTGCACACGACTCGCTGAGCAGTTTTCGTCACTCAGAAGAGAGGGGAAAGTAACACGGATTCCTACACTGTCCTATATAAACCTCCTAAAACTGGCGCACATAAAGCGATGTACGCAATGAAATGTTAACAATATAAAATGATGATCACATGAAGAATAAATGATGAATGAGTTGTAGAACACTCCCCGTCTGAGGTCTATCTGACATCACTATTCCATTATCAAAAACAAATAAAATGTTAAATATATAACAACAGTCCAAAGCTCCACTTAGAAGTAGTCTAAGGGGAGGCTGGGTATTTCACAACTTCTATTCTAGATAAGGAGGTTTTCCGACGAGATCGCGGCGATCTAAGATCCATTTCCATGGCTGTAGTTCTGATTGAAGAATCTCCTTTCGACACGGATATGCGATCCAACGAGGACGTCCTGCGAGACGGACGCTTTCCTTTACGTTTACGGCATACAGTAAACCATCCGGTGCCATGTTCCTTTTCTCTGTGACTTAAGATGGAATGGTCTATTCTGCTTTCCGCTTGTCCTTGTGTTTCCAAAGCCGAATTGAAATTTTCCTTGGGAAATGAATGTTTTCGGATGCACTTTACTTTGTTGGCATTCACTTTTGGTGGAGCTGCTTCCGAAGTGAACTTTTCGGCTTCTGCAAATCTGACGATTGGAGTCGCTGATTTCGTTTTCAGTTGCCCATGTAAACGGGGATAATGTTTAAACGACTCGGTTTGAATTTCATTTGACTGGGTGTTTTATTACACTCATGTAATTTCTTTGTATGTGGTTTCACAACACTGCAAGTTGGATTTGTTTCCTTTGTAGTGAGTTCAAGGTGAACATGTTGCTTATCGGAGCGTTTTTCTCCAACGATAATCCAACCCAGGTTTAACTTTTGCGCAAATGGAGCCTTTGGGGGTCCTAGACGTTGATCAAGGACATGATGTGCATCTTTAAGGTCTCTTCCAATGAGCAATAGGATTTTGCATTTTCCATCAATCGGGAGAATATGTTTTTGTAGTTCTTGCAAGTGTTGATATTGCAATAAATCCTCAGGTGTAGCAATTTCGTTCCGATTATTGGGAATGTTATCGATTGAATCTAGTATTGTCTTGTACAGACTTCACGACAAAGCCGTTTCCTCGTTTACCGGAAGTAACCTTGCTGCCGGAGCACGTGGATAACAAATAGCCTTTTGTTTCTGCCTGTATGTTGAATAGGCTGAAGAATTCGGGAGCCACGAGAGACCTGTTGCTTTGGTCGTCAATAATTGCATTCATGCGAATTACTTTGTCCTGATTATCTTTGTGAAAGACATTCACAGGAAGTATCTTGGCACAAGATTTACTACTGTTGCCGTCTTTGGAGATATCTATGCAAGTTGAACTAACAGAGGTTAGCTTGGTTTCAGCTAACTCAAGTTGCTCCCCGCCGTCGACTGATCTAGGCGGTGAAGGCGGTGCACCTTTGGGTTGGTACACTCGATGTGTGTGTAATGCGGTGGTGTGTTGTTTACTTCCACATTCATTGCAACTGATACTCGCGTTGCAATCACGACTTCTCTGCATTGTCGAATCACAGCATTTGTAACAAAGATTATTTTGCCTCAACAGTTCCTTGCGTTCCTCTGTAGATTTAGCTCTGAACCCACGACATTCATTTAGAGAATGTTCGGTATTGTGTATTATGCACAGATTTTGTTGCTGTGTAGTCTCTCCAGATGTTTATTCGACCGCTGTCAGTGTCTTGTGAACGTTGATTTTTGTTCCAGGCTGAGGTGTGAACCTTGGCGCAGCACCTTTTGTACTTGGTGTGACTCTTGACCCAAAAATGAATCCAGGATCGTTTTTAATTCTACTGATTTCACTGATAAATGCAGATAACTCTGTAAAAGGAGGAAAGGCAACGTCGTGGTTAGATTTGTATCTAGACCCCATGTAATCCACTTTTCCTGAAGTCCATAGGGTAGTTTTTCAATGGCAGGGTTTATTCCGGTCGGTGAATCAAAATAAGCTAGCAGATATCCCAGCTTGGGGTTTTCCTTGTTGTATTCCATTTCTGATAGAATGTCAGACAGTTCATAGAGATATGCGTTGTCCTTGTTTGTCAATATTGGGAATTTGTCAAGTTTACTCCTGAGAGAGGCTTCCAACATTTCTGGGGCACCATATCGCTCATCTAGTCTTTGCCATAACCTCTGTAGGCCTCTAGTAGGGTTGTTGGCATTTGATGCCCTAATACTTATGGCATGTTTACCAGACTCTGGCCCTAGCCACTTAATTAGTAAGTCTATTTGTTCCGAGTCAGAAACTTGTAAATCGTCTATGACGTTTTTGAAGCTAGATTTCCATGTATGGAAGGATTCTGCCAGGTCATTAAAATTTTTTAGCCTGGAGAATAATAGGTCTTTGCGTAGAAGAAATCTAGTTATCTCCGACGTGGGATTGATTTGTTGCTGGTATGCGACAGGGATCTCTTCTATAACGCCTTGTTTTTGATGTGAAACAGGGATCTCTTCTATAACGTCTTGTTTTGTGCGTAAGACAGGGATCGCTTCTTAAACACCATGTTTGTTGTGTTCAGCAGGGATCTCGTCTGAAAGGCTTAGTTTTTGTAAGCCGGTTACTATTCCCAGATCTGGGATTAAGGTAACTTCCGGTGACTTCGTATCGGAAGGAAAGACAGCAGATGTCTGTGGCGGCAAGTTCAGTGCCACGGATGGCACGAACGCTGGTGCTTCATGACTCAGTTCAATCGTACCAGGACTTTGTCTTATCTTGTGAGTTCCTGTTACTTCCTTTACAGCAGTTAGTGCAGGAAGTTTATTGACGAAATCTTGCACACGCTGGAGCGGGTCTTCCTTTTCGTCAGGAAGATCGCTAACTGCTTGGCTTCCGTCGTCTTCCAGGATACGAGCCTCGGCTTTTGGGGCTGCAGCTTCTCTTTTTGCTTCGAGAATGTTCCCAGCAGCCTTAAGTTTGGCTTTTTCTCGTACCGCACGTGCGGCTTCCCGTTCCATTTGAGTTTTCCTGCAAACGGCCTCCTGTTCTTTTTTAGCTTTGATGTGCT
The DNA here is from genome assembly GCF_963676685.1 of Mytilus edulis. NCBI lineage: Eukaryota > Metazoa > Mollusca > Bivalvia > Mytilida > Mytilidae > Mytilus > Mytilus edulis. The sequence goes on from NC_092345.1 coordinate 24,091,872, forward strand.
CTTCCTCCTGTTCGATTCCTGCTTTCAGGGGAGCAGCCTCAGCAATTTTACGTGTTACCTCTTGTTCCGCTTCGGCTTTTCTTTGTATGGCCTCTTGTTTAGCACGGATGGCTTCTTGTTCTATTTCGGCCTTGATTCCTGTTTGTCTGTATAGTGTCTGTTCATGTAATACGTCTTCCTGCTTTAGGAGGACAGCTTCTTGCTCGGCAAAGGCTATCTTTGATCTAGCGGACTTTGCCTTGGCGCGCTTTCTCCTTTCTAGGCTCGACATGTCAGAGACGTGTGAGCTTCAACTGTGCGAGGTGGTCTTGCCCTTAGATGTCCTCGTTTTTGTTGATTTAGCCCTTCTCAAGGTAAGGCGATGCTCGTGCAAAGTTTCAATTGCTAGGTCAACTTTAGACATTCGGATACCAGTCGAGAATTTGCACGTATCAATGTCTTGAAGGCTGTCTAATGTTTTCGTATTTTTGAGAAATTGCAAGTACTCGTCTGTGAGCCTGCGATAATTAGTACAGGCTTGTACAGTTTTATCTTGTGCAGTTTACAATTGCTGGAGGTCGTTAGGAGGCTTGGTCGTTTCTAATAACCGTGATTCTAGGTTTGACCATAGGGCCTCTAAGTCGTGATAAAACTTGTCACGTTTTTCTATAAAGGCTCCCTGTCCCTTTTTGGTAAGTTCACGCACTCGCCTAGTCTCGGCATTTTCATCTAAATTTGTTGTTTTAGACGGATTTTCTTCTAGTTCTTCAATGACATCTCCCTCCGGGGGCTGAACCTCTTCTTGCTGTTCCGCGTGACTGGGATCCATGATGTAAATCAACTATTTGTAGGCAATGTTTGCTCAACGTTGTTAGTTTGCTGCCTAGGACGCACAAGCTGTGTTGCGTAGTGTCAAGGTAACAGCTACGAACGATGCTCCGTTGTATTTCCTGTACAGGAGATGTGTAGACAAGTTGTTGTCAATTTACTAGCACGAAACGTTGTCATTGAAACTACGTTATTGTTCTGCTGACTGTTGTGGAGTGGCATACGTTATCCAAGAAAAACAACAGGCAAGTTGTAGCTTTTTCACTGTACTGGCCGGACCAGTGAGTGTAACCAAGATGACTGGGTTTAAGTAAAGATACTACCAACCAGGAGCTGACTTTTATTTCACTACCAATCCAAATGGTGAAAAACTGAAAATACAAATATAAATACAATTTTACAATGTGTTCAATGATAATTAAATTCCATTAAAAATACGGATAAACAGTTCATCGCTAATGTAAAGACATGATTTGTAATGTTTTTAATGTAACTCACGCTGTGGTTAGACACAAATTGTTCCTTTGGACAACGTGTCCGATGAATGTTCCTTGTAGTTGTGCACACGACTCGCTGAGCAGTTTTCGTCACTCAGAAGAGAGGGGAAAGTAACACGGATTCCTACACTGTCCTATATAAACCTCCTAAAACTGGCGCACATAAAGCGATGTACGCAATGAAACGTTAACAATATAAAATGATGATCACATGAAGAATAAATGATGAATGAGTTGCAGAACTCTTTGTGTAATATTTAAAAACTTCTATTGTCATCTTTCGTAGACGTCTTATTTTTAAAGGTAAGTTATAGTTCTATCAATCATAAGAGAGAAATCAACATTATAAAAGAAGTGTTTTTCAAGTAGAAACTGAACCATTCAAATGAAATCAAGGACAGTGGACTTATTACAAACGAAACTTCATAACATAATAAAGGCATCTTCTAGTATATACAAAGTTTGAAGTATACAGGTATTCTACCTTCTGAAATATTTAACTCTTTTTTTTTAGTAATTGATTATCAAGCCGATGTTGCCGCCACCGCAGATTTGCCATCCCTGCACGTTTTGTGTCTTCCTGCAACAGTTGCAAAAGGCTCCTCAAAAATCAGCCTTAATCCCGTTACATAAGAGCATGGTAAGGACAACAATAACGCAAAAGTTTATGTTATAAGCCTCCCCAACTCGTAATTTAAAGTCTTAAAAAACTCAGTTAAGGTGTCAAGCTTAGGAGATCTAAAACGTAAACACACTTACAGCTTTTATATCATTGCTAGCAAGACAATTATTTTTGTTTGTGTAAATATTTGCTCAACCATTGTAATTAAGATTGACATTTGCAACCAAATAGGGGCGGAGTTTCAGCTTGTGTATAGTATACACTGGATGTGATTGGACACTGAATGACATCGAAAAATACTACCAAAACAATACACAATCTTTGTAATGAATGGGAGAGAAAGTCCCTTCACTATTTACTTTAAGCATATTAGAACGAATTTGGTAAAATGATTTTGTGGAGAATATTTGTCTGATTATAAATAAATACACATTTTTGAAAGCACTAAATACTAAAAATATTTTTGAAAATAAAATTAACTAGAAGTTAAAGTGAATTCGTGATACAACTAATTGATGCGAGAATTGATGATTGAACGAACTGGACACCAAAGGATATCTTCAACAGTTTAAGTGCATAAAATTATTAAAATGAAGCACAAATTATAATCAAAATTCTTGACTATAATTGCACGTCTTATTTCAATTTGTATTTTTCCAGATTGGTAAAAACATTCAGCCTTTGACTTTTTCATTTCTAACTTTTATTTCGCTTTAACAATAAACTTTTTGAATTCATTTTTTCTTAATTGATATACAGGCATAACTTGCTTGCAAATTAATTTCATGTTTACAAAACTATCTTTAATATCGAACTCGTGCTGTTTATAAAAGTCTGGGTAAAAAGGGGGGATAAAGTGTCTTTTAAACCATAGGAATGCATTGACTCAGTTATGACTTTGTAATAATTTTGAGCAAAGTAGTGACGTACAAGATTGATAGATTGAAAATAATATGGAGTTTGACCTCCAGTTTCCAGTTTGGATGTCCGGCGTTACTGTACACATACATTCACGTTCTGATTTGCTTAATGTTCATGTACATGACAAATAATCAGTTTGAAGGTTTACAAGCACAATTAATCAAGTCAAATTGAATGTGTAATATTCAATAACAATGGACATCATAAGTAATAGGGTTAAACTGGGGGGGGGGGGGGGGGGGGGGTAATTGCTGAAATTTAAGTTCATTATTTTAATATTTTTGCAATTACAAATAATTATTTGTTAACCAAAAGTTTTGCTACAATTTAAAAAAATAAATCTTCCTGAATTGGTTAAGTTTTCGGATATTTCAGGCTTTAGAGAGCGTGGAAATCAAAAGTTTACTTGATAATTGACCTTATACAGAAAATTCGCCCTGTTTCACAAATAATAAATGAATATAAAGTAAAATAATTTCTTAAAACATAGCCAAAAAAATCGGTTTTATTGGTGCAGGTTCACATGAGCCGTTGTATGTGGTATAGCAAACATCGAATTCCCTCACTTATTGTAATCACACACATCATATTTTTTTATACTGCAAATATTTGTGTTTATTTCCTTAATAGTAACATAGCTATATTTTGTATAATATCAATTTCATCATGGAACACTTTCTCCACAATCAGGAGTTCATTAAGGGATAAAAATAAGTTTGACAATTGTATTACTATTTAAAAAGCTATCAATGTATTTGTTTAAGTTGCAGTATAAAACCAATATTAAGACAATGTCATACAAATATAAAACTTTTGGTACTTGGTAAAACCTCGCGAGGACTTTGTATAAGTGACTTGTCACTTGTTTTCCAATCCATTTTATTGTTTTGATGTTAGCATTTATTTATTCTGAATAAAATATTGTTTACACACTAAAACCTCGCCCTTCCCCAGTTTCATGTGAGAATAATAGTTGTCATGTGATGTTTTAAAATTTAGTGTCCTAACCCTCAAACATAACTTGATAACGTCCAATAAGATTTAAGAATGTTGTATACAAGCTGAAGCCCCGCCTATCTTAAATGCTATACCTGAGCAAACATTAATACAAACAAAGCAAGCAAGGAATCCAAACAAAGATTTGTTTTGCTAGCATTAATGTTAAAGCTGTAACAATCCACCATTTTCAGGGTGCTGACTAAATCTAAAATCATTATTTTCAGTAGAGCTTTAGAAAATTGTGACGAAAATATTCAAGTTAATTTATAAATTCAAAGTAGCTGCAATCTGCAGTGTCTGACAGTGCACACGTTAAAACTCATCCCTGTCAAGTTGCTGACCATATGATAAAGTCATTCTGTATTTTGTTGGACTAACGGACAAGCTGAATGCAATACATTCCCCACTTTTGGGCGAGGGTATAATATCCCTATAAAGAGTCTATCAATGACTTCTACAACTTGCTTTTCTGTTATATAATGTCTTGCTGGTCGATTGTGCTGCTCATAATGTACATATCATGGTGTTTATACAAATTTGCCAAAAACAAATTCCTAATAAATGGATAAAAGTTGCAATCAATCTGTCGAAAGACATTAAAGTGTGATTTTGGTAGTTTACATTTTTAAAGAACTTAATTTTATTTATCATTATTGCTGTTTATACTTTCACTTATCCATAAAAGCGGTCTTTAATGTGAATTCAAAATATGCAAGACAATAGCGATTTATTAATCCTACAAACTAACTGATCTTTTGAATAACTTATTGGTATAGGTTATCAATTGATCATTTAAGTAGGATTTTTAAACAACATTCTATATATCAGTACTTAACATATTTTTTCACCGACATCCTGTCGATGCTTTTATTTTGGAATTGCACAAGATCTATCCACTGACCCCATTGTAGATGTATTTGATGAACCGTTTTTTATAGTGTTGTTCTGTTACAATATTGTCCAATGGTATTGCAAACATGTTTTAACCAAACATATTCTTCAATTGCTGGTCATAAGCAAAGAGCATCTAATCAACTGTGGTTTCTTTTTGTTACTGTTTGCCATACAAGATTTTTTTTAATTGTTTTAGTATAAATTAGTCTGTTTATTATTTAGTCATTGCACCTTTTAAAGATAACTGAAGAGTAAAGTTGTCCATCATTGAAAGATGTACATGAACCTTTAATTATTTTAAGCCTTCTCCTTTAGTTCTCTCATCCTTATTTTCAAAACAAGAAATCATACACCAAGATGTCTCACCAGCTTTACTGATCATGATTAAGTTGTTCAAAGTCCTTCTGATCAAGGTCTTACTCAGATTAGACAAACACCTTACAAGTATCCCTACAACGAAATAAAATTGAACTGCTTTATAAATAATACATGTGTCTGCGAAAAAGACAAAACAACAAAGACTAAACGTTGACCAATAAAGCAGGAAAATTTGGTTAAGGTAAGGTGATCCCTGCCAGGCCAGCATGTTTACCTAAAACCATAACATATACCAAACATAGTTAAACTCTTTCTTTATGTATCAGAGATGTAAACATAATCACGAAACCTAAACACAGACCAATGATTGATAAAATGAGGGCAAGGTCAGATGAACAGAACAAAACTGATGTCTTCACCCAACAATCCTTCCATACACCAAACATAGTTGACCTGCTGTTTATAGTACATGAACATCTCCCTAATCACTACAACTTTAAATCATGGGATGCAGTGAATGTCTAAATTTTCTCAAAAGTTTTTTATGTACCGGTAATAACTACAACAAGATGAAATAGAAATAAAATATTCTTATAATTTATTTCAGTTACTCCATATAAAATAGTCACCAAAATAAATACATCTTTCCTGCAGGATACTGCAAATGAATGTTCAGGAATGTGAAATTATTTGAAGTAATCCATTTATTCCTACAGGAAACTAGGAATAGGCAAACAAAAAATATTATAGAATGTGCATATTAAACTAGAGGCTCTCAAGAGCCTGTATCGCTCACCTGTTACTGTATTTACTGATGTCGGCCATCTTGTTGGTAGGCGGGGTCATTAGACACTTTTTTAAAATAGATAACCTAGTAATGATTGTGGCCAAGTTTGGTTAAATTTGGCCCATAGTTTTAGAAAAGAAGATTTTTGTACAAATTACAAAAATGACAAAAAGTTGTTCAATATTGACTATAAAGGACAATAACTCCTTAAGGGGTTCTCTGATAATTTTGGTCATGTTGACTTATTTGTAGATCTTTCTTTGCTGAACATGATTGCTGTTTACAGTTTATCTCTATCTATGATAGTATTCAAGATAATAACCAAAAACTGCGAAATTTCCTTAAAATTATCAATTTTAGGACAGGAACCAAACAACGGGTTGTAGGATTCATCTGAAAATTTGTGAGGGGATAGATCTTATTCTGATGGACATTTAAATCTTGAAAGATTTGCCCTAAATGTCTTAGTTTCAAAGATATAAAGCAAAAACTGCATTTTACCACTATGTTCTAATTTTAGCCATGTCGGCCATTTTGTTTGGTAGGTGGGGTCATCGAACACATTTTTTAGACTGTATACCACAATTATGATTTTGGCCAAGTAAGTTTAAATTTGGCCCAGTAGTTTCAGAGAAGAAGATTTTTATACAAGTTACAAAAAATGACGAAAAAGTTATTAAAATTGACTATGAAGGGCAATAATTCCTTAAGGAGTTGACTGACAATTTTGGTCATGTTGACTTATTTGTAGGTCTTATTTTGATGAACATTATTGCTGTTACAGTTTATCTCTATCTATAATAGTATTCAAGATAATAACCAAAAACTGCAAAATTTCCTTAAAATTACCAATTCATGGGCAGCAACCCAACAACAGGTTGTCCGATTCGTCTGAAAATTTCAGGGCAGAAAGATCCTGACCTTATCAACAAGTTTACCCCCATGTCAGATTTGCTCTAAATGCTCTGGTTTTAAAGATATAAGCCAAAATATACATGTTACCCCCTGCGTTCTATTTTTAGCCATGGCGACCATCTTGGTTTGATGGCCAGGTCATCGGACACATTTTTTAAACTAGATACCCCAAGGATGATTGTGGCCAAGTTTGGTTAAATTTGGCACAATAGTTTCAGAGAAGATTTTTGTAAAAGTTTACGGACGACGGACGCAGGACGACGGACGACGAACGACGGACGCCAAGTGATGAGAAAAGCTCACTTGACCTTTCAGGTCAGGTGAGCTAAAAAAAAACATTTGAAATCCACAAGCTTTTGCATGTAGAAAAATTCCAAGTTGTCTAATAATAATGGTGACAGCCACAATATTCTGTTGCAGTTTTTACCAGACATAGAAAATGATCTCTAATCAAAAGACTCCATACACACAATAAATGCACAAAATTTGCATTTCCTCATATTTAGTTCAGTATAATAAAACAATTATGGTCTTCTTCATAAGTTAATATAAATGTGATTAAATCATGTAAATGTTATTTAACCTACAATCTCTGGGAAATTGACGTTTTTTCTGTTTAATCATTTTGAATATTAAATTTTAATGGATGTCATAATTGATTGATAAATCATGTTATACTCTATAAAATGTCACGTATATAAGAAAGAAAACAAGAATGTGTCCATAGTACAAGGATGCCCCAATCGCACTATCACTTTCTATGTTCAGTGGACCGTGAAATTGTGGTCAAAACTCTAATTTGGCATTAAAATCAGAAAGACCATATCATAAGGAACATGTATACTAAGTTTCAAATTGAAAGAACTTCAACTTCATCAACAACTACCTTGACCAAAAACTTTAACCTGAAGCGGGACAGAGGGACGGACGAACGGACGCACATACCAGGAAACATAATGCCCATAAAAGGGGCATAATAAATGGGGCATAAAAATCACCAAAATTACTAATTGAAATCAAAAGAATTATTTATCACAATCATTGAAGATGTCAGCATTCCTCAGCTGTAATATCTGCCTTCTCAGGCCCAGTGTGCTGTTCCAAGACCATTCGAATACATGTAGTCATCAAAGGTACCAGGATTATAATTTAGTACGCCAGACGCGCGTTTCGTCTACATAAGACTCATCAGTGACGCTCAAATCAAAATATTTATAAAACCAAACAAGTACAAAGTTGAATAGCATTGAGGATTAAAAATTCCAAAAAGTTGTGCCAAATACGGCTAAGGTAATCTATGCCTGGGATAAGAAAATCCTTAGTTTTTCGAAAAATTCAAAGTCATTCTCACCAAGTCATTAATTACTTGGCCTGCTGTCATAAATTTTATCACAGAAGTTTTAAGTTCCTTACATCCATATAAATCATTTAGGCACTGGGAATTGTTCTGCATATGATAAAGGCTCTAGATCTTGATCTTCCGGCTCTATTTTATCTTGACAGCTATCTTTACTGCAAATACATAGAAATCAAGTTATCACCCAAATATGAGAATAGGTAAACAAGAAGTTCAAGAGCAATGAATATGAAATTACATCACAAGGTATAGTATGTTGACATAGATGTTTATCTAAAAAAAATTCACAATCAAATGGTCAGTTATAGAAAAAAAAGCATTTTATAAGAAACTTATTTCCAGTAATTCAAAAAAATAATTTAAATATTGCAACTTCCATAAAAAAAAATGTCAATGACACTTCTTTTCAAATGCTTTTTTTTTGTTGTGTTTAATAAGCAAGTCCTGTTTTTAATACATTATTGCAACTTCCATAAAAAAAATGTCAATGACAAATTTAATTTCAATCGCACTGAATAAACTTCTTTTCAAATGCTTTTCTTTCTGTTGTGTTTAACAAGCAAGTCCTGTTTTTTAATACATTATTGCAACTTCCATAAAAAAAATGTCAATGACAAATTTAATTTCAATCGCACTGAATAAACTTCTTTTCAAATGCTTTTTTTCTGTTGTGTTTAATAAGCAAGTCCTGTTTTTTAATACATCGGAAGTTTGAAATTTTTCAATATTCAATTACCTTTTTTGAATATTTCAACCCAAAAGATCTTCAATAAAATCTTCACTAACAGTAATTTACGTGCATTGGTTGGTTTTGTTAAGAAGTTTGATGGTCTTGGCTAAAGGTTCAACGTTCCTTACGCTAACAAAGAAATCTGTTAGTAAGACTTTATTTGGGTCCCTTGCAAATAAATCTGTTCTAGTGGATACTGTTGATATACATACATTCTTAGGACAGACTTTTAACCAACAAAAATCAAAACATTTCTATTACTTTTCTATACATTTTAAGGTATGAATCAAAAATGATTGTGAGGTACAAGTCAAAGAGGCAGTTATGTCGTGACAAAATATTTTCTTAAGTGATTTACCATATTTTTAAATTATGTGTTCAGTGTAGTCTGAACCAATGACTGTTGGGTTGATTAGTTGTTGATTTTCTTAACCATGATCAGTGGCATTCAACAAATTGAGGTTCAAAAGTAATACATGTATATGTAATTTATCAGATAATTTTCTTGAATTTAAATGCAACATACAATATTAAAATTTTCCTCAACTTTTACAATTACATAAGACTTATTTCTGTTACAGGTAAGTTTTTTTTACTATTGACTAAATATACTGCACCAACAAACTAGTGTAGGGAGAAACTGGATGGCTCATGTTATCTATTTATTTTCATTAAATACAAGGAAAATAATGGAAACAAGACCTGAAAACCAAATCTTTCAAAAATTTAATCTTTATTTGATTTCTGAATGTACAAAAATTGTCTCGCAAACTTGTGTATAGTTAATTTCCATTTTTTATCTAAAACTTTTTAGTAGTCCAGTTTGAAACATGTGTGAAGATAATGATATATGTACATTTGTAAGTAAAAAACTATTTACAAATTTTCCAATAGTTTTTTTACTATCTTGTGTCCAGGAATTCTAAAGCATAGTACGTGTATCTATCTATTACATATACCCCAATACTGGAGTCTACATGGTGCTGAAATACACAACAAAAAACTTTTATTATCTATCTATTACTTATACACCAATACTGGAGTCTACATTGTGCTGAAATTCACAACAATAAACTTTTATTATCTATCTATTACATACACACCAATACTGGAGTCTACATGGTGCTGAAATACACATTAATACACATTTTAACTTCTTTTTCATCAAGACATAATATAAATATTTAACTTATCATCCAATCTATGTTAATGTTGTCATTTAAAATACCTTACATATATTACAAACAATTCTATTGGGTAACACGTTATCACGTGACATGGAATAAATCAGTTAATTTTCATTTAATTGCAACCATTCTGTAGGTGCCTGTCCTAAGTCATATTTGTTTTTATTCATTGTCTTGTATATAAATCAGAATAAATTAAACTCCGTTTGATGAACCAACGCCTGTGTGAATCATTTCGAAAAAGTCCCTGAAGTGGATACCTTGGTATGCAGGGTTGTCAAATTATGCAAATGAATGCAAAATTTGATTATACCTCTGAATTGACAACAACAATTCAAATAGTCTGCAATTTTATTTGCTATGGTCAACATGTTTCGCCTGCGAGGCAGGCTTCAACAGGACATTTTTTATACAGAAATCAGAATAGTTTTCTTGTTTGAAATCATTAACATGTGTGATTTTTAAGCCTTTTATAGATCAATATGCTGTATGAGTTTTTCTATTTGTTGAAGGCCGTAAGAAGACATATAGTTGTTAACTTCTTAAATAATCTATGCTGTGAAATTGAATTTCTGTCTTGCCAACATAAATTTTTAAACATGAAATGGTCATGGTTATATGGAACTCATCGTATATGGCATCTCTTCCTCTCTTGACAAAGGGAGACAATACACTTTTTTCATGTAATTCACTTCTTAGAAGTGAGTTATATATAAATGATGTGTATTGTTTAAGGTTCATCATAACAAATGGACAAATATGGCCGTATTTTCAACTCAAAAACTACTCTGTGTACAGACTTACCTGTGCTGTTTGGAAAGTTTTTATGCCTAGCATCCACTAGACATATAAAAGTTATATGCATTTTGGGTTTAAGAAAAATAAAATCTTTCTTGGTTTTTGATGGGCATTTTTTATCCTTTCTGCCGAAGGTGTAAAAATAAACAAACACCTGAATTTCTTTGATACTGTTCACTCATTGACTCAGATAAACTCTTTAACTCACCTATAGTTGTGATGATACCTGTTGTCCATGTCAATTAAGGACAATCAAAACAATACAAACTGATTTTTTACCTGAGGGAGCATCTCATAGTTGTATCACAACTTAGTTAATTTTCACACCTTTTGCATGAAGGAAAAAAAATGCCCATCAAAATCCAAAAGAGATTTTATCTTTCTGAAACATAAAATGCATTTAACTTTATAATATCTAGTGGATGCCAGGCGTTAAAACTTTTCCAACTCCACAGGTAAATCTGTACTCAGAGTAATTTTTGGCACGTTATTACAGCAATATTTGTCCGTTTGTTATGATGAACCTTAATAAACTGATAGTTACAACTCCATAGAAAACTTAAATAGAGGAAACAAAGTAGTTCATTAGAGGATACTGGAAACCCAAAAATATAAGATGCATAACTAATGTTACAGCAAAAGTTATTTTCTTGGATCGCTGAACTTTTAGTTGATTACTGCTCAAGAGTTTTATAGCCGTTACTGATTTAAAAATGTTTAGCAACAAAGAGAGATAACTCAAAAAATATGTTTACAATGTCAGAATACAGACAAAATAAAATCTAAAATAACACTGATATGCACAAAAAAATAAATCAAACATGACTAACTGATAAAGAATCTTCACCAACATGGCTACTAGCTACAGATAAAATATTAGGAGAATAAAAAAAAGCTGAAACATAAACTCAGCTTGGCATGTGTCAATCATAAAAAAATATCTCATGGTCTCTGAAAATAGACAAATAATATTAAACGATTGCATTTTTTATGACGATATACAAACTTGTTTAACAAAATACCTAAACTGATCTCAGTTTTTCGACACAATATAGTTCAATACATCAAGATTCGACTGTAAAAATAAAGTAACTCACATATCTGAAATAATTACTTGCTATAAACTAGATTAGTAAATATGATAAAGTAGGAGTTCCCTTTCTGTAGACATCTTATGTTTCCCCCCATAAAGTAGGAGTTCCCTTTCTGTAGTTATCTTATGTTCCCCCCATAAAGTAGGAGTTCCCTTTCTGTAGTTATCTTATGTTCCCCCCCCATAAAGTAGGAGTTCCCTTTCTGTAGTTATCTTATGTTCCCCCCATAAAGTAGGAGTTCCCTTTCTGTAGTTATCTTATGTTCCCCCCATAAAGTAGGAGTTCCCTTTCTGTAGTTATCTTATGTTCCCCCCATAAAGTAGGAGTTCCCTTTCTGTAGTTATCTTATGTTTCTTATATTCCTATTTTTTTTCATATTTCTAAAAACTCACTGAACTGACAAATGAAATTTTTTTAAATTAATTTATTATATTGCACAATACTAATGCATTAATATGTATTGACATATTCTTTTACCCTAATTTAAGATACAATTTGCCATTAGTAAAAATGATAGAGATGAAGTATCCCCAACATGGAATGGGAGACAATTTTTAAAATTAATTAAGTTTTGAATTCTTGTAAACAGAAAATAATGATAACAAAATCGTTAATAATTAAAACAACCTTTGTTTCTGCCACATTTGTTCAAATGCATCAGCCAGTTCTACATTGGAAACTTCTTCTGCATCTTGAAATTTGAGTAACCCATCTCCTCCATGTCCTAAAATAGATTAAAAAAATGGTTTCAAGAGAATAAACTGATGTAAATAAATAATGAAACACTTATAATCTTAGGACATATAAAGCAATGATTTTTCCCTAAAACTTATATAATGTAGTTTTTTAAATATGTTCACCATTTCCAAGATTGAAAAGTTTGTTTATTGTGACCCGTTTGATGCGTGGAATCATTTTTTTTCTCTATCTTCATTTATAAAAGGATAAGTTTTATTGGTATATATCGACCCAGCAGATGCAAAGTGTTATTTTTAAGTACAAAAAGTTGAGCATGGGAGCACAAAGGTCTATTGTTCACTGCAGGAGAAGTTATCTGGAAACACTATGCACCTCTTATGCAATTCTATACTAAAAAAAAAATTCACATTCAACTATCTTCCAAACGAGCAAATACTTTAGTAAAAAAATAAAAACCCTGATCACATACACGCCTTCAATATAGGTAAAGACAGCTAGCAAACTGTAGGATATCTGGAATAACTATATACCTATAATGGGATGCACGGAAGGATGAACGGAAAGGAGTTAATCAAAGTCATTTTGAAGCGAATTTTATCATTCTGCATTCAATGGCTTAGTTCAAAACTTTAAATTGACACAAGTAAGAAATGTCACAAAGACATTTAATACCACAATATTAAATTTATAGGCCGGAAAATTTCAAATAATGTCAGTCATTATTTTTATATAACAAAATTAAAGTATTTGTAAGCGGCTTACTTAAAATCATAGCTATGTCACTTCACTTAATACGTCTAATTTACAACCAATTTGTATAAGATCTCTCATTAGGTACAGCTTATACAAAGTGTATACGTAACCAGAAACCTGTCAGACGCGTATTTGATTTGTTTATACGTCATGTTAGCTACATGTCTGAAAGAATACCACTTTACAAACAGTTGAATCGTTTCTTCTTTTATTTACAGATCCGTAATAACCACTTAAACATTCGTTAATTTTTTCTATTTTTATGCCTGGTCCTCATGATTAAAAATTTACATATGTTGAGAAACGTTTTTATTTTGTTTATGATACGGGTCGAAGGAATTCTATTACGTAAAATATCGGAAATATGGAGTATTGCTGTGTTGTTATTTTAAACTATGAAGTTATGTTTTTGGTATATTTTTTTTCGTTTCAGATGCGTTCTTGAGCAGAAATGCTTTGAAATAATTTTGGGTGTTTTAGTAATGAAAATGTGCTGTCGATTGACTTGAAAGAGAAAAGGGAATACTTGGCATTGAAATAAACAAGTGTTTAATTTCATGTAAGAACATTGTAGTGCGTTAATGTTTTGGGTAAGTTGTGGTGCGATGTTTTTTGGATATGTTGTTGTTTATATTTATATCTCTCGTCCTGTGACATTGTGCACAAAGTCTAGAAAGTATTGGCATAAATCCTGGTCGAAAGACGACAAAGAGAGGCGAGAGATATCAATGGGATATTCAAAATAAAAATAAAAAGTCCAAAACAAACTGACAATTCGGAAAACTACAATGTGTATGATAGCTTTTGAACACATGTTGAAACTGATTTAATCTTATAGTAGAGAAACAGAAAATGGGTATGATTGCCAATTCGATAATTTTCTAAATAACAAATGCAGATCTAGAAGAACGGCCCTCCACAATGACTGAAACCCATGCGGCACAGTAAGGCCCAGAGACATGACAAATGTAAAAAAAAAAATGAAAAAAACCAAAACGGCCTTTTTGTATAATAAGTTTATATATGTCACATTCAATATAGTATACAATGAGACAGTTACCCTTCGTTTCCCGCAGTAAAACCAAAATAGATCTAGAGGTAAATTAATTCGCTTACATAAAACACATTTTTGAAATGTAGCCCTTTTAATATTTTGTATGCTTATATTTGCTTGGTGATATTCTACAAACTTCAGACACATTTGAACTAATAAAACATTTTTTATTTTTTAATTTATATTTCTTACAAGCTCTTGCAGAATAACAAATTAAAATTTCAAATGTTAATACATCATCAAGGTAGACAATGTTATTAGGGAATTTTAATCAAAACATTTACCTTCATAAAACCGTTATATCTTGTTAATCAAACGGTGAATGTTAACCTCTGAAGTAGATTCAATTTCGGAATTATCCAGTTTCCTTTAACATACCTTTATTTTGTAAATTTCCTACAACTGTTATTGAAGGTTTAATGAACTATTAATAGACGCCACTAAAAACTCATATAGACAAAAAAAATGATCATCGAAAAAGTAAAATGCTGTGACGGACGTCCAACTCAGACCAGTCAACACTAAGACAATGTTCTCAGTTATATCAACAAATGTAACTCTCTAATATAATTATATATCGTGTCTTCATTGAGAAGAGAATATTATTATGCTATGAATATCGCATTATTTACGCTTTTTCTGAATCTATTCACTGATCAGCTTTTTAGAGCAATGGTCTCGTGCTTTGGTTATGACAAAAAGAGTACTAAGACTAGTATAGTTTGTTCTATTGTCATTAGTGCCATGTGAAGACAGTAGAGTGCGTCCCCGTACTTCGGGTTTATGCTCTTATAAAAAACAAGATAATAGTGTGTGTGTGTGTGTGTCCGAGCGACAACTACTCATTGTTCATTACTTTACGGGTATTTATCTCAAACTCATAGTTTACTATAAAATAAATCGCTTTGAAATACTAAACTCGTTCAAAAAGTATCTACACGTCTTAATCTTAAAAATCTTAAAAATCGTAACTTCAATTTAAACTATTATCGGACTCGAATTTTCTGTGTTTTACTGTGAGTTTTACTGTGCGTATTGCTGTGTGTCTGATTATTTTATACTAGGTAGATGTATAGGGGGTTGAGATCTCACAAACATGCTTTACCCCGCCGCATTTCTGAAAACCCTTTTCTGGCTTTGTGCTGTTTTCTGCTCTTTGGTCGAATTGTTACAGTAGTCTCTTTGACACTTTCCCATTTCCATTCTTAACTTTATTATATACACAGACGGTCCACTTTAAGTCGCTAATAAATTTTGATCCGAATTTTTCAAAACTGAACAAACAGATCAATACGCACCTTTAAAGTCACCTGTGTATTGCAAGGTAACATAATGTGAGATAATTAGGTTCAAAGCATGTCGCACATGTATTTAGCAGTATGATTTTAGGTAAATTCCAACTTGTAAATATAACCATTTGGAGTACAATCTTTGAAATTACATCTCTTTGGATACGAAATAATTTGAATATGCAATTTCTTTCTTAGTTTAATTTTATTCAGCTTGTGTGTGAGATCTTAAAGCTAGTAAATATCTTTGTTTTTATCTCAAATTGTACTCATATGAAATGTTTTATTTCCCTTGATTATCAACGATTCCTGTAGCATTTATAGACTGGAATGATAATGCCATTAAAATGTTCTTAGATTGTCATGCTGACTTACAATTCGCCTTTTATAATATTATTTATTCAGAATATAATGCATTCTGGGTAATATTTTCACAAGCGTACACCAAAATGTTGTGATTGGTTTACAACGTAATCAACAATAGAAGTTCAACCAATGACGTAACGTTATTTTTATGTTGGTGTACGAACAATGAGATTACCCATAGTCCTTTAGATTCTGAAAAGGCGAAAATGTTTCTGTATGAATTCACAGTATTAATTTATAAGCTACAACAAGAGTAGAAATTTTATGTTTTGATTATGAACATCGTTAAACAAGGTCTTCACAAATTGTGAATAAGTGAGAGGCAACAACAAAATGAGGAAAATTTATTAATGATGGAATTAATTGAGTGTACATAATCAATAAATATCGATCTTTGTTTTAAAAGAAGAAACTGTAACGGTCGTAGAGATATCATGTTTCAGAATGGTTTGTGTTGTCGTTGTTTAGCTTTACCAAACAAAAATTAACAAAATCCTTCACCAATAACAAAGCCCAGATTTTTTGGGCGCCTTCAAAATGGGAAGTAAAGAATGAAATTCGATAATGTGGCTAGAAAACATGGAGAAACTTCGCCTTTAGTCATATCTCTCGTAATGACATAATGTGTATATACGAAACGAAAGAATTTACATGAATCCTGGTCGAAAGTCCACAAAGAGAAGCGGGAGATACCAAAGGGAAATCAAAACTTATATGTCGAAAACAAACTAACATTTTGGAATTCATCGTCTTTCCAAACGATTCCCCTGTAGCTAATTCAAAATAAAATGTCAATGAAAAGTAAGAGGGCTCATTACAATGTGTATGATAGATTTAGCACACAAGTTAATACCGATTTGATATGTCAGCTGAGAAAAGAACATACTTATAAAAATGAAGAAAATGGTATGATTGCCAATGTGATAGTTTTGAAATTTTTTTAATGTAAACACATGATCATGGTTAACAACAATATTTGGAAATGCAAATCAAAACGTTTTCCATCATAAAACCGTTATGTATTGCCAGTTCAGCGGTAAATGTTAAACACTGAATTAGATTTCATTTTGGACTTATTCAGTTTCCCTTTCATACGATGATTGCTAATATTACATTTATTTACTCCAGCTGTTTTGATAATCTAGAGATTAAATAGTTTATTATTAGACGTCACCAGAAATTAATTGAGCAGAATGAAGGATCATTGAAAAAGAAATGTTCTGTGGCGGACGTCCAACTTAGACCAGTGAACATTTATGGTCTTATTCTCAGTTAGTATGAATCAACAAATGTAACCCTTTTTTAAAATAGTACATCGTATCTTCAATGATTAAAGAGATTCTACGGTTTACAGATCGCATTATTTATACAATTATGAATCTATAAACTGAACAAAGTTTGAATGTGCTTTGATTGTGGCCGAAAGATAACCTTAAAAGAGGGACGAAAGATACCAAAGGGACAGTCAAACTCATAAATCGAAAATAAACTGACAACGCCATGGCTTAAAATGAAAAAGACAAACAGACAAACAATAGTACACATGACACAACATAGAAAACTAAAAGTAAACAACACGAACCTCACCAAAAACTAGGGGTGATCTCAGGTGCTCCGGAAGGGTAAGCATATCCTGCTCTACATGTGTCACCCGTCGTGTTGCCTGTGGGATAACAAAGCCGGTAAATAGTCTAATTCGGTAGGTCACATTCATGAAAGGGAAGGGGATTGTAGTTGCGACGTAAGGAACATATCCGATATCATTTGTGAAACGGTTATTTCATAACGGTCAACCAACTCGTGATAGCGTCCGTAAAATTTACGAAGGAATGAATTCAACTTCACCATTTGGAACTCTTGGTTTAATAGCTTCCTTGTGAGCAGCAACCCTCTATCAAGAAAATCATGATAGGAAATGCAGGCACGGGAATATCGTATCAATTGGGAGATATATACCCCGTATGCAGGTGCTGCTGGAATGTTGCTACTTAGAAATGGAAAGTTCACAATTGGAAAGCTAAATCATCTCTTTTGTCGTAAAGTTATGTTTTCAACCGACCCTCATTGTCAATTTCTAGATTAAGTCAATTATGAGGCCGACTTAACTGTATCTGTAGTATCCTTTATCTCTAGTTCGATGGGATAGATGCATATTCACCAAATTTTCAATTATTTAGTGAAAGAATACATTTATATAGCAGAAAGTAGAGTTAAAGGATATCGCTAACTTCTTATCTTTCTTCCTAAGAAGTTCCTGCATGAAGTCAGCCTCATAATAATAAAGAAACAAGTCGGCACGTAGAGGGGCACAATTTGTTCCCATTGGAATGCCGACAGTCTGTTGAAAAACACGTCCTCCGAATGTAACAAATATGTTAATCAAGAAATTAAGCATCTTGATAATATCAGTTTCAGAGAATGTTTTGTTTGAATCAGAGTGAACCTTTACAAAGTAGGATTTATCCCTCCCTAAGACAAGATACTTGTATCAACGTTGACCATTCTTTTTTCATGAAGCAAAGCAATACCAACTCTTTCAATTTGTCTTTTAGTTGTGAATGTGGAATACTTGTGTAAAGAGTAGAAAAGTCAAATGTTTTAATACTGTCACAAGGTGAAAGAGAGTTAGACATATGTACTCTAAAAGATCTTTGGAATTTTTAAGTATCCACATCTGATTCACGCCACCTCTAGAATAGGCAGTTTCACAATAATTTTGAAGCCCGTCTTCTTTGGTTTGGTAGAACTTTTATCTAAACATACAGTCCACTTTAAGTCACTGTTGAAATTGTGTTCCAAATTTGGACAATGATCAGTCCAATAAGTCTTCCTTTATGTCACCTTTGCAAGATAATTATACGGATTGATATTCATTTCCTATTGTTCTCTTGCATCATGAATTAAATAAATATAACAATTTACTAATATCTCTTTACCTACTACATAATTGGTATTATTCAATTCCATTCTTGATTTTCGTCTTTTGTGCTATTTAAAGTCTGAATGCAAAGTAATATTTTTTTTAACAGTTTTGCGGTTAATGTTGAATGAACTGTTTTCACAACTGAAATCAACTTTAAGTCTACCCATTATAAAATGACAGTATTCTTTATTCCAGAATACAGAATACATAAGAAATACGATAACCCAAGCCTATAAATGTAAAGTGTTGATTACGAATGTCCCCTTGTGGTACAAAGGTAAACTCAAAAATATGCATATTGAATTTTAATATAAGCTATTAACCTCTGAAAATTTAGTTATTCATTATCTTATTTCGAGGTAAATAATGGTTTTAGTTATTAATATTACACTTTGTATCATCACATTTAAAGTCAAGATGCCGATCTCTTTTGACTTTTAAATACAAAAAGGGTCATTATGTACAATTTTTCATTGGGTCGACTTTTTTATGGCTTTTTTTAAAACCGTATTTCTTGAATGAAAGAATGTATGTGGCAAACTATCGAACAACACAGAAACACAAAGTCATATACATCTCTTTATAGATTCTAAAAACCTGGGAACAATTCCGAGGCAATATGTTCAATAAATGGAACCAATAAAAACTTCGGACAATTTATAATTGATTGAATGAATTAAGCATACATCAACAAGAAAAATATGTGTTTATTAAAAGGAGAAACTATAAATATAACAGATATATCTTTTTCATAATTTGTTTGAGGCAGTCCTGTCTTGGTCAGTTTTAACCTAAAATAAAGAACAATAAGAAGATAACTCATCAATTCCACAATACAGTGTGTTTTTTATATAATTTTTCGTCATCAAACTTGATGAAACTTCGAAATTATCGCCATCAAATATAATGCAACTTCGACAATGTCACTGTGAAACATAACCACACTTCAATGGAACTTTGAAAATGTAGCTAGTAAATATAAAGAAACTTAATGTAATAACGTTGCTATATAATGACACATTATGAAGCTAATATCATAATGTCGTGTGTAAATGTACTCAACATAGAAACTAGGATCAAAATCAGAGACCCCGAATCAAAGCAATTTAACAGGTCAATAGTTATCAAAGGTAATTAGGTACGAAGTTGAAGAGTATAAATATTGAGGACACAAAATTCCTCAAGGATTTGCCAAATACAGGTAATGTAACCTATTTCTGATTATTGTAGTAGCCTTAGTATTTTGAAAAAGTTATGCAAACAGTTATATTTCAATGTAATGATTATGAACATATCAACAATAAGTCGTCAACACAGAAGTTCTGGCTTCTGGGCTGGTGAAACCATGGGGAAGAAGACCTCCAATATTAGTGGCATCGACCCAGTGGTTGTGTAAAAACTCATCATAGATACCAGAAATAAAATGTTGTACGCAAGATAGATAAAATAGCCATTTTCTTTGACTGTAAGTGAAGTAATGATTTAAAACAACATTTAATTATATCTTAAATATTTGAATCGAAATTACTGTGGACACTGAAAATATAATATTTTTTTTTTCTATTTAATTTCGTGTTTGGATTTTAAAATGTCACATCCTCGATCAATTCAGACAAAACATTTGTTTCTAATTATAAGTTTTTTGACCTCATCTGTGAAGTTACATAGATTAAATCAAAATAAAAAACGTTTTCAAGCAACGACTTGATATTATTCAAACCTTAGGTCATTGAATTTTTATGTCAATAATTGTTGAAAATGAAGAGTGACCAATTATAACTTGCGTCACAGTATTTTGTACTTAGACTGGCTTCTTTGAAAGCTTAATAATTTGTTATACATACGATTATTTTATTTTTTTATTGATGATGGTCTGTTAATAACCTTCTCGCCAATTACTTACTTCATAGTGTCTCACCAATATTTATTTCCATTTATTAAAATCAATCTTTGGAATAAATCGTTCGTCATTACAGTTTCTCCTAAAACAAATGCAATACGTAAGCATAAACTGGAAACAAACACTAACATCGTTGTGGGATATGTTAATCAAATTGATATTTTAGTAATAACATTTTGATAAATATGTAGTCCCTAGAGAAATCTTAAGATCTGATCTTGATTTTACCTGAATGATACATTTGTCCGCTAAGCAGATGGTTGGCGGTTTCTGTTAAGATTTTAACAGCTTATCAGACACGGACGATTTATAGTCACTTTGAAAAACTGTATTTTGATTTGATTTGAATTTTTTTTGTTGCTTTAACGCCACTTTTAAGCACCGCTTTTTTGCTATTTCGTGGAGGTCAGTTTTTATTGGTGGAAGAAGCTGGAGTGCCCTGAGAAAACCTCAGACTTTTGATAGGAAATGAAAAACTGTATAGCACTTTGTCTATTGTCGAAGACAATAGGTTGAACTTTACAAGGTCGATTTATTTTCTTGTGTGTTTGGAGTTGACATTGACGTATTATCTATATTCTTTTAATTTTAATAAAATTGAGAATGGAAATGGGGAGTGTGTCAAAGAGACAACAACCCGACCAAATAAAAAACAACAGCAGAGGGTCACCAACAGGTCTTCAATGTAGCGAGAAATTCCCGCACCCGGAGGCGTCTTTCAGCTGGCCCCTAAACAAATATATACTAGTCCAGTGATAATGAACGCCATATTAATTTCCAAATTGTACACAAGAAACTAAAATTAAAATAATACAAGACTAACAAAGGCCAGAGGCTCCTGACTTGGGACAGGCGCAAAAATGCGGCGGGGTTAAACATGTTTGTGAGATCTCAACCCTCCCCCTATACCTCTAACCAATGTAGAAAAGTAAATGCATAACAATACGCACATTAAAATTCAGTTCAAGAGAAGTCCGAGTCTGATGTCAGAAGATGTAACCAAAGAAAATAAACAAAATGACAATAATACATAAATAACAACAGACTACTAGCAGTTAACTGACATACCAGCTCCAGACTTCAATTAAACTGACTAAAGATTATGATTTCATCATATGAACATCAGGCACAATCCTTCCCGTTAGGGGTTTAGTATCATACCATCATAACATATATGAGAAGAACATAACCCGTGTCATGCCAACAATTTTGTATTCATCATCACTAAAAAAAATATATCAAATATAAGAATATATGTTAAAAGAAACTCATGAATCTAATTGCATATTGCCTACAATTTTTTAGCCGGAGTACCTGAGATCACTCCCGTTTTTATTGAGGTTTGTGTTGCCCAGTCTTTTGGTCGTTTTTCGTTTTTTCCTATGACAGTTCGTTTCTGACTTATGGGCTTGGTTATCTCTTTGGAAGCTTTCGCCTCACGTCTATTACAAGAATAGTCTTACCTCCTGCCTGGTCTTCTAAGCGCGAGTGTTTGTAGTTCGGTCAGTCCGTCTGTGTTTGCACAAAGTACAGTCGCCAACGTTACTTTCCTTATCTCTTGAAGTTGATCTACAACATATCATTATTGAAAGTCAGGGGCATCTTTAAAAAATAGAATAAAACGATATTGATTAAACAACATGAACATGGCTATTATTTTAGACTTAAATTATAAATTTATAATTCTTACCGCTTATTTAATAATGAATCCTAGACACAAAAAGAATAAGAGATGACAATTTAAAATAATTTCTTTTTCACTTTATTTTTATGAACTTATGATTCTGACGGAATGATTCTTAGGACCACATTTTAATTTACTCTTGTTCATTGATATCTTGCATAAAGACCTGTTTTGTTGATCGTAGGCAAATTTGCAACTCATTTCAGAATTATTTTACTAGAAAATACTCGTCAGTCATGAACATTTCTGTATAAATTACGATCAATTTTACCGTAGTTGGTAGTTTTTTTGTGATCGCTGGTTAATACCTGAAATAGGTGACTTGCATATTACACATTAAGATAAATAAAGGTAAACTGATAGCATGGACTATCACATTTAAACGTGAAATAGTAGATGATTTAATTGATTTTCCACAGTAATATGCAACATGCCACATAAAATAAACAGAGTAAAGCAACAATAGAGTCGAACAGAACAACATACTTACAGGAAACAGCCAAAACTAAAGCTTTTGACAATGAGGACACCACTGAAAACTCAATAAAACATCAGATGTTCCTTGAAGGTAATAAGCATGTCGTAGTAAAATCTGTCCAAACTGATTTATTTGAATTGTTTATTGTTTAACTACTTTGATGGGTTTATCAAGATTCAAATGCAACATAACAGAAAATTTTGGAAAAGTGTATCGATTTTAGTAAAATTGCAATCAGCAAGGTGTAGTTGAAATATAACTTTAACAATAACTTGAACTTGAACTTCAATACAAACCTTCTCTAAATCCCTCTGGATATGGTCGCTCGTACCAAAATCTATCGCCGAGCTTCAGTTGCTGAAATTGTGTGCCAAGAATACAAGCAAATGTTGGACCCAAGTAAGATTGGTCTCCAGCAGAAGTTTTCATTCGTCTTTCTAATATGCCTCCAACATAGAGGTCAATATCATGAACACTCCTATAAATTCAATGAATAATAAAATATCATCATGGAAAACGAATTATGTATATTTTTTTAGTGCTGCTAGTTATAATTTAAAGTAATTTATTTTTTGTAAAATATCATTTTCATTTGTCACGTACTTATGAGTCATCAAATTTCTTTTTTTTCTTTAACATATACCTACTTGTACAGCTGGCGCAATTTCCCTCTGTTCAGTAAGTCTGGCAGTGAGTCCCAATCATCATCTGACGAAGGAACAGAAAGATCACAGAACTCCCGCCATGCTGTATACGATGGTAATCCATTATCACGTCCTCGTTGTATGTTTAAACTTGTCAAATCCAAACGACCATTAAATAAATGATTTCTAATGGCACCTTCGAATTCCCTGGAAAGAAAGTTCAAGTGATTTGATCCTTGACGTTGAATTTGTCTAGTAAACATGATAGTGTTATGCTATATATGTATATTTACAACTCGTCTAAACACCAACCCAACAATGTTAGATCTGTAAATTTGCTTTCGGAAATGTTTTGTTCTTCCCTCGCCGGGATAAGAACCCATGCTACTGAGATATCGTGACACCAAATCGCCTGCACTGTAGCCGTTCAGCTAGAACACAAGACCACCTGGGGTTCACAATAATAAAGCTTTCGGTGGCCGTGTGTTACCTTTCCTCGTCAGTTTTAATCTTGCGGCGTACTACTATACATGATATATAAGGCATGGACATGTTATATATATTTATATATTCATACATAGAGAAATAACTCTCCCTTCATGGCATGGACATGTTATATATATTTATATATTCATACATAAAGAAATAACTCTCCCTTCATTCTTAATATCTAGTATATAAACAAAATTTAAAAGGGGTAAGTCCACTGAAAAAAAAACGTTTATATCAAAAACGAAACGGTTAAAAAAAACTGCCATATTCATAAATTAGGTACATGCTTGTTTAAAGAAAAAGATGGTTTAAAATCATAAGTATATCGCGGTCACAGACATTGCAATAAAACTTAAAACGACGTCATTGATTATTGTTGTTTGATGTCTGTTAATTTGCCTTAATTGTCAACTATTTCGTCATTGGGTTTGTGCTCTGAATGCAATTTTATATTTTGTCTTGTTGAGGCTTTTTTTATGGCACTTTTTTCTATTATAATTTGGTCTCTTCAAATTTTTGATAGTTGTTTTAATTGGCAATCACATCACACTCTATTATTTCCATATCAAACAGTTCTCACATATTTGTTTTTCTTTCATTTTTTGTCCATAAATTAGGCCGTTAATTTTTTCGTTTGAATAGCTTTACATTTGTCATGTTTGGGCTTTTTATATATGACTATTCGGTAAAGGCTTTGCTCATTTTTGAAGGCAGTAAGGTAACCTATATTTGTTAATTTCTGTGTAATTTGGTCTCTAGTGAAGAGTTGTCTCATTGGCTATCAAACCACATTTTTTATTTTTATACATTTATCTTTTAATTGTTCCCTATTGATGAAATAATGTATAATGATTATACTTGATTTTTAAAGATCAAGAGCTTCGGTCAAGGCACTCCTATACCAATACATGTACCTAGGTTCAAAATAAGGAACAAACTAATTGCTATTTGTTTTTATCTTTTCATTGAAAACAAAGAAACAATCATCACAATATGATAATTTACCTGTCTGAGGCTCTTGTTGGAAGGGTTGTCATATATCTAACCAAATCTAATATCCTAGATCCTGCTTTATTTACCAGTAAGTGTGGATTTTTTAGAGTGGACTGCATTTCTGTCACAGATGACGTGGTATTGTAGTCATTGGACAAGTATGCCATTTCATGTGGAATCTAACAATAATTGATAATTGTATATAGGAATCATAGAAGTCTTAAAAAAATACAGAGATACGTAAGTAGTATGTTGGATTTGAGAAAGAACCGGTTGAAATTCAAAGGAATTTGTGAGAGTTATCATGTTGCGTCAATTTATTGTTCCTTTGCGCCAATGTTACATCTGCGGAAATACAATTGCCAGATTTCATCCACGAATTCGCCTTAATTACAGAAATCATTTGAACCAATATAAAATATTTATATGTCTGTATTAATTAAAAACTATTGAATGATTGGTGTTTGCATTACGCCGCATCAGCACAGCAAGGCTAGTATGATATCGCGGCGAGCACTTTTTCAATTATAGTTATCTAGATACGAACAAGAATATAGAAAATGTTTTAAAATCCCATGAAAGAGGGACGAACAATACCAGAGAGACAGTCAAACTCATAAAAAAAAAAAAACTGACAACGCCATGGCTAAAAATGGAAAAAACAAACAGACAAACAATAGTACACATGACACAACATAGAAAACTAAAGAGTAAACAACACGAACCCCACCAAAAACTAGGGGTGATCTCTTGTGCTCCAGAAGGGTAAGCAGATCCTGCTCCACATGTGACACCCGTCATGTTGCTTATGTAATTACAAATCAGGTAATAGTCTAATTCGGTAGGTCACATTCATGAAAGGGAAGGGGATTGTAGTTGCGACGTAAGGAGCATATCCGATATCATTTGTGAAACGGTTATTCTATAACGGTCAACCAACTCGTGATGGCATCCGTAAAATTTACGAATGGATGATTTCAACTTCACCATTTGGAACTATTGGTTTAACAGCTTCCTTTTGAGCAGAAACCTCTATCAAGAAAATCATGATAGAAAATGCAAGCACGGTAATATCGTATCAATTGGAATATATATACCCCGTATGCAGGTGCTGCTGGAATGTTGCTTCTAAGAAATGGAAAGTTCACAATTGGAAAGCTGAAATTATCTCTTTGTCGTAAAGTTTTGTTTTCAACCGATCCTCATTGTCAATTTCTAAATGGAAGTCAAGATATGAGGCCGACTTAACTGTATCTGTGAGTATCCTTTATCTCTAGTTCGATGGGATACTAGTAGATGAGTTTCACATAGTAATTAAATTTTGAATTATTTAGTGAAAGAACATATACGAAATATATGAATATGGTGGATTTGTAAATGCCGAATCTGTAAAAAATGTTAACATTTTAAACCCATCTCGTCATACTCTATATAAATTGTTGAAAAAATGACATTTAACCTGTGTATGACCGAAGCGTAGCGCCGCTGTTGCCACCCCAACTCTCGTTCCAGGATTGATATTCTTGTTGTAGTCTCTTGAGTATCCTTCAGATAATAGACGTAAGCCATACTTATCGAGAATTTCGTCACTAAACAGATCTAAAAACAAAAAAGAGAAATTTGTCCTGCTCAATATTACAATTTGACCAGCAATGTTCATTTAATGCTCGGACATTGAGTGGATTCTTCCAACTGGTAATTAAAGCGATCACTCAGCATTTAAATAGAAATTTTGTTAAAATAGAAATTGATATAGTGTGATGAATATGTTTGTAGAATGATATATATATTTAGGAATATGTAGGCCTCAATTGGACGAATCATTTTTATTTACTGTAAAACGAGCTTTTTTTTGAAAATCTCATATTTTAGAAACACGTTTTCTTATTCGCTTTTCTTTCCTTCTAATACACGACATGTATACAACAGAGGCTTTTGAGATTATGTTGTATTAATAATGAGTCGTTGAATTAAAAAAATATTGCCAGTATGAGAGTGAAAGTTTCTAGTTGTTATGCATTCCCCACTTTCAAATCCTTTGATTTGATCGTTTCTGGCGTTGGAAAAGCACTTCGAACGCACAAACATTGTAAAGAGTTATTTCCCTTCATTCTTTTCTATTTGAAACATATATGTACTTGCAAAATATTCATAATTTCCGTATAATGTTTTCTATGTTAAACATATATGTACTTGCAAAATATTCATAATTTCCGTTTAATCTTTTCTATGTTAAACATACTTTCTAAATATTCATTAAAGGTTATATGTTGTATAATAGCACCAACAATCTTTCTGGCTTCGTTGTATAGCTGATCCCCTGTCCAAGAGGGTTGGACATTTTTCAGCTCATCAACGATGCGGTTATGTTCTCTAACAAAAAGCAAATGAAGATGTCCCAATCCAGGCTGGACGTTCACTCTTATATCACCTATACAAACGCAATTACATAAAATATGATGATATAAGATAACAGTTGTATAGACACTTATTGTATAATTGTTGTAAATATACAAGTATAGATACGTTAATGGTGTTGACCTCTAGAGGTCTTTTGATTTTTTCTCTCTTTGGATTACTGTTTCATTCACGTGAACCCCATATTTCTTTAATTATACATATATGAACACACCTATTTAAATAACGTGTTCACTTCTTATAATCAGTCTTGATAGAAACCTTGGAGACCAGACTCGAGGAATTTGTAGATGCAGAAACCTTTTTTTTTTATATAATCTGTCCGCAAATAGCTCATTTGCGTTTAGTTTTGGACGGTTGGCACTTTTTACTGGCCATATTGCTTTATCATCAATAACGGGATACGCTGGTAATAGTGTTTTAACATATGTTCCAGGCTAGTGTTTATAGATTCTCGTGGAAGCGTACTTGGTTCGAGAGAAAAAAAGCAGCAATATGATCTCTACAAGAAACCGCTAAAACTCTCGTAGCCATGACATCTATGGTATTTGCTCATGTAAATGTTAAAATTAATGCATGTATTCTTTAATGGTGGTAAACATTTCAATATATATAAAATAGATTAAACGAGGACATGACAGCTCTTCGATGAAATTTATAACAATACCAGCATTTTGACAATAGTCATTCACGGGGTCACGTCCGGTAAGTGTACAGAAAGCTTCACCAGACGTATCCTCTGGTAACAAGTCTCCACCTGACACAGATTTTACCGCCATTTTTCCTACAAAAATATATTCTATTTATTGAGATAAAACTATTTGAGTTACATTAAAACAGAATTTATTCAAAACTGGGAAAACACATAATATATAGAAGCTTTCAGAAATAAGTTACTGTGAGGAGTTAAAACGCAAAATCTATTGTACTTGTTAATCGAAAAATGATTATAACACTACTCTGAATGAAAGCATGTATCTTAAAATTAACTGGAAAGGTTACGCTAATTGCAAAAGAATGCATCCCTATATTTCATAGAAAAGTGGAGTTAATACAAAATTTGATCGGAGAAAATCAGCTTAGGCGAGGCACATGTTGTGTCTTTTTAACGCAAATTAGCATTACATTTATTGTCTCTTGTGTTGAAAGTTCTCAATTAATTTAAACGTACTTTAAATACTTAACCGCAGTGGCGGATCAAGTGGGGGGTCCGGGGTTGGAAACCCCCTTTATTTGGATAATCATTGCATTTGAATGGGAAAATGTAGTTTGAACTCTTCCCCCTACTTTTGTCCTGGGTTTGGAACCCTCTTTTTAAAATGGCTGGATCCGCCCCTGATCCGATTGAAGTTGTTCCATGGAGCTTTAAATTATAACATGGATCATCCATTATTCTCAAAATGGTATAGTTAGGCATAGAGCTTACCATCTATTCCCCTAAGTTGTCTCTCTTCATCTTCTGAGCTTCCATAGACCATACTCCCATCAATAAAGGATGTTATAGCATTAGTTACTTGATTTCCAGCTTCAATCGTAAAACAATAATATATGTTTACTGTTGATACGTGAAGTGAATGAATAATAAACATAAACATTCCTATTAATTAAGAATAGTTTAATTTTGGACGTAACGCGTCTTCTGACGTTATTTTGTTATCAGCCCATAGACATAATTTAGTCATGTGACTGTAACGTCATCAACGTTTTTTCATGGTTTTCTACGGTTTAAAATGGAATTTAGAATTAAATTATAAGAAATGACTGTAATATTTTTTCTTTCTATTCGAAATAACATAAAAAATGTTGTGCACACTGTTGAATAACGCGCGTAGTAGCGCGTTATTCAGTGTCCACCAATTTTTTTATGTTATTTCTTCATAGACTGAAAAAAATATTACAGTCATTCCTTTAATAATCCTTTTATTTATTATTCAAACATTGAAAAGACTAATGTTTCCCGTATACTATTACCATCATTGAAGCGTGTTCGCGTAGAGTGCGGGTAGTCGTTCGCCGCAAACCTCACCTGGTCATACTAAGGACCTTTGACATTAAGACGAGAAAGCAATCTAGGTCCGCTAGTAGTTAGAATATGTGTGCGGGTAAGGTGACTCTTTTCCAGTGAACTGTTAATATGTGAATTATATAAAGGATAATACATTTTGAATTATGTATTTTAGCAAATGTTGAGTTAAAACTAAACTAAACTAGAGGCTCTAAAGAGCCTGTGTCGCTCACCTTGGTATATGTGCATATTAAACAAAAGAAACAGATGGATTCATGACAAAATTGTGTTTTGGTGATGGTGATGTGTTTGTACATCTTACTTTACTGAACATTCTTGCTGCTTACAATTATCTCTATCTATAATGAACTTGGCCCAATGAAAAGTACATTAACTCCTTAGGGGGTCAATTGACCATTTCTGTCATGTTGACTTATTTGTAAATCTTACTTTGCTGAACATTATTGCTTTTTACAGGTTATCTCTATCTATAATAGTATTCAAGATAATAACCAAAAACAGAAAAATTTCCTTAAAATTACCAATTTAGGGGCAGCAACCCAACAACGGGTTGTCCGATTCATCTGAAAATTTACGGCCAGATAGATCTTGACCTAATAAACAATTTTACCCTCTTCAGATTTGTTCTAAATGCTTTGGTTTTTGAGTTATAAGCCAAAAACTGCATTTTACCCCTATGTTCTATTTTTAGCTGTGACGGCCATCTTGGTTAAATGGCTTGGTCATCGGACACATTTTTCAAACTAGATACACCAATGATGATTGTGGACAAGTTTGGATTAATTTGGCCCCGTAGTTTCAGAGGAGAAGATTTTTGTAAAAGATTACTAAGATTTAAGAAAAATGGTTAAAATTGACTATAAAGGGCAATTACTCCTAAAGGGGTCAACTGACCATTTCGGTCATGTCGACTTATTTGTAAATCTTACTTTGCTGAACATTTTTGCTGTTTACAGTTTATCTCTATCTATAATAATATTCAAGATAATAACCAAAAACAGTAAAATTTCCATAAAATTACCAATTCAGGGCCAGTAACCCAAAAACGGGTTGTCCGATTCATCTGAAAATTTCAGGGTAGATAGATCTTGACCTGATGAACGATTTAACTCCGTCAGATTTGCTGTAAATGCTTTGGTTTTTGAGTTAAAAGCCAAAAACAGCATTTTACCCCTATGTTCTATTTTAGCCCTGGTGGCCATCTTGGTTGGTTGACCGGGTCACCGGACACATTTTTTAAACTAGATACCCCAATGATGATTTCGGCCAAGTTTGGTTAAATTTGGCCAAG
The DNA here is from genome assembly GCF_963676685.1 of Mytilus edulis. Classification (NCBI taxonomy): domain Eukaryota; kingdom Metazoa; phylum Mollusca; class Bivalvia; order Mytilida; family Mytilidae; genus Mytilus; species Mytilus edulis. Next base: position 24,122,808 of record NC_092345.1, read on the forward strand.
TAGTTTTAGAGGAGAAGATTTTTGTAAAAGCTAACGACGGACGACGGACGACGGACGCCAAGTGATGAGAAAAGCTCACTTGGCCCTTTGGGCCAGGTGAGCTAAAAATAGTTTAATAATAAGTCTTACCATTTAATTGAGTGTCCGGTGCTGGAGCAGACCTAACAAATTCCATACAACTGATATCCAAATCTTCATCTGGTGTCATCTCTATACCCAAGCATTCATCCCTATTACAATAAATACTTTTAGTAACTATTGTTTATAGGAATTTTCTTTAATTCATAATTCTGATAGATAAAAATTACACCGTGCACAACATGTATATAATTTAAAGTATAAAATACATGAGAATGACGTAAATATAAAATTTCAATCCTGGTATCTATGATGAGTTTATTAAACACAAGTATTCATGAGTGATCTGAAAGACAATGTATGCACAATTTACATGTGTTTGCTCTCTCGGTTGATAAAAAAATGTAGCATGTTTGAATATATTTGATTTTTTGTATAAACAATTTTAAATTTGAAATAATGGCGAAGAATATCCGCTAGAATGAACTTCCACGAATAATCAACATTTTGCGTAACAATGAAAATCTCAATGAAATACCATAAAAATTGTGCATTGTTGATTTTAGGTGGTATGGGAGTCTAAAATAAAAATGATAGAATTTGTTCATACTTTGCCAAAATTAAGTATCTATTGATATATGTTGAAAATTGTTATAAAAATGATAGGTCACCGCGCATTTTCTCAAGTTACAGGGCGTGACAAAATGACAAATTTTGTATGGATTATACAGGAAAAAACACAATTTTGTGATTAGAAACTAAACAAAATGATAGAATTGTTAAATACTTAAGGAAAAGATAGCTTTCAGACAATGCTTTGAGAATATCAAAAGAAAAGATAGGGTCACCGTACGTTTTTTCCGGCTAAAATACAAAATAGGAAAATTCCATGTAGAATCCTTCAGAAAATGCACTGTTTTAGAGTTACCTCCCATTAAAATGCCAATTTAATTTATTTTTAAAAGCAACCAAAAATAATCATCATTTGCAAATATATCAATATTTATAAGTTATATTCTTATAAATTGGTTCTTTTAAATAAAAATTCACATTAAATATCTGCATTCCTGCATCAAATTTTGCTAACTTGATAAAAAATTTGGACCTTTGGTTCTCTGTTTTTAACAATCCAAGATGGAGGAAGACACCCATACCACCTTAATTGTATTACATTACAGCGTATCATGATCTGAGACATATTTTGCGTGTTTGGTTTAGTATTTTGTATATTTCTCTTTGTATTCTAAATGTTTTAAGATCTAAATGATTCAATAAATTTACAAAGGCTACGAACTGTAAAAAATAAGTACCATGTAAAGCAAATTCAACAGTCTAACTTTGCAGTATATACCTTACTTTTACGAATATTTTTTACCTTGCTATTGGTATAGCATCTTCTTTACAACACTGTATATCTTCTCCGTGCTCTTCTATAACAATATCGGGAAACTTAGAATTCATTACATCTAAATACTATCATTTTAAGGTGGTACCTAACACTACAGGGAGATAACTATGTAAAATCAGCTAAACGTTTTAATTACAATGTGTTGTTAAGGGAATATTAAGCTTCTCAATGATCAAAATAAGTGTTTGTCAAACTGCTATAATAACCAGTGTAATTTTTTTTCTGATAACACAGTTGGTTCAAATTTTTTTGAATTTTTTATATTTTTGTAAAAGGGTCAAAGTAAATACTTTGTCAAAATTTTAAGAAAATTAAACGAGCCAAATTAATTTTAGTTAAAGTGTTTGGTACCACCTTAATTCGAGCGTCACTATTGAATCTTTAGTAATAGAAACGCGCGTCTGACGCAAATACAAAATTTCAATCCTGATACCTGTGTTTGTTATATCAATAACAGGGAAACATCAAATTTAAACATCTGAATACTGTTCATTGCGTGTTTTCTTGTAAGAGATAGTCGAGAGTATATGCTATTTCATGATTCAATTACTGATATTAAACTACTACAGTTCACATAAACTAATTTCTGTGTCATGTTGGTCTCTTGTGATGAGTTGTCTCATTGGGAATCATACCACATCTTCTTTTTTTATATTGTATACAAGAGGATTATCGAAGGTTTATAGCAGAGACGTTACATTAAATATGAATCTGTTTGTTTACAGCTAGATCTAAAAACCAAGTTTACCCCACCATTTTCTTAGGAAATTCCAGAACCAGATCAGATTATGACAGTTCAAGTCGTTTCGTTGGTTGATAAAGTCGAGCGCTTGGTTTTGATATGTTTTGTTTTACTTTCCTTTTTTTAATTTAAATTGACATTCGGTTTTTGGTTATCGCATTTTTGCAGAAGAAGTTGTTTTTAGTTCATTATCAACAATACTACGTTTTCTGTACTAGTTAGAGAATTAGGGTTCTATGGTGTTTAAAGCCCCTTAGATTCCTTCCGTAGTTTTATTCAATGTAATCTCATGCATGTTAGAACTGTGTCCCGTTTCGTTTTACTACAAGTTAAAATATTTTATTTAATGTAAAACTTTTATTTAAAAAATTCAGATCAACTGTCAGAATTTCGTACAACATTAATTGTTTTTTTACCTTTGTTACCTCATACATTCATGTATATAGATTTAAATAAATATGATATACATTTACCGGCGAATGTAGGTGTGAGAACAATATCATGGTCCAGGAATTGTCCCCAGTTAAGACTCATCAAACTGTTAAATCCCTCGGGTTTTGATACTTTCCTCCCATTGTTTATTATGAACACACTATTGCTGATTGTTCTCGGACTTGTAAGGGTTGGTGTTCCATCCGCACTTATCCGGGGTGTATTTACTACAGTATACAAATATAAGATAGAAAAAATAGACACTGAAATTACCATTTAAATTGTAGGAAATCAATGTGATAATAATGCAAGAATATGGAAAATCTCATTTTACATTTCGTAGGATGCCATCACATTTACTTTAAATAATTTAGTGTCTACGACAAAAATAAAAATATAATTGTCATCTTGTTTTACAAACTTTACGTCTAGTCCGTTTTTACATTTCATAAATTTAAAAAAAAATCATGCAAACTATTTTAGTCCTGGCTTGGACAGTTTTTATTTGACTTATGATTTCTATTGCAGTTGGAACCTTCCGATGGAAAAACACAAAAACACATCGTCAACTTAAGACTGTTCAGCACGAACCCAACAGCGGTAATCTCATGTGCTTTAGATGTAGATGGGTAAGAAGATCCTTCTCTACATTTAGCTTAATCAATGGTTCTCGACTGTAATACAATTAAGAGGTTTCGCTAGCTATAAAACCAGGTTCATACACCATTGCCTGTACCAATTCACGAATATGACAGTTGTTATCCATTCGTTTGATGTGTTTGAGCTTTTAATTTAACCATTTGCTTATGAAAAAGTAAAATCACAAAAATACTGAACACCGAGGAAAATTCAAAACAGAAAGTTCCTCATATGATACCAGTTAGTATAACCTATATTAGTACATGCACTCACTGCCATCGCTGTACACCTCATCTATAAATCTAGGTTGTGTAGTGAATGCTGCACCCCAATTAGGTTTGTCTAGGTTATTACACGTGCCATCAATAGTTCTGTATTCATTTACACTGCTTAGTTTTTGACAGTCGTTTGTTGTTGCGCGTTTTGTACTTCTGAAAAGGTATTCAAATTTAAATTAAGAAAATAAAAAGGGAAGGCAACACATCTCTATCATAACCTTTTACGGAACGTTTTTACTATTGCAGGCAAAGTTTCTATGCACATTGATACAGATATTCGGTAATATAGTGATATTTGCTATCAAATTTTCGTTTAGTGATTTCGCTATGTTCAATATTCCTTGAACATTATTGCCACCATTTTTATTTTTTTGACATAATTCCTTGCAATGAAAATATTTCTTTCTTCTAACATTTAGTCTGCATTCATTCAACACATGTAAAAACCAAATAGTAATCACGTTACGGAATAAACAATTCATTAAAAATGTGGTGGAATAGCATATGGCATTACATTTCGTTAGTTGTTTATTTGTATCTCACAACATTTTCGGGTACTACAATAGACAGATGAATGTTGCAATTACAAGAAAAAAAGAAATTGATCAACATTGTAGCATCATTCAAACAAAACTGTTGTAATTTTTACTATTTAAAATCTAACTTATATCTCTCTGTGCTTTGTTTATGACAGGCACTCATTAACATTTTATAATTATTTGCCATGGAAAAGAAGCTAATAAAGTACACCAACAACCTTTTTCTTCTACTTGAATCAATTGAAGAACCAGCTAAAATATCATCCCAAGCCTCTTGGTAATCTGGATCACCTGACAGCTCTTTCAATGTCTTTCCAGTTCTGAAAATTAATTCCATGAGTTCGACAGAAAATATACATCATTAAGAAAAATACAGAAATTAATTTGAAGAAATAACATTTCATGTAAAATCCACATTTATACAAAGGAATAGTGAAAAAAAAACTGCTGGGATGTAATTTAACACTATTCCAAAATTTTACTACAGCAACTTAAAACAAAACCATTTAGATCGCATTTGTAATTTCCCTTTTCCCCTATTCGCAACCTTCCTAATTAATGCTTTTTTTTTAGACAGTTGATAAAGGCCATTGACATGATTGATATACATTATATTTATTTTAGCATGCTTTAAAAAAATATATACTTTAGTCTTCATTGAGTAAACCCTTAAAGAATATATGTGACAGAGATGACCACGGTTATATCCAATTGTCGTAGTCACATATTCGTCCTTTTGCTATCAGCAAATTGATTGATGTTGCCATGAACAACTTGTAACACGACGGGTGCTTCTGCTAGCTTTTAGGGAGTAATGCGGCGCTAGTTTGTTTGCTGTAAATAACTAACTCATCCTACTACTAGGATTACAATTTTGAAAGCCAGGCGCAAAGTGTTTTTTGAATGTTTGTCTACCGCCTTTTTACTGGTTATTGGATTGCTCCCTTTAAACCTTCATTTAACTACAAGCTACTTACAATTTAACCAGAGCTTTTTTAGCACTAAGTAATATAAAACCCTCTTCCTGCTTTTCAATGGACATCTTGCTGATCTTGAAAAGTCTGTTATTTTTCCGTTTTATTTTATTTCTTCTGCCCATACCTATATATAATCAACATGTGAATATGCTTAAAAAGAACCATAATCTTATAATCCGCTAGCATGGAACATTTATAGGTACAGCATAATGTTAATAAAAGAAGTTTCACACAGAAATCAAAGTAACAACGCACAAAAAGCACAAGGTGTTCGCAACAAAAATGCTTTTCAAATAATTTTCATTTAGATTATCAGCAATGGAGTAGAACCTCGTTCTTAAAGCAAGATTATTAGAGAGAAAACCGTCATCAAACCACAAATGACCAACTGGAATGTTGCAATACCGTACCTGCAACGCTGTTCGCTGTGTTAAACAATGAAATTGGTGAGATAAGCCCAATTACTGTTCTTTAATGTAATCAGAACACAGGTATTGATTATATTCGTATTCGAAGAACGAAGATGACTCTTTTTAATAAGAATTCGAGGGTAAAGGTTATCTCGCTTAAAACTTGTTCAAAACAAAATCTGTATTTGCAAAATCACTGACGAGTATTAGATATCTAATACCTGTATGATCCCATATCAATTTGATCTAAAAAAAAAAAAAAAAAAAAATGATTAAGTATAGCGTTTTAATTGATTATGCAGACATTCGTCTTTAAATCACAGTTCGTCCAATAATATAATATGGATCAAAATCTTACACCTTAAATTATAGATGACAGTAGCATCAGTTTTTATGGGAAAATATATTGATCAGGCTACATCATTGTATTGAAGCACAACTGCGGGATTATACCAACCAGCTGTAAACTAAATCGGAAGAGATTTTTAATCAAATACCATCAGACATTGTCCGACTATCTAAATTTCGAGAGAGAAAAACGAGAAGGGAGTACATCAACATATTTTTCAGACATATTGTTACATAGCATAATGTACGAATAGAGCGCGTTATTCGGTTGGTATTGTAAAATACGATGTGGTTTAACTTGCAATGAGACATCTCTCCACCGACGTAGACGTTAATAACTATAGGTCACCTGCATGCATTACAATTTTGAAGACAAACGTGACTGAAAAAGAGAAAGTGAAGAAATGAAAATAAAAGAAATACATATTGCCTCATCTGCTCAATAATTAATACGATATGAATGAGAAAAAAATAGAATGGTAGTTTGAAGTCCTGGAAGAAATAAGTTTTGCAAGACTTGTTCCCATTATTTACCAATGTTTCTGTAATACGTTTGCCTCTCTACCATTTTTTCAGATTTCTCCAATCCTTCTTCGAAGGCTAACAATACCAGGCTCTTAGCTTTTTTCTTCCTCTCTTTGTTGATTATTTCCCTCTCATCTAAAAGTGTTTCCAATTTATACAATGATTCCAACTCCTTCTCCGTCAGTTCCTGTTCATCTTTAGACGTTATGAGATTTCCAGAAGTCTGTTGACAAATTACCGATATAACAGCAAATCCCAGCACAGCTTGGAGAAATGACATCATGACTACAAAATAATGGATTGAAATGGATAACGAAATATGTTAATTCAACTGTCAAACAGAAACCAATGGATCTCAGTTTCGGTAATTAAGAACATATCTAAAATTAAATTGTTCTTCGAAAAACTATGTTTTGTTATTATCTAAATAAACTCATCATAGATACCAGGATTGAAATTTCACATTTATGCCAGATTCGCGTTTCGTCTACAAAAGACTCATCAGTGATGCTCGAATAAAAAAATGTTAAAAAGGCCAAATAAAGTACGAAGTTGAATAGCATTGGGGACCAAAATTCCTAAAAGTTTTGCCAAATACAGCTAAGATAATCTATTCCTGAGGTAGAAAAGCCTTAGTATTTAAAGGATTTAAACAATTTAACAAAGGGCAATACATAAAAGAAAGGCGAAAAAATACAAAAGGGACATTCAAACTCATAGTCGAAAATAAACTGACAACGCCGTGACGTAATAAAAGAATAACAGACACACAACTATACACAAATACAAAACAGAAAGCTAAAACTTCAAGCAAAACGAACTCCACAACAAACTGGGTGATCTAAGGTGAGCCGGAAGGGTAAGCAGAGACTGCTCCACATGTGACTACCATCGTAAATTACTCCCATTGTATTGAGAACTCGGCCCGTGATCTTTTTAAACGTATGCCTTTAACTATCGGATTTCATGGACATGCATGTTTCTTTTATTGCATGCCAGATCTGGGCAAATTCAAAGTAAACGTCGGTTACAAGTTAACAAAACAGTCATTCATAACAAAACAATTATATGGGACAGAGATTGCTTATCTTTGTTGCATGTGCGCTAAACAAAACAGTCATCCGTATAACAAATGAATTATATTAGACAAATATTGCTTATCTTTGTTGCATGTACGCTTAGTTTTACTATTCAGTGCAAGTATTTTTCTTTTTCCCTGCTTTCTTTTCTTTTGAATGCATGTTCTTGGGTCATTTATCAATTTTTCTTTACCTCTTTTTCTGTTTTCTTCTTTTTTTTTATTCGTTTTATTTTCTTTTATAGTTATTTTTTGTTAGTTTTCTTGTTTCTATGGATTTTTTTCTTTAAATTTGAAAAACGTTGATTTCCATTTTTCTGAAGTTTATTTATTTTTGCAATTTTAAATGCTTTAAAATTCACTTTTTTTCATGTAAGGAAAATTTAATTATACTGTTTGATTAATCAAAGTTTCAAATAAATCTTACTGAATATTAACCTTAATAAACTTGTTCTGTTTGAATTGGAAAAAGGATACATTAATAAAATTGATAAATAAATTCCGAATTTTTGGTTTGATTATAAAAATTATGCCAAACCATAAAAAGAAATTGACATTTATTTTGATTACCCGTTTTTGTTAGTACATAAATTTAAAAAAGAAATAAAAACAACTTACAGCTTCCAATGATGAGCTGAGAAGGAATCCTGTGTCGCCTGGGTGGGTAGGTAAGGTGGGTTTTATACTTCTAGGGAAACAAAAGCCGACTCAAAACCGTAGCAATATCACGATTTTCAATCTAAACTTTTATTAAACTAAAAACCTTGATCAAATAAAAAATTAATAGACAATTCTGAACACGCATAAAAAGCTTCAAGGTTTGAAATTCAATCGCCGAATAAAGATTTGATTACATGTAGACGTGCAAAAACGTTCATTTATCTCTTCTTTAAGTTTAAAACAAATAACTTTCCAGAATGCATCATCTTAAAATATATTGAGTAAAAAAAGTTTACCAATACATATTGTTATTTCTATATTTACAAAGTAAAATAATTAAAAATACATCAACAAATAACAGTAGAAATATAAGAAAACAAAATAGCAAGTTCAATTTTTTCTCAACAAAAACTCGAAAGTTTGAACAGTTCATTTTTTTTAATTAAAATATATGTTGCAAAACTGAAGAATGAAAATTAAATAATTAAAATCAAATCTTTAAACTTAATCCTTTGCAATTTAAAAACGGTGTCCTTAATACTTTTTATTCACTTAGTTTGAAATTAAATTCCAAAATCTAACAGAAATGAAAATTCGTGACAGATAAGATATTGATCAAATTTATCTGTAAGAAATGCAAGATTGATCATATCAGCTCAAAATCGACCTTTAAACTTTTGTCGATTTCAAATGTCTTCTCTACATAACCTTCTCGCGAAATCATTGGGAGAAAGAAAATCTACAAAAACAAAGACTTTTAGATAAACATGGAGACACATTACCAAAATACTCATAAGGATCAGTATTCACGATCTAATGGACCGTTATACAGAAATGTTCACGACAAGCATAAGTATCTTCGCCGAATGTCCGTCGAACTACCGCTAAAACATTGCAGTTACTTGAATCATAATTCAACAGATATTTATATACCACTTTGGATTAAACTACAAAATTTTAATTTTCCTGAACAATTATAGATTATCGTTGATCATCTCAACGAGATTGATTTTCTCGCTTGAGCCGGGACGGCGAAAGCGAGAAATGCAATCGAGTTGAGATGACCAATGATAATCTGTTTATCGCTATTTTTCCTATGAGGACGTTGTCCATTTCATGTCAATTTCGTTAGCAACGCCACGTGCCTCCTTAGTTTCTAGTGATAATTTTCCATCTCAAGCGAGTAGCATGATATGAAAAATATCACAAAAAAAGATCAACGGAAAATGCACAAAATAGCGATAAGGCTGAATACCATTCTATACTTTAATACGAACAAGAGTACTTATGATATGTACCGAATAATTGACCTAACCAAAATTGACAAACTGAAAAAAATATGTAATGAGATACATTGTAGCATCTTCGTGCCTACCTCATAAACTTATATGCTCACGTATTTACTGTTTAGTTACTTAAATATATGAAATACAAGTAAATTGTCAAATATTAAATGTTTTATATTGTAGAACTAATATGTTTATCTAGTTTTCTTCCTTTCACTTTATCATTAAAATGGTATCTGTATGTGTACTTGTCATTAAATGAATAACGTGTACTCCTATTGTATCCAAAAGATTAAGTGAAGATACTTTTTATACTTTATATTTACCCGTTAGATTAATTCAGTTTATCATTGAACTTAGCTTATTTAATCATCTGAATTTAACGTTTATTTTCAAAAACCATTCCTTGCATAATTTATGATATCACAGAACGCAATCCGACCGATTTTCGTTTTGCACAAACTTTAACTTTCAGTGCTCTGTTTTCTTGATCACTTTGCCTTTTTACATCAGAGGCCCCTGAGGGGCCTCGGGTGTATTGCCATCGCCTACTTTTCAATTCGCGCAAAGATCAAAGAGATGCATATATAATTAGTTTTGGAATGATAACCGACATTATAGACCCGCGGACCTATGTAGTGCAGAATAAAATTCCGTATCGCTTCTTTTATATTCATGTTTTCAATGGATACTCAGTTTTTTTAATTTTTCTTAATGCAAAATTTATAATATGAAAATGTTTTGTCGTTAGAAATATTTGTATTTTAATCAAACGTTCTTCAATATCAATGAAGTGTCGAAAAATTGTTGTTGCGGATGAATACCACGAGTGCGCAAGAGGGCAAGAGCGAGTGTGTAGAAAATCGAGAGGAAATCAATTCACACATTTATACACAGAAAGGTAATTATATTTCAATTATTTGATTTGGAGTAACCTTTTTAAACCGTTTGTAGCATATTTGTCTATAATATTAACGTAGCAAAACCAGGAAAATTTAATCTGTCATAATATTAAAATAAATTATCAGGTCACGTCCCCCGCAGCCATTTTGAAAATACGGTATCGGGATTGTTCGCCCTGATTACATGTTCGCCCTAGGTTCGTTCGCGCTGAGTTTGTTCGCCCTGGTGTTCCGTTCGCCCTGAGTTCGTTCGCCCTATTCTCATTAATGATATGTATATGTTACATTAATGAAAGAAATGCATATTTATATTAAAATTTATGTTTATCTATTAAAAGCTGAATACAGAATATTAATTAAATAAAATTCGGGTTGGCTGCTACATTGATACACTTTATTTTATAATTACTTTTAATTACTGTTGATTGAATTTTGATTGCTGATTAGGTATAATTTGAAATTCTTTGATATCACTGATTGTTATATGAATTGTCTTTGAGGGATTAATAATGAAAATAAAATTTTTCTCAAATAAAATAGTCAGCTTGGATGGGTAAAAACACTGATGTACAAATTGTTAGACATGAAAGGGAAATTATTTTCGCAGCTTGGCTTCTTTGATCTCAGTGTGTTTTGACAAATTTGGTATATATGGAAGTGGATTATGGAACCGGTGCAGCAATTTACTGTAGAGAACATATTAGATACACAGAAGTAAATATAATATCTAAACTGGAAAATAGTAGTATTAATATTAAAATAGATAACAAAACAACTACTATAATAAATATATATGACAGTGCTAATAATACTAAAGAAGCAGAATATGAAAACATATTCAAACAAGTTAAAAATGATATAATTATGTGTGGAGACTTTAATGCCCATCATACTCTATGGGGTAGTAACAGTATCCAAACTAAAGGGAGAGAATTATATAATTTCATAGTCAATAACAATATAGTCATTCTTAATGATGGAAGAGGTACCAGACTAAATCCAATAAATTTAGAAACGTCATGTATAGATATATCACTTGTTAGTCCAAATATTAGCCACAAAGCCACATGGGCAGTAGATCATAGCTCAACTTATGGTAGTGACCATTTTGTGGTCTCATTAACACTTAATGAAAAACCGGATTATAAAAATGAATCAGTTTTTAAGTGGAACTACGCTAAAGCTGACTGGAATGGATTCTCCAGCAAGTGTGACCAAATACTATGTGAAGACATGGTGACTTGTAACACTCAAGAAACATGTACTTTACTAACTGTTACAATAACCAATATCGCTGGGGAATTCATTCCAGTCAGAAAAAATAATAGCAAAAGTAACAAACCATCTGTACCCTGGTGGAATACTAATTGCACTAAAGCAGTAAAAGATAGAAATAAAGCCAGAAATAAAGCTCAACATACAGGTAATGGGCAGGATTTTAAAAACTATAAAGAGAAACAAAAAAAGTGCAGAAATATACTAAATGATTCACAGAAACAATATTGGGAATCATACTGTGACTCAATGAATACTGATACAAAATTATCAAAAGTGTGGTACAATATAAAAAGAATGTTAGGAAAGGTAACTGAGAAAAAGGAAATAGAAACCTTAATAGATAATAATAATATATATGAAACAACAAAGGGAAAGGCAGATTTATTAGCTCAAAAATTTTGCACTGTAAGCAGTACAAATAACTATAACGAAGAATTTAAAAAACACAAAGCAGATATAGAAAAAAATGATACTAATTTAGTACAATTCTATAAAGATAACTCAGACTGCTATAACGAAGAGTTCACACTAAATGAACTAAAAGATGCGATTAATGACACAAATAACGGTGCACCAGGAAAAGATAAAATTGGTTACAACATGTTTAAACACATGTCGAACAAATCCTTAAGTATTATATTATTATTTTTTAATAGAATATGGTTTTTACAGGAACTACCCAAAACATGGAAACATGCAATTATTATCCCACATATAAAACCTGGTAAACCCCACTCCGACCCTTTGTCATATAGACCAATCTCCTTAATTTCAAATTTCAATAAAATTATGGAGAAAATAGTTAATAATCGCTTAAAATGGTATTTAGAAAAAAATAAGTTGTATGCACCCACCCAGAGTGGGTTTAGAAAAAACAGAAGCACATTAGAACAGTGTATTAGATTAGACAATGACATCCAAAAGAGTTTTTTGAAAAAGTTAGTCACTATAGGTATATTTATTGACTTCCAGAAAGCATTTGATATGCTCTGGAAACATGGCTTGTTGAAAAAAATGATCAAACTAGGAATTAAAGGAAACATGCTTGCTTATGTTAGTGATTACCTTACAAATCGAACTATACAAGTCAAAATTAATGACACTTTCTCAGAAATATATATACTTCAAAATGGAACGCCCCAAGGTAGCTGCATAAGCCCTACTCTCTTTAATATTATGGTAAACGACCTCACTGACTGCATTAAAAATTGTGAAATGTCACAGTTTGCAGATGACGGAGCTATCTGGTTATCGGGAAAATGTATTTCTTTTTTACAGAAAAAAATACAACAGGATTTAAATAATATTTATAAATGGTGTAACACTTGGGGATTCAATTTATCCACCAATAAAACAGTGTGTATTATATTTAATAGAAAAAAGAATATTCCTGATATCAAATTTAAATTTGGAAACAATATATTGCAAATAGTTAAAGAAGTTAAATTTTTAGGGATTATATTTGATGGCAAATTAACTTGGAATAAACACATTCAGTACATACATACTAGATGCACCAAAGTGTTGAACTGTATGAGGGTAATATCTGGGACCAAATGGGGTGCTAACAGTCACACACTACGAAATATATATGTAGCGTTAATAAGATCCAAAATAGATTATGGATGTCAAATTTATAATACCGCATCATACTCGACAAAAAAGATCCTAGATAGTCTACAAACGCAGGCCTTGCGTACTTGTACAGGTGTCATTAAAGGGGCCTCACTTGCAAGTTTACAGGCCGAAATGGGTGACCCTCCCTACGAGGACAGAAGAAAATCTTTAATTACAAAAGCATATTTAAATATTATGAGTTATGATGATCTCCATCCAGCTAAAATTAGTTTACAAAACGATTTTGACTATCAATACTATCAAAACCGTATTAAAACGAAGCAAAAACCATTCTATTGCATAGCACAAGATGTTATACAAACATTTAATATTGATACACAAGTTATATATAAACAGAGTGAATGCCCACAGCCCCCGTGGCACTTACTTAAACCCAATGTTAGCACCCAGTTACACAATATTATAACAAAAAAGGACCTCCCACATCTTATCAAAAGCGAGGGCGATATCCTCATTGATACTAATTATAAAAATTATATAAAAATATATACTGACGGATCCAAAGAACCAGATAGTGGAAAAAGTAGCTGTGCTTATGTAATACCAGAATTCAAAATAAAAAAAGGGTATAGACTGCATAACAATTTATCAGTATTTACATGCGAACTTATGGCAATATTCCTTGCACTCAATTGGATACAAGATGTCCTACCATTAAATGTTGTAATATTCGTTGATTCATTATCAGCTTTACAGGCAATACAGGGACCTTTATCAAAGGTCAATAACTTAATTATTTATGATATATACTATAGTATAACAACGCTACTAAAAGCAGGTATAAATGTCGTGCTCGAATGGATTCCTAGCCATGTAGGTATCTGGGGAAATGAGTTAGCTGATATGCAAGCAAAACATGCTTTGAATTATGAAATTATATACGCAAATACCCCACTATATAAAGAAGATATTAAAACTTTATGTACAAATATACTTAAAACTATGTGGCAAACTAGCTGGGATTCCAACAAAAAGGGTAGACACTTGTATGAAATCAAGGAAAAAATATCATTTAAGGTGTCCTTACCAAAAATGATAAGGCGCAAAGAAACTATTATGTACAGACTTAGAACTGGATATGCTAAACTAAATAAACATCTATTCAAAATAGGAGTTAAAAATTCTGAAATGTGCGAAAATTGCGGTAGAGCACCAGAAACAGCAAAACACTTTCTGCTAGAGTGCACTACATATAGCGATAACAGAAATGTTATGTTCCAAGAGTTAATAGCACAGGGAGTTACAAATTTTTCGATGCAAAGTCTGCTTAGTGAAAAAGCACAATCAGTCCTACCCATTATTAATTTTATTCATGCCACAAAAGGGGTCATATAAACATATGACATTTGTATAAAACAATGCGTAAATTGCAATTAAACTCTGAAAAGAAAGAAAGAAAGAAAAAAAAAAAAAAAAAAAAAAAAAAAAACCAAAACAACAGAACTAGGTAGGGATACATAAGTTCAGATAATTTTCTATAAATGGCAGTCCAAGTAAGCTATGAAATGCAAAGACAAATATATATATATTTAAACATTTTCATTGAAAGGATAATATCCGTAATAAATTAAAAAAAAAAAAAAACAAAAAAAACTAGAATAAGAAATAAGAATATGAAGAAATAACAGGTTAGAAAGTAAACATGTAAACACAAAACTTACCCAACTTCTTCAATAACACCAATGCCACACCACAAACACGTGTTACAACACTACAGTGCTAGTACATACACACCCAGGTACAAGGACGTGATTTAGTAACCAATCACCCAATCAAACACACCCACAATTTTATTGTTTGATTACATAAGTATAAAACAACAACACTACAAGGTCAATTAAATAGTTCAATTGTGAAATAAAGGAACACAGAAAGGGTAAAAGATGTATTAATATATAAGTGCCTTTACGACTTTATAAAATAGCAAACATTTTAAGCATATCGGTAGTACTACTATATAGTACCCTTAGCATTTAAGTTTAAAAACCAACAAACCGAATTTCTCAACTCAGATTTCAATTTAAAGGCTAAAGCTACAACTAACATATAAAAATAAAAAATTTAACTAACAAACAAAATTATTTAAAAAGTCGTATGCATTACTTGTAGACACGTATGTAGATTAGCGGTGCCAACCAGTGGTCGCCCCCAGACATGGTAGTCGTGACATACAGGGCATGAAATTAAGTTAAAGTTAAATCCAGTTTGACATGTACGAAGCTTAGAAAACAGTGGAGTCAGCGCAAAGTACATCGATTGTACTGAAATGACAAAAAAGCTCGTACAATTCAAACTGGAACCCTTGTAATTAATATAGAAGTAGAATGCCCCGTTTTGTTTTAAAATAAGTAATAGTTTCATTTATTTAATTATTTTTTTTATTTTTTTTTACTCTATCTATACAATTTGGATTTTCAGGGGGGGTATATCATGAAACAGTTATTGCATTTCGGGAGTTAGACATGGGCTTGTTCTCTGCCTGACTGATCATCAGTCAGAGCACACGACGATGCCTTGTTCCAGGTTGCAATTAACCTACACTATCATGGTTTGTATCTTCCGTGAGATAGTGCGTATACACGATTCTCACGGGACCACTGGCTGGGGCAACTGATCAAACATAGTCTACTTATAGTATTCAAGAAATACGACAAAGCAACTGACCATCTTAATTAAAACAAACATAATTAAGTGACACAATACGTTATTTATAACAATAACACTAACAACCACAGATGGAGAAAAAAACCAAAAACATAAACAAAAAACATACAGCATTTTTCTTCTAGTTAAAAAATAGATGTAAAAGTATAGGGCAAAACCCGAAGTCTCAAAAACCAAATTTCTTAACCCCTTATAAAAGATTAAAAAAAAAACCATTCATTTGTTTTATAAGTTTTATTTCTATTTAAATTTAATAAAATAAGTTTAAACTAGTACAGGTTAATAAGGCGCACCACCTGTAAACAAAAAGGGTCGCCTAGAATTTATATTTATTTTCTTTAATTTTTAATTAAATGGAATTATCTCTAAAATAAAATATTACTATAATGGACTAATTCCAAATTTAGTTACCAGGGCGCAATTACCAATTGGTAAGTCGTCCACCAAAAACATATAACCGTAACCGTAACCGGTGCATTATTCCATAAACTATGGAAGTGTACATGTGTATTTCGTGTGACAGAGAGGTCCGATACAATATCTTGTAGTCCTATAATTTACAGGAACTTATAACCTAGTAGCAGCTAGCTGTAGACATAATACATCGTAAATATTCGGCGAAATTGTAGACTGACTTAACATATTCAATTAAATACACACAACACAACACTATAAAAAAAAATAAAAAGCGTAAATATTCGGCGAAATTGTAGACTGACTTCAACATATTCAATTAAATACACACAACACAACACTATAATAAAAAATATAAATCAGGGCGAACATACCCAGGGCGAACAGGTATCAGGGCGAACGGTCTCAGGGCGAAACGGAACTAGGGCGAACAGTAACTAGGGCGAACAAAAATCAGGGCGGACGGACCCGGATTCTGAAAATACCAGCAGATTGGGTAGGAGTAACAAGACCCTGCAAGGCCTTTAAAGATAAGGTTACTATTTGTGTATTTTTTATAACAACAATTTGTTTTTATAAAGATCTCAACAATTTTTTGAGTTAAATTTATTTTCTTCGTAAATAACAAGTAGATTGATCACTTGGACACACACACGGAACTATTTTCTGTTTTTTAAGCTACTGTTTCGGATTTTCGCTCCTTCTTCGACTTAGTTTGTTGCATTAGTATATGTGAATATGTCCCTTGACTGGAAAATACGCGGAATTTGTAATGACTTTGACTATGTCTATGTAAGTAATTCTAATATATAATTATTGGTTGAATTTATTGTTTATACTTTTTCTTCTTCCTATAGAGTTGGACTTTTTTTGAGTGTATAAAGACTCTTTGCTCGTAAAATCAAGAGTCTTACTTTACACTGAAATGTCAGAATTTGGGTTAATCACATTTACTGAATTACTATAGATATATTGGGAGAAACCTTAATACAGTTTTGGAGATATAAATATAGATTAACTGTCCTGTTTTTTAAGTCTTCCTTAGCTTGTAGTATTGTATTATTTTGACCATACATGACATGTATCGTCAAAATTATATGATAATTTGATGACATACTTGTGCTTATCATTCTCTACAGCATTATTTAATTTAAATGTGTAACCATATCCATGTCAAATTTTAGTAACTTATATTAGACATTTGTTCACACATACATGCATATGTGCATATGAGAACTTGAATTGAGCAAATATGATTAGTTATATCTATGAGAAATACAATCAGTTAACTTTATCTATGAGCACCCATGAGATCTTAAATTGAGCAAATATGATCAGTTATATGTTGAGTAAAATTTGAGCTAGATCTACTCAATTGAGTTAGATATATATCAATATTGAGACTAATCTAAATGGTTATTTGAGCACACATGAGTCAGAGCCTATTTATACTATTGAGAGTAATATTGGGATACTGCATGAGCAAACTAAGCAAATCTTTATCGAGACAAACCTATGAGTGCTATATTTTTAAATTTGTTCTTGACAATTTTTTGTTTATTTTAAAAAAAAATATAGGGACAACAGAGTTGGTGTATGTGGGTTCGATTCCCACCCTAGGCATTCATTTATATTGGCTGGTGCAAAGCGGGCAGTTTAGCTTAGTGGCCCCACACTGACTCTGTTGTTCATATGTTACTTAAAAAAATTAGGCGGCATCGTTTAGGTCTTGCCATCTTTATTTTTCTATTCGAAAATCAGACACAACAAAACCATTGAATAATTGTGAAAATTATACCACAGATAACTATGGTAAAACTTTAATTGTTTTTGGCATAATTAAACTTGGCTGCCATCCAAGATCTAAAAAGTTTTTATATTGATGAATTATATATATCAGATTTGGATTCTTTTGGTTACAAAACATTTTGGATGGTACATGTAGGTAGCGGCCAAATCTTTATTCCTAAAGGCTTAAAGCTTTCAGGTCTGAAAATTGCCCAAAATCATCACATTTTGACAAATTTGGAACATAAAATGTACTTTTATGAAAAGAACTGATTTATTGAGTGTTAAGACTTTTGAAATAGACCCAAATTACGAACCAAATTGAGAACTTTTTGGAGTTTTATAGTTTAGGCTATTTTGGGCAATAAGTGAAACTTGTCCTTTGAATCAGTGGTTTCACAATAACCATTATATACTAATTATCTGTTAGAAGATAGCTCTTTCACAGTACATTGTTAAACTTAAAGATAAATATATACCGACAATGACCAATATTAATGATGGAATGAGATTATACATGTATATATACTGTTTTATATTGTTACATGTACATACATAAATGAAAATTAAAACCAAACTTGTCATTATTCATAAAAAAAGAAAAGGGAGGTATGATTGGTATAAATCAGACACCAGCTCTAGACAAAATGATGAAAAAGAAATAAAGCTTATAACCATACAACATTTTTACAATCAGAAAAAAACTATACATAAATCAGTTAGAAATAGCCATGAAATGTCAAATGTTAAACAATATATACAAGAAAACTAATGGCCACATCAATGTACAATCAGGAAATCAAGATATACACCAAAAAATTACAAGGCCTGTTTTACAGGTTTCTTACAAAGGATCGACACATTCATATGGTAGTTGTGTTCTATATGTATAGTGCAAAATGTTCTCATTGCTAAAACCAGTGGTATCCAAAGTATTAAATCCAGAACAAAGTAAAAAAAACCTAACAGTTGAAAAACTATCCAAATGTTGTGATATTCAAATTAACAAAAATACCATCATTAGCAAATGGCTATCTACATATAATACATTGTAATATTTACAATGTACCATTTAATAATTAAAAACCAATTGTTCAAAGAACAATTGAAGGTCTTTCCACAAGTGAAGATCTATTTTATTATCAAAATATTAAAAATCAATCTAAAATGTCAGTTCCTATGGCTTTATAATATATAAATATGAATTTAAAGCAAAGGTCAAAATCTAGAACATGCAAATTACCTATGACATTGACCTCAATTTCAAGGTCATAAACCAAGGATCTCAAATCAAAAGACCCTAGGTCTTTATTATGTATGGTTAATGAGTTATATGACTTTACGCATAATTCTTAATATAAGATGGGCAAAAACTCCTATTTATTGTTTACGCACCCTTTCAACCAAAATTTATAAGTAACGGCATGTCGCAACTAACAATTTAGTGAAAATAAGATGTAGATATGTTATAAGGTTTTGAAAATAAGTAAAAATAAGCCAAAATAAAAAATTTAGAATATGACCTTGACCCTTGACCTAATTTTCATTTTTTTGGACCAAGGATCTCAAATTAAAAGACCCTAGGTCTCTAGCACTTATGGTTTACCAGTTAGAAATGCAAATCACTTATATCAAATACATAAGGGGGAATAACTCTCATATGGAGTATCCGGATAGCTTCGGTTAAAACTAATTCCGAATCCTGAAGATGTAACGAGCAATTTGGTAAAATAAATTTGTCGTAATCTGTTACGGTTGCGAAGGAGTAGTGGCCACAAGAAAAACAGTGTTTGGGGAGATAACTCTTACAACGCAAAGTATCTAGTTGCGCGGTTGCCAGTTTTAAAGCGTATAAACTATACGATATCATATTCCAAATATCTAAGCGACATCTTTTGAAACAACAAAATTACGCAAGAAAAAAATTAGGCGGAAGAAAAAAAAATAATAATCAGAACAAAATCAATAGGTCTTTCCACGGAAAGGTGGAAAGACCTAATTAGAAAACAGAACCTACAATGTACATGTATAGCTGCTAATTTAAAAAAAAAATATAATGGATAAATGATTGACTGTATTACAATAAAACCAAGATACAAATGTAACACAGTGAAGCTATTTATGAACATTTAAAGAGTTTATGTTGACTGCAACAAAAATCTAGAATAAGGGATAGTAATCTTGCTGTGTTAACATCCATTTAATTAGCAATTGATCCAAAAGCTAAATGTTTCAGAAAAAAGAGCTGGATACTACATGTACATGTACAAACATTGTTAATTAATGCCATTTGTAGAGCAGGATCTGCTTACCCATCCGGAGCACCTGAGATCACCTGTTTTGTTGGGGTTCGTGTTGCTCAGTCTTTAGTTTTCTATGTTGTTTCTAGTGTACTTTTATTTGTATGCATGTCTTTTTCAGTTTTTGTCATGGAATTGTAAGTTTATTTTCCATTTATGAGTTTGCTGTTCATCTGGTATCTTTAGCCCCAAAGTTTCCCCTGGGTCAATTATTTTTTTCGCCACCCCTTTTGCCAAAACAATATATTTTTCCCCACTTTATTTTTTAATTAGCCACAATATTACAATTTATCTGTTTTGATATGATTGTCTTGAACCTCTTTTTCATAGTTCAGTGAGTGACTATATAGCTACTCGAAGAATTGTTTGCTATGTTGATTATCTATTATAAGCTATATGCTAACGATTTTTGTATGTGTGCAACTATATGGTCATAATGCCAATCTAACAGTTCTTATTTGACCAAGTAATCATTGATAATTCACAAAGTTAAGTTTCCTAGTT
Organism: Mytilus edulis; assembly: GCF_963676685.1. Taxonomy (NCBI): domain Eukaryota; kingdom Metazoa; phylum Mollusca; class Bivalvia; order Mytilida; family Mytilidae; genus Mytilus; species Mytilus edulis. Next base: position 24,143,696 of record NC_092345.1, read on the forward strand.
CAAGTCAGTATCTCAGATATGATAGCATATTATATTTAATATTTGTACTATATTGTATGGTGAACATATATCTGTCTGGTAGGTATAATATAAACACCTGTCATTTATCAATAATTCAACACAACTTGAGGTCCTCTGATGTTCAGTACTTCAGTACTTTGATTTGTTGTTGTCTTTCTTGCACAAAATTTCATTGACCCTTGTTACTTTTTACTTTTTAAGTGAATCATACCGTGATATTATCCGAAACCTGTGTATATTTGTTTTGTTTTTTTTAGCCAAAACTGCTTATTTAGGAATTAAAGGGGATATATTATTTTATACTAAAGTGAGGCAAAGTAATTTATATCAAGCATTATTTCATGACGGGAAGTTCCTTAACGCATTTGACAAAACAAAATGAAAAGGAGCAGCTCTTTTATTGTCCTTTCATTGTCCTTCTATTGACCTTTTTCGGCAAACTAGCCACCTTCCCTTCAATGTAGCAGCTAGCACATTTTTACACTACTATCCAAATCATGTGCCATATTTTATTTCATTGTTCATCTTGTTGGACGCTGAACTGTCCAGCTTTTTGAAAGTGTTGTTTTTTTTAACAAAATATGTTCCGGATAGAAAACGGGATGTTTGTGTGGCAAAGAAGTGATATCATATCTCAAAGGTCAGCATTGTTATAGATACCAAGGTAACAAGGACAAACTGGTCATTGTAAGGACATACATCTTGTCAACACGGTTGTGTCGTTGTTCTTGCGTTTCCCTCAGTTTTAGTTTGTTACCCCAATTTTGTTTTTTTGTCTATAGAATTACGAGTTTTGAACAGCGGTATACTACTGTTGCCTTTATTTAGAGATACCAAAATTACAACGACAATTTTGTACTTTGATGGACATACAACGATTAACATACTCACCATTATTACAAAAGACCAAATGCTACCAACTAAATTTTCTCTGTCAATTTCATTTTCAAAACACCTCTTAATACATTTCTTTGAAATATAATTCGATATAAAAATTGGACATAAACATTTCGACAACAAGCTCATTTTAACTGTCCAAATTCACACTACATTATTTTCTTGTCGCTTTTACACCCGTTTCCTCTAAACCAAAGTAATATTTGTAAATGGGGGTGGGGGGGGGGGGGGGGGGACAATGCACAACGATAACGGATTAAAACATAAAAATAGATTTGTAGGGGGAATGAAAACCACTAAAAATCATCATTTTATTCAGTGACAAGTTTATAGGAAATGGGTATAAATGGTCAAGATAGATTGTGTTCCTTATATTGCATGTGCTTATGAAATAAATATAAGAAAACAATTATCGGAACAAATAGAAATGGTGGATGAGGTTCAATTTTCATTTTTTTTTTCATTTTTTCCATAATCCCAATACAATGTGTGTTTATATCGGCGTTTTGCATTTGCGCCGATCTGCATTTCATTTGCGCCGATTTTTTTATAGGTAAATTACAGGTGAATAGTTATAAGAAGATGTGGTATAAGTGCAAATAAGAGAACTCTCCATCCAAGTCATGTAATTTTCATTTTATCATTTTAGACCTCTTCCATTAGCCATTTGTATAAATGTAATGAATTGTCAATCATATCATAGATATAGGAAGATGTGGTGAGAGTGCCAATGAGACAACTCTCCATTCAAATAACAATTTATAAAAGTAAACCATTATAGGTCAATGTACGGCCTTCAACACGGAGCCTTGGCTCACACCGAACAACAAGCTATAAAGGGCCCCAAAATTACTAGTGTAAAACCATTCAAACGGAAAAACTGCTGCCCCTGCTCACTACGGGGAGATGGAAGAAGGCCTAGAAGATACACCTCCAGACTTTTTCCTTGACAGTATCCGTAGTTCTTTAACCTCTGCCTTTCGGACATCTGCAACATGTTTATGCTCGATCAGTGTTTTGACACTAGAATCCGTGGTGACTATGGCTTTACACGATTTATGGTATATTTGTAAGATATGTTGTCATGTTTCAGGACACTCACCTTCCGATATGTATGGCCCTCGATGACTAAAGAATTGATTCCTCGGCTCGTTTCAGTGTGTAATATGTCCATCATGTTACAACGAAGTTCCAGAACAATATGAATCAAAAGTAATTTAAACATAAATGAACGACAATTATAACCAGATTTTATCAATGGTAAATGAAAAAAATGAAATCGGCGCAAATAAAAGAATGAAAATTTTCAAAAATCGGCGCAAATGTCATACGCCCGTTTATATACCAGAGAATCGCTTTAACATTTTGAATTTTACAGAGTTTACAACTTAAGCATGACGAGTGCAACAAATGCAGCAGGATATGTTTACTCTACGTGCACGTGGTGGCCAAGTGTTTGTCGATCTCTCTTTGAGTTATAATTTTTTGTACCGAGTCCCGTTTGTTTCTCGGTCTCTTTTTGTAAAGAAGATCTAGGTCCACATGTGACAGCTGTCTATGTTAGAAATCATGGCCTGCATTCCAAGAGGCTTTTTAGACATCTTGTAAAGTTATATCGTAAAAAATGTTTAGTGTACATTGTGTTAAAGGGGCACTAGCTACGAGATATATAAAAAATCTAAAGTTTGATTTTTTTTTTGTTCAATCAATAATGAAAGTGTAATAGTGAAATAAAAATTCGCTTTTTGCAGCCAAAAAGGTTCGATTTTGTCAAATTACGCTAAGAAACATTGGTAATTAGTTATTCACGTCGACCTCTTTAAATCTGTATTCATGTAAACTTCAATTTAACCCCTAGCTAGAGATGGACAACGCATGCATTGCGCATTGTACGTGTACTGGTTATTTAAAGAAAAAGAATATCAACAATGGAAGTGAAACTATGGTAAATTATTTGATTACTTAGGCAGCAACCATTTGATTTTCTGGGGGGGGGGGGGGGGGGCTATGTTTCCAGTTTTTGGAGAAAAAAATAATTTGTTTTTGATTCTGAGAAAAAAAAATTGTTTGTTTCACCCTCAGCTTCCACTATATGTAAATGCTAAAATTGAAAGAAAAAAACTGTTTTCGACTTGTCGCGAAAAAAAAAAAATTTGTCCAGAAAAAAAAAACATAGCCCCCCTCAGAAAATCAAATGGTTGCTGCCTTATTCGATGCACATAAAATCATTCGATTCGGTTAAAAGCAATGAGAAACATCTATTTTTAATCTATAAAATAAAATTAAAAAGACCTATAAAAATCCAATTGCACGTGTTGGTTTAATCTATTCATATCTCTATTTATGTTTACATCGCTTATATGGTCATCTGAGGTCAAATCGATAGTTTTAAAATTAGATGGCGTCTGGACTAAAATACACACGAAACAAACCTATATATTATCTACCCCATGCTCTGCTAACTGTTTATTTAGACTTTTGATAGTTTGGATAAATGTTTTACATTGTTATAAATCAAATATGAGAATTTGAGTCAAATCGGTGACCATGAATTTGACAGCTAGTATCCCTTTAAAGGATCTCCTAAAACCGTCTGTTTACTTTAATTTTGGAATGATGTTCAGATGTAGACGGTTAGTGTAGAAATGGAAGCAACATCAGTTGTTCTACATATGAGTATCATTGGCAGGCTAATGGTGCAAAATCAGATGGTGCCGTATCAGCAGATGAGTAAACTAGACCAGTCACATATTTGTAAATGATGTTAATTAATAACCAATATATTTGAACATTCAATATAATGTTGTTTAAATACCATAATTTCCCCGGAGGTGTATTATATCAACCTGCACTTATCACTTCAAGTATTTAAACTAATAAAATCTTGTAATTTTTGTTTATGCATTGAATTTCAGTATGATTGTTAATCTATCGATGTGTATAATAAATTTATTATTATATTGATCCTGAACAACAAAATTTTAAAATGTGACTAAAATTTGACAAGTGACCAATTATGCCGTGTTTACCAAAACTTAAGAGGCTTCTTGACGACTCATAAAGATAGAGAACAAACACTCAAAGCATTTTTAAGGCAATATATGAATCATAGCACTATTTATACAATACATCAATATAAAACTGACGCTCCGTTATTTTACATAAATGTTGGAATTCTAAATTAGGTAGAAAAAAGAGGCTCTCAATAGATCTGAATATAACTAAGGCATCTCCAAGGTCATAAGCTGAAAGCAATCTGACAATGTCATCGCTAACAAACGACAAACGACCACACACACAACAGTCTACAAAGCAGAACATAGAAATCTACAGACTATCACAACACGGTCTCAACCATAACTAGGGGGTAATACTGTTGTATTTCATCTGAAAAATAAAGAAAAAAAATCATTTATATCTCTAGATGTAACATTAATTAAATCAACATAATAATGTGCATATGTTAATGAATGTACACAAAAATGCCAATCTAATTAAATTCAAATCCTTGAATTGCTCTTGTTCTGATATGTCGTGCCTTGATGCGATAGACTGACACCTATTTAGGAAAGGTTTAACTATTCTGATATGTCGTGCCTTGATGCGATGGACTGACACCTATTTAGGAAAGGTTTAACTATTCTGATATGTCGTGCCTTGATGCGATAGACTGACACCTATTTAGGAAAGGTTTAACTATTCTGATATGTCGTGCCTTGATGCGATGGACTGACACCTATTTAGTAAAGGTTTAACTATTCTGATATGTCGTGCCTTGATGCGATGGACTGACACCTATTTAGGAAAGGTTTAACTATTCTGATATGTCGTGCCTTGATGCGATGGACTGACACCTATTTAGGAAAGGTTTAACTATTCTGATATGTCGTGCCTTGATGCGATGGACTGACACCTATTTAGGAAAGGTTTAACTATTCTGATATGTCGTGCCTTGATGCGATGGACTGACACCTATTTAGGAAAGGTTTAACTATTCTGATATGTCGTGCCTTGATGCGATGGACTGACACCTATTTAGGAAAGGTTTAACTATTCTAATAAAGAAAAAGAAAGAAAATACATGTTGTAGTTAACAATACAAGATACACTAAATTAGAACGTTAAAACAAATAATAAAATAAAATATTCACTTTCCATTTATTTCTAATATAAAATTGTTAAAGTAAATAGTTTTTAACATGAATACCTTAAGCGATTAAGTAATTTCTCGCTTATGATCACTTAACTGTATGGTTCTAGAATTCTTTGTATACTTTAAAATGAATAATAAAAATATGTTTAAAATCTAATGCCCCCATTTAGGAAAATCCGCATTTTGGCGAGTTTAATTCGGGGTTATACACTAGTATAGTATGACGACATGGCAATGTAACGTTCTAAGTTATTATAACCTAGTAATATTCAACTGCCAAAAGACATTTGCTGATCCAGGGAGGGGGTCCGGGTTTTGAATATATTTTTTTTGACGATCAACGCCCTTTGAATGGAGACATATGGTTGGAACCCGCCCATCCCACCTAAATGCCGGATTGGAACCCCCTTTTAAATGTGACTGGATTTGACCTTGGAAGGTAAAGATCATTCTTACGTTTAATAAGAACAGATGGTTTATTATGTCCAAAGTTATATAATAAATGTTGACCTGCTTGTGACATTAATCTGATTCATAACTCATTGGAGTTCTTTTCATAAATAATTTATTTGTGTTTTTCTTGTGATGAAAAAGCTGGTGTTTGATCTAGTTACTTCAAATATTAATTAGTAATAACCAACTATGCGTTGTAATATTGATATTGATTTCTGTAAAAATAAAGTACAGTGAAACCTGGGTAAACCGAACCCTGATAAAACCGAATTTCAGTTTAAACCGAACAATTTTCAAAGTCCCACAAAATTTCCCTATCAATTAACGTTAATCTAACCTGAAAAAACCGAACCCTGTCAACACCGAATTCCGAACGCTTTTTGAAGGCTAGTTAGTAAATTTGTATCAAAAATGACCTGTCAAAATCGATCAATACCAATCAAAACAATAAAATATTATCAATTACTTGCATGATTTAATTAAACAAACACAGGATGGCAGAGTATCCCCGAAGGTATTTGAGGTTTAATGAACTTGTGAGTTGTTATTACAAACTAATTAGTATGTCTGTGTCCATGTATAAAGTAATTTTTTTTGTAAAGAAACGTTAAACTGGTCATGATGGTTAGCTAACCCCATCGCCGTGTTTACCAGAAATGAACAAACTTTTGAAACAGAATTTGAAAATATTGTTGAAAATGTAGAAATAGATACACAGATAAAAGAAAACGAACAAATGGAAAACAAGAATACAGAAGCTAAGAAAAAGAAAGACAAAACTAAAGTAGGGAAAAAGAAAACTGAAGAAAAGATGGAAGATAAAGACAAGACAAAAAGTTCAAAAACTACACACAAAAAAGGAGAAATACACAGTGATAAGACAAAAAAAGATGAACCGAAAACAGATAGCAAAACTACATTAGCAAATAAAAGGGCGAGAAATTCAACCGGAGATGGCAAAAAGCAAGAGCACACACAAAAGAAAACAAAGGTACAAACACCGACAACTCAAACTTTAAAATGATGTATGCTAAACTAACATTTCTTTATAGCACATTACTAATGTTAAGTATTTTGAAAATTATAAGTGTGAATATTAGAAGGAGTTTTGAAACAAAAATAGATGGTATCATTAGAGATTATGGTGACTGTGAAATCATTTGTTTGCAGGAATGTGGTTATATTAAGCAACATGTTATTAGTAATTTAGAAAATAATACAGACTTTAAAATATATTTTTCGCAAGGAGAGTTACATACAAAAGGTGTGGTAACCTTGGTAAAAAAAGATATTGAATGTACAAACCATTACTTTAACAGCAATATATTGAAAGGTAGATTGGTACATACTAGTTTCGAAACTGATGACAAAGTAATAAATCTATTGAACATTTATAGTCCTACAAAATCCACAGGACAACAAGGTTTCTTTTATAGAGAAATGATAGAATACTGTGCAAGTGTAAATATAGAATCACATAGAAATATTATGTTGGGAGATTTTAACTGTATTGATCAAAAGATTGATACAAAAAACCCAAATGTTGTACTTGATAACACTGTAATTTTGTTATATAAAGAATTGTGTACCATGTTAAATACACTAGATAGCTATAGATATAAATATCCAAAAAAAATAAGTTATACTTTTATAGGTAATAAAGGTGCTAAAACTAGAATAGACAAAATATGTATATCTGAAGCATTAAAACATAAGATAAGAGATCTTAAGCATATACCCTATCAATATAGTGACCACAAGATCATATATATATCCTTGAAACTTAAAAAAACTAAATGGGGAAATGGTTATTGGAAAATGAATGATAGTTTATTGGAAAAAGAACTTTATACCGAATACATAAATAACTTTTGGATTAATTGGAAACAAAGGAAGAGTAACTATAACATTTTAGATTGGTGGGAAATTGGAAAGAAAAAAATTAAAGAATTGACAATACGTTTCTCCAAGCAATTAGTAGCTCGTGAAAGAATAGAACTTTCAGAAACATATATGAAACTTGAGAATGAAGAAAATAAAATTCAGCCTGACCAAATCATCATTGATAACTTAAGTGAAACTATAAATAAATTAGAAAATAAGGAAAAAATGGGAACAATAATACGTTCAAGACAAGATTATTACGAAGAAGATATAGATAACATAGATTTCTTTAAACAAGCAGAGGAAAAAAGAGGAGATAAACGAGAAGTAGAAAGTGTATTAGACAAAAATGGAAAATCATGCACATCTAAAAGTGAGGTGATTAAAATAGTGACAGATTTTTATTCCGATTTATATAAGTCACAAAACATTGATAGACAATCAATGACAAACTATTTAGAAGACCTTAATCTAAATAAATTAACAGAAGAAGATAAAACAAACTTTGATACCTTTATAACACAAGATGAATGTCTTAAATTATTAAAGGAATTCAAAAATAACAAATCTCCAGGAGTTGATGGAATAGGAAAGTCTTTTTACTTAAAATTCTGGAATATAATAGGGGAAGATATGGTGGAAGTTTTGAACAATGTGTATTTAAACGGAGAACTCACAGAAACAATGAAGACAGGACTGATCTCACTAATATATAAAAATAAGGGTAATAGAAAAGACATGAAACAATGGCGACCGATTAGTCTACTATGTGTTGATTACAAAATTCTTACCAAATTCTTAAGTAAAAACTTGTCAAAAATATTAAACAAACTATTAGATAAAAACCAAACAGGTGCAGGACCAGAAAAATTAATATCAGACAATCTTTTATCTATAGAAAGTATATTAGAGTATATGGATTTGAATGGCATAAGTGGTATATTAATTTCATTTGACCAGGAGAAGGCTTTTGATCGGGTGGAACATGAATTTATCATACAAGTGTTAAGAGCGATGAATTTTCCGTCAAACTTTATAAGATGGATTGAAATCATTTACACTAACATATCAAGTAAGGTTATTATAAATGGAGCACTTAGTGACAAAATTGAAATTACAAGATCCATAAGACAAGGATGTCCAATAAGTATGAGTATCTATGCTGTCATAATAGAAGCATTAGCCTGTAAAGTTCGCAGAAACAATAATATACAGGGAATACAAATTCCTAATCATAACACAAATGTAAAACTTTTTCAACACGCAGATGATTGTTCTATTATATCGACTAATTTAACAGACTATGAAAAATTACTCGAAGAATTTAATCAATTTGGTTTGGTATCTGGCTCGAAAATTAATGAAAACAAAACCGAAATTTTGAAAATTGGAAATCCTAATACAAAAAACTATGGCAGTATAAACAAGCTAATCAAAGACGAAATTAAAGTCCTTGGAATATGGTTTGGGAAAAATGCAGTTGAAATTAACTGGAAAAAGAAATATTATGGACTGATACAACAGATAGACAAATGGAAAAAAAGAAAATTCCGATATAAACATAAAGTTTTAGTTTTAAACACTTATATAATTAGTAAATTCTTGTATACTGCAAGGATATATCCACCTAGTGAATTTTATATAAAGAAAATAAATAAAGTGATTTACGATTTTTTCTGGGACAACATTGAGCTGTTAAACAGAACAACAATTACCAAACAATATAAAGATGGTGGACAACAAGTTCCTGACATTAAACTGAAATGTGAAGCCTTACTTTTATATAGAATAACTCAAGTTTTAACTGGAAATTCATCTGTATGGACATCAATATTCATTTATTTCATAGGAATCACTACAAGAACCATACTTCCAAAATTAGCAGAAAATATGTATAGACATTCTGTGGTCACTATAGGGCAATATGAAAGATTAAAATGCATATATCTTAAATATCAAAGTAATATTATACTTAATAAGAAAAGTTTTAAAGACGTTTATTTACAGCTGTTAGAATTTAACAATGTTATAAACAAGATTGAAATATTATACCCAAATGTAAATTTCCAACATATATGGATTAACTTACAAAGGGTAAACAATATGTATATACGAGATTTCATTTATAAAGTTGTACATATGATATTGCCAACAGGGGCGTGGCTCTCTAGGAGAAAGTTTTACAGGCAAACATATAAATGTAGCTATTGTAATAAACATGTTGAGACATTAGAACATCTATTTACAAAATGTGTAACTTTGACATATTTCAGAACCTTAGTTTGTAGTATTATACAAAATGAAAAAAATTATCAAAATTTTAGTATGAATACAAATACATGTATACTGTTTAATATTGATACAGACTTGTTTCCGTATATTTATGGATATGTTCATAGTATTTGGGCTTGTAGATATATGCCAGTAGAAGAACATTTATCAGAAATACTTATGTTAAAATATTATAAAGATGAACTTTTATACAAACAATTAAATAATATTGTACAGTAGTTTCTTTTTGTTAAAAATAAAATTTAAATTAAAAAAAAAGCACAATGATGAGAAAGTTGACAAAAAAAACAACATCAGGATCGACCTTAATATAGGTGATTGAAATGATGTATGAAATGTGTTTTTGCTATAGGAATTTTATTTCATTTAAGTTGTAATCTATTTTTGACTCTATCCTTTGACTTCCTTCTTAGCATATGTATGCACAGCTAAACTAAACTCAAATCTTTTATAACCTGCTACTTTTTATATTTTGTTTTGTTAAATTGTGTGCTATTGTTTTACATATGATCGTTATTTTTTCTATAAAGTCAACAACAATCTGAGTGCTATAAAGAAGAAAAAAAAAAAAAAAAAAAAAAACCCCATCGCCGATAATGACAAGAAAGGAACTTTCCCTCAGATCAATTAAATGCACCTTACTCAAATAATTACGGCCACAAAATCGAAACTGCCATTCTGCAGCTAAACTGTTTAATTAAATAATAGTTTTAAATCCTTTCACCGGATTATGAAGTCCTGCAACACAACAAGGTCAATGGATTTTGATTGCTGGATTCCCTTTAGAGGCCCTATATATTTGATTCGAATGCTCTCGAAGACTTCCGTTAGCTATTTAGCAACGATAAAGTCCGAGAATAAACTAGACCCCTGCTGTTGTTTCACTGTTGTCGTGTACCGAAGTATCAATCAGTTGGTGACCAGTTTAGTCCGAGAACTCGTGTGTACAATGACGTTCCCGATTCATTTGACAGTGACTGTGAATCTGAATTGGTTATTGAAAGATTGAATTGAGAAAATAATTATAAAAGCAAAATCGCTCCACGTCGGACATCTCCGAACGACGAGCGTGATTGACGGAGTGGCGTTTGATTTATAAACAAAAATGTAGCAAAACGTCTATCTTCTTTTATTTTTACATTTACATCTAAATCAACACAAAAATAATTTGTGGTCTGTTGTGTCAACTATCATCCCTTGTCAGTAAATACCAAAATTAAAAAAAACAAATGTAGTAGTTTATTACCTATAATAGTTTTTTTCTCGCCGCGATATAGCCTTTTTGTGCTAATGCGGCGTAAAGCAACCAACAATCAAATCAAAACCTATAATAGTTTAGGGAACGACGAAAAATGTTCGCGAATTGCGCAAAAACAAAATCTGACTCAGACAACAAAACTTAACTACTTCTTGAAGTTAAATAATTGCTGGACTTATTGGAAAAGAGGGACGAAAGATACAAGAAGGATAGTCAAACTCATCGATTGAAAATATTCTTACAACGCCATGGCTAAAAATAAAAAGACAAACAGATAAACAATAGTACAGAAGACACAACATAGCGAACTAAAAACTAAGCAACAAGAACCCCACCAAAAACTGGGAGTGATCTTATGTACTCCAGAAGGGTAAGCAGATCCTGCTCCACGTGTGGCACCCGTTGTGTTGCTTATATTATTATACTTAGACCAGTGAACATTTATGGTCTTATTCTCAGTTAGTATGAATCAACAAATGTAACCCTCTTTGAAAATAGTACATCGTATCTTCAATAATTAAAGAGATTCTACGGTTTACAGATCACATTATTTATACAATTATGAATCTATAAACTGAACAAAGTTTGTATGTGCTTTGATTGTGGCCGAAAGATAACCTTAAAAGAGGGACGAAAGATACCAAAGGGACAGTCAAACTCATAAATCGAAAATAAACTCATAACGCCATGGCTAAAAATGAAAAAGACATACAGACAAATAATAGTACACATGACACAACATAGAAACTAAAAGTAAACAACACGAACCCCACCAAAACAAGGGGTGATCTCAGGTGCTCCAGAAGGGTAAGCAGATCCTGCTCCACATGTGGCACCCGTCGTGTTGCCTGTGTGATAACAAATCCGGTAAATAGTCTAATTCGGTAGGTCAAACTAGTGAAAAGGGAAGGGTATTGTAGTTACGACATAAGGAACATATCCGATATCATCTGTGAAACGGTTATTCAATAACGGTCAACCAACTCGTGATGGCGTCCGTACGAAGGGATGATTTCAACTTCACCATTTGGAGCTCTTGGTTTAATAGCTGCCTTGTGAGCAGCAATCCTCTATCAAGGAAATCATGATAAGAAATGCAAACCCGGGAATATCGTATCAATTGACAGGTATATACTATGTATGCAGGCGCTGCTGGAATGTTGCTGCATAGAAATGGAAAGTTCACAATTGGGAAGCTGAAATCATCTCTTTTGTCGTAAAGTTTTGTTTTTAACTGACCCTCATCGTCAATTTCTAGATGTGAGTCAAGATATGAGGCCGACTTAACTGTATCTGTAGTACCCTTTATCTCTAGTTCGATGGGATAGATTCGTTCAACATAGTCACCAAATTTTGTTTTATTTAGTGAGAGAACATCATTTATATAGCGGAACGTAAAGTTAAAGGATACTGCTAACTCCTTATCTTTCTTCCTAAGAAGTTCCAGTATGAAGTCAGCCTCAAATAATAAAGAAACAAGTCGGCAAGAAGAGGGGCACAATTGGTTCCGACAGTCTGTTAAAAAACACGTCCTCCAAACGTAACAAATATTTTATATTGATATTTTTGTCACAATATTCATATAAATTATTACTAGAACACACCTGCGAAATCGCGGGCATTCAGAGCGTAGTTTAAAGTATGTAAAGTGTTGTTGGAAGAATTTTGTAAAATATTGAATGAATGGAGAATTTCAGCAAAAGTATCATAAGTCATAGGTTATTGGGTACAGGAAAATGTTTTTTTTATCCCTCCTCCTTTATTTCCAAAATTCTAAATTTTTGATTTTCTATCAATTTCAATATGAACATATACTTAGTATATATTATGACAATTTAAGTAAGGAGTCTGTAATTCAGTGGTTGTCGATTGTTTATGTGTTTATACATACTTGTTTTTCGTTCATTTTTTGTACATAAATAAGGCCGCTCGTTTTCAAGTTTGAATTGTATTACATTGTCATTTCGGGGCCTTTTAAAGCTGAGTATGCGGTATGGGCTTTGCTCGTTGTTGAAGGCCGTACGGTGACCTATAGTTGTTAATTTCTGTGTCATTTTGATCTCTTGTGGACGGGGTTGTCTCACCATGGCAATCATACCACATCTTCTTTTTTTTGTAATCAATGAATTTTGTAAAAGATTAGATGATTGGAAAATTTCAAAAAGGTATCAAAAGTTCACATGAATAATTTTTGCGCTTATCTGTACATTTATATGAACATTCATTACTGTATAAATAAAGAGTATTTACTTTCAATTCTAAGTTTACTAATCGATCCATGATGGTCATTGATAGAGTATACAGACTCTCTCTATTTAATAAACTCTGTGACCGCCGTGGATAGTAAACTTGAAAATGATAGCAGATAGAATTCTGAAAATACACTTTATTCGTAGAATATGTATGTTCAAAGTTTACAGAAAAACGTAAACCGGAAGTCTTATCTGACTTAAAATTTCGACCAATGACGGGACAATAACCGGATGCCTTTTTTCTCGTTTTTCTCCCAAAATAACTCAATCTGAATAATCATATGAATGGATGACAAATGCGACTATGCACTATACCTATAGGACACAGAGGCTTGTTGAAATCGCGGGCATATACAGCTTGTGAACTGTTGTAGGATGGATAATTTCATAAAAGGGTATCAAAAGACCTCTCCCTTTTTCCAAAGTCCGATATGTGTTACCTTTCTGTTGAATTCAATTATTTTCGTGTTTCTGTCCTCAGACCACAATTATTCTTCTCCTTTGCTACAATGAATCTTTTGGTAAAAGTCAAATTGAATTAATAATTTGCACCGCTTCAAAGTTAACATGAAATAATTGTAACTGCTTATATATAACTCGTCTAAACATCAACCCAACAATGTTAGATCTGTAAATTTGCTTTCGCAAATTTTTGGTTCTTCCCTCGCCGGGATTCGAACCCATGCTACTGTGATATCGTGACACCAAATCGCCTGCACTGCAGCCGTCCCGCTAGACCACACGACCACCTGGGCTATATATAGATCATTATTAGTCTAATAAAATATGCTTCTTGGACAATCCATCAGTGCTTTTTTCTTTTGAGAGCCTTATTAACATACCAATGGTAGGATATGAATCTTGTATAAATGACTAAGACCGACTAAGGCTAATTTGAGGGGTGGTCGGATGGGTACTGATCCCGAAATCCCGGGCTTAATAACATGAAATCCCGAGATGCAGAATTTAAAAAAATTCATATCCCGAAATCCCGAAATCGAAAAATATATTCCCGGATCCCGTAAGGATCAATCCCCAAATCCCGAGCTTTAAAACACCCGATTCCGACGTCCCGAAAAAGGTCCTGTCTCTCTTTAATCTCCACCTTACTATCATTTTTGCCAAATAACTACTTTCACTTTCAACAATAAATTTTTATGCCCCATTTATCGGCATTATGTTTTCTAGTCTGTGCATCCGAGCGTTCGTTCGTTCGTTCTTCCGTCCGTCTGTCCCGTTTAAGGTTAAAAATTTTGGTCGAGGTAGTTTTTGATGAAGTCCAATCAACTTGAAACTTATTAAATATAGTGCCGATGTGGCATCCGTGTACTATGGACACATTCTCGTTTCCACGTTCGTTCGTTCGTTCGTTCGTTCGTCCGTCCGTCTGTCCCGCTCCAGGTTAAAAAATTTGTCGAGGTAGTTTTTGATAAAGTCCAATCAACTCGAAACTTAGTAAAAATAGTGCCGATGTGGCATCCGTGTACTATGGACACATTCTTTTTTCCACATGTTTTACTTATTTTAATTAATATATATGCAACTGGTTTTAGGGTATCAAAAGACCTCTCCCTTTTTCCAAAGTCCGATATTTGTTACCTTTCTGTTGAATTCAATTATTTTCGTGTTTCTGTCCTCAGACCACAATTATTCTTCTCCTTTGCTACAATGAATCTTTTGGTAAAAGTCAAATTGAATTAATAATTTGAAACTTATTAAATATAGTGCCGATGTGGCATCCGTTTACTATGGACACATTCTTGTTTCCACATGTTTTACTTATTTTAATTAATATATATGCAACTGGTAAGCCCAGTCCTTTTTGTTGGTTTTCTCCAAAAATAACTCAATCTGAATAATCATAAGAATGGATGACAAATGCGATTATGTATGTTACCTATAGAACACAGAGGCATGATGATTAATTTGTCGTGGAAGGAAGAGAAGCGACACACAAAATGAGGTCTTCTCGTTTAATAGTATAGAAAAGAATTTAAAGTTTTCCTATCAGTCTGGAGCTGGTACTTCAGTAACTGCTATTAGTCCTTTGTTAATTTATGTATCATTGTCATTTTGTTTAGTTTCCATTGTTACCTATTCTGACATCGGCCTCGGACTTCATTTGAACTGAGTTTTACTGTGCGTTTTGGTTGTTTTTTTCTACATTGGCTAGAGGTATAGTGGGAGGGTTGAGATCTCAAAAACCATGTTTAACCCCGCTTTAAATGCACCTGTCTCAAGTCAGGAGCCTCTGGACTGTTAGTCTTGTATGATTTTTAATTTTGATTTCTTGTGTATATTTCGGAGTTTAGTATGATGTCCATTATTACTGTACTAGTTCACATTTTGTTTAGGGCCAGCTGAAGCACACCTCCGGGTGAGGGAGTTTCTCGCTGCATTGAAGACCCATTGGTGGCACTCGGCGGTTGTCTGCTCTTTGGTCGGGTTGCTGTCTCTTTTACACATTTCCCATTTCCATTCTCGAAATCTTTTTAGATATTCAAATGTGACGTCACCAAGTGCGTTGATGACCTTGGCCAAAGACGTATAACTAACATACGTCCTTGCTTTGGCTAACTCGGCTGATGTGCTAGTTTAAGTTGTTTCATGTAATGTATCCGTTTTTATTCTGTAGTTAGTAACCACTTCGGTTTCATCATGTGTATCTATTAAATGGTCATTTTATAAATTTTTCTGTTTGCAAAAGTATGAATTATTTCCAATAATATTTGGATGTTCTTATCCCAGGAAGAAACTCTTAGCCGTATTGGTCACAATTTTTTTGGAGCTTTTGGTCTTCAGTGCTCTTCAACTTTGTATTTGTTTTGGCTTTCGAACTTTTTTCATCTGGGCGTCACTGGTTAGTCTTATGTGGACGAAGCGCACGTCTGGCGTATTAAATTTTAAACCTGATACCATTTGTTAGCTATTATTCGTGTGTTTCTCTGTCCTATGTATTTGTATTGTAATCCTGTCATGTAATGTTGTCATTTTAATGTTATATTTAACATTGTCATTACAGCGGGAGGTTAATTTGGCATGCCACAAAACCAGGTTCAACCAACCATTGTTTTCCCTTAAAATGTCTTGTTCCAAGTCAGGAAAATGGCCATTGTTATATTATAGTTCGTTTCTGTGTGTGTTACATTTTAATGCTGTATTTCTGTTGTGTCGTAGTTTTCCTTTTATATTTGATTCGTTTCCCTCAGTTTTAGATTGTAACCCGGATTTGTTTTTTTCTCAATCGATTTATGAATTTCGAACAGCGGTATACTACTGTTCACTTTATTTATTATAATTCAAAAAGCCAAACGCACTTTTCGTCTTCTAAAGACTCACCAGAGAAGCTCGAATCAAACAAGCGTAAAAGTAAAAAAACTATTTTTATATTTTTTATGTCAAGGCCTTTTATAGACGACTATATAGTATTGGGTTAACTCTTTCTCGAATGCCTTACGATTGCCGTTAATTGCTTACAACCACTTGATATAAAATGTTGGTGATAGTTGTTTCATCGGGATGCAGCCTTACCATATCTCATAAATTCTATAAGAAGTTGAAGAGCATTTTCTATACGAAGTTGAAGAGCATAATAATTTTTAAAAGTAGAAAATAAAAATTATATATAACTTTTAAATGACATATAATAGCTAAATGACCAGTTTATCATCGTATCAATACTCTATATGTCATGCGTACCTATAAATACAACCTCCTTGGCGGTTCATATCAGCAATTGAAATTTTGAAAAGTTTATTTTACGTCAGATGTGATATGAAATAATTTATGATCATATCATAAAGTTCACTTAAGGTAGATGGGGTGTCTAAATCATAATCCATAGACTTTTTTAATAATTTGCCAAAATTTAGTTTATATTATGCTGTTTAAAAAAAGTAATAAAAAGAATGGGTCACCGGGCTTATTTTCATGCTACACGGTGTTCAAAATTTGGTATAGATTATGCATTGAAAGCCCAATTTTCTGCAATAAAGCGTAAACTACACCATAGAATTTTGAGATAACATATGAGAAGATAGCTTTAATAGAATGCTTTCAGTTAAGAAAAAGAAAAAAGGGGGTCACCAGACCCACTTTCTTGCTACATAGTAAAATAGAGAAATTCCTAACACATTCTATTGTAAAAGTACCTCAATCTGAATTATCTGCCCTTGCATTTGAGTTGCCTCTCTTTATGTGGCAAAGTTGGAAAAAATTTGATCAAACAAAAGTTTTGTTTTTTGTAAAATACAATCATAAATATGATAAAACATGTCATTTTCTATATAGAAGTGGAAGTCCTTACACATGAATTATCCGCTACTCTAAAAATTTGCACATTATATCTATATACTTAGTCCAAAACAAGATTCTTTGATTAATATTGCTGTATCTTATCCAACTGTTAAGTGTATATATCGTCCTGAACATGCATGAATATAGTTGCCACTGGACGTTAAGCAACAACAACCCATCTATTGTATATTATATTGCATATTGTACTGATTATATAATTGCTGTCAACTTGAAATTTTTGTATATTGTATACTTATTTGGAGAGGATTATTTTAATTTGTTGTAACTTGTATCCAATCCTATTGTATATTTAGAAAATAAAATATGTTTAAACTAAACCCATGTTGTTTTCATTTTCCGATGATTGTTTAGATTGCATGCACCCGAAGCGCTTTTCTAGATTTATCTTTAATTAACATAAACGATTTAATCCGAATATTTGAAAGCCAATGATGCTGAAGTATCGAAACAGTGGAAGACCTTTATCACCAGAAATGACAAATAATACCCATAAAATTTTAAGTCAACTTTGCCTTAGGGAGATGAAAATTTATTAAAGAATTTAAACTTTTAAACGGACAATTTAAGAAGGATCAAGAAAGATTTACTTTAAATCATGTCAGTCATGATCATTCAGTTTGGGTTTTTTTCATTTTAAAATTATTTGTGCATCTTGATATGCCAAATCAGTGGTAATATACTTCAAGTTATGAAATATATTTTATTTCGTTAGAAATTGGTGTTTTCCCGTTTGCTATTAGTGGTAATTATTTATAGATGGGAGCAACAGTATGTACTATTTATAGAGTTTGATGTCGGGTGTATAATGCACGAGGAAAGTTTTGGCGGTTTCTACGGGTGGGATTTAATGGTACTATATAAAGTCTGGCATTTAAATGTAATATTATCGAAGGTGCTCGCAGTTGCGTCGAATTGAAGTTGGTCACATTGGTATATTGACAGTTGCTGCTATGTTTATTACATACGTACAGGCGTTGGAGGTATTAACCGAGGAAAAAGAAAAGATGCGAATGAGAAACAATGCTATATATCATGGATTTATATGTCAGTGGTTTGAATCGAAGAAATATGTACAAGAAAGTAAAATAAAATATTGTATCGCAAGAGAAAATGATATGTTACTGCGAGCAACTAATCCTATATCTGTGTTTGTTTTGTTTATAGCCAATTGAATTTAGAGATTTAAAATACTTTAAATTCGGACGAGCAGGGCGAGGGAGAATTTAAATAGTATTAAATTCATATGAAACGAGTGACTGGTGAAATATATTGTTTATTTAAACCAGTGCATGCATATATCAATAACTTTGTCTTCTGTGCACGATTTTATCAATTTTACAAAAAAGGTTACATTGATGTCATATAATTATGTCGGTGAATTATTGTCTGGGAAGCCAAAATTTAAAAAAGATAAATTTCTTCTAAATTTGTACAAATTAAAGACATTTCTTTAGAAAAAAGTATATATATACATAAGTTTTAAAATAAAAACTTGCTAGTTAGTTATAAAATTCATTTTTTTTTGTAATTTGAAGTTTCAAAAATTTTATTTGACATTAGGCTGTAAATCGTAAATCAACAAAACCCGATTTGTAAAATTACCGTTGAAATACATCTATAAACATTAATGACCTGCCTAGTATAATACTTAAGTAAATGGATTTACATCTCCTATTGTGTGAAGATCACCATTAGAAGCCGCAGACAAATGGCATCCAGCTACGACCACGTCGTCATTAAAAAGGTTTCTACAGGGGGACACGGTGGTATGAACACAGCCAATGATAACTGAATCCTATTACATAACCTTTTATATGGATCATAAACGCTAGACACGAAGTACATAAACACTTTCTGGATTTCAGATCAATAACTGTAAGTATATTTACTTATTTATCTTTTTTTTTTATTATTATTATTGTGATTATAGAAATACAACTACAGTGGTTATTGAAATTCAGATTTGTGATGCTATCAAAATTTTGTGATGAAAAGGTTATTTTTTTTTTTAATAAATTGGTAAACATTCAGACAAACAGCATATATATATATATGAGATGATATTGATTAAAACACCCTTACTACATTATATATCATTGTATGCATTATATACCATATATTTAGATAATAACTATTTATATTGACTGTGTTCTTACAACTAATCTGGTAATTTGTCTGTATTTTCTATGCTGAAGACCTAGAAATCAATATGTGGAGATAATCTGTGTTCTTATTTCATTGTGTATCATACATAAAAATATATTAATTTACAATTGTTTATGGAATTGTTATACATGTATTCATGATATTTGATATAAGGTTTATAAAGCCCATGAGACTTCATAAAAAAAACTTTGAAAAATGAATTAGAAGGACCAACAATCATTAATATAATGATAATATGGTGGTTATAATTTTTTGCGAGAACAGATTATTCGACCCTTATAATAGATGGAAAAAATTGACACTTATAAAAGATGAGTGAGTATGTTGTATATTTTGTATAATTGCGTTCTGCATTTCATCTGCGCCGATTTTTTTTCTATCACTTGCGCCGATTTGTTCATTCATTTGCGTAGATTGTGTTCAGGTAGACAACAGGTGAATGTTATTTCATATTTATTATCATAAACATCGGGGAGGTGAAATTAAGATTTCAAGCAAGATACTGTGGATACATTTATTTTCATGGGTACCAATTTTCGTGGATAAAGGAAAACTTGTAGTTTCGTGAATATTTAATTTCGTGGTTTTCCAGAGTTCAACATACAAGTCTATAGAAAATGTGTCATTTATTGCCATTTAGTATTAAATGGCGCCTGAAATCCATTTCAACATTCTTAATAAACTGTTAAAATGAGACAGTTTTGTCATCAATGTAATTTTACGCTATTATTCGCCTTCTTAAAGAAGACAATTATACTTTTCCGAGTGAGTTAAAGTTGTGAGATTTAAATATCTTAATGGGTCCGTCTATAAAGTCGTGTTACATCCTTCATTTATAATAATGGTCCTACCAACAGGACAAGTATGTTAATATCCCCGTAGACAAAATCCCAAACCATTAAGTATTTGTATGTAAACTTAAAATAATAGTATCAGTTTTATGAGTCCGAAGCGTTTTCTAGATTTACGACCTTTAGGAAACGGTGGTTAGGAACGCTCTAAGCCAAATATTTGGAATACAAGGGATAGATAAATACCGAACCACATTAATGAAGAGCAATAAGACCAAGGGACCTTAAAGTGATAGCCAAATTCGTCTTACTCTTAGGTCAACTTTACCCGATGGAGATGGAACATATGTTTCTTTATAATTTTGAATTTATCAATTATATTAAGTGCTTGTTACATGAAGTAAGTTTTGAAAACAAACTCACTTTGAAGCACAGCATATTCTTCAACGTCACTGGTATAAAAAGACTATTTTTTAAACAATCATAGGTTGGTTTTAAAGCTCATTTGAAATTTCAAACAAAGACGAAAGATGTCATTCTACTGGATACCCAAAATACGTAACATTTTTAACAAACAACGTAACATTGCTCTAGGTCTTCCGTATTTTATTTTTACTAAAACTTACATCATCGAAATTCGTGATTTTTGTTATGTTTCGAGGTTGTGTTTTTCGTAAAACAATAGGCATTCATATGGGAACCAACTGTGCCTTCTGCATACCGAATTGTTCCTTTATTCTTATGAGACTTGATACAGAAACTTAAAAAAAAAAAACACAAAAAAGACGAAGAATAAAAATATGGAATTATTTTTGAATTTCACTTTCCGTTATAAAGATGATGTCCTTTCACTAAAATGTTCAGTGTTGAGTGACTTATCTAGGTAACAAACAAAAACTAAAAACTTAGGGAATCGCATGAACTCCAAGACTGAAAGAGCGAGAACGGATTCGTCAACAAGAAACCAATACCTGCTATGCATGCTTCACCCGTCATGCTAATTGAGAAAAGAATACAGTCGGTAAAAATACTTATAAGACGATTATACTGGTATCTAAAGATCTTACGCCACGGTGACATGTTGCTAGTGATTTGAAACACCGAAACCTCGTATCGGTCAACCAATTTGTGAGCGTGACCGTGAAACTTGTGATGCACATGCATTTGTGAACCATTAGGATACCGGTATGACTGTCTGCTTTGATCTGAAATATCAATCTAACAAACTTTATAACAAAAAGAAAACTATCTCTCTCAATTAACAACTGTAATTGTCTTAAGGAATCCGCAGAATCATTCGTGTTTATAAATATTCCGGATACATAATCTTGTATCTCAATAGGCTTACATATGTATAGGATTTATCTTACAATTCAAAGTAAAGAGGTACTAGGACCAATTTTGCAGTTTTTTTAATGATAATTAAGCTCGAAATCTAAGACTTGGAATTTCATTACAAAAATTCTTAACAATATATCATAATACTTAGATGTCATGTAAGGACGCCTCAATCAAAATGGAATTGAATTTTACTAGAAAGATGATAGATATACAGCTTAACATGCAACAAAATTTGGGTTTTGTCAGAATGTCGATCCTTCTTTTATCAAGATATGTAATAAGGGGCTGTGCAGTATTTATCTCTGAGTGGAACCGGTGTACGGCAATTTAGTATCCAAACAAACCTTTTTGCTCCTCCAATATCTAATAAAACAAGATCTTTTCCCGCTTCAATTTATTGAGAGAGAAAAAGGTTCTTGTCCCACTATTATATAATCAGAAAATTGATAAATATAAATGAATGAATGATTTATTATAGTGCAATCTATATATACTATAGATTAATACATATTAATACAATATTACATTACAGCCAGACAGATAGGCTTACGATGCACTGACAAATTAAAGCTCAAAACTGACAAATGTGATACATTCATGATAAAAAAAAATCAATACAATGAGCAAAATTCAAATAAAATAATATTAGTTAAACAGTGTACAAGTGTCCTAATACAATAATTTATGAAGTCGATAAAATTCATATAGGTTGGGGCGAAGTAAAATCACCAATAACAGACGTTTTGACCTACATATAAATATACTGCATTCAGATTAAAATTACTAATACATGTTAGAAGGGGCCGGTTAGAAGATTACGTTCCGATTTTTTTTTTAATTCGATATTTCAATGCCCGAAGGGTAAACATATATTTACGTGTGATGCTATGCTGTCATCCTAAGGAAATGGGTTCATAATGTGTTAGCTTAAAAGTAACCAAAAAAGAAGTAGCATAAGGTTCCAACATTTTCGTTAAGTTATGTTATTTTTTTGTAATTGTAAGGACTTGAAATCTTGTTATTCTACAACTGTCAGGTAATATTTTACATTTAATAATAATTTGTTTTATCAAATAGTAGTTAGCACTTAGATGTTGACATGAATATCAATTACACGGTCATTTGTTTTAAATTTTCCTGTTATAAAACTATTAATTTTTCGAAAAACTAAGGATTTTCTTATCCCAGGAATAGATTAACTTAGCCGTATTTGGCACAATTTTTTGGAATTTTAGGTCCTCAATGCGCTTCAACTTAGTACTTGTTTGGCTCTATAACTATTTTGAACTGAGCGTCACTGATGAGTCTTATGTAGACGAAACGCGCGTTTGGCTTACTAAATTATAATCCTGGTACCTTTAACTACATCACTGAGATATATATGTGTTATGCTGTTTAATTCATTATTACTTATTTCAACAGTATGACGATACAGAAAACTCCTTATGATCTTTCCATTGTTCTTGCTTGAATCAATAACTTCATTTTCGCCAACCCTGCTCCCATTTACAGTTCAGGATGATCATTTTTTATTAAACATCGGAAACGAAAATGAGATGTTTGAAGTAGAAATACAAAAAATAATCAAATTTGGCTATAGTAATTCATACTATGATATCATGAAGGGCAAACCGTCATCCGGCCTGTAAGTGCTCCAATTGACTTTTATTATATATATAGGCCAAATTAGACAGATCGGTCATATTTTCATTTCAGAAACTCGTTGCATTCGTATGGTTTACATTTGATATTAACAGCTTTATTAAACTGACAAATTATATATTGACTCTTATATGTATAGATTTCAAATTGTAAAAGGATTTGCTTCTTGTCATATAAGAACATTTGAATCAAAAATTGTATTTAATTAAAGTTCTTAAAAAAGGGAAAAAAAATCTGAATTGTTAAGATATTCAATTTGGATCAATTCTAAAACAGCACTCTAGAATTTAAAGATGATTACACGTTCACTTATAAAAACAAATTACATGTAAAATATACTTAAGGAAGTTCGGTAACTCAGTTTCAAAATGACACGCTTTTCATAACACTAGTACATATTGATAGGGGATTAATAAAGGAACCAAAAGAGCAGAAATAAGATATAGGTCAATCTGCTTGTTTTTGAGATATTAGCCATTGAGATTTTGGCGGGAAAATGTTCTCTCTTGATTTTTTATAGATTTATCTTGACAAGTTTAAGTTCTCAAAAACTATTAAATAATAACAAAGATTTTATAAGACTTTTACAGATGGCTCGTGATTATACATGTAAAAATTTATAAAAAGAAAAATTAAGGCATTCAAATGGATAAAACCAGAGAATTCTGAAAATCTGAAAAAAATTACAAAACATGACAAGCGAACTTCCTTAAAAGCACTGATGTTTTTTTATTCTTATGATACCATGATGCATAACAATAAGTATACATACGAACATTGAAAATATGATTAGTATGTATAAGTACCTAGCCACACCTTACTTGTGTTTTGTCAAAAGATGAATTTTATTTGTATCCATCTATTTTCAACTGGTTTTTATAGTTTGTTCATATGTTGTACTGATACACCTCTGTCCCAGGTTAGGGGAGGGATGAGCGCTCACAAACATTTTATCCTCGCCGCATTCTGTATGTGCCTGTCCCAAGTCAGGAGCCCGTAGTTCAGTGGTTGTCGTTGGTTCATGTTTGTTAATTTGTTTTTCGTAAACTTTTGTCAGAACTTGATCGTTAGTTTTTTCAATTGAATTGTTTCGTCGTTTCACTAATGCCGGGGCCTGTTATAGCCGACAATACGGCATTGTGTATCTCTTTATTGGAGCGCTTCCGGTAGCCTATTATTGCTTGAACCACTTCATTTGAACTTAGATGGATAATTTTCTCAGTCATTGGCAATCATGCCACATCTCTTTATAAATACAATTAACATATTTAATATATTCATACACAGGACTGTGTACTGTTTAAACAATACAACAACATAAAATCCTATCATCTGCAAAATGCACATAAGTGTAATGCAACTTACAAATAATTTTAGACACGTTCAATGATATCGGTATTTAAGGTAGATTCATTGTATACCGCCATCTTGGATTGTACAATCACAGTACAAATCTGCAAATTTGGAGACAGATTTACAATTTACAGGTTAGACTATTTATTTATATAAAGACAACTTGGTGATTTATTGTATTATTCATAATATTTAAACAAATATCATTATAATCATTTTTCCGAATGAGCCATTTAAAGGGAGATAACTCTTTTAGTAAAAAAATATACTGGACTAATAGGGAATATTTTATTTTAACTTGTAGCAAGAAAACAAGTTTGGTGACACCATTTTTTATTTTTATTTTCTTAAAACATATAATAAAACCTATCTTCTCACAATTTATTTTAAAATTCTATTTCATAGAAAAATATTTTACGCACACAAATGTGTTTTTTCATGAACAATCCTAGTAACCAAACTTTGGCAATTTTCGACGACTCATATGCGACTTTTACAATTAGGTGGTCATATATTGGATCAAAAATGTTGTGTATACATTCAATTAGTTTTTTTTCGTGGTTTTGTACTTTTTTTTGTTTGCTTTAGCAAATGCGTTCCTCCTGCAATAATTCCAAAAGAACAATAAGTGTTTTTGCTGGACGTTGTGCAATGTATTAAGTATCGATGTTCCCCTTTTTGTATTAATAAAGGGTCGAGTCACGTTCAGTTTCTGAATATGTCTCTAAGAGATAAATTAAGAATAGAAGACTCTTTATTTATAGAGAATGACTATGGTAATCGCTTCAGACCATGTAAATGGCATGGTGTCATTATTGGAAGGGAGAACAATTAAATATCTGATCATTGCGAATAATAATACGAGGGTGGATTTTTTTTTTACGTCAGACGGTCATTTCGTCCACAAAAACTCATCAGTGACCCTCTAAAAAAAGTGTTTAAAGGCATAATTTAGTAATGAAATGAAGAGCATAAAGGACAGCTAAAATCAATTATGTTACAAGCGGAATAAATTTAAATTTTGATTTTTCAATAGTTCGAGAAACCTGAATGAACATCTGCTTGCTTTCTAAATCCATTTCGAAATTCTTAATATTGTTCATATAATATAAAAAAGAAGATGTGGTATGATTGCCAATGAGACAACTATCCACAAAAGACCAAAATGACACAGACATTAACAACTATAGGTGACCGTACGGCCTTCAACACTGTTTGCCAACATGTAATTTCTACTCAGTATATATATAACTGACTTTATAAGCAATTAGACAACACAATTACTTTACATCCTGTATCATGCCCAAATTTCTAGGCACCTTAACATTTTTATAGGATAGAATTTAAAAAAAACCTCAAAACCTATACAGAAAAGCGAAAGATATGAAAGCGACATTCAAATTCAAAGGTCGAAAATAAACTGACAGCGCCATGGCTAAAAGAGAAAAAGACAAACAGACAGAAACAGTACACAAAACAACATAGAACGTAGACTGAGTAACACGAACTCCATTTAAAACTTGAGGTGATCTCAGGAGCTCCCGAAGGATAAACAGATCCTGCTCTACATGTGACATCCATTGTGTTGCTCGTGTTAGTATAATTGTGTTTGCCAAAAAACCTACAAAACAACAATTTGACACAAAATTTTAAATGAACTTTGAATGTAACATTTAAGATAAAATCTGCATGTTTTATTTGTATAACAAAAGGTGATGAATAAACATGTCTTCTGTAAGAATAAACATGTCTTCAGCTTAATCCCGATCAGAGATCTCGAGTGCATTCTTATAATTTTATGTAACAAATCATTTCAGTAAATGTCAATTTTATAGCTTGTATAGTGGTAAATTATGTAGAATTCTAAACGGTTTATATCATGATCTATTTCATAACATTTACAGCCGATTTCAATGAGTGTGTAGCTGAAGGTATTATCTTTGGTTAGCTTGCTTGCTTGCTCGCTCCAGTCACGCTTCAGTGATTCCCTATATAAGCAACCAATTTTTTTCCCAAAAAGGTGGGGTGGGGGCTAGGCCCCCTGCCCCCCCCCCCCCCCCCCCTAAATCCGCCTCTGCAGACAAATCGATTAGTTATTAATCGGACTTGTCTACTCCTAATGGAGGGTAGTTTACCTAACCTAACAATGACTCCACGGTTCAGCTAGCAAGCAAGCTAACCAACGATATTACCTTTGCCTACACACTCATTGAAATCAGCTGTAAGGTAGTGAAAATTCAAGGCCAATTTCATATTTTTTTTCTACAATACTATGATAAAAGTCTTAAATTTTTACAAAACCTGTCGAAATTGCGATTTTGGGTTTTATTGATGTGTAAATTAATTGGTTATGTTGTCCGAAATTTTGTGTATAAAAACCTTAAGATTTAAAAGATTATTTTGTTTAAGGACTCTAATGTAAAATAAAGTCAAGGTTGATTGGCTCTATCTTTTATTGTGCTATCTTAAGCAAATATATGTTATTATGCTGTTAAAGATGTCTTTCTTGGTTATTAGTGTCGCTGGGTTGCTGTTTTATTGATTTAAAAAGTAAAAGTACAAAAATACTGAGATATCTAGATTTATAGCTAACAGCTATTGTTATCTAATAAACCATAACATCTCCTTTTGTTACAGGCGGTAATATTTTTGGTTATCTTGCTTGTTAGCTGAACCGTGAAGTCATTGTTAAGTCAGATTAACTACCCTTTTTTAGAGTAGACTAGTCCAGCAGATAACCAATCTATCTGTCTGTTGGACTAGGCTACTTCGAAAGGAGGGTAATATAACTGACCTAATAATGACTTTACGGTTCAGCTAACAAGCAAGCTAACCAAAGATATTACCTTTGGCTACACACTCAATGAAATCAGCTGTAAGATATATCTCAATATCCCGACATAAGGTTTTCTATATCTAATCTTCAGAAAAAAATCATTTGCCAAAATGTTTCATTTATATATACATGTATAATTATAATTGATAGAATTGATTAAGGTCAACTGAGCGACAAATAATTAACCTAATCAAAATATCCGTACGGTAGCAACATTTTCAAGTGGTAAGGTTAGGTTTTTTAAACATAGTAAAACACTCAAAACCTTGAGTTTTGAAAGTGCTTTTACTGTAGCATGTTTCTCTATTGTCATAAAAATTCATAATATCTAATAAAATTAATAGATTTAGCTAACAAAGTCCTTATATTTCAATAAGGTAACTTTATTTGTTAATTGGAAATTGTTTTTATGTTAATTAGGCTTAAATTAAAAATTGTTTGCTTTCCCCTCTCTGTGATTAAAGTAAGATAACTCTGGTCAATTTTCCTAACATTCAATCATTATAGGAAGATGATATAGTTCTGTTTTCATTTATAGTCTTTTTCAGAAAAGTTCTAATTGTTTTGGGTAGGTCCCAATTACAATTTTACACTCTAGCACTCGGCATCTGTTAGAAGCTTCTTGAATAAAATGGTGGCTATGGTGTACTGTTTTGTGTTTGTGTTAGGCGTTATTACACTTCTTTCATGTATTTGTCTTAAGGGATAGAATAAAGCAGATAAGTTACATCAGCTTTCTGCTTCATTTGAGTTCTGGCATAATGGTATACACCATACCGATCTTAGAAACACATGCCTTTACGAGTAGGATGACGAATGCTGTTGGACAGTTTTTGATGCATACCACAACTTGAAACAGTGTATTCATGACAGCACAATTAATGTTTTTCACCGGCATATTGTACCTCAAATTAAAAGTAGGAAAAAAGTGGGTTTTTTTAATAATTTCCAGGACATGGCTTTAATAGAGAGCAATTTCATGAATACTGGGAAGATGCTTTTTCTGTGACATAGTCACTTGTTTCAGAATATTTACCCCTATATACCTTAATGGTATATTAAGGTATAACAAAGGAAAGTTTTATTCTGTAACGAATGCCTGTGATCTGTGATTTGGAGCAGTTTGTCTCATCGCTCTAACAAAGTTAGTGATGATGAAGGCAGATTTGACCTTGGTTATTTTTAACGTATAAACACGGATTTGTTACTCACAGATAACAAAAAAATATTTATAAGATAACAAAATAATTCTTTACATTGGTATATATTAATTTTAAACCTTTCAAAACAAATAAAAGAAATTATAGATATACATAAATGTCTTTGATAAACTAATGAAAAATACGAGTATCTAGTACATTACAGATTTTGTAACGATTTTAAATTCAATAAAAAAACTATATTTTTAAGATATAAGTATAACCCTGTTCAAGGTAGACAATCAACATATTGACTTTATGAAATTAAACATAGACTCATAGTTCAAAGGAATATAACTCTTGTATACAAATGACACATCAATCGAGTTATTTAGCTGCGAATTCGTGCGCCACCTTCAAGGAAGATTCTAAATTATCAATATAACCACAAGTTGTTAATCTATAGATACTGACGACTAATGAATTCTAACCACAGTAAAGAATATTTGTTTGAAATTTTTTAACACTTACTCAGAAAAATGCTCGAACTACTTGACTTTCAAAGCTCATAATTAACTAGTCCAAATAATTATGACGTCTTGAAAGGCTATTATAATTTTTTTCTTTGACACCTTACTTCGAATAATTAACGTGTTTACACACTGATGTAATATGGTTGTTAAACATTACAAACCTGTAATAGTATAAGACACTATACACCTCGTGTGCTTGCATTAACTTATCCAAAAATATATTTATTTCAAGCCTAAATATTTCGACATGTTATTTACATTTAATAAATTTTAGAATCACAATTTCCGGTTAAGATTTGACTAAATACCAAATTCTTGATATCGTCAGGTAAACATGCTACTTTTAGTAAAGTACATTAAGTATTTGACATTTCCGGAATGAGTCCTGCATCTTCAAGATTATATCATCAATACAAACATGTTAACATTACAAATTAAAAAAAAAAAAAAAAAAGCTGAATGCGGAAGGATGCACGATAATGTGATATAAATGTAGTTATTTTAAATTATGAGTTAAAATTCCAAAATGAAGAAGTGTTAGCTCATACATTTTTGTTTCGGCACACCATTTGCTTTTTTGAGGAGAATCTTGATATTCTAGAATTGTCAGGTAATTTGATACATTTTTATTATTTTAATGAAATAAGTTATTGAATATCAAACTTTTATTTTTATATGAATGATTCTTGTAGTATGCTATTTCAATGGTATGAATGTTCAGACCTTTTTTTTTCGTCAACCTTACTCAAGACGTTTCATGTTTCATGTTGACACTGTTGTTCTAATTCAACAATACAACGTTAGTTAACATTGAAATCACACAAACGTCATCGTCAAAATGTGTCATTGTATTTCCTAAAATGCACCGTAACCAAGCTTTATATAGGGGTTTTAGGGTTCTGTCATATTTATGAAAATATAACCATATGACAAACGCTTATTTGTTGCAAAAGCTACATCAGCGATAGTCTTTTACTAGTCATTCTTTGCATCATGTGATAGAGAGAGAGAACAAGACTTTCTCGTTTTTATATAGATAAGACCGTTGGTTTTCCCGTTTGAAAGATTTTAAGTAATTTTTGGGGGCCTGTATAGCTTGCTGTTTTGTGTGAGCCAATTCTCCGTGTTGAAGGCCGTACTTTGACTGTTATGGTTTACTTTTGAGAATTGTGACTTGGATGAAGAGTTGTCTCATTGACACTCATACCACATTTTATTTTAACTATTGTTGCGAGTTATAGTAAATAATAAAAAATCAATATGAGGAACATTTGAAACTAAAACAAAAGTTATATTGTCATCGACAATATTTCCGTTCAAATAAGGTTGTTTAGGTTTTGGAAGTCAGTTAATGCAAAGGGAGAAGGTCCAGTAAAAAGACCCCTTTTTGGCCCCAAAGTGAAGCAGTTTTTCAAAATTGTTAAAATGTAAATTTTTAGCTATTTTTTTGAAAGAAGAATACTTCTGCTACATAAATATGGACTGTTTTTGACAATACATTAAACATTTATCGGGTACTAGCATCATTAATTTATGTTAAATTACTGAAATCTTCACAATTTTAGCATTTCAGGTAAGTTTTAGACGGTTTCTGTCTTAAATGGAAGTGGCCGCATTTGTGTTCATTTTAATTATTTAAATGTAAGTTGTATTTGATGATAATTTATAACATATATAAAGGACGAGAGTAAACACGGATGAGGCCACTTTCATTTTTGACAAAAAAAACGTCAAAAACATTTTATGTCATATTCGATAGATTTTTTTCATATTTTAGATTCGAATTTGAGCGTCTTTAATGACTAAATCAGTTAAAAAATTTCATATAAACTAATTGAATCGACTGAAGTAGACACTTAAGTGTTTAAAAGTGTCCAAAATCTTTCATCAGATGAACCTAAAATTTGAGGCCAAAATCGGCTCTTACCGGACCTACTCCTTTACATAATTATTGTTTTAGAATTGAATTAAACGATGATATAAATAAATCTATGTTTGGTACTTTTTTTTTTTAAATTTTATTAATATAAAATAAATCCTGTAGGCTACACAAACTTTCTGATGTAACACTGAGAGAGCAAAGGGGAAATACAATTGACAGTATCTCATTCCTTCCGTTCAAAATAAACAATCAATTTCTGTGTATTATGAATTGAATGTAAAAGTTTAGATGGTTAGACAGATGCACTTAAAATTCGTATGATTCAGAAATGTTCAAAAGATTTTTCTTTAAAGTTAATTTAAGAACTATATGAATTCCTGGATGAGGAGTTTATTTGTCTTTTCTTTAATATTGTTTTTGTCCATAGTCTGATTATTCTATTTTCTTAGTTTTGTGAACATTTTAAGAAAAGATTGGCACATGAAATCAGAATGAAAATATGTGTTCTCTCATTTGTGATAAATCTTCACAATTTTTTTGTAATCAATTACACTGTAGGGTTTACCCCTGAAAATATAATTATTTCATTTTTTTTGTAATCAATTACACTGTAGGGTTTACCCCTGAAAATATAATTATTCTTTCAAACAAAAACAAAGGAAAAAATGTCCTTCCAAAACCAGTTCCAGACGAGGTTAATACTATGAGTAATTATGTGGTATTTCGAAGAAAACACAGATTTAATTTACACTGTACCATACACTTTTCATATCGAAAAGTTGTGAAACATGAATACATGGAAAGACCAGATGATGTTTCACATTGCCTTAAATATATGTAAATTACTAAAATTACATTTATTTTCATTGGAAATTGAGTTTGCTTCGTGTGATTTCCGTATGGAGTGTTACCAAAATTAGAACACTTTTTATCAGATGCTTACCATCAATTTCATATATAAAAACAAAAATTAAGGAAAAAGATAATCTGAACAATATCGTTGAACTTCTTTCCTCTGAACAGAACTTTTTTCCCGCAGATTCTGTTATATTTATTTTTTCATTATCAATGAACGATGTTTATCAGCTCTTTGGTCGGTTGATTGTTTCTTTAACACATTCCCCATTTCCATTCTAAATTTATGTAGTTTTGCTTAAGAGTAATTTGATAGCCAGTAATTCATTTCTACCTAAAATCTTAATATGTCATTCTAAATGTACGTTTTCAAGTGCTACACTTGAACTGTAACTTAAACTTATCAAGCGATGTAGGAAAAGTTGTTCTTACAAGGTTTTTTGACAGGTATGACAAGCCGTATTCTAGCTAAGATTTAAGGGTGTGGACAGACAAAGTTTTAAGAAAAGGGGCACAGTAGCGCGGTTTCTAATATGAATAAGAACAAATGGATCATATTCTAAAAAGGAAAATTGAAAATGATTAAAATGGTATGAATGTAATTTTGATGGATTTATGTTATGTTTTATTAGTGAATTTATATTATTCTTTTTCTAGTAGAAAAAAGTGATATTATTGCATGAACAGTATTTAGTAGGGGTACGATCGTTTAATTTTCTTGTAATTTTCAAGGACAGAATATATTTATTTTCATTTGTTTCTATATAAGAAAATGTGGTATTAAAGCCAACGAGACAACATATACTCTCAATCAAAGTCAAAATGTATAAAATGTTAATGTACGGTCTTCCACACGGAGCCGTGGTTCACAATGAACAGTTAGCTATAAAAGGTCCCAAAACTAATGACAGGTTTTATGTATTTCGCGTGGCAATGTTTCAAACAATCATTACGCGTGACGTCATGAAATGATGGTATCCTTTTACACGTCTTCTTCTCACATTCTATTATTCTCACTAGGTCTTTGCCATCCAACACATTTATAAATACATAATCCCATGAAATAAGACTGAACTTAATTGTCAATTTTATTTTTGTTACGGTTATTGAATATGTTGATCAATTCCGGTTGTGATTTCCCCCTTAGCTATTTTCATTATTTTTATTGAAACGGTCGTCATCTTTACTTGGTACGTGTGAATGTAAAATATAATTAAAAAAAAAGAGGTCGACATCAAATATAACGTTCCTGTAATATGACGGGATCTACGGAATTAGACGTAGATACTGTAACTGCTAAATCTATTCATATTCGTCAACAGGGGTCTTTGCTCAGTCTCACTTCAAATATAAACTTCCCATAAATCAGATGTGAATTCTTTTAAGCACTTTTCGTATGAAGGCTATTGTACAGACATGGGATTAAATTTTGGTTGGTAAATCGAAATAACCTGCAACTATCATATATATAAATAATAACGCATATATGAATCAGCTAAAGTAAGAGAAGATAATTAAGTGGTTATGCAATAATAGGTAGTAATGCCATAGAAGTCAAAGGAAAACCAAAGAAATTAGAGGGAAAGTATAGGATCCATCCCCGGTTGGGAAGGTATACTAAAAACCAGATCTACTCTAATACTCTAGCACTTAATATTTGTACATAGTTTTCTTACTTTGTAAAACATTAACAACTAGTATTGTATTATATTTGATAGACCCACTCTGACTGATGAAAGCTATTTGTTCAGCCACAATTATTAGTATCGCTGCGAGAGTTTTAAGACCGATATATAAAATATTATCGAATAAAGACTTATTAAATTACCAACAGTATAAAGTGAACATTCAGAAGAAAAGTGGGTAATTAATAAATAAGATCAAGTATTTCAACAAAAAATTCTTTTCTAATATTGATCAATATATTTATATCTTTTTATATTTCTATAAATTCATAGAGATAGATTAGCTTATTTTATGCTTCATATACATCTAAAAAAGTAAAATCACAAAAATACAGAACTCCAACGAAAATTCAAAAAAGAAAGTCCCTTATCAAATGGCAAAATAAAAAGCTCAAATTCATCAGACGAATGGACAACAACTGTCGTATTCCTGGCTTGGTATAGGCATTTTCTTATGTAGAAATTGGTTGATTGATTTTTTTTTTTTTTTTTTAATTAAAATAGCTAGATACACCTCTCACTTGTATGACAGTCGCATAAAATTTCATTTTACTGACAACGATGTGTGAACAAAACCAACAGACATACTACTAGTAGGTAAAAATATCAAAAAAAGGAGTACAGTAGTAATCATTATGTTATTATCTTAATCACTATAAAAAGAAACAAAAATGTAAACATTCACCATGTCACAATAACACAATGACGGGATATATAGGTACAGAGCCACGTCATATGTAACAAAGAACACATACAGGCATATAATGGTTTACTTCTACAAATAGTGAATTGGATAAAGAGTTGTCTCATTGGCACTCATACCACATCTTTTTATATCTATATAGGAGATACCAAATTAGCAAAAATGAAAAACAAGAATACAAAATTTATCATAGCCCAATAACACAATGACGGGATGTATAAGTACAGAGCCACGTCAAATAGATACCAAAGTAATTTTCATAAAGACAAATAAAATAATACTATATTACGTTTAATTATTAAGACGATAAACAACGTCAGTACCCAGAATCTATACTTTAAGAATATCGTGTAATATTTGTGAATTTGATACGGAATATGTAGCAACAAATTCTTGGGACCTTCCGATGAACTTTTTGATAACAGGGATGAGACGGTCTTTGATATACCCCTGGTTCATCGACTTTTTGCTCAGACACTGATGATGTTTTACAAAGTCTGAGTAGTTGCTGCATGCTTTTGAATATCGATTGAGTTGGGAAATGTATGATATTACGATGCTGTGTTTGACAAAATGAAAAGTATGCTTTATAACAGCTCTTAACTATAGATGCTTAGACAATGAATTACGTATTCTGTATCTGAAACTAATTTCAAAAATGCAATTCGTGTTTCATATGATTAATTGCTACATTTTAGGGAAGACATCAAAAGTTCAATGTAGGATAAAAAAACTTAATTCACATAGTTTTTTCGCTGACCCCCCTACCCCCCTTCTTAACTTAATTTGGGAAAAATTGATTTACCTATATGGATATATGTAAAATCCATTTTAGATTAACAAAACTTGCAGCAATGTTGACCCCCCCCCCCCCCCCCCCCCAAACCCCCAAACTATTCGATTTAAGTTTTTTTATCCTACATCGATCTTTTGATGTCGTCCCTAATATGTTGTGGGGGTTCCTGCTTTTGTGTTTTATCAATTAATTTTTAAGGTTAAGTATTCTTTATGAATATATCCGTCTACATTTTTATAAGCACAATTTGTAGATATCAATCTTAGATATGGACTTAATCTTATTATGTATCAATTTTAAATTTTAAGAAGGAAAGGTGAAATCGATTAAAATAAATCCCTAGAAATCAAGTTAAATGATAAAGAAAAACACCATATGCACAGAGACTGTCGGATTTTTAAAAATCGAAAATCAAATAAATGACAAACAATCTGTTTGGTAGAAATACAACTAGAAAAGTCTTACTTTTTGATGTTTGAGATTTGTTTCACAATAATATAAAGTATATGGTTTTATCATAAACTAGTATTATAATTACCTCGTTATGATCTACGGAAACGTTAGTTTAGTGGATGCGAACTATGAATATTTTCACAATATAACAAGAACTCTTCTATATAATTTTGACTTTTACATTGTTTTACAGGACCATGTCACAATCTTTAAGCTTAAATAATTATCAAAGGTACCAGGATTTTAACTTAGTACGCCAGACGCGCGTTTCGTCTACATAAGACTCATCAGTGACGCTCATACCAAAATAGTTATATAAAGCCAAACAAGTACAAAGTTTAAGAGCATTCCAAAATTCCAAAAAGTTGTGACAAATACGGCTACGGTTATCAAAGCCTGGGATAAGAAAATCCTTAGTTTTTCGAAAAATTCAGGAAAGTTATAAAAATTACCATATAATTGATATTCATGTCAAAACTGATCCTCACAATTTTGTTAATAATCAACTTGATTATTGCAGACCTTTATATTGCCCGCACTTCATGGCCCATATTCATAATCATCAGCCACGAAATATGCAATATTGATTTTCAAGAGTATTTTATATTAGAAATTATAATATCGGTTTCTTTGATATGTGTTTGTCTATGAAAAATAAAGCTTTAGTTTAATTGTACATCCAACTTTGAATAGAGAGGTAGTGGCAATTTTCCCTGCATATATTCCACACTTTTAAAAAGGCCTTTCATTGTTTTATTTTCTAATTAACCGTATGAAAGTTTATGATTGCGTCGGATAGAAATCGACCATATGCAAGTGCACGTATATATGTACATGTATAATAATTCAATTCATTCTTAAACATTAAAATACGAAATAAAAAGTGATTTTTTTTTATATATCTCCTCAATTTATAAACGGTAACACACTTTGCAAAGAGATTTTCAGTCAATCTGAAATTGTTTAACAGATGTATTAATATTCATTGCAGAAAGTCAATTTCTATTCGACGCATCTTGAATGTCGATCTGGAGCTATGTTTTAACCAAGACTCATGGGTTTCTTGATCATCATTTAATTGACCTTCAATAATTACAGCTTTGACCAATATGTACCTGAAAACCGTGACGATCGTTTGAAATTCTGAGGGGATTAGGATATTTGAAATATTCTGGTCCGGTAAGAACTAACATATTGTCCTTGTCCAAAACAGGTTTAAATGAGACTTTTGCACAACAATGGAGAATGGAAAAAAATGAAAAAAAGTTTGTCATCAAAACAATCAAATAAAACAAGTTTGAAAGCCAATTGAACATAATATAGTATTAAACTTATATGTGTATATATAAACTTATATGTATATACAACTCGTCTAAACATTATGTACACAGCCATGCATCATCATCATTGCTGGTGATCCGATGGATAAATCTGTTGTAGAGATGTCACTGACTCAGACGTACTTATAAACTTATATGTACATATTTATACAACTCGTCTAAACATCAACCCAACAATGTTAGATCTGTAAATTTGCTTTCACAAATTTTTTGTTCTTCCCTCGCCGGGATTCGAACCCATGCTACTGAGATATCGTGACACCAAAATGCCTGCACTGTAACTGGCGCGCTAGACCACACGACAACCTGGGCTTCATATATATATACTGGAGGAGTTATATGATCAGAAGGTTACACAAAAATACATCTTTGGGGAATCTCGCCTGAGAGAGATGGAACTATGGGGATGACTTTTTTGTTTCGGGCCTACTATAATATGTTATCAATTTCTATCAAACTGTGGGGGTTTCAATCTTAGAATATAATAGCTAGTTTACGAAGTATGCTGCAATATTTGTATCTAGGGAATTCTGTTGTTGTCTGTGAATTTAACATCATTTAAACATAATGCAGTTCATTGCATACATTTGTTGACAATACTATTTAGTATTAAAACATTCGAGCAATGCTAATACTAATTCTCTAAAAGAGCACAACTAGTGGTTAACGCTTAGTACTTATAAACATCAGTTTATGGCAAATGTTAACTTTCCTTGTGTTTGTATCATACTGTATAAGATACAGGAAGTACTGATACCGTTTCCAAGGCTCGTTACAACAAAAAACAATTAAGGACATTTTTATAGAACGTTATTATTTTTTAACTAGTTTAGTGCACTATGTATGAAGCTGCCCTTCTATTAATAAAAGGAAACTGGTCATTATACAAGACCATTAAGAATAAACGGGGCCGTTTTGAAAAAAAATACGCGGGTCTATCAATTTATTTAATTTTGAGTTTTAAAATCCAGAGAGAATTATTGTATTTTGCATGCCATTTATAACTTTAAATAGAACAGCAATGAAACTATGTTTACATTTACATGTTATTCCATCACATTACCTTTTTTGGTGTTGCCTCTTGCCATTACAGACACCCTCGACCATTATACCAGACCTTTGACTTATAACAGGTCAATTATGAAAACATTCATAAATTAAAAATAAAGTAATAATAGTTATTTCCATTAATATTACATTAATAAGCACAGAACTGTATTCTACAATACAGTTCTGTGAAGTGCTTTACATTTTTAAAGATAATTAACGAATTTGCGGCTATTGGCAACAATATATATTCAAAGAAGAAAGATAGCATAAAATAAAGCAAAACTATGTTTTGGACGGATGGTAACTTTGTAGTATTCAATTATGGACGCATAAGGTTTAAAATATGAAAAGCAAAAAATATGTTTTGCCAAAATTAAATGTGGTGATGTAAATTAGAAATTCATCCTCTATTCATGTACTAAAAATAAACCAAAGAAACATTGTAGTATTAGAGGCTAAGGGGGTTCAAGCAGATGCTGGCCATGTTAACTGCCTTAATTTCTTTTAAAGATTTTTGTTTACATGTAACATCTCATTAGGAAATTATTTGTATTCGTCATTAAGTGTTTGCCAGAACTCTGCTATTGAGTGCCAAGTCCATAATATGTGCTCAATATCTCAAACAACCTTAATGTCCATAATATGTGCTCAAAATCTCAAACAACTTCAATGTCCATAATATGTGCTCAATATCTCAAACAACTTCAATGTCCAGAATATGTGCTCAATATCTCAAACAACTTCAATGTCCATAATATGTGCTCAATATCTCAAACAACTTCAATGTCCATAATATGTGCTCAATATCTCAAACAACTTCAATGTCCAGAATATGTGCTCAATATCTCAAACAACTTCAATGTCCATAATATGTGCTCAATATCTCAAACAACTTCAATGTCCATAATATGTGCTCAATATCTCAAACAACTTCAATGTCCAGAATATGTGCTCAATATCTCAAACAACTTCAATGTCCATAATATGTGCTCAATATCTCAAACAACTTCAATGCAGATTAAGTATTTCCGGTTTGTTTCATCTTAAATTTGAAATTTAAAACATTACCGTAAATTTTATGTTTTTGTTTCTGTATTGAAACCAGTAAAGTATTGCTATTTAGAGTGGGGTGCTCATTTTCGCCTTATCTTTCCATGTTTTCTATAGTTTATGTTCAGGTCTATATGTTTTTTGAAGTATACTGATATTTCTATAAGAAAATAACTTCAAATACAAAATTTTCTTAAGCTTGAAGACGTCTTTTTTTGAAAATAATCATCTGAAAAGTAAGATTATTTTTAAAGGGCGTTTGAAATTGCCTGATATTTTGTCAATGAGGGACACATATTCGCCGTTTTTACACATCTATTTTTGGTTAAAAAAAAAACAAATAACTGCAGCTTTAAACAATATTTGGCAAATCAATTTCATTATAGATGAGTAGCAGACATTTCAAATACGTAAAGAACTGTCATTTAGGGAATCAGCCAAAGAATTACTAAGAAATAGTTCTTTAAAATCGTGTTTTTCATTCAGGAAATTGGCCAAAAATCATTGTCCGTTTTTCGATGCTTTGCGGTAAGTGCCGCAATTTTGTCTCAGTTTAAAAAATAATCATATTTGTGAAACAATTATAATTTTCCGGCATATTTCTTCCATTTCAACCAACCAAGTTTTTACACCTCAAAAACATAACACGGCGAAATTGTGTCCCCGGCGAATATCTGGGCCCCACTCTATTGGTTGTTTCAATTACATTAGATTTAAAGATGCAATATATATTTTTTTCCTTTTCCCAAAAAGAGTCTGTCACATACATCCCGTGCTTTAAAACTCTCTTTCTAAAATGAGTTTAGATGCATACTTGTTGGACGTTTCTTTTACGGTATTTCAAAAATATTTTAATGTCAATATAATTGTTTTCCTCTTCTGATATATGAACATCTTTTCAAAATTATATAGGAAGAATCTACCACGCCGTATCTAAAATCTTGTCCCAAGACTGTGACGTTGGATGTCCAACAATGACGTCATTCGACATATGACGTCATGTCATAGTGACCGAACTATTTGGGACCCATTGATGAATACTTATCCCCGGCTTAGTACATTTCTAGGATATTGATTGGTTAACGCACGTCGTTACAAAACCCATAGCCCCTGACTGTGGCTAACCAACATCACCGGACGTTGCTTCCCATTACATTGGGGAAATTCACGCGCGTTTTCCTTAGTTCCATGGTTGTTCCTTATGAAATATCGAATTCTGTAGATTATCCATGATGTCTGTATAATTAGATACTTAATCCACTAACGATTTTATCTTGTTATGTCGATTATTTGCCATCATTTTAGTAAATGCATCACTATTCTGCCACATTGTCAATGAATGGGACACTGACCTAGCTATGCAAATGACCTGCGTTGACGTTACACCGTCTATGATGTAACTCTCACAACTTTTCAGCGCAAAAATCGACCCATTTCACTTTCTCTGTCTTCAGATTAAAAACGTCTATTTTTGTCTACCTGTAGGGTTCTACCAAAGTACACCCCGTCAAAAATATGTCAAAATCTCAAATTTCAATAAAAGTTATTTAAAAAATGAAAAAAACGTTACTTTCACGTTAAACTTTGTGGTCGAATTTCTCTAAAAATTGCCAGATTTAGGCTAAGACCGGGGATAAATTCGTTATCTATGTTCATATCCGTAGATATGGATATTTTAACACCCTTCAGAACCCTGTACACCCTTCGGCTGCGAATCAGGGTGTACTTGGATAATTCAGGGTGTTAAAATAACCATATCTACGGATATGAACGTATATAACTTATAATATAACCATGTTTGAACTTTAGTCTTTCATTTGAAAAAGATACAGTACTGAGGAGAAGCTTTAGGTAGCAATAAACAGTTAGGAAAAAATATTAAAATTTGCCCTTATAAATTTTACCATCCCCTTTTCATTGCTTTCTGGCAATATCAAGCTTACTATTTGTGTCATATATGGGCATATGTATGTAATCAGAATCTTCCATAGATTTTATATCCAGTATATAAAATTGTAAAATATAATTTCTTTTGGGTGTATCCATGGCAACAATCTGCATTTATTTGTTATAAAATATTGCAAAAAGGGGGGAAAAGATGTCACATATTTCCCCAAAATTTGGCTAAAAGTAGAATTTCAATCGCTTGAAGTAATACCTTTTCTGAAACTGTGTACATATATCATTCAGCAAATCCAATGAAAATCATATGTCTTTCATCTCATTTTTTTGTAAAATTGCGTCAAAAACTTCGTGTAGAAAAAAAGTGTTTGTAAACATTACATTAATTTCTGGACCGATGGCCGGTCTAGCTATGAAAATACGGATTGTCAAACAGAAAACAGCCCATAAAACATGTAAAAAATAATCTTGATGCTCTTATAAACCATCTTTGAAGGCTAAATAAGCACTCAGCTGTCTAAAAATTAATTTTATTACACAATAACTTTCCTATTTGAAAAATCCACAGGGGCCAAAATGCGAAACTAAACTCCTAACTGTGTATTGCTACCTTAATAGTAAATATTTTTTTCAAATTCTCCCTTTTAACTTATTTTCTGTGTTCTGCTAGCTAAATCGAGCAAAATGGCCTTTTATTTTTGAAAATTGGTTGAGTAATGAATATTTTATGAAGGTAAGCAGTTGACACTGAAACACGACAAAAACTGATTTTAAAGAAAGGTGCCAAGTCAAAGTGTAAAATCTTGTCTCTACCTCCATTTTTAGCAAAATCTTAAAAACTATACCTCTTTTGTCACTTTTTAAATGTTGAAAATCTTAATAAGATCTCTGATGATGCATAATAGTACAAAATTTAGCAATTTCAAGCATAAAAATGTTAATCTTTATGCTTATTGCATACCAAAGACTTGATTAAAAAACTTGGTGATAGGGAATCAATTTCTTACTTCTGATTTAACTATACATTTGAAATATGCCAAAATGTAACATGAAATCTTGATTAAAACAATAATTTGATATATTCGCAAGAAAAAAACCAACGCGTTCAATACTTAGGCTACTACATGCAGCCCAATCCATCAGAAGCAAGAGTTAAGCCGATAGAGTACAAATATAAGCCTTGTGTCAAAATGTCTAATTTTGGTTGCTAAGGACTGTAAACAATAAAATTAACATGTATTGTCATTCTTAAACACTTAATTTCCTCAGAAGTTGATTTAGAATCTAAATATCAATAGATTTGTGGCATGAAAAGTCTTAAATTATACAATTCTGAGCTTGGTAAGTATGCCATAAGGTAGCAATAAACAGTTAGGAAAAAATATTAAAATTTGCCCTTATAAATTTTACCATCCCCTTTTCATTGCTTTCTGGCAATATCAAGCTTACTATTTGTGTCATATATGGGC
This sequence comes from Mytilus edulis, assembly GCF_963676685.1. Lineage (NCBI taxonomy): Eukaryota > Metazoa > Mollusca > Bivalvia > Mytilida > Mytilidae > Mytilus > Mytilus edulis. Next base: position 24,186,229 of record NC_092345.1, read on the forward strand.
ATATGTATGTAATCAGAATCTTCCATAGATTTTATATCCAGTATATAAAATTGTAAAATATAATTTCTTTTGGGTGTATCCATGGCAACAATCTGCATTTATTTGTTATAAAATATTGCAAAAAGGGGGGAAAAGATGTCACATATTTCCCCAAAATTTGGCTAAAAGTAGAATTTCAATCGCTTGAAGTAATACCTTTTCTGAAACTGTGTACATATATCATTCAGCAAATCCAATGAAAATCATATGTCTTTCATCTCATTTTTTTGTAAAATTGCGTCAAAAACTTCGTGTAGAAAAAAAGTGTTTGTAAACATTACATTAATTTCTGGACCGATGGCCGGTCTAGCTATGAAAATACGGATTGTCAAACAGAAAACAGCCCATAAAACATGTAAAAAATAATCTTGATGCTCTTATAAACCATCTTTGAAGGCTAAATAAGCACTCAGCTGTCTAAAAATTAATTTTATTACACAATAACTTTCCTATTTGAAAAATCAACAGGGGCCAAAATGCGAAACTAAACTCCTAACTGTGTATTGCTACCTTAATAGTAAATATTTTTTTCAAATTCTCCCTTTTAACTTATTTTCTGTGTTCTGCTAGCTAAATCGAGCAAAATGGCCTTTTATTTTTGAAAATTGGTTGAGTAATGAATATTTTATGAAGGTAAGCAGTTGACACTGAAACACGACAAAAACTGATTTTAAAGAAAGGTGCCAAGTCAAAGTGTAAAATCTTGTCTCTACCTCAATTTTTAGCAAAATCTTAAAAACTATACCTCTTTTGTCACTTTTTAAATGTTGAAAATCTTAATAAGATCTCTGATGATGCATAATAGTACAAAATTTAGCAATTTCAAGCATAAAAATGTTAATCTTTATGCTTATTGCATACCAAAGACTTGATTAAAAAACTTGGTGATAGGGAATCAATTTCTTACTTCTGATTTAACTATACATTTGAAATATGCCAAAATGTAACATGAAATCTTGATTAAAACAATAATTTGATATATTCGCAAGAAAAAAACCAACGCGTTCAATACTTAGGCTACTACATGCAGCCCAATCAATCAGAAGCAAGAGTTAAGCCGATAGAGTACAAATATAAGCCTTGTGTCAAAATGTCTAATTTTGGTTGCTAAGGACTGTAAACAATAAAATTAACATGTATTGTCATTCTTAAACACTTAATTTCCTCAGAAGTTGATTTAGAATCTAAATATCAATAGATTTGTGGCATGAAAAGTCTTAAATTATACAATTCTGAGCTTGGTAAGTATGCCTTAATAGTAAATATTTTTTTCAAATTCTCCCTTTTAACTTATTTTCTGTGTTCTGCTAGCTAAATCGAGCAAAATGGCCTTTTATTTTTGAAAATTGGTTGAGTAATGAATATTTTATGAAGGTAAGCAGTTGACACTGAAACACGACAAAAACTGATTTTAAAGAAAGGTGCCAAGTCAAAGTGTAAAATCTTGTCTCTACCTCAATTTTTAGCAAAATCTTAAAAACTATACCTCTTTTGTCACTTTTTAAATGTTGAAAATCTTAATAAGATCTCTGATGATGCATAATAGTACAAAATTTAGCAATTTCAAGCATAAAAATGTTAATCTTTATGCTTATTGCATACCAAAGACTTGATTAAAAAACTTGGTGATAGGGAATCAATTTCTTACTTCTGATTTAACTATACATTTGAAATATGCCAAAATGTAACATGAAATCTTGATTAAAACAATAATTTGATATATTCGCAAGAAAAAAACCAACGCGTTCAATACTTAGGCTACTACATGCAGCCCAATCCATCAGAAGCAAGAGTTAAGCCGATAGAGTACAAATATAAGCCTTGTGTCAAAATGTCTAATTTTGGTTGCTAAGGACTGTAAACAATAAAATTAACATGTATTGTCATTCTTAAACACTTAATTTCCTCAGAAGTTGATTTAGAATCTAAATATCAATAGATTTGTGGCATGAAAAGTCTTAAATTATACAATTCTGAGCTTGGTAAGTATGCCATAAGGTAGCAATAAACAGTTAGGAAAAAATATTAAAATTTGCCCTTATAAATTTTACCATCCCCTTTTCATTGCTTTCTGGCAATATCAAGCTTACTATTTGTGTCATATATGGGCATATGTATGTAATCAGAATCTTCCATAGATTTTATATCCAGTATATAAAATTGTAAAATATAATTTCTTTTGGGTGTATCCATGGCAACAATCTGCATTTATTTGTTATAAAATATTGCAAAAATGGGGGAAAAGATGTCACATATTTCCCCAAAATTTGGCTAAAAGTAGAATTTCAATCGCTTGAAGTAATACCTTTTCTGAAACTGTGTACATATATCATTCAGCAAATCCAATGAAAATCATATGTCTTTCATCTCATTTTTTTGTAAAATTGCGTCAAAAACTTCGTGTAGAAAAAAAGTGTTTGTAAACATTACATTAATTTCTGGACCGATGGCCGGTCTAGCTATGAAAATACGGATTGTCAAACAGAAAACAGCCCATAAAACATGTAAAAAATAATCTTGATGCTCTTATAAACCATCTTTGAAGGCTAAATAAGCACTCAGCTGTCTAAAAATTAATTTTATTACACAATAACTTTCCTATTTGAAAAATCCACAGGGGCCAAAATGCGAAACTAAACTCCTAACTGTGTATTGCTACCTTAATAGTAAATATTTTTTTCAAATTCTCCCTTTTAACTTATTTTCTGTGTTCTGCTAGCTAAATCGAGCAAAATGGCCTTTTATTTTTGAAAATTGGTTGAGTAATGAATATTTTATGAAGGTAAGCAGTTGACACTGAAACACGACAAAAACTGATTTTAAAGAAAGGTGCCAAGTCAAAGTGTAAAATCTTGTCTCTACCTCAATTTTTAGCAAAATCTTAAAAACTATACCTCTTTTGTCACTTTTTAAATGTTGAAAATCTTAATAAGATCTCTGATGATGCATAATAGTACAAAATTTAGCAATTTCAAGCATAAAAATGTTAATCTTTATGCTTATTGCATACCAAAGACTTGATTAAAAAACTTGGTGATAGGGAATCAATTTCTTACTTCTGATTTAACTATACATTTGAAATATGCCAAAATGTAACATGAAATCTTGATTAAAACAATAATTTGATATATTCGCAAGAAAAAAACCAACGCGTTCAATACTTAGGCTACTACATGCAGCCCAATCCATCAGAAGCAAGAGTTAAGCCGATAGAGTACAAATATAAGCCTTGTGTCAAAATGTCTAATTTTGGTTGCTAAGGACTGTAAACAATAAAATTAACATGTATTGTCATTCTTAAACACTTAATTTCCTCAGAAGTTGATTTAGAATCTAAATATCAATAGATTTGTGGCATGAAAAGTCTTAAATTATACAATTCTGAGCTTGGTAAGTATGCCATAAGGTAGCAATAAACAGTTAGGAAAAAATATTAAAATTTGCCCTTATAAATTTTACCATCCCCTTTTCATTGCTTTCTGGCAATATCAAGCTTACTATTTGTGTCATATATGGGCATATGTATGTAATCAGAATCTTCCATAGATTTTATATCCAGTATATAAAATTGTAAAATATAATTTCTTTTGGGTGTATCCATGGCAACAATCTGCATTTATTTGTTATAAAATATTGCAAAAAGGGGGGAAAAGATGTCACATATTTCCCCAAAATTTGGCTAAAAGTAGAATTTCAATCGCTTGAAGTAATACCTTTTCTGAAACTGTGTACATATATCATTCAGCAAATCCAATGAAAATCATATGTCTTTCATCTCATTTTTTTGTAAAATTTTGTCAAAAACTTCGTGTAGAAAAAAAGTGTTTGTAAACATTACATTAATTTCTGGACCGATGGCCGGTCTAGCTATGAAAATACGGATTGTCAAACAGAAAACAGCCCATAAAACATGTAAAAAATAATCTTGATGCTCTTATAAACCATCTTTGAAGGCTAAATAAGCACTCAGCTGTCTAAAAATTAATTTTATTACACAATAACTTTCCTATTTGAAAAATCCACAGGGGCCAAAATGCGAAACTAAACTCCTAACTGTGTATTGCTACCTTAATAGTAAATATTTTTTTCAAATTCTCCCTTTTAACTTATTTTCTGTGTTCTGCTAGCTAAATCGAGCAAAATGGCCTTTTATTTTTGAAAATTGGTTGAGTAATGAATATTTTATGAAGGTAAGCAGTTGACACTGAAACACGACAAAAACTGATTTTAAAGAAAGGTGCCAAGTCAAAGTGTAAAATCTTGTCTCTACCTCCATTTTTAGCAAAATCTTAAAAACTATACCTCTTTTGTCACTTTTTAAATGTTGAAAATCTTAATAAGATCTCTGATGATGCATAATAGTACAAAATTTAGCAATTTCAAGCATAAAAATGTTAATCTTTATGCTTATTGCATACCAAAGACTTGATTAAAAAACTTGGTGATAGGGAATCAATTTCTTACTTCTGATTTAACTATACATTTGAAATATGCCAAAATGTAACATGAAATCTTGATTAAAACAATAATTTGATATATTCGCAAGAAAAAAACCAACGCGTTCAATACTTAGGCTACTACATGCAGCCCAATCCATCAGAAGCAAGAGTTAAGCCGATAGAGTACAAATATAAGCCTTGTGTCAAAATGTCTAATTTTGGTTGCTAAGGACTGTAAACAATAAAATTAACATGTATTGTCATTCTTAAACACTTAATTTCCTCAGAAGTTGATTTAGAATCTAAATATCAATAGATTTGTGGCATGAAAAGTCTTAAATTATACAATTCTGAGCTTGGTAAGTATGCCATAAGGTAGCAATAAACAGTTAGGAAAAAATATTAAAATTTGCCCTTATAAATTTTACCATCCCCTTTTCATTGCTTTCTGGCAATATCAAGCTTACTATTTGTGTCATATATGGGCATATGTATGTAATCAGAATCTTCCATAGATTTTATATCCAGTATATAAAATTGTAAAATATAATTTCTTTTGGGTGTATCCATGGCAACAATCTGCATTTATTTGTTATAAAATATTGCAAAAAGGGGGGAAAAGATGTCACATATTTCCCCAAAATTTGGCTAAAAGTAGAATTTCAATCGCTTGAAGTAATACCTTTTCTGAAACTGTGTACATATATCATTCAGCAAATCCAATGAAAATCATATGTCTTTCATCTCATTTTTTTGTAAAATTGCGTCAAAAACTTCGTGTAGAAAAAAAGTGTTTGTAAACATTACATTAATTTCTGGACCGATGGCCGGTCTAGCTATGAAAATACGGATTGTCAAACAGAAAACAGCCCATAAAACATGTAAAAAATAATCTTGATGCTCTTATAAACCATCTTTGAAGGCTAAATAAGCACTCAGCTGTCTAAAAATTAATTTTATTACACAATAACTTTCCTATTTGAAAAATCCACAGGGGCCAAAATGCGAAACTAAACTCCTAACTGTGTATTGCTACCTTAATAAATTAAAACATGGATATGTGTTCCTCCGGCACAGTCGGTTTGAACACATATGTTCCTCCGGCAGCAAGGTGTTAACAGTACATTCTAAACACCTTCTTTGTTCCATTCGTTTATATATAGATTGTAAATTATTTTGTGTTAATCAGTGAATTTCTGTATAGTTTCAGATGCAGACTAATGGCATGGACAACTACATTTCAAAAGATAACTATTTCATTAATTGTGTTTTGTATAATTTTAAATGGAATAGTAATCCGTGTGCCTATGTTAAACTTGAGCAGATCCCTGGAATATTTAGTCAGTATTATTCAAAAGGACACAATTCTTTCTAAAGATATGGTATGCAACAGGTATCGTCACCTATTATGGGATCTACACTCAGATGCGTTTGAACAATCCGTTGTATATGATTACGTCATTTTTACGTCATTTGTAGCATCAACAAAAAGGTTTGTTGTTCATAACAATACAAAACGAAACTGGCCTTCCCTTGGTAGAAACGTGAAAGCAGTATTATTCACAAACAGTCCCCAATTAGCAGACGAATTTAAAATAGCGTGCTGGGATGTTTTGCCTGTAGAACACGTTTCCAAATCAGGAACACCCATCCTTAAGTTTATGTACATGGCAATTGCTAAACGCTATAATGCTTCGTTCATAGGATATGCAAATTCTGATATTTTATTTACAAATGGATTAACGGAAAACCTTGAACTTCTTAAAAACAACTCAATGTTAAACAATACACATACCATGGCTACAGGTAGAAGGACAGATGTTGCGAATGTAAGCACGGACGAAGCAGGATCTTTTAAATCTTTAATCCATGTTTCGAGAAAGCGAGGGAGACTCTTCCGTTCAGATGCTGAGGACTATTTTTTCACTGACAGATCTTATCCATGGGACGTTTTACCGGATCTGGTGATAGGTCGGGTTGCATATGATAACTTTATATTGCTGCATGCAAGGATGTTAAATTTTAGTACCATCGACTTTTCCAAAACTGTTAGTGCTATTCATCAAGTCGTAGATAAAGGCCATATGGAAGATAAATGGAAAACAATAGAAAACGAACGAAATTACAATAAAATCCTCATAAAAAACAATTTCCGTGATGTAAATTATTATGCAGGTACTACAAGTTGTTTGAGATATGAAACAAGACGAAAAACTAATGTAACTGTATTACAGAGGAGGCAAAAACTCCATAAAATTTGTTTATATACCACAGGCATTTTATCAAAGCGTTCAAATGGATGAAAAAACAAATTAGTTTAAACATATTTTATTTGCTCAAAGCAAAAAAGATCAGACACAAGTAAACCATACTTATAAAGTTTCTCCAAAATACAATATATATAACAATACAAATTGAACGTGAGCATGAACTATATGATATAAACAACATAGATATTACTAAACTATGCTGAAAAAGGGGACGGAATGAAGAAAAAACGACAGAGATTAGATGAAGTAACAAATGTTTCAAATCTGTTTATGAATATAAAAATGAGTAAACTAATGGAGTATATTGTTGCTTAAATTCCAAGTTATTATCAGAATCAAAACGGTACTTTTAATAGCCAACATGGCATTATTTCGGGCCTTTATGGATAAAACCATTTTTTTTATAATTCGACTGAATATTCATAATGACTGTTAGTTATCTAGGACCTCTTTACTCAGAACTATCAACATTAGTCGAATAAAAATAACTTCAGAACATTTTTGTGTATATCTTATTCAGCTCTTTCATGTCAGGTACTTTATTCAACGAACGGGTTTGAATGAGAAAATAAAGTGATAATTGTATTTATTAATACTTTCAAGTATCTAGGTTAATTTGTTTAACATCAAATATCTGACAAAAGGTCACAAAACAGGTTTTATTCATAACAGCCCGTAATAATGCCCTGTTGGCTGTAATAGATACTATGTTCCCCTAATACACTATTTCCCCTGTTAAACTGGGTCATAAAAGTATCAAGTAATGGATGTTTTCGTATTGACAATAGCTGTCTATTGGAAATAGTACCGTACCATATACAATGATATATCATGATCTGAACATCTTAAAAAGTTATGAATAAAAATGATATAAAAACTCAGTGATTCAAACAAATCGTGTTCAATATATTAATTCATGATGCGCATCATAGAGTGTAAGTTGTCTGTGTGGGTAACGTGTGGATAACATACTGAATGGATTAACGAACACCATTTGTGTGTGTGTGTGTGTGTGTGTGTTGCTGTTGTTAAGTTGTCTGTGTATATAACATACTGAATGGATTAGCGTACACCATGTGTATGTGTGTGTTGCTGTTGTTAAGTTGTCTGTGTATATAACATACTGAATGGGTTAGCGTACACCATGTGTGTGTGTGTTGCTGTTGTTAAGTTGTCCGAGTATATAACATACTGAATGGATTAACGTACACCATGTGTATGTGTGTTGCTGTTGTTAAGTTGTCTGAGTATATAACATACTGAATGGATTAACGTACACCATGTGTATGTGTGTTGCTGTTGTCGAGTTGTCTGTGTATATAACATACTGAATGGATTAACATACGCCATGTGTGTGTGTGTTTCTGTTGTTAAGTTGTCTGAGTATATAACATACTGAATGGATTAACGTACACTATGTGTATGTGTGTGTTGCTGTTGTCGAGTTGTGTATATAACATACTGAATGGATTAACATACACCATGTGTGTGTGTGTTGCTGTTGTTAAGTTGTCTGTGTATATAACATACTGAATGGATTAACATGCACCATGTGTGTGTGTGTGTTGCTGTTGTTAAGTTGTCTCTGTATATAACATACTGAATGGGTTAGCGTACACCATGTGTCTGTATGTATATGTTGCTGTTGTTGAACTACGACCTGGAGAGAATTTGTATGAGGAATGACATATACCTTTATCAAAGATACGCGGTGAGGAAACATGAAAGTGTGAGGTGTAGTTATCAATACTTTCAAGTATCTAATGAAAATAAAGCTGTTTATTTAAAAGTAATTGTCTGACAAAAAGTCATCAGAACTAGGTATTAGTTTTTCAAGACAACTAAGAAAATCCGACAATGGTGTTAATGTTAGACAGACAAGTTTAAATAGCATATTAAACAAATCATTATGCAATAATTCAACTTGAAAAAGAAAACAGTATCAACTTACTAAGCAGACAATCAAGATTCTTTCTATTGAAATATTACTTCCTCTTTTAAACTAACTGCATCCTTTGCTTATATCGTGTTATAAGTACACTATCATTTTAAAAATTACTGTTTTCGTGAGATTTCTTCCTCCGTTATATTCTGTTCCCTTTGGAACACATATCGTGATATTGATAATTATTTGCAAAATTCGACGCAGCTTTTATGTCGATTTGAAGCCATGTTTTGATCAAGGTTCATGAGTATCTTAACCATAATTGTATAGACCTTCAATAACCATATTTCACCAATTTGTACTCAGGGGACGATTTGATATTCTGAGTGGGGACGAGGATTTTGGAAATATTCTTGTCTGTTAAGAATTAACAAATTATCCTTGTATAAAACATGTTTAAATTAGTATTTTGCCCAACAAATGAGGAAAACAATGTTATAAATGTTTCATCAAAACAATCAAATAAAACAAGTTTGAAAGGCAATTGTATATGAGTTGCTCTATGATCAAAATGGGACACAAAAAGAAAAATCGTATATTGCATTATGCACGAAATTGTCTCTTATTAACAAACGCAACACTGGTCCATTGCAGGCTAGCAGGGCATCACTACATGACCATTATGAATAAACAGAGCCATTGTGAGTAAAACAGGCCCATGATGTCTAGCTATTTATTTAATTTTGAGTTATCAAATCCAGAGAAGTCTTGTATTTTGTAAGCCATAAATTATTTTGAATAGGACAACAATAAAGCTATGCTATTCCATCACTTAACTTTAAAAGTGTGTTTAATACATATTTTGGTATAATTATATATATACAATTTCTACATAAAAAATAAAACTGATTTGACTTAGTCAAATATATCTCATTGATAAAAGAAAAAAGTAAAATCACCAAAAAAACTGAACTCCGATGAAAATTCAAAACGCAAAGTCCCTAATGAAATGGCAAAATCAAATGATAAAACACATCAAACGAATGGACAACAACTGTCACATTACTGACTTGGTACAGGCATTTTTCAAATGTAGAAAATGGTGAATTGAACCTGGTGTTATAGTGCTAAACCTCTATATGACAGCCGCAACAGGTGTTTTCATATTGACAGTATTAGTTATTAGTATGATTAGTAATCATTTTTCTATAGGGGTTTGATAATTAATTGTTTGGATTATTGCCAGTTTTAAAATAAGAATTTGTAGTAAATGGGCTATTTTATTATGGTATAAAATTCCTGAAACTATTATCATCTAGTCCTATGTAATAAAGTTGAGGGTTTTTGTCCATAGTACAAAGACCCACAATGTATCAAAATGGGAATACTTTTGTGTTTCCATTTTGTATATATCGCTGGGTAAATCAAACGAGTACTCGATTAGTAACTCTTTAAATCTTTACAGAGTTGATATCCCTAATTGTAATTTCTTTAATTTCTTTGTTTTTAATATATTCCATGATTATGTGTAACAAGTGTTTTCTTGGTTCGAAATTGAAATTGAACAAAAGTCTAATATTTTGTTTAGAAATACAAAGATACTCTATGAAAAATATTTTTAAAAATCCACGATTAGGACGTTGCTTTTTTTTAAATGTCCTTTACCAATTAAGGAATAAGGCAGTAGTTCGTTTCTAAGAATGTTGGTTTTTGTTTATGTTGCACTTCAGTGTTCCTGTTGTTCCTTTGTTTTCTAATTAAAGTAGAAAGTAAACTCACAAAAATACTGAACTCCGAGGAAAATTCAAAACGGAAAGTCCCTAATCAAATGGCAAAATCAAATTATGAATCACATCAAACGATCGAGTGGACAACAACTGTCATATTGTAGATGTGTTTCCCTCGGTTTTAGTTTGTAACCCGAATTTGGTTTCTCTCAATCGACTTATGACTTGTGAACACCGGTATACTACTGTTGCCTGTATTTAATATTTAATTCTGCATAGAATAAAATATATTGTATGAGACGATTGCTTCTAAAAAACATATCTACCATGAATGAAATATGGTTCATCACTGTTTTTGATAATGTGCTAGGCAGCTTGGAGCTGGGTTAATATGAAATTCAATAACCTTGATACTCATCAGCTGTACTCCCATTTAAAAAAAATTTAAGATGTGATACTTTAATTTTGAGGTATTGACAAATTCTAAATTTTATAAGTATCAGTAATAAATCTAATGATTAAAAAAAAAATCCTTTATAAAACCATCTGATCCAGGGCTCAGCATATTTTTCAATCTTTGTAAAGCCTTTGTTTTTTTCTTCATTATACTAAAGTGATCTCACCTTTTAGAGTAGTATTATTATTTTGTAAATATCAATTAAGGCAACAGTACTTATCCCAGATTGTAAAATCTCATAAATCGAACAAGAAGATAAATCATAAATAAAATCAAGAGAGAAAACAATGAACTCCAATACGAGTGAACCGATCGCGTTAGCGTTGCCTGGCTATGCATGCTTCGCCTGCATAATATCGATAATTGCATAATTTATATGTATATTATTCAAACTAAACTAAGCATTCAAGGGGGACTAGCTGTCAAATTCATGTTCACCAAATCGACTCAAATTCTCATATTTGATTTTAACAATGTCAAACATTTATCCAAACTATCAAAAGTCTAAAATAAACAATTAACAGGGGTCGAATTATTAACTTGCAGGTGAATAATTCATCATCAATTTTTCTAAGCTTATTTTGACAAAGTTGAACCATACTGGCTGCTAAAAACGAATAATTATTTCACTATTTCACAGTCATTAATGATTGAACAAAAACAAAATATATATTAGATTTTTTATATATCTCGTAGCTAGTGCCCTTTAAGATTGATATAATTGTCTTCCTATCCTAATATATAACCATATATATTCCTTTTTTTTTTAATTATTGAAAAAGAATTTACTACGCAGTATCTAAACTTTTGCCCAAAACACGAATTTCCATTTACAGCGCATTCGAAAAATCTGCTATGTTCCCTTCGTTCAAAGGTAATGAAATGTTTAATTCCCACAAATAGATAAAAATGCGTCATTTATAGTATCTATTCCCTTCTTGGTCGATCAATTTCAACTAGGAATACCTAGCATCGTAGTACTTTGATTGATACTGGGTCGAGTTCAATATCGTTGCGGCTACGTAGCAGCTACGTAGCTGCTATTAATATCTATGTAGCAGCTAGGCTAAATACATGTTCAATAGTCATAATAAATCTTCGTAGCACTACGAAGCCGCTACAATATTGAACGCAACCCTGGTTTTAATTTTAACAATATTTTCATAATCAACGAATATAATATCGCCTTGATTTCATATGTTTTAGAAGTACTAAGGTAACATTAACACAGCAGCCAACGTCTTAGTATTGGTGCTGTTGGATACCAAATCTCTGGAGATACTGTCACTCTAGCTTCCAATATTCCTTGACTTTTACTGCTGTTGGACAATAATTCTAAGGCCTTTCCTTAACCCAGCAGCCAATATTTCAGTATTCCGTCTATTGGAAATTGTTTATGAGTCCCCAGAGGTAATGTCTTCAGACAGCTAACGTATCAATAATGCTGCTGTTGGAAAATTATACTCTGGTTCTTCCTTCAACCAGCAGCCAATGTTTCAGTACTGCTGCTGTTGGACATACAGTCTCCAGTTCGACTTTGGACCAGTAGCCAATGTTTCAGTACTGCTGCTGTTGGACATACAGTCTCCAGTTCGACTTTGGACCGGTAGCCAATGTTTCAGTACTGCTGCTGTTGGACATACAGTCCCAAGTTCGATCTTAGACCGGTAGCCAATGTTTCAGTGCTGCTGCTGTTGGACATACAGTCTCCAGTTCGATCTTAGACCGGCAGCCAATGTTTCAGTACTGCTGCTGTTGGACATACAGCCTCTAGTTTACCTTGGACTGGTAGCCAATTAAGATGCTGCTGATGTTGGGTAATCAATTCACAATAGTACCTTTAACCTAGCAGCAAATGTTTCAGTATTGCTGCTGTTGAATAATAGTTATCCGTTGCCAGAGATATTATCACTCAGCAGCCAATGAGTAAGTACTACAACTGTTGGACAATTAATCTCTGGTTTTACTTAAACCCACCAGCCAATTGTTTGGTACTGCTGCTGTTGGGATATCAATTGAGAGAGGTACAATTCACATGGCCGCCAATATTTCAGTACTACTGCTGTTAGATAATCAGTCTCCAGGGGGTATAAATAACAGAGCAGTCAACTAATTAGAAATGGTTGTTTGATCTCTTATTATTTGTTTTGAATGTTTTCAGAACATTTATATAATATTTTAGGTCTATGAAACATATGTGCCCAAGTGTACCAGTTGGTTTTCATTCCAAAATTTTATAAATAATACATAATTGAACATTTATCTAGACTCTAAGAGCTCAAATCAGACATGGAGTGTATCAACATCAAACTTTATTTAGACTCTAAGAGCTCAAATCAGACATGGAGTGTATCAACATCAAACTTTATCTAGACTCTAAGAGCTCAAATCAGACATGGAGTGTATCAACATCAAACTTTATCCAGACTCTAAGAGCTCAAATCAGACATGGAGTGTATCAACAATAAACTTTATCTAGACTCTAAGAGCTCAAATCAGACATGGAGTGTATCAACATCAAACTTTATCTAGACTCTAAGAGCTCAAATCAGACATGGAGTGTATCAACATCAAACTTTATCTAGACTCTAAGAGCTCAAATCAGACATGGAGTGTATCAACATCAAACTTTATTTAGACTCTAAGAGCTCTAATCAGACATGGAGTATATCAACATCAAACTTTATCTAGACTCTAAGAGCTCAAATCAGACATGGAGTGCATCAACATCAAACTTTATTTAGACTCTAAGAGCTCAAATCAGACATGGAGTGCATCAACATCAAACTTTATCTAGACTCTAAGAGCTCAAATCAGACATGGAGTGTATCAACATCAAACTTTATCTAGACTCTAAGAGCTCAAATCAGACATGGAGTGTATCAACATCAAACTTTATCTAGACTCTAAGAGCTCAAATTAGACATGGAGTGTATCAACATCAAACTTTATCTAGACTCTAAGAGCTCAAATCAGACATGGAGTGTATCAACATCAAACTTTATCTAGACTCTAAGAGCTCAAATCAGACATGAAGTGTATCAACATCAAACTTTATTTAGACTCTAAGAGCTCAAATCAAACATGGAGTGTATCAACATCAAACTTTATCTAGACTCTAAAAGCTCAAATCAGACATGGAGTGTATCAACATCAAACTTTATCTAGACTCTAAGAGCTCAAATCAGACATGGAGTGTATCAACATCAAACTTTATCTAGACTCTAAGAGCTCAAATCAGACATGGAGTGTATCAACATCAAACTTTATTTAGACTCTAAGAGCTCTAATCAGACATGGAGTATATCAACATCAAACTTTATCTAGACTCTAAGAGCTCAAATCAGACATGGAGTGCATCAACATCAAACTTTATTTAGACTCTAAGAGCTCAAATCAGACATGGAGTGCATCAACATCAAACTTTATCTAGACTCTAAGAGCTCAAATCAGACATGGAGTGCATCAACATCAAACTTTATTTAGACTCTAAGAGCTCAAATCAGACATGGAGTATATCAACATCAAACTTTATCTAGACTCTAAGAGCTCAAATCAGACATGGAGTGCATCAACATCAAACTTTATTTAGACTCTAAGAGCTCAAATCAGACATGGAGTGTATCAACATCAAACTTTATCTAGACTCTAAGAGCTCAAATCAGACATGGAGTGTATCAACATCAAACTTTATCTAGACTCTAAGAGCTCAAATCAGACATGAAGTGTATCAACATCAAACTTTATCTAGACTCTAAGAGCTCAAATCAGACATGGAGTGTATCAACATCAAACTTTATCTAGACTCTAAGAGCTCAAATCAGACATGGAGTGTATCAACATCAAACTTTATCTAGACTCTAAGAGCTCAAATCAGACATGGAGTGTATCAACATCAAACTTTATCTAGACTCTAAGAGCTCAAATCAGACATGGAGTGTATCAACAATAAACTTTATCTAGACTCTAAGAGCTCAAATCAGACATGGAGTGTATCAACATCAGACTTTATCTAGACTCTAAGAGCTCAAATCAGACATGGAGTGTATCAACATCAAACTTTATCCAGACTCTAAGAGCTCAAATCAGACATGAAGTGTATCAACATCAAACTTTATCCAGACTCTAAGAGCTCAAATCAGACATGAAGTGTATCAACAATAAACTTTATCTAGACTCTAAGAGCTCAAATCAGACATGGAGTGTATCAACATCAAACTTTATCTAGACTCTAAGAGCTCAAATCAGACATGGAGTGTATCAAACATCAAACTTTATCTAGACTCTAAGAGCTCAAATCAGACATGGAGTGTATCAACAATAAACTTTATCTAGACTAAGAGCTCAAATCAGACATGGAGTGTATCAACATCAGACTTTATGTAGACTCTAAGAGCTCAAATCAGACATGGAGTGTATCAACATCAAACTTTATCCAGACTCTAAGAGCTCAAATCAAACATGGAGTGTATCAACATCAAACTTTATCCAGACTCTAAGAGTTCAAATCAGACATGGAGTGTATCAACAATAAACTTTATCTAGACTCTAAGAGCTCAAATCAGACATGGAGTGTATCAACATCAAGCTTTATCTAGACTCTAAGAGCTCAAATCAGACATGGAGTGTATCAACATCAAACTTTATCTAGACTCTAAGAGCTCAAATCAGACATGGAGTGTATCAACAATAAACTTTATCTAGACTCTAAGAGCTCAAATCAGACATTGAGTGTATCAACATCAAACTTTATCTAGACTCTAAGAGCTCAAATCAGACATGGAGTGTATCAACATCAAACTTTATCTAGACTCTAAGAGCTCAAATCAGACATGGAGTGTATCAACATCAAACTTTATCTAGACTCTAAGAGCTCAAATCAGACATGGAGTGTATCAACAATAAACTTTATCTAGACTCTAAGAGCTCAAATCAGACATGGAGTGTATCAACATCAGACTTTATCTAGACTCTAAGAGCTCAAATCAGACATGGAGTGTATCAACATCAAACTTTATCCAGACTCTAAGAGCTCAAATCAAACATGGAGTGTATCAACATCAAACTTTATCCAGACTCTAAGAGCTCAAATCAGACATGGAGTGTATCAACAATAAACTTTATCTAGACTCTAAGAGCTCAAATCAGACATGGAGTGTATCAACATCAAACTTTATCTAGACTCTAAGAGCTCAAATCAGACATGGAGTGTATCAACATCAAACTTTATCTAGACTCTAAGAGCTCAAATCAGACATGGAGTGTATCAACAATAAACTTTATCTAGACTCTAAGAGCTCAAATCAGACATGGAGTGTATCAACATCAAACTTTATCTAGACTCTAAGAGCTCAAATCAGACATGGAGTGTATCAACAATAAACTTTATCTAGACTCTAAGAGCTCAGATCAGACATGGAGTGTATCAACAATAAACTTTATCTAGACTCTAAGAGCTCAAATCAGACATGGAGTGTATCAACATCAGACTTTATCTAGAGTCTAAGAGCTCAAATCAGACATGGAGTGTATCAACAATAAACTTTATCTAGACTCTAAGAGCTCAAATCAGACATGGAGTGTATCAACATCAAACTTTATCTAGACTCTAAGAGCTCAAATCAGACATGGAGTGTATCAACATCAAACTTTATCTAGACTCTAAGAGCTCAAATCAGACATGGAGTGTATCAACATCAAACTTTATCTAGACTCTAAGAGCTCAAATCAGACATGGAGTGTATCAACATCAAACTTTATCTAGACTCTAAGAGCTCAAATCAGACATGGAGTGTATCAACATCAAACTTTATCTAGACTCTAAGAGCTCAAATCAGACATGGAGTGTATCAACAATAAACTTTATCTAGACTCTAAGAGCTCAAATCAGACATGGAGTGTATCAACATCAGACTTTATCTAGACTCTAAGAGCTCAAATCAGACATGGAGTGTATCAACATCAAACTTTATCCAGACTCTAAGAGCTCAAATCAGACATGAAGTGTATCAACATCAAACTTTATCCAGACTCTAAGAGCTCAAATCAGACATGAAGTGTATCAACAATAAACTTTATCTAGACTCTAAGAGCTCAAATCAGACATGGAGTGTATCAACATCAAACTTTATCTAGACTCTAAGAGCTCAAATCAGACATGGAGTGTATCAACATCAAACTTTATCTAGACTCTAAGAGCTCAAATCAGACATGGAGTGTATCAACAATAAACTTTATCTAGACTCTAAGAGCTCAAATCAGACATGGAGTGTATCAACATCAGACTTTATGTAGACTCTAAGAGCTCAAATCAGACATGGAGTGTATCAACATCAAACTTTATCCAGACTCTAAGAGCTCAAATCAAACATGGAGTGTATCAACATCAAACTTTATCCAGACTCTAAGAGTTCAAATCAGACATGGAGTGTATCAACAATAAACTTTATCTAGACTCTAAGAGCTCAAATCAGACATGGAGTGTATCAACATCAAGCTTTATCTAGACTCTAAGAGCTCAAATCAGACATGGAGTGTATCAACATCAAACTTTATCTAGACTCTAAGAGCTCAAATCAGACATGGAGTGTATCAACAATAAACTTTATCTAGACTCTAAGAGCTCAAATCAGACATTGAGTGTATCAACATCAAACTTTATCTAGACTCTAAGAGCTCAAATCAGACATGGAGTGTATCAACATCAAACTTTATCTAGACTCTAAGAGCTCAAATCAGACATGGAGTGTATCAACATCAAACTTTATCTAGACTCTAAGAGCTCAAATCAGACATGGAGTGTATCAACAATAAACTTTATCTAGACTCTAAGAGCTCAAATCAGACATGGAGTGTATCAACATCAGACTTTATCTAGACTCTAAGAGCTCAAATCAGACATGGAGTGTATCAACATCAAACTTTATCCAGACTCTAAGAGCTCAAATCAAACATGGAGTGTATCAACATCAAACTTTATCCAGACTCTAAGAGCTCAAATCAGACATGGAGTGTATCAACAATAAACTTTATCTAGACTCTAAGAGCTCAAATCAGACATGGAGTGTATCAACATCAAACTTTATCTAGACTCTAAGAGCTCAAATCAGACATGGAGTGTATCAACATCAAACTTTATCTAGACTCTAAGAGCTCAAATCAGACATGGAGTGTATCAACAATAAACTTTATCTAGACTCTAAGAGCTCAAATCAGACATGGAGTGTATCAACATCAAACTTTATCTAGACTCTAAGAGCTCAAATCAGACATGGAGTGTATCAACAATAAACTTTATCTAGACTCTAAGAGCTCAGATCAGACATGGAGTGTATCAACAATAAACTTTATCTAGACTCTAAGAGCTCAAATCAGACATGGAGTGTATCAACATCAGACTTTATCTAGAGTCTAAGAGCTCAAATCAGACATGGAGTGTATCAACATCAAACTTTATCTAGAGTCTAAGAGCTCAAATCAGACATGGAGTGTATCAACATCAAACTTTATCCAGACTCTAAGAGCTCAAATCAGACATGGAGTGTATCAACAATAAACTTTATCTAGACTCTAAGAGCTCAAATCAGACATGGAGTGTATCAACATCAAACTTTATCTAGACTCTAAGAGCTCAAATCAGACATGGAGTGTATCAACATCAAACTTTATCTAGACTCTAAGAGCTCAAATCAGACATGGAGTGTATCAACATCAAACTTTATCCAGACTCTAAGAGCTCAAATCAGACATGAAGTGTATCAACAATAAACTTTATCTAGACTCTAAGAGCTCAAATCAGACATGGAGTGTATCAACATCAAACTTTATCTAGACTCTAAGAGCTCAAATCAGACATGGAGTGTATCAACATCAAACTTTATCTAGACTCTAAGAGCTCAAATCAGACATGGAGTGTATCAACAATAAACTTTATCTAGACTCTAAGAGCTCAAATCAGACATGGAGTGTATCAACATCAGACTTTATCTAGACTCTAAGAGCTCAAATCAGACATGGAGTGTATCAACATCAAACTTTATCCAGACTCTAAGAGCTCAAATCAAACATGGAGTGTATCAACATCAAACTTTATCCAGACTCTAAGAGTTCAAATCAGACATGGAGTGTATCAACAATAAACTTTATCTAGACTCTAAGAGCTCAAATCAGACATGGAGTGTATCAACATCAAACTTTATCTAGACTCTAAGAGCTCAAATCAGACATGGAGTGTATCAACATCAAACTTTATCTAGACTCTAAGAGCTCAAATCAGACATGGAGTGTATCAACAATAAACTTTATCTAGACTCTAAGAGCTCAAATCAGACATTGAGTGTATCAACATCAAACTTTATCTAGACTCTAAGAGCTCAAATCAGACATGGAGTGTATCAACATCAAACTTTATCTAGACTCTAAGAGCTCAAATCAGACATGGAGTGTATCAACATCAAACTTTATCTAGACTCTAAGAGCTCAAATCAGACATGGAGTGTATCAACAATAAACTTTATCTAGACTCTAAGAGCTCAAATCAGACATGGAGTGTATCAACATCAGACTTTATCTGGACTCTAAGAGCTCAAATCAGACATGGAGTGTATCAACATCAAACTTTATCCAGACTCTAAGAGCTCAAATCAAACATGGAGTGTATCAACATCAAACTTTATCCAGACTCTAAGAGCTCAAATCAGACATGGAGTGTATCAACAATAAACTTTATCTAGACTCTAAGAGCTCAAATCAGACATGGAGTGTATCAACATCAAACTTTATCTAGACTCTAAGAGCTCAAATCAGACATGGAGTGTATCAACATCAAACTTTATCTAGACTCTAAGAGCTCAAATCAGACATGGAGTGTATCAACAATAAACTTTATCTAGACTCTAAGAGCTCAAATCAGACATGGAGTGTATCAACATCAAACTTTATCTAGACTCTAAGAGCTCAAATCAGACATGGAGTGTATCAACAATAAACTTTATCTAGACTCTAAGAGCTCAGATCAGACATGGAGTGTATCAACAATAAACTTTATCTAGACTCTAAGAGCTCAAATCAGACATGGAGTGTATCAACATCAAACTTTATCTAGACTCTAAGAGCTCAAATCAGACATGGAGTGTATCAACATCAAACTTTATCTAGACTCTAAGAGCTCAAATCAGACATGGAGTGTATCAACAATAAACTTTATCTAGACTCTAAGAGCTCAAATCAGACATGGAGTGTATCAACATCAAACTTTATCTAGACTCTAAGAGCTCAAATCAGACATGGAGTGTATCAACAATAAACTTTATCTAGACTCTAAGAGCTCAGATCAGACATGGAGTGTATCAACAATAAACTTTATCTAGACTCTAAGAGCTCAAATCAGACATGGAGTGTATCAACATCAGACTTTATCTAGAGTCTAAGAGCTCAAATCAGACATGGAGTGTATCAACATCAAACTTTATCTAGAGTCTAAGAGCTCAAATCAGACATGGAGTGTATCAACATCAAACTTTATCCAGACTCTAAGAGCTCAAATCAGACATGGAGTGTATCAACAATAAACTTTATCTAGACTCTAAGAGCTCAAATCAGACATGGAGTGTATCAACATCAAACTTTATCTAGACTCTAAGAGCTCAAATCAGACATGGAGTGTATCAACATCAAACTTTATCTAGACTCTAAGAGCTCAAATCAGACATGGAGTGTATCAACATCAAACTTTATCCAGACTCTAAGAGCTCAAATCAGACATGGAGTGTATCAACATCAAACTTCAAATTCAAATACAAAAGCTTGTTTTGATTTATTTTGTATCTCAGAAACAGAAAACCACAACCCTCATCAACTAATTAACATGACTGATTGCAATAAAGGGGGAAAATAAATTATTACAATCTGTCATGTTTGCTTACTTTCAGATCATATTTACAGTACAACCTGTGACAAACTTTGATAAGTTTTTGCTATAAAATGGATTTCTACCATGATGGCAATCTACTGTGGATTCATTTATTTCTCAAATACCAATTTTCTTGGATAAAGGAGAACTTGTATGCTCATGGATATTTAATTTAGTGGTTTTACCAGTCTGCATATAGAAAATCTGTCAGTCGTTGAACATTTAATTTCTTGGTTTACCTGTACCCACGATATCTATAAAAATTGGTAGGCAAGGAATAATAATGTTTCCACAGTATGTTCATCATTATACAACCTTTGAACTAGAGGCTCTCAAGAGCCTGTGTCGCTCAAATGTTACTGTATTTACTGATGTCGGCCATCTTGGTTGGTAGGCGGGGTCATTAGACATTTTTTTTAAAATAGATACCCTAGTAATGATTGTGGCCAAGTTTGGTTAAATTATGCCCATAGTTTTAGAAAAGAAGATTTTTGTACAAGTTACAAAAATGACAAAAAGTTGTTCAATATTGACTATAAAGGACAATAACTCCCTAAGGGGTTCTCTGACAATTTTGGTCATGTTTGACTTATTTGTTGATCTTACTTTGCTGAACATTATTGCTGTTTACAGTTTATCTCTATCTATAATAGTATTCAAGATAATAACCAAAAACTGCAAAATTTCCTTAATATTACCAATTTTATGACAGCAACCCAACAACGGGTTGTAGGATTCATCTGAAAATTTGTGAGGGGATGATCTTATTCTGATGGACATTTAAATCTTGAAAGATTTGCCCTAAATGTGTTAGTTTCAAAGATATAAAGCAAAAACTGCATTTTACCACTATGTTCTAATTTTAGCCATGTCGGCCATTTTGTTTGGTAGGTGGGGTCATCGGACACATTTTTTAAACTATATACCACAATTATGATTGTGGCCAAGTAAGTTAAAATTTGGCCCAGTAGTTTCAGAGAAAAAGATTTTTGTACAAGTTATAAAAAATGACGAAAAAGTTGTAAAAATTGACTATAAAGGGCAATAACTCCTTAAAGGGTTGACTGACAATTTTGGTCATGTTGACTTATTTGTAGGTCTTATTCTGTTGAACATTATTGCTGTTTACAGTTTATCTCTATCTATAATAGTATTCAAGATAATAAGCAAAAACTGCAAAATTTCCTTAAATTACCAATTCAGGGGCAGCAACCCAACAACAGGTTGTCCGATTTGTCTGAAAATTTCAGGGCAGATACATCTTGACCTGATTAACAATTTTACCCCACGTCAGATTTGCTCTAAATGCTTTGGTTTTAAAGATATAAGCCATTTATATACATTTTACCCCCTGTGTTCTATTTTTAGCCATGGAGGCCATCCGACACATTTTTTAAACTAATACCGTAACTAGAAAACAGTAGTATAAACTGTAGAATTCATTGCCGTTGGAATTTTTAAGATAGCTACTAACCCCAAAGATGATTGTGGCCAAGTTTGGTTAAATTTGGCCTAGTAGTTTCAGAGGAGAAGATTTTTGTAAAAGTTTACGGACGCAGGACGACAGACGCCGGACACCAAGTGATGAGAAAACATCACTTGACCTTTCAGGTGTGAGCTAAAAAATACTGAAACAAGAATCTGACTCAATAAGACACTATGCCCATTTCACACTATATCTAATTGTTCAATGAACCTTAAAACGGGGGTTCATGATCCTTATTTGACATAAATCTTAAAATTTTCACTTCAAAAAGAACATGTGTACTAAGTTTCTAGTTTTTGTAACCACAATTTAATGGTCAACTTTCTTGACCAGTTTCTTTCAATTGATAATGCGCCTACTTTAATTGTTAAACATGATATAACCTGTATGTTACCTTCATATGCAGTCTTCTATACTGTAAAATTAGAAATTATTGCAATGTTTTTATTTTTGCGATTTGCAACAGGGTTATAATCCCAATAATTCAAACTCACATTAAGAAATGTTTTATATGAATAACACACAGAATTAAACAGGATTTTTCACAATATCCCACAAAATGACAAAATCACTATAACAAATACAGGCAATAATTTCTGAATTTACAGTATATAGATTATCAAACACTAACAGTAACAGTAAGAATATTACTTGAAATCGATGCATTTGAGTGAATCATTTTAACCTTTCATGACATCTCATTACACAATTCCATGTGCTAACTTGGGTTTATATCTTTTTTTAAAAGGGGTTTCTTAAATACATATGGAGAACATTTTCACAAGACTCTTAAAGAGTCATCCAGGTTTTAGTTTCACATGAGCTGGAATTCTGTAGTTTGCAACATAAATATAAGAATTTAAAGAGAACTTTTATTTCAACTGTCAACAAATATTAACTTCCACTAGAATGAATTTAAAGTCCAGAGAGAAAATCCTCTTCTAAAGAGTCGAGAACAGTCAGATTAACTCCAAATCTGTAAAATAAAAAAATATCAAAAGATTTTACCACATTCTACAACAAATGTATTGATATGTCAATTCATACATTTTTGGTGAAATTTGGTAACAATTTTTCATTAATTTAATAATTGTATACGGTAATGTAAAAATTCACATAATCATGAAAAAAATTTAACCAGTGTCATAAATAAGCAATAAATGCATGATGCATCTTAACATGTGACAATTTAGCGACAAATGAACTTAACACAGCAATTTAACAAGAGCCTTGAAGAGTGCACTCACTGAAATGTCTCGCTTCTTTATTAATTATTGATGTTATGTTGATAGTCTTAAATATAAAGTTTTACTAAGCTATCACATAAACTTAAAATGTTCCTAAGAAAATAAGGTCATGGTCAGATAAACAAAACAAAAAATACATGTACACCTTACAATCACACAAAACACTAAATATAAACAGGAACATATATATTGACAGGACTTGATACTACCTAATTGTAGTTGATTTTATCATCAGGTCATAGTTAATATAGATACGATAAGGAAACGGACATGTGTTAAATACAGACTTGCTATTATCCTGATAATTTCTGATAATGTCAATAAAATTTCATTCAAGCTAGCTTTATAGTGAAGCCAGTGTATCAAACTTGTATTCTACAACTTCAAATTTGTTAGAATAGCATTCATTTCATCACAGAATGATACCTTATGAAACAGGGTAATAAAAAAAAATGGCGGTGATTGCCGTGATGATTTCCAAGTTCCCAAAACATTATAAATCACTTCACATCAAAGAAATCAAACTAATTTTGGTAATTTTGTATGACAAAATATATCTACTTCATGATAAAACTAGAGTAATATTGTTAATTTATTGAACAGTTCTGATAATTTTTCAGTCAGACGCTACCAAAATCCATAAATCTCGCGAAGTCTCTGAGATTTAAATTTTATCAATTTTATACTGAAAATCCTATGAGATTCATTTTCCGTTAGATATACTGTTCCCAGATATAGATGACCTTTTGCTTACAGTTTCTAAGAAACAAACTTCACAAAGAAAACTAAACATTGACCAATACACCATGAAAATGTGGACAAGGTCAGATGAACTATGCCAGGCAGACATGTACACCTTACAACTAATCTATGCATTAAATATAGTTGACCTATTTCTTGTACAATCTAAGAGACAAACTTAACCATGAAAACTTAACACAGACCAAAGAACCACCAACATGAGTTCAAGGTCAGATGATACCTGCTAGACAGACATATACAGCTTACAATTCTTCCATACAACAAATATAGTTAGCCTATTGCTAAAAGTTTAATAACTACTATGGAATAACCATTTCACAGATGATATCGGATATGTTCCTTAACTAATTGTTGTAACTACAATCCACTTCACCATGCCATGAATGTGACCTACCAAATTAGACCATTTACCAGGTTTGTAATAACATGAGCAACATGAAAGGTGCCACATGTGGAGCAGGATCTGCGTACCCTTCTGGAGCACCTGAGATCACCCCAATTTTTGGTGGGGTTTGTGTTGCTTAGTCTTTAGTTTTCTATGTTGTGTTTTTTGTACTATTATTTGTGTTTGTCCTTTTATTTTTTTAGACATGTTAGACTGACATGTACAGCATAAAATATTTCCCTACCCCATATATAGTTAACCTATTGCATATAGTATTAGAAAAAAAACCCAAAACTCAAAAACTTAACTTTGACCACTGAACCATGAAAATGAGGTCAAGGTCAGATGACACCTGACACTTGGACATGAGATAAAAATATAAAGCTTTTAAAAAGTTAGTGAACGACGCTTTCGCCAAATCACTATCTCTACATTGAGCTTTCTGGGACAAAAGTTACAGGCTCGACAAATATGGTCTGAGACTTACTGCTTGAAATCATTTGCTGTTTCTTTAACTTTGGATGGATTGCAGCAGACGGCTGTTCTCACTTTGTCTGAATCAAATAGTGGTGCAATGTATGTAGAGCCAATTCTCTTCAAATCTTCAATAGTAACGGCTGCTATCTTCATCAGCATTTCCCTAAAAACAAGAGGATACTACATAAAAAACTATTCAAGTTATAATAAAGTTATGGAAGTTTGTGTTAAAATTTATTAAAATGAATTATAACTACAATTGACAGATCATGTTTTTCATAATTCAATGATTTCTGCAGTATTTACAAATAAACTTCATTTGAACAGTTAATATATGATTCTAGAATAGTTAGATTTATGGTTGTTGTTTGCTTAATAACCAGTGGCATATATCACAAGCCAATTCAGGACAATAGAAGACTATTGTTGGTGTTTGAACTGGTCTATTGTGCTGTCCAGGAATTTTTTTAAAACTTTTGTTATCTTTTTTGTGAATTTTCTAGATGCCTCACATCTTCATATATGAAAGAGATCAAACATAAATCAATTAATATCAAAAGCAGTAATAATGTTTTTCATCAACTGGCATTTGAGATTTGAACCTCAAAATGGTGCAGTTTCTATGGTTACTTACTTATTGTAGTTATGATCAACTCCTCTGAAGTAAGACAACAGTGACTGCTGAGCAACTTTAGTAACTGTTTTCTCCTCTTCAATAATCTCAAATATTAAACTACTTCTGGCTGATTCTAACTCCACTTCGGAAAAACTATTCTCACCATTGATGTAACCCATCTGCAACAGAAAATTTACTATATTTGTTTAGCTAAGAGGTAAAAATATACAATATACCATATAAATCTAAAATTAACATTGAAAACTAATCCTCTGGTCAATTATCTACCATTGGGATTGTAAATTTTGCCATTTGTAACAACATTGTCTAAGAATTAAATGTCTCTCTTTTTGGAGGTGTAAAAGAGTTGACTGACACACAGATTGTAAGAAGAGGTCAAACATGTTGGATCTTATTAAGAAATAAAACATAATTTTGAATTCATGTAGTTTACCATGATTTATTTATAACCAAAGTATATTTTTTAACGCCTGACACGTAAGTAGTTTCATATTTATCTGAATCTAAACCTACAGTATACTTACAACAATGTTTTTGCCTTTCTGATAAGCGTTCACAATATTTGAGGATTTTGTCAATACATAAAACAACAGGTTCTTTTCTGGCTTCACATACATACTGGAAATAAAGACAAATAGAAAAAAAATCAACATCAACTATGTTCATTGTCTGCATCTAATATTTCAGGATTTATATTTAAATCCTTTAAAATTTGTTATTTTCTACTGATTATTTAGTGCAGCCAATATAGGGGGGGGGCGGCAATAGGGGTGTCCGTTAACATGTTTACAACACCTCGAATTTGGCAAAAACAGTTAACAATAAATGCAAAAATGCTGATAACAGTTAACACAGTGGGTTGAAAACAGTTAACAGTTTTAATTTATCTCAGATAACAGTTAACAACACCTTGAAAAAGGCCAAAACAGGTTAACATAAAAAGGTATCCTCAATATAATAGATCCTTAGGCAACAACAAACAGAAAATATAAAATATGAAATTACATAAATGCCTCTTTTTGTTTTGATAAGGTTCTGTCCATCTCTAGAATACTCAACATCTATTTTTATTCATCTCTGTTATCAAAAAGGCAGTTTGAAGGTCAGATGAAGTTTCACTCTTATGGTAATAATAGATTACACACTCAATGTTCTATATAAGTTACATAAGTATTCTTAGTTAGAATACAATTAAGTGTGTATAATTCAATTGAGTGCATAACTAAATGAAAAAACAACAAATATAGATGACAGTCATTTATCAAAGTCTTCTTCAGCTACAAAATATTATGAGAAATAGAAAAAGTTATATTAACCTTCTATATTATATGTTTGGAACCAAAAATAAATTTTCATATAATTTTCATTTCAAATGGCAAAGATTTTTTTGGGTTTTAAAACATCTTTGGATCTGCTGCAATACAATATGGTAAAATTTGAGCTTAATCAACTTTTCAAAATAAATCTTTGTCAATAACTTGTACTAGAAAGGACCGATTGATTATACAACCTTACCTATAACCATAGGCCAGTCCAAGTCCACGAATCTGTTTCCACATTGGACCCTCAAGCTGGGTCATATATTGAATGAAGACCATAACAGCTGGTAGATCTTTGTGATAGAAATCTGATATACAAGGCACTGCTTGAATAAGGAATGATGACTCCACTGATCCAACACCAATAACTATTCGACTGTGAGGCTTTTCAGCAGTTATAAATTCTAATGATGGTTTCACCTTTACTCTAAAAATATTTATTAACAGTTATAAACTCAAATCATTTGTTTTTTGATTGCTTAGATCAACCCTTGGTATGACAATTAATAAAGAATATTTCAAAAATGACTAAAATATTTTTGTCTTTTGATTTCAAAATAATGGAATTAAAAACAATGTTGAATCACAACAAGAAATTACAAGTCTATATTTTCACCATCTTATGTTACCTATGTAGGGATAGTCTATTTTTACAACAAACTATTTTCAAAATCTGGATCTAAAAACTTACTTATCAACAGTTGTAGTGGAAAGTTTTTCTTTTGGCACAAACGCTTTCCATGGTTCTTCTAGAGCAGACGACACTTTAGAAACGCTATCAACTTGAAGAGATAAATGAATCCTTAAATCTGATGTTAGGGAATCTCTTATCCTCTCCATAATTTTTAGTACCTGGAGCAGAAAACACAAACTTTTTCATATGCACAATTTTTTTCTCATGAAAAAAATCTACCAGAAACCACTCATGTTTTCATTTGACATGTTTTTTACAAAGTGAAAACCTCTTTTTTAACTTTACGGTGTCCTTATACTAAAATAGGCCTACATTTTAATGGTCAAAATCCTGTAACTTCGATAAAATTTGTCAAATCATTATTGCATAATAGTATGGCCAGCAGTACACAATGACCTAAAACTCACTAATGTAAAAGTAAGAATATATCACCACCTAGGAATTGTGTTCACAATATAGTAAAAGATATCATAAACCCTGATTCTGGAACATACCATTGTCAATCTTTAATTTCAAAGCCTACCAAGAAACCCCTTGGTTATATTAAAGCCCAACAAATACTTACCTTTTCACTATTTTCATCAAGCTGAGTCTGTATTTTTTTCAAAAACTTTTCCTGTCTGACTAAACTTGTAGCAGTTATGTTACAACCTACAAAATGCAAAAAATATTGCAAGGCCAAAAACATGAAAACAAGAATATTCAATAAAACTGAATTTTCCTAAATCATTAATATTTGATTCAAAGATGCTAAGAAACAATAAGAGGACAATCTTTAAAAATTATAAAAAATAAATCTTTGCTAAATGACAATCTATAAAGGCAATTAGAGATATTTCAGTTTAGAAAGTTGAACACAACTCTCTTATGATAATTGAAAATTAAAACTCCAATTTAATATACTTACATATACTCTGTAGATTCAGAAATTATTGCGCGCATTTATTATTGCGATTTTGTCATTTCAGACTGAAATTCGATTTTAATTTTTACAATTTAGAGAAAAATCCTGTTTAATTCATATGAAATATTTCAAAATGCGAGTTTAAATTATTGCAATATTTTTCGCAATATTAAAAACCTTGCAATAACTTCTGAATTTACAGTAAATAAATGTCCAATAATTTGGTCAAAACAAACTTCCAATACATCTGAATAACTTATGTTTCTCTATACTTAACATTGTTAGGGCTCAGTAAAAATTGGGGAGCATATATAAATTGACTAATTTACACAACAACCATCATGCTTTCTATGAATACACTAATGAACTATAAATGACCAAAACCATGACATAAAATTAAAAAAAATTAAAATCACTTCCACCTCCCACATTTGTTCTAATGAAACAAAATACCTTTAAAAAAGATTGATCATGCATAATTTGTTTGTTTGAAAAGATATGGCAAGAAACAATCATATTCATATATACTATAACACCTGTGATATCGCGGGTTCGTGACTGAATTAAAGTATATAACTATGCATAAGCCTTATTTTTGTATTGGAATTGTCATCTGATAAAGTCATGCAGATTATAAGATGCACAGTTTTCTCTGCTTTCAAAATCTTTCTGTTTGAATCCGTCGACCTGGAACTTATCAATTATTGGTAATATTAATTATTTGGAAAACAAAAGGGCCTGGAATGGAGTAATTTTAATCAACAGCATTGTTCTATATCAATTTTAAATAAAGTTGAATTCTTTGATTCTCTGTTTTATGTCATGCTGGATAACAAATTGAAAACTGTACCTATACACCATATTTTAAGTCCAGATTTTTAGCATTCATATTGTTATCTTAGAAAGTCATACTGATTTAAATACTACAAAAGGAACAATGTGACAATGATTGAATTTAGTAGTGTCAACCCCGTGATTATGACCCATGTATATAGCAAAATTCTAAATACACCATTTTGTGGTGCGCCTGTCAGATGCGGAACGTACAGATAAGGTAATAGGTAACAGGTGAATATACTATTGATATCGGTACCGGATTCGACCCGAAACTTGTTAATTATTGGCAATATTAAAAATTTGGAAAACAAAAGGGTCTGGAGTGCTGCAATTTTTAATCAACACCTTTGTCCTGTATTAGCTCTTTATAAAGTTGAATTTTTTAATTTGTCAATTTTACCTCATGAAGGCTGACAAATTGGACCTCGTTATTTTAGTATTAAAGATATATATATAAACTTTACAAGAAAGAGTATTAACCTACCTTTGGTGTATGTCAGATCTAAAAATGCAGTACGGACTACTTTAAACCCACTTCTTTTTAAGGATGCTATGCTATTTGCCATTTTTTGTGCTACAATTTTCAGTCTTTCTGCAGTGAACTGTGTGTGGAACAATATATCTTTCAACCATTGGATACCTTTCAAGTACTTGTCTTCTTCAAACTATAAAGAAAGTCACATGACATATATATGGACTATTTCATTAAAATGAATGTGTGAATATTTAAATTTAACCACATGTTATTGTATTCTTTATGTTTCAAAAGATGAAAACAAGAAATAATTCAGTAATTAGGATAATTATTATTGTATATCAGTAAAAGATTGACACTCAAAATTTGTTTTGCTTTACATCACATGCAAAGCTATTAGTTGCATTCAATATTAATGCCATCTTGAAAATATTACTTATCAAATATCGGTTCTTCTTGGTAGCCATATGATGTGGCTAATATTGAATTTGCTAGAATGAGACTTATAATGGGTGATATGTCCTGGAGAAGGAATGCACTAAATAACAGTATGGGTATCCAAGACCCAATCAACAATTATTCATTCATGTTGATGTAATTTTCGAGTCCTTTGTACCTTTGTAGGCTAAAATTGAATTTGCTAGAATGAGACATAGATTTGGAGAAATGTCCTAGAGAAGAGCAGGTACTAAATAACAGTATGGGTATTAAAGACCCAATCAACAATAATTCATTCATGTTGATGTAATCTATGATACTACAAAGCCCTTTGTACCATTTAAGAAAGGTCAAAAAGTGACTTAGATGGATTTTTTGGTCCACTACTAAATTGTCTATTCTTCTTACCAGCACACTTGGTACAATTAAAAACCTGATAATAAATTGTTCAAATAAGGCCTTCGAAAATAGTGGAATTAATTACTTTTGGAGTGTCAAGAACTCGTTGGAAGTACTTGATAAATTGCATGCTTATATTGGTGATTTTAAATCTGTTCAAAGTTTTGATTTTTCTACCCTGTATACCACATTGCCTCACATTCTCATTAAGAAAAAATTCACACACCTAATTAAATGGGCATTTAAAAAGTCAGAATGTGAATATATATGTTCAAACTCTTTTAGGTCATTTTTTAGTAGCAATAAACAAAAAAACTATATCATTTGGACATGCTTTGATACTATATATGCCCTTGAATTTTTACTAGATAACATTTTTGTTCGCTTTGGGGATTCCGTATATCGTCAGATTATCTTAATTCCTATGGGGACTAGCTGTGCACCACTTATTGCGGACCTGTTTTTGTATTGCTATGAGTTACAATTTATGACAACAATAAGCAAAGACCCATCGAAACAACATCTTATAAACAGATTTAATAATACTTTTAGATATTTGGATGATATTTTGGCTCTCAATAATGACGACTTCAGTATGTATATTAAAGAAATTTATCCTGTTGAACTTACTTTAAATAAAGCTAATACTAACAATGACCACTGCCCTTTCCTTGATCTTGATATCTATATCACTAACGGAAAGCTGAATACTAAAATTTATGATAAAAGAGATGATTTTTCATTTCCTATCGTTAATTATCCATTTTTAGATGGTGACGTTCCCTTGTCACCATCTTACGGTGTTTATATATCTCAACTTGTAGGATTCGCTCGTGTATGTAACAATGTTTTAGATTTTAACGAGAGAAATTTATGTATTACTGAAAAATTATTACACCAGGGTTTTCGATATCACAAACTAGTCAAAACATTTACTAAATTTTATCATCAGTATAAGGACATCATTCGTAAATATAGCTCAACATGCAGACTTCTTATACGTTCAGGTATTTCACATCCAATTTTTTATGGAAATATTCTTTATAAAGCACAAAGGTGTCAGTATTCACCTCAAAAACTAACAAAACCTTTGAATAGACTTATTAAGAAGGGATATAGTTACGAGACTGTTGTCAGGTCATGAAAGATTGCATATTTTGGCGTTAATATTGATTCACTTATAGGGTCTTTGCATCGGAACTAAACACATTTATTCAAAAACCAGTTGTTGGCATGACACAGGTTATGTTCTTCTCATATATGTTATGATGGTATGATACTAAACCCCTAACGGGAAGGATTGTGCCTGATGTTCATATGATAATCATAATCTTTCAGTCAGTTTAATTGAAGTCTGGAGCTGGCATGTCAGTTAACTGCTAGTAGTCTGTTGTTATTTATGTATTATTGTCATTTTGTTTATTTTCTTTGGTTACATCTTCTGACATCAGACTCGGACTTCTCTTGAATTAAATTCTAATGTGCGTATTGTTATGCGTTTACTTTTCTACATTGGCTAGAGGTATAAGGGAGGGTTGAGATCTCACAAACATGTTTAACCCCGCCGCATTTGTGCGCCTGTCCCAAGTCAGGAGCCTCTGGCCTTTGTTAGTCTTGTATTATTTTAATTTTAGTTTCTTGTGTACAATTTGGAAATTAGTATGGCGTTCATTATCACTGAACTAGTATATATTTGTTTAGGGGCCAGTTGAAGGACGCCTCCGGGTGCGGGAATTTCTCGCTACATTGAAGACCTGTTGGTGACCTTCTGCTGTTGTTTTTTTCTATGGTTGGGTTGTTGTCTCTTTGGCACATTCCCCATTTCCATTCTCAATTTTATATAGCTTTTCATCTCTTTCAGTTCTTATACATCCTTGGCTTTCAAATATTCCAATTTTCGGGTTCTTGCAAAGGTTAATCCAAAAAATGCTTCGGACACATGAAATTTATAACATTTAAAAAAAATAAATTTTAAACTTAGAAAATATTACCTTTAACTCCACTTGAACCATTTGCGGGTAAGTACCACATAAAAACTTTGATCCTCCGACCCCAACTCGTCCACTAAATGATATAGTATCTGCCTCTAATTGTTTGATCACTTCCTCATGGTCAATTAGTTCTGAAAAAAATAGGTCATTTCAAATAAGGCCAAATCAAGTACATGTATTAAATAGGGGAAGAGTGAGTTTGGAAGGCTCTTTTTTTCTCTTATATCAGTATTTACTTTTGAACCCACACTATCCATATAATTTTAGAATAAAACAACACTGTCATGACTGTGATATTTCATTTTATTCCATAGAACACGTATAAACAGTATTTCAGAAATTTTAAAGAAAAATTTGACAGGGTTATAATTGCATTAATCTAAACTCAGATTTTAATTTTTTTTATATGAATTAAACAGGATTTTTCTAAATATTGCATAAACTTAAAATTGCATTTTAGTCTAAAATGGCTAAATCGCAATAATAAACGCATGCAATAATTTCTGAATTTACAGTAGTAAAGAAAATTTGTTGACGAATTTCCTTTTTTATTTTTCAAAATCATCCTCACCTCAAAGATTGTATAAATGTTTGCTTTAAAAGATGGTTATAATTGTATGGATATATAGCTGTTCATAAAAGTCCACTAACATATTAAAATAAATCATATTTAGGACGTGAACATGTTGTCAGATATAATATAAACATTTATGCTATGTACCAGACAGACACACTGAGCTACGTTTTTAATTTGCTAGATCACAAGGTAACAGTCTTCAGGAAGACATGCCACCCTAGCCAGACATTATTTCGACTCCGAACAGACCAGTATTTGCTCTTAATTTTTGATGCCACATGCTTAGCTAATCTCAGACAGAAATACGGCTTACAATCATGTATGGAATGCTGCATGTTATTTTTTTACTATACCGTAAAATGGGAAATTTTGGTGGCGGAATATTTTGGCGGTTTTTCACTCAAAAAGAAGTGTTTTATTTTGGTGTGTGTAATTTTGGTGCTTCCCCCAATTGATGTGTTTGATTTTGAAACAATTGAAGTGTGCGATAACACAAAAACAATTAACTTAATAAATCAAGGAATGGAATACGAATTCAATTGCAAAATAATCTTGTATGTCAGGGGTTGAACGCCAAAAGAAATGGATTTTTAAAAGATTTTTTTTTTACAAAAATCAAATGAAATAAAAAAATTTAATCATTATCTCTATGTTCCAGACCGTATGAGTATTTGGACCGTATGCGTATATTTTCAAAATACGCATACGGTCGGACCGTACGCGTACGGTCTGACTAATATAAGAAGTTGGTCACGTTTATCAGATACAAATGTATATAACTGATCAACATAACTTATATCTCAAATTAATGTAATAAGTTCAATAGTAATTGAAATAAAACAAAATAATGTTAAAACGATTAAAAAAAAGCACGTTGATTTATTCTGTTAATTTCCTGTATTTAGCATTTCAGTAATTCATAAATTGAAGCCAAGTATTGAAGTTATCGGAAGTAAACTTAGACTGGGAGGACAATCGTTTTAGAATATTAAGGAACTTTACAAAAAAATTAATGCAAAAGAACGTGCATGAACAAATTATTTTACTGTAAAAAAAATATGACGTTCTTTGTGGAAGTCAGTGTCACCTTGAGTACCAAACGATAGGATTCACGTATATACAAATAAACACATATTTAATTTCAATTGTTCGCTTAATCATTTTATCCTCATACATGTAATAAAAACAATTTGTGTAACTAAAAATAATGATTTTGATAAATATTTGTTTAAATTTAACCCATATGATCCCAAAACATCAGCTGGACCGTACGCGTATACTCATACGGTCCGACCGTACGCGTATGGTCGGACCGTACGCGTACGGTCCAAATACTCATATGGTCTGGAACAGACATTAGACATGTTAGATAAACAACTATTGTTGACAATTGAGAGTCGAGAATCTATAGTTGAGACATTTAAATAAGGGACCATTTCAAAAATAATATCATTGATTTACACGTTAAAATAACAAATTTTATCATTGCTATCTAAGCCCGTATCCAGCCAATTTGATAAGGGGAATCCATAGCCCAGAACACCAAAAACTTAAATAATTCTTAAAAAATAGAATAAAGGGGGAGTTCTTACTCCTAAAATACCCCATCCAGGGTCCACCAATGCTACCTTATCGATGATAATGTTTTGCAGTTCAGAGAAAAAAAAACTCAAAGTACATATCATTAATGAAACGTCTGTATTATAGGCGAGTGATATGAGAGCCAAATTTACATTTTTAATGCACCTACCTAGCACACGGCTAAATTATATATCACTGGAAAGCTAAGAATGTGTACTTTCTAAATATCCCGGTCGTCAAAAGAAATTATGGTGCATTTTTTTTTAAATCGAGGTCAAAGGTCATGGGTGCAAGTTCAATTCACGGATACTTCCAGTAGAAAAATCGAGTCAAAACAAATGCAAAAACGAAACATTTTTATAGGAATACTGTATTATTGTTGGGAAAATATATTTCAATCACAGTATTAATTAATTTTGGTTGATTTTAACGGTAACGCATGTTACGTAATGTTTTCTCTCGGAGTCTTTGAAAATCAACCATTAAGTCACACAAATGTATCTGTAGTCGCCCTTGCATTATCTAAATCTTATAATACCTCCATATCATTTGATGCACATATTTACAAACATATATCTGCAAATTTGATATAAATAATTCGAAACAAAATATTTGAAGCATGGGGAAAATATAACATATGACGTATTTTTAATTGTTCAGAAAAGTCCCATGATGAGCTGTACCTTAAAATTGAGGAAGCGTATGGTCTCCTGTTAGTTTGAAAGCCTGCCAACCGCTTCAAAATCAGACAACCATAGGGCAGATTTTTATATTATTGTAGTGCAATATGTTGAGTCTGGATCATACCGCAATTTCATTTACGTCACTAAATCAGATATGATAAAAGTGCTAACTAACATTACTAAAATGAGTAAAGTGCTACTAGTATATTTATATCAACAAATTGACAATTTTAATATAAAACATCACAAGGAAAATATGATCACTCGTTGTACGTCAAACTGTGTTTGATTTACTTTAGTCGGCCGCCGTGTATCTTGAGATATCTAATTAATCAAACAACACTTGACAAAGTAGTTTGTACTTTTTTTCTAGTGATGACGTTCGGCTACTATGGCACTAAGTATTACTTTTTTTTATATCTTGTTTCACCGCTTCAAACGGAGGATAAGGTTATCTTAATATTGAACCTTTTATTTGGCTTTCTTATGTTTAAATACCGTTAGCGTATAACCTAAATGATCGAAACGTCGGACCAATGGGATGTTGGACCATTTAGGTGTCGGAATATTGCGATATCGGAATATTATAGTTTCATTTTAACTTGTAATCTCATCATTCTTATCGGTCAACATATCCATGCAAAGACAACTTCCTTGGCATGGGCATATATCAGTACAGCAGAGGTTTTGCTCAAAGCGGACACAAGATCTACTATATACAGATTGAAATAAAAATTGGGAATGGACATGAAGGATTTGTCAAAGAGACACCAACCCGTTTAAAAAGCAGGCAACGGCCGAAGACCACCAATGGGTCATCAATGCAGCAAGAAGCTCCCAAACCCGGAGGCGTTCTTCAGCTGGCCCCCTAAACAAAAATGTACTAGTTTGAAATGATAATGGACGTCATACTAAGCTTCGAAATATACTCAAGAAATTAAAATAAAAAATCATACAAAACTAAGAAAGGCCAGAGGCTCCTGACTTAGGACAGGCGCACAATTTCGACGGGGTTTAACATGTTTTTGGAAATCTCAACCCTCCCCCTATACCTAAACCAATGCGTAAACAGATCAAATCTTGTAGAAAGTTGGATGACATCATACCGGTCCGATGTTGCCTTTTAGCCAACCAAAGTCATACGGAGAACTTTTATTGTTTCTGTAGTTAGGTCGACATTATCTTGGATAAAATTTTGACCCCCAGAAGAAAAATAATGCCATGTAGAATGTATGCCCCATTTTCAATTTTTCTTATCTCCTGATCAGTCAAACTTGTTAATAATTATCAAAGGTGTCCATAAATTCGGTGCATTTGTAATGATAAGCCTAAATGAAAAAGAGTAAAATATTTATAGATAATATACAGTCTACTAAAGCCATACATCTAAGAACTTTGTCAATAGGAATATCGTATGCTTTATTAACTGCCGCAGATGCCCCATCATCCAAAAGACAATACAGAAATGTTTTTAAAGCAGGTGGCATA
Organism: Mytilus edulis; assembly: GCF_963676685.1. Taxonomy (NCBI): domain Eukaryota; kingdom Metazoa; phylum Mollusca; class Bivalvia; order Mytilida; family Mytilidae; genus Mytilus; species Mytilus edulis. The sequence goes on from NC_092345.1 coordinate 24,223,336, forward strand.
ATTTCAATTGAATAATCCAGTGAAATGTTTTTAGATAATGGATATTCATCTGATTGGATTACAACTTTACCCTATATCTTCTTCCGTAAAATACTAGTAGCTGCATAAAGTGCTTGCAACCAGTTTCGCAGTCACTGCTCAGATCTTTAAATTTGACAGACTGTATATCACAGTCATTTTAAACGGCATAAGACAAAATTATAGAGCTACTGTATACAATATTGGATGTACCTTGGCCTTGTTGAGGCTGTATACATGTATCGATAAATTGACCATATATTTTTAGTTTTTGTTGAAGCTGATAATATGTTGTGTAGTTTTCTCGGCGGAGATCCTCGGGCAGAAATTAAGGCTGGTTAACTGATCAAGTAATTAAAGTTGTCAACCAGAATACTTCTTTGTGTACAGACACGTCATCTTTAATCGTCGCAATGTTAGTAAAAGCTGTTTTGTGTTCAGAATTAAATAGCTCTTTACTTTCTGATTTCAAATTTTGTAGCAAATATTTAGCGATGCAAGCTCGATGGTATAAATATTTAATAGTATAATTATCATGAGTTATTTTGTAAATCAGATCATTGTAGGGGATATATGTAGTAACACTCAATACAGCTTGAGTTTGCTCCTCAGAGGATACCTTATGAAGTTGTGAAACTTGCTTATAGGCTTTATACTTTATATTTGCAAAATATACAAACCGAGACAAATCAGAATGAGTTGTAGATCTTCTGCCCTCGTTGATATATTAGAAGAGACTGGTCGGTAGAATTGGTACAGTCATGTAGTACAAAGTCATTGTACAGACAAAACAGAAGATGATAGGTTGTGCTTACTTTTGAAATATTTATAGCTACTCTTATGATATTTTGTATTTTCAAATGGGATGTTTTCATTTTTTTCATATTCATCGACCAGTCTTCTGTAAACTTTATCTTTTCGTTTTCCCACTGCGGCAATACAACTGTATCTTCATTTAAGTGTTTAACTACATAGTTTCTATGTAGTAAATACATGACAGACTATACATCTGTGTCAATCAATGGATAGTTTTTGCTTTTTAGCATAGAAAGGGTTTCATTGTGAACTGGACTGTGAAAATTTGACACGACTCGGAAGATTTTCTACAATTTTCCGATACGATTCCTTATTTAGAAAGGGGTGAATTCTACAGAACTCAAAAACTATGTTTTACTTTGATTTGATCTTAATTTCGGACGATTTTATATCTATTTAAGCTACACTGAAGTTAAAGATAGAAAAAAGAACCGTTTAAATATGATTTATCATACTCTAATAGAACTATTAAGTACACGGAAATCGACTAATATAAAACAAAAAAAAACGATAACGAAATAGATAAGGGATTCCGGAAACTATAGTGATTTTACTCAACATCATAAAATTACAGAAATTCGTGATTTTAAGAAATGTTGAGATAAAGTCTTGACTTTGAATGAAAAAACGATAACTGGTGAGTAATTTGGTGTGTTCTAAAACGGGTAGAGTGCAAAAGCATTTAATAAAAATTTAATTGTAGATCCGAAAAGGTCAGGATCATGAACAATTTTCGTACAAAATGTCAAATATTTAGAAGGAATGCAAAAGCATGTGGACTTACAGTTGTAAATATTGTTTTTCATTATTTTAAGAATCTATATCACTTAATTATTCTGTCTAAAAGAAGAGATACGACTAATTTCCTTTGCTTGAAAAACATGTCGTAATTTTATAATTTTCAACTAATTTCTGAAATTAACGTTAATTTTACAAAAACTGCACCGTACGATTTTGTGACGACCGGGCAAAAATCAAAGTTAAATCATTATTCTTTCATTTAAAAAAGAAATTAGCCGTGTGTTAGGTGGGTGCATTAAAGTCCTTAACTAGACATCTTTTTCAAATATTACACTCGCCTATTATATCTGTATATTTTTTGGGACATAGCGATATATTAACGAAAACAAACGAGTCATATACTAGTATATATTGTTTATTTTAATTGGAATCAGAATCAGATTCTGAGTCAATGCCAAAAGCCTTCAAAATCTTTAGCACTTGCTCCCTTATGAATCGGTCACTGTTTTTTACGGACAAGTTCAATGGTGCTTGGCTTTTTTCCATTTGCCTTGTTCTTATCAGTTTTAGTTTGTTTCGAAGGCGGTGGTAGATCATCATCTTCAGAGGTTAACACTACAGCAGCTCTGTCACGATGATCATTTGTACTGAAAGAAGTGGATGGCCACCAAAATGATGCACAACAATTCAACTCGATGCCAGATATAGGATATGGACTACAACTTGATTTCCCAGAGAACCTTTTTATATTAGCAGATAAAATATATGCTAACCGCTATCTATTAATGACGCCTTACAAAAGACAACACCAATTGCAACATAAAACAAGAAGAGATCGTGCCAAATGCAAAAAACTAAATAGTCCCATTGGAGAATGCAGAGTTAATGTGGAACATGCCATTCGCAGACTCAAATGTTATAAAGTACTTGGTACAATGTGGCGTCAACCTGGCGGGAGAATAACTCAGATTGTTAAACTTTGCGCTGGTTTGGTAGAAGAGGGCACAATTTAATTGACTGAAAATAATAAAATCCTTACTTTAAAATGTTTCATTTGGGTTAACATAATGAATTACATGTTATCAATAGAAACAAGAGTGCACACGCTGAAATGTCTCGCCTTCTATACTAATCATTGATATTATGTTGATAGTCCTAAGTATAAAGCTAAGCTTTATAACAACTGTCACATAAACTTAACATTAACCAAGATAACTAAACATAGACCAATGAACCTTGAAAATGAGGTCAAGGTCAGATGAACCATGCCAGGCAGACATGTACAGCTAACAATGCTTCTATGCAACATATATAGTTGACCTATTACTTATAGTTTAAGATAAAGAGACCAAAACACAAAAACTTAACACTGTGCAATGAACTGTGAAAATGAGGTCATGGTCAAATAAAACCTGTGCGACTGACATAAAGATCATAAAATATTTCCATACACCAAATATAGTTGACCTATGGCATATAGTATCAGATAAAAAGACCAAAACTCAAAAACTTAACTTTGACCACTAAACCATGAAAATGAGGTCAAGGTCACATGACATCTGCTCGTTAGACATGTACACCTTACAATCGTTCCATACACCAAATATAGTAGACATATTGCATATAGTATGAGAAAAAAAGACCAAAACACAAAAATTTAACTTTGACCACTGAACCATGAAAATGAGGTCAAGGTCACATGACATCTGCCCGCTAGACATGTACACCTTACAATCGTTCCATACAACAAATATAGTAGACCTATTGCATATAGTATGAGAAAAACAGACCAAAACACAAAAATTTAACTATAACCACCAAACCATGAAAATGAGGTCAAGGTCAGATGACACCTGCCAGTTGGACATGTACACCTTACTGTCCTTCCATACACTGAATATACTAGCCCTATTACTTATAGTATCTGAGATATGGACTTGACCACCAAAACTTAACCTTGTTCACTGATCCATGAAATGAGGTCGAGGTCAAGTGAAAACTATCTGACAGACATGAGGACCTTGCAAGGTAGGCACATATCAAATATAGTTATCGTATTACTTATAATAAGAGAGAATTCAACATTACAAAAAATTTGAACTTTTTTTTCAAGTGGTCATGAAAATGAGGTCAAGGACATTGGACATGTGACTGACGGAAACTTCGTAACATGAGGCATCTATATACAAAGTATGAAGCATCCAGGTCTTCCACCTTCTAAAATATAAAGCTTTTAAGAAGTGAGCTAACACCGCCGCCGCCATAGCCGCCGCCGGATCACTATCCCTATGTCCAGCTTTCTGCAACAAAAGTTGCAGGCTCGACAAAAATTATTACTATTTTTTAGACGATCCCTTTAAAATGTTTTATTGTCTCTTGAGTCTCGTTTGTTGTTTGTCAAAAGTATTCATTTATCTAACACGTCTATTGCAACTAGATGTTAAATATTAACGATCAACGATTTAATTTTTTTTTATCTGTATGCATTTGGCAGTACATGTTAATCAGAAAATAAAGGATTCGAAGGTGTTTTTAAATTCTGATTACCAATAACGTTGTCTAATCAACAATAGACAGGCATATTTATGACATATGTGAATACAAATTCATATTGTGTTTTCTTAACAATTTTAGAAAATTGACTATTAAATAAAAATTATATAGTGTTGTCAAATTATACCCGATATTTATTTGCAGATTTGGCTATGTATAGAATTATAGGAAATATACGGAAGACATGATAATTACACAAAATATTTCCCCCAACAATTTCATTAAAATATTGTCATACCGGTCTTCGATTTTGGCGTTTCAATATTTAGTGTTTGCTTTATTTTTGTGTGTTTAATTTTTGCACTTTCATTGAAGGCACCAAATAAGCCAAAATAAAACTACAACCAAAATAACCCAATTTACGGTAGCAGAATGTTCACTGCAACTTGTCTCTTAATAAATACATGTACATCTAAGTAATGAGCGCTGCAATGAGATTTTACAAAATACAATACAAACCTCCATTACGAAGGATTGGACTTTCAAAGATCACTTCACAAAACAATGGTAGATAATATCGATCTTCTTCAGATAACTCAGTGGAGTCCAATAAGGCATTCACCTTAAATATTATAGAAATTGAGATTAGTTTCTGATGCTTATAAAGTTCTAAGAACTTTTTAACCAATGCATGTATATATTCTAAACTAAGTCCTCTCTGTACATTTTTACCATTTATTACATATCCATAATATATCAAATTTAATAAATCATTCATTCCATGAATTTTGATCAACAATTGCTGCTATTTTACCTTCAGGTTTTAATGTGAAGATATATATAATGATTGTAAATCTGACAGACATTCAACGTATGAATTTAATATACATATATTTTAAATTATATATTTTTATGCCCCATTTATGGGCATTATGTTTCCTGGTCTGTGTATCTGTCCGTCCATCCGTCTGTCCGTCTGTTCATTCGTCCCTTCGTTTGTCCATTCATCCGTTCGTCCCACTTCAGGTTAAAGTTTAGGTTAAAGTTTTTGATCGAGGTAGTTTTTGATGAAGTTGAATTCCAATCAACTTGAAACTAAGTACACATGTTCCCTATGATATATTCTTTCTAATTTTAATGCCAAATTAGAGACTTTTCCAAATTTTCAAGGTCCATTAAACATAGAAAATGATAGTGTGGATGGGGCATCTGTGTACTGGGGACACATTCTTGTTTTATTATACATTTAAATTTGATTTTTTATTTGTAAAGTTCAATTGAACATTTTCAAAAGACATTTTCTCCAAAAGCTTATGTAGGTTTAAATAAACACATTGTCATTAATATATAAGGTAAACTTAATATTTCTTGCAGTATTATTGAACATTTAATGAAGAACACATTGGGTTAGGCCTAAATTAAAATATTATTTGTTTGCCCTTTTCCGACCCTATGTTTTGAAACAGGGTAGGTAGGTAGGTAAAATATTTTATTTTTCTTTCCCAAAAAATTACTTAGCTCGGTATATTTTTTGTCATGGGTAGGCAGGTAGGTATAATATTTTATTTTATAGATACAAAATCTGCATGATGTCATTTTTGTCTGTATTGCTTTTGTTTAAGTATGCTTTTGCTAATAAGTTTCTAGAACTATTAGTATAATAGTCCCAAGTTTTGAAAAAAAAATATCATGTAGAATGTGAAGTTAATTCATATGCACTACAATTTTTTTCAAATTTCAAAATATAGGGCTGTGCGGCATATTTTAAACGTTTACATACCTGGAATTTTTAAGAATTTTAACTTGCACTAATAGTACTATGTACCTTGAAGTTCAAAGCTTGAACGCTTACCTAGACCTAAAGTTTTTCTGTAAGCAGGTAAGAGATAACTTTGTTCTGGTAAAATATGTCCGGGCAGAAATACATTGTACATTACTAGTAGAAAAAGTCCCTAGAGTGTTTAAATTTTTGTGTGTGCCTGTGTTTCCAATAAAAATGCTACAAGACTTGAAACTCAATTGTCACATATTTTACACCGCATTTATAAATGATCTGTATGGAAAAACTTGGCGATTTTACTGCCAAATATTCTCCCCTTTACAGACCTTTGGTTCATGTCAGATATAAATCAGAATATATCAATGCTGGTCGAAGGCATCATTAACATAATCATCCTAATCTACGGATCACCAAAGGCCATCCCTACATAGGATACAAAGTCTGTTTACAAAATATTTTGTACACAAGTTGATAATTTAGTATTGGACGAACTTTTTTTGAATGAACCCTGCTCTTCATGTATAAAGACACAGAGTAACGTTCGTTAAATCATGATTTCAAAGCTTTCAACATCGATTTCAAACAAATGCTTTGAAACTCCAAATGCAAGTGTTCATTCATGTCAAACGCTCATGTGATACCAAACGGACTAGACCTTATACAGGAAAGATAAAACCTGAGAATTCCGGTAAAAAAGTTTTGAGCGTGAAATACAAATATAAGATTTTTGGTAGGAACAAAAAATAAAATAAAATAAAATCTTGCTGGTAAACACAAATAAAAGATTTTCAGGCGGAACGAATTTATAGGGTCGGTCGGTAAAGGGCAAACAAACAATATTTTAATTTAAGCCTTAGATTTGCTTGTAAATTGACAAAACAAAGAAGGAAATTGTCTTTATAATCCTAACCAATTGCAAGGTTTATAAAAAAAGCACAGGCAAATTATGCATGCAAAAATGCCTTGAAAAATGACAGGTCATATGACATCTTAGGTGTTTTTAACAAACAAGATAGCAGGGAAATATGTATTGCAGTTTTGTTTGTACAATATTTAGACCTTTTCTTTCATGCTGCCATTGTTCTTAACCTGCCAAAGTGTGACTGTTGAGCCTTCCTTATCATTTGTGATAACTATATATTGTATATCTAAGAAAACAAAACTGCAGAACTTTTTAAGATCCTAAATGATATTTATACCTCAACAAAATTGGTCTTGATGTCATCTAGTTGAAATTTACATGGAATCTCTGATAATGGAAATTTGTCAATTTTATCAGATTTTGTATAATTACAGGAGGTTTTTAGAGAATGGAAGTTAATCTTGGAAACATCTGGCACTGCTACATTTGTAAGCATAGACTCTGGTGCTTCTTTCTGAAAATATAAAAGTTACAATGAATAAAAAAAGATTTGATGGACAGCAACCCAACATCAAAAACAAGTATATATTCTTTGAAATTGTATGGCAAAACTTGCTAAATATCAAGACTTTAATTCTTAAACTATATTGCAATAATCTGATGGAATAGCGGTTGTAACTTTTGATATAATATGATTTTTTTATTAGTTGTTCTTAACTTTATTGAATATGCTGTGAGTACCCGTAGTTTTGTACTGAATGTCGTTTTGTTGTTAGGATGTACAAGTACCAAAAGTTGGCCATGTCCACTCTGTATTCTTGTTAGATGTATTTCTATTTATATCTATCTGATAAGTTAAGTTTTAAACTGATTTTTATAGTTTGTTCTTATGTTGAACTGTTAGACCACTGTCCCCTGTAAAAGAGAGGGTTGGGCGCATGCTAACATGATAAACCCAGCCACATTATGTATGTAAGTGCCTGTCCCAAGTCAGGAGCCTGTAATTTAGTGGTTGCCGTTTGTTACTGTGTTACATATTTGTTTTTCGTTCATTATTTTATACATAAATTAGTCAATTAGTTTTCTTATTTGAATTGATTTACATTTGTATTTAGGGGACTTTTGGGACTTTTGTAGCGGACTATGCTGTATGGTTTGGTCATTGTTGAAGGCTGTGACCTATAGTTGTTAATTTCTCTGTCATTTGGTCTCTTATGAAGAGTTGCCTCATTGGCAATCATACCATATCTTCTTTTTTATTTGTTACTATAAAATAAATCCACTAACTTCATTTTGTTCTGTGGCATTTTTTAGTTGTTCTCCTTTTTGTTTCAATCCTTCTTCTTTAAGTTCCTTCTGTTGGTTTTCAACTCTTTTTTTCTCAGTTTCAGCCATTTCAACCATCTCTTTCTGACTGGGTTCGCCTATAATCTATATTTACTGACAATTTTACTTCTATAGTCTATATTTACAAGCAATTTTACATCTAAAATCTAAATTTGCCAACAATCTTACTCCTTTAATCTTTATTTACAGAGAATTTTAATCTGCTGCAAAGCTTCTGATAACAGGTGTGTCACAAATAAAGACCCAGCTAAGTAAAGAAATGTATATTTGTAGTGGTATTTACAATTAACATCATTGAAGTATTATTATCACAATCTTAAACTAGAAATCGTTCATATGTTAACAAATTTTCTTGCAAATGGTAACTTCTCTTTTATCTTTTTCTGGAGCTTCTATAGATACATTTATTTTCATGGGTATAGTTTTCCTGCATTTTCAGAGTGAAAATTGTATTTTTGAGGAATTTTTTTGTTCTTCCAAAATCTGCATTCATGCCCATAAATAAATTACACTTTATTGAACATTCAAAATTGTGGTTTGCATTGAAAATTGTATCCCAAGAAAAAGAATTAGTTAACAGTATCTATATCTATAGGCTCTACAATACTCACTACAACATGTGGTTTGTCACTGTAATATGACTTCATTAGAGACTCTACAATACTCACTACAACATGTGGTTTGTCACTGTAATATGACTTCATTAGATCTACAATACTCACTACAACATGTGGTTTGTCACTGTAATATGACTTCATTAGAGACTCTACAATACTCACTACAACATGTGGTTTGTCACTGTAATATGACTTCATTAGATCTACAATACTCACTACAACATGTGGTTTGTCACTGTAATATGATTTCATTAGATCTACAATACTCACTACAACATGTGGTTTGTCACTGTAATATGATTTCATTAGATCTACAATACTCACTACAACATGTGATTTGTCACTGTAATATGATTTCATTAGATCTACAATACTCACTACAACATGTGGTTTGTCACTGTAATATGATTTCATTAGATCTACAATACTCACTACAACATGTGGTTTGTCACTGTAATATGACTTCATTAGATCTAAAATACTCACTACAACATGTGGTTTGTCACTGTAATATGACTTCATTAGATCTTTCCAGTAATCTTCTGATTCTGATTTCATCTTCTTGAACAGTGAAATATTCTTCACTCTTGATTCAAGCTGTCAAAATATGTAAAAAATAAAAGTTGAAAAAAGGAACTACATGTACTTACTTTTTTAAAATAGACATAGGAAAATAAATAGATGAACTATCGTTTAACTTTGTGCTTATTCACAAGGCAACAGTATACTGGTAGACATGTCACCTAACCCTGACACATTACTGTAAATCCAGAATTATTGTGAAGTTATTATTATTGCAAAAAATGCAACAGGGTTATAATCGCAATAATTTAAACTCGCATTTTGATTATTTTATATGAATTAAAAAGGATTTTTCTCAATATCGCTAAAATAATAATCGCATGTTAATCTAAAATGACAAAATCGCAATAATAATAATGCATGCAATTATTTCTGAATTTACAGTATTCTGATTTTAGGCAGATCAGTATTTTCTATTACTCCTAATATAAACACCATTGGTTTAGAGGAGAAGTTGCAATACTCATTCAGTCCCATTGATGGCATTAATAAAAACCTTGCAATTATTTCTTAATCTACAGAACATATAATTTCTATTTTCCTTCATTACGTATTCCTGAACTTTGATTTTGGGGTTCTGATTTATACATAAAGGAGTAGGGGCAATAAGGCCCTTATTTGGCCCAAAATTACTGCAAATTTAAAAGATATCATATATATTCTTAAATAACTGAAACCGTACTACAGTAAAAGGTACTCAGAGAAACAAAACGAATTTGACATTGGTTAATTTCCATGGCAACAAATCATGATTTATTTTGCATATTTTGTAAAATTTCGTGATTTTCCTTGTTTTACATCAAATTTTATGTATATTTTAGATTGAAAAAATTTGTGCGCACCCAAGAAACAACTTTATATTTGGTGGGATCATGTCAATAGTAATAATAAAGCTTAGAACTGTTAAATTATTTTGTTGTTTCTTGCCTGCGCACGATGTTTCCATAACAGAATAAAGATAGAAAACTGCATAAAATCTATATTTTTCATCGTTTTTTTTTTAAAAAGTACATATTATGACGTAATTGTGACATCATCAAGTAAAAATCTTTGGTTTTTTTTATATTTCTTGAACCTATGCATTTCTAAACATTATGTGCCAATTTGAAATACTGTGGATTCATTTTTATTCGTGGTATACCAATTTTCGTGGGTTTCGTGGGTCACAGCGAACCACGAATTTAAGAATTCAACGAAGAATAGTCCCGAGAAATGTGTATGGAGTTTGATGTTTATTTCCGGTTATGTTATGCAGTTCTAGTATAGTGTTGACTAGCGATAAACATTGTAACATAACACGTGATTTTTATCGAAAGAAGATACAAGTATTTTGATTAAATCTGTAATAAATATATCGAATATCAGTGATAATTTACTTTTTAAAATTGATAAAAAAAAAACTGTTCATGGAAAATAACTGCAAGTTGTTAATTACCGTGTCATAGTTTGGTTTACCAGTGATTAAAAATCAATAGGATTAAGTACGGGGATATTGCCCGTAGGTAATATTGTTTATGACAGGAACATTTGTTTTCACACCTTATACTTATATCACTGTTTATTATATCATGATTAGGGAAATTAGCTTTCAATCATAAAGTTTTGAATGCCTTATAGAATTCAGACAAGAATTTATAAATTGTAAAACAAACAAATAATTAGTTGTCTCTGCCCATTATTGTAATCGAAGTTATCAATGAACACTTTAACCTAGAATGACCAATTAAACGAGGATTTTGACAATTCAAAACTTTTTCAATGAATTCCTTCTTTTTTGTTTTGTTTTATTATTGATCGAACCAATGATGTTATATGATCTCCTAAATCAAAAAGAAATCCACGAATTACGTATCTAATTTTTTTTCTTGTAATCAGCGATGCACGAATTTACGTATACCACGAAACGTCTTTTTTTCTCTATCCACGAAAATTGATACCCACGAAAATAAATGAATCCACAGTAGATATCAAACATTTTTTTTTTTTTGGGTCAAATCCAGGCCTTAATGCCCCTACTCCTTTGAATTGGAGATGATTAATTAGCCTTTTCAGAAGGATATGGGTAATCCCATTGTTTGAACACCAAAATGAAAATAATGTTACGTCATTGGTTGATTTTCAATTGTTTAGAACATTTTAAACCAATCGCAACGTTTTGGTGTACACTTTTGAAAATATTACCCAGAATGTCTTGGATTCTGAAACGGAGAATTAGTTCATGATAAGGGTATATATATTATATGCTACTTTCTCATACATGTACTTACATCCTCTTTAGTATCCCCATACAGGAAATCTCCAATAATGATAAAAGCTATAGAATCATGTGGACATTCTTCTACCTGTAATGAAATAAATAAGGTAATGTAGCATGTTATATCTGGTACCATGTTTACTGAGAGACAACTTTGTTATCTTTAATATTCTTTAATATCCCCTTTTTCTTGTCAGGGACAAGTACAGTCACAAGTAAGAGGTTTGAATAGTATTTTAGCATTTTCTTTGATGTTGAAGCCATTTTTTGTACAAATTTAACGGCATATGTGTATGGCACCTTTGATACAAATCACAATTTGTACAAACTGAAAATATAAATTATAATTTGTACGTTTTTATTGTACACATAATAATTTATACAAAACCATTACTTCAAAACATATACAAAATATTTGAATTTTCAGTCAAATTTTATATATATTTTTCTGAAATTTCAAACAAATAATGAATATTCACCAAACAAAATTATATTTTATAACAGGAAAGTTATTATAAATGACTGATACCCAAAATATTACTATCAGGGACATTATTAAGTGAGTAGAAACAAATTCTTGAACTATCCAACCAACCCTCTGGTTTTACCTCTTACTCATTTATTTTCATTACAGATAAAACTAATTACACCAAATAATTTTACATTTTAGTAAATATTTCAAATACAAAATTCATCTTGAGAAGTTGAGATGTCTGCAATTTTACAGAAAATTTTATTTAAACAATGACAATATGTCATTAAGAAAACTCTTTTGTGGCATTTTTGTTACAGAAAATGAAGAGATTGATTCCTATTACGTTCATACAAATAACAAGCTAAGAATCTTACATTATTCAAAGCTTCTAAAACCTTTTTATGAATGATATTTTGCATTCTGGTCATATCTAAACTATCTGTCATTGTTTTCTTCATAACTTCCAGGAATCTGAAATAAACAAGTAAGATACAGCAATCATTAAGGGGGATTTTCAAAGGTGTGAGAATTGGACTCCTTTTTTTTTTTAACAAGTCTTAAAAAGAACCACCTGACGAATACCTCAAATGGTAGGTCCTGGAGTTGATCCCTTGCCAGGTCAAACAAAAGACTTCAAAACTAGTATATAAGTATGAGTAGGCAAGAAAGTAATCAATTTTAAAAAATTATCAGCATAGAAGGTAATAAATCTAATTCTTGGTGTCAATCTAGCACAAAGTAGCTAACAGATCTAGACTTAAGCTTGTAACACAATAACATGCTATTGCCTAAACTATGCATGCAATATTTGCTACTAGTCATTAAACAACCACCAATAAATTAATAAAATACAAGTTATTCTAACTTTTTTCCAGGCGTAATTTTTTTCCTGGTGTCAGTTTTATTCCAGATGTCATATTAAGTCTTTTTCAGGTGTAATATTTGTAGGCGTAATTTATAAAAGCATTTTACGGGCGTAACTAATTTGCATATTTCACCTCATATTCCGTCCAACTGACGCCTGGATTACTGCTCATTTACGCCTGGAAAGCAATATTACTTCTAATATATTTTATGCTTGTAATTTTCATAAAATGACTTCTCATTTAGGCCTAAATGATAGGTGTAAATTCATACAGGTCATTAGGATTTTTAGCAGGAACTTATGTTCATAATATTTTTTCTAATAAAATTGAGAATGGAAATGGGGAATGTGTCAAAGAGACAACCTGACCAAAGAGCAGAAATAGCCAAAGGCCATCTAAGCCTTCTTTGGCAAAAAAATATATTAAGAAAAAATTAGAGAATTGAAACTTACTTTGGCTTGATATCACGAAGCTTTTCTGTGTTTACATCTTGAAACATAAAATACAAACAAGACTCTGAATTCTCAATGACTGAGCTGCTCACCTGTAATGTATAATATTTTCTGTTAATTTATGATTTAATTAAATTTCAACTGGTCAGTTGTAAAAAAATTTCATGCGACAATTGAATATTATTTTCAACATTACACAGCTAAAAGCTCCAGAGTAAACAAAATGTACTCTGGGTGCGCAATTTTCTCACGGTGTTGAACATTTTCTTTATCAGCCAACTTCTTATAAGATCAATAAAAACCTTATTAATACATGTGTTCAGTTTATGCACCTTAAGGTGGTACCCAACACTTTCACTAAAATTAATTTGGCTCGTTTAATTTTCATAAAATTTTGTCAAAGTAACCCTTAAACAAAAATATAACAAGAATGTGTCCAAAGTACACAGATGCCCCACTCACACTATCATTTTCAATGTTCAATGGACCATGAAAACTGGTAAAAAATATAATTAGGCATTACAATTAGAAAGATCATATCATAGGGAACATGTGTACTAAGTTTCAAGTTGATTGCACTTCAGCTTTATCAAAAACTACCTTGACCAAAAACTTTAACCTGAAACATGCACTTTCATTTTCTATGTTCAGTGGACCGTGAAATTGGGGTCAAAAGTTTAATTTGGCTTTAAAATAAGAAAGATCATATCATAAGGAACATGTGTACTAAGTTTCAAGTTGATTGGACTTCAGCTTCATCAAAAACTACCTTGACCAAAAACTTTAACCTGAAGCGGGACAGACGGACGAACGGACGGACGGACGGATGCACAGACCAGAAAACATAATGCCTCTCTACTATCGTAGGTGGGGCATAAAAATTTCACAAACTTTGAACCAACGGTTATGTCAGAAAAATTTCACTGGTTATATAGCAGTTTGACAAACACAAATTTTGATCATTGAGAAGCTTAATATTCCTTTTACAACACAACGTAATTAAAACGTTTAGCTGACTTTACAGAGTTATCTACCTGTAGTGTTAGGTACCACCTTAAGCAGTCTGATAAAGAAAATGTGAATTTGTCAGATATACAATGTAGGTCAATAAATTGAAGCAACACATTTTTGCAAATATATTCATGATATCAGTGTTGTAATTGGATGCTACAATCTTTATACAAAATAATAAATGTGAAAAAAATCCAGAGAAAGTGCTTACGTCACTACAATATGGATCTTCTGTTTCTACAAACAATTTCTGAAGAGGTGAAATAGCTGTGTCTGACAAATATTCCTGTAAAACAGCCAGTGACTGGAAACGGTACTGGTCCTAAAAATAGAAGAATTGGTAGTTTTACAATATTTTCCAATTTTTAATAAAGGATCACTGCTTTCTTATTATCTGTGGCAAATATATGTTCAGGATGAGACTAAAAATCCAATTTAGTAGTTTTTGCAATGTTGTTATATTGTCATCAAGGGAAGATACTCTGAAAACTGGGAAAAGTATATTTACATATATGCATATTTATACCTTTTACATACTTATGGTAGCACAATACAAAGATTTTTTCACTCCCAATCAGATAACTTTAAACTGATGTAATTCATTTCATCCTTCTTTATATTTCATAAATGAGGTACCAAAAGAAAGAAGAAAGATTAATCTTTCAAATTGTGATAATTTCATTATGACATAATTATTACATAATCAATTGTTATGTAATTAGTTGCTATATTGTGATGTCCACACTTGAATGAATTTAGCGTCTTTGTTCTTCGTAGCATCCCAAAATATTTTATAGATTCTTGTACAACACAGCTTGACCTCCAAGTTTACAAGTTTCAAGTTGATTGGATATCAACTTCATCACAAACTACCTCGACCAAAAACTTAAACCAAACCTTTAACCTGAAGCGGGAGAGACGGACGAACGGACGGACGAACGAACGAACAGACAGAGGCACAGACCAGAAAACATAATGCCCATAAAGGGGCCATAATAAATGGGCCATAAAAATAACATGCATTGCAATATTTTCTAAATTAACAATTGCACACTACCTTAGCTTGAGGACCTCTAAAGGCTATCAGAACTATGCCACTGTCTTCTTCATCTGCAGGGTATGGTAAACATTTTTCAACAGTAGCATCTAGTGGAGGAACTTTATTTTGCCAAGGTCGAGTGAATTCTGGCAACTTCCCCTAAAACAGACAAATACAAAATATTCTCTCAATTACCCTAAAACAGAGCTTTGCTTCGTAAAACACTTGAAAATTATTAAATAGCATGTTCTTACTAATTGTGAAATAATATAAGAAAAGATATACATGTATTAGAAATGAAGACATGTTTGTAGTGTTTGAGATTTGGATGAGTAGATGGGGTAAAAATGCACTTTGTATTTTAATCATTACAAAAAAAACATTTTTTAATGATTATGTCCCCTTTTCTTCTTGTAGATTAAAAAAAAGCACCACCATTCAATAATTGTTCATCATTGTGCCTTCCTACCTGTAACCTATCACTAAGCTTTCAGAAAATATCTAAGGGTATAATTAATCTCTAATAAAATTGAAAGAGTAAAATTGCTATTAAAACTAGATGTGTCAAAGCGAAACGAATGGCCCCATCCCAAAAAGTTGAAAAATCTGCAATTTCAATAACACATGTGGACACAAACATGATGGTAGTCTCACATATCAAAAATCAGCTCAAAATCTGGAGGGGTATAGAAAAAAATCTGTATAACTATGATTTTCAATAATTTATCAAAGTCCAAAGCCTTTAATTTCAGCAAACATTAGCGAAGCGGAACAAAACTTATACTTGATAGATCTGTAACTCATCATGGTTAACTCACATATCAAAAATCAGCCCAATATCTGAAGGCATTTAGAAAAAAGTCTGTATAACTGTGATTTTCTACAATTTCTCAAAGTCCAAAGTCTGTAATTTTGGCAAAAATTAGAGGAGCAGAACGAAACTTAAACTTGATCTGTAACTCATCATGGTAAACTCACATACCAAAAATCAGCCCAATATCTGAAGGCGTTTAGAAAAAAACTCTGTATAATGGTTTGTTGCGGAATGACAGAACGACGGAATTACAGAATATCGGAATTACGGAATTTCAGAATTTCGGACAAGGGTAAAACTATATGGCACCGACAACTTCGTTGCAAGGCCATAAAAATTCATAAATCAAATTAGAATGAAAAAAATGCATTACTACCTGTCTACCAGACTCCTACAAAATATCATCAACATAATTAAACTTAGTATATTGTTGTATGGAATGCATCTTTAATTGTGAATATCAATTACCTTTTGTAGAATTTTCTCCTCAAGTGGTCCCAATGCTTCAAACACATTCTCTGGTTTTACATGCCCTGTGATTATTAGACATAAATTTTCTGGTCTGTAGTAATCTCTGTGGTAATCACATACCTAAAATAACAATCAGAAAAAACATAGCTTCAACCAGTCCACAATAACTCATTTTTTTCTAATTTTGAAAATTCAACTATCTTTTGTGAATAAAAAATATAAATAATGGGGTAAAGTGGTAAAATCTGTTTTTCTAATGTATATCAAAATTGCTTGGATTTTTTAACATAACAAGAATGTGTCCAAAGTACACGGATGCCCCACTCGACTATCATTTTCCATGTTCAATGGACCGCGAAATTGGATAAAAAATATAATAAGCCATTAAAATTAGAAAGATAATATCATAGGGAACATATGTACTAAGTTTCAAGTTGATTGGACTTCAACTTCATCAAAAACTACCTTGACCAAAAACTTTAACCTGAAACATGCACTTTCATTTTCTATGTTCAGTGGACCGTGAAATTGGGGTCAAAAGTTTAATTTGGCTTTAAAATTAAAAAGATCATATCATAAGGAACATGTGTACTAAGTTTCAAGTTGATTGGACTTCAACTTCATCAAAAACTACCTTGACCAAAAACTTTAACCTGAAACATGCACTTTCATTTTTTATGTTCAGTGGACCGTGAAATTGGGGTCAAAAGTTTAATTTGGCTTTAAAATTAAAAAGATCATATCATAAGGAACATGTGTACTAAGTTTCAAGTTGATTGGACTTCAACTTCATCAAAAACTACCTTGACCAAAAACTTTAACCTGAAACATGCACTTTCATTTTTTATGTTCAGTGGACCGTGAAATTGGGGTCAAAAGTTTAATTTGGCTTTAAAATTAGAAAGATCATATCATAAGGAACATGTGTACTAAGTTTCAAGTTGATTGGATTTCAACTTCATCCAAAACTACCTTGACCAAAAATTTTAACCTGAAACGGGACAGACGGACGAACGAACAGACGGACGAACGAACAGACGGACTGATGAACAGACGGACGAACGGACGCACAGACCAGAAAACATAATGCTCCTCTACTATCGTAGGTGGGGCATAAAAAAGGTTAATGAAATACAAATGTATCATAAATTTATACTGCAACTAGTTGTGTTTATTTCCTAAATATAGCTAGCTATATTTTGTGCAATGTCAATTTCATCATGGAACACTTTTTTCCAGTCAGGGGTTCATTAAGGGTTTGAACCCCCCTTTTTTTGGACGATCAATGCATTTGAATGGGGACATGTAGTTGGATCCACCCCCACCCACCCCCTTTGTCCTGGGTTAGGAACCCCCTTTTTAAAATGGCTGGATCCGCCCCTGAAAACTATGGACTTTTACCAATTATTTACAACATCAAGAATGATATTATCTTGCTGTCACAACAGTACTTTATTAATTTGCTCATATCAGTAAATCAATTACAGACATCAGAATGTTGTAGCAAACTGTTCAGTGGATCTATGCTTCATGTTTGGCCATTTTAAGTTAGATGATGAATTTTCTGTGGTACACTTTTAATGCGTGTAACATATAAATAGTATCCACTACATGACAATACAGGTGTACTTGATTTTTAAATGGCATGATACTGTCATACAAGTGAGAGGTTTAGCTAGCTTTAAAACCAGGTTTAATCAACCATTTTCTACATGAAAAATGACTGTACCAAGTCAGGAATATGACAGTTGTTAACTTGTGTGATGTGTTAATGTTTGAGCTTTTGATTTTTCCATTTGATTAGGGACTTTCCTTTTTGAATTTTCATCGTAGTTCAGTATTTTTGTGATTTTATTTTTAACGGTACATAAATATTACCTTCTGATGTGATGTACTCTCTCTAAGGTTTTTCATTATGCCCCCTGTTTCAGATTTGTATCCACAGGTTCCTGGGTACAAAGCTCTGAGCATGGCTAGGTGACATCGACTTTCTCCTGTGTTCTCTCTACCTTGCATTTCACAGTATACAACCCCAGCATTTTCTCCTTCACCTGATACATGATGCACCTCAGTGATATATCCAGATTCCTACAAACAAAGTATAAAACAACCAATCCATTAATGTATTAATTGTATTGTACTGTGTTCAGGTAGATGCTTCCTTTATCTAGGGGAACCCTCAGTGTCAGAATAAGGTCCTCAATAAATGAGACAAGAAGGGTATTATATTCTACTCTTTCCTTGTAAAAGGAGCCAAATAAATCAACATTTGACAACAACAAGACCATGATGACTATCTCTACATGCTCTAATTGAATCATTGATTTTTTTCTTTAAACCATAAAAACTGGCACTTATGTGATAAATTTTATACTATCAGACATCATGGACAATTTTGTTTTTAAATTATGTTTCTGGTCCACTACCCTTTAATTAACCCTTCATAATTTACAGAATAATTCTCAAATAACAAAAATATATTAAAAAGCTTTTTCTATTAACATGAATAAATGTTTATCTTACCGTAAGAGTTGGATACAAAACATGTTCCACATAGACTGGTAAGAGTTTGAGAAAACCTTCACTACCAGCATTGGTCATGGTATAACAGGTATGGTCTGTATCTGTCCAGGCATTGGTTCCTGAAGCTAAACATCTGTTGGCTAGTAAGTCCAGTACACCCTGTATATAAAACATGAAAGGTCTCAAATGCTTATAGGTTCAGCTTTCAATCAGATTTCTATGGACTGAATATTTGATAAAATTAGGGGAACTTTTAAACCTAATATTTTTATTCATTGCTAAATTATATTATAACCAGCTAAATTTTGTTAGGACCTGTTTCAGTTATATTTTACACAAAACCAAAATAAAGCAAAAGATATCACTTTGCAGAGTACTGAATTTCTGTGGGAGCATCTTCCTTGAAACAATTATGAAGCCCTTTTTTATAATTATACCTTATATGGATATTCTTCACTTCCTAAAAAGATAAGATGCTCTAATGTGTGAGGCAAACCATCGTCATCATGAGCTTCTGTGGCTGAAATTAAGCGTATAAAAAATTCATTAAATATCAAAATGCTATGATAAACAAATCTAAAGTTTTCTCTAGATCTGGTTTAAATTTATTTTGCCCAAATAATTGCAATCTAAAGTTTATCAAGTTGCCATAAAGTTCCTCACAAATGGAGGACCTAGCTTACAAGCTAATTAAAAAATTAAAAAAAACAATAGCATATGTTTATATTTGTGTTTAAAGTCAACAATCTAGTGACAGAGGTTTTCTTTGTTGATGTCCTTTTAATATATTGTTTATCAAATGACGAAAAGATACTAGATTGATATACAAAATATTTTATTACTCACAGATCAACTTTAGCTGTTGAATCAGCTTTCGTAACTAAACTTTATTTTTTGTAACTCACAACTAGACTTTTTTCAACTCACAACTCTGCTTTTGTAACCATGGTAACTGGACAATCAACCTTTTTTTACTTGTAACTCGGAACCAGACTTTTTGTAACTTGTAATACGTTGTACATGTACATGTAAATTCACTTTTGTAACTTGCAATTCAACCTTTTTTAACTCACAAGTCAACTTTTTAGTGTACAACTCAACTTCTGTAACTCATAACTTGACTTTCTTAACACGGACATAGTTATATAGCTAACTGTGTAACCCTCTTAAAATAAAGTATTGTTGTTGTTAGCTCCCAAATCGACTTTCTTAACTCATAACTAGATGCGCATGCTCTATATACAAGAAGACACCTTCATCAGCTGAATCAGGGATAACTACGCCCATAGATAAATCAGACCTACTAATAAGATAACTTGGAATGTCTATGAGGACAACTTGGACTGTCACTTGGCATTTTGTCATTTATGTAGTTTCATCTTCTTGCCAACCTTTATTTTTTCATAGGTAATGATGGTCAGTCAGGGGACTTACTTAAATGAGTGATTATTAAATCACTGATTCAAGTAACATTATGTTCATAAAGGTCGTAAGTTAGAGTTGTCTTTCTTTAATAATCACCTATTTAAGTAGTACAAATTTATCACTAGACTAAGTGATTTAATTTTATTGTAGTTTTAAATATAGAATACTAATGATCCAGGGACTAATTATGTTTCTAAACTTATCAGAACCAACATCTGTGTTGTCTAGGATGACCAGGTCATGTCAGGTGATGACCTTGTACTGAATCTAGGATAATGACATAAAAATCACTTGTTTAAGTATCATACCTCAATTTCCTTAAAAAAATCACTTTTTTAAGTATCATTGTTCTAATAACCCCCATTAATTTCAACACCCCCCGAACAGTGAATTTTTTATCGCGAACAGTAGAATTTTATTACATAATCTGAAAGATGAAACCTTGAACTTTACAGGAAAAATACTCCCACTGCTGGGAAAAATCTGTGAAGAAAGTATCAGTTCATTAAGTTAGGCCATTATTATAGCATTTTATCCACTAAAATAGAATTTGCAGCTAAATTATTGCACCAAAGGCATACACCTTTCTACTTAAAAGAAGCAAAAAGTTCATTTTTTTCAATTTTACTAATGAAAAGATATTATCTAAACCTATGTGTTTAAAATTTTAGTATAACTACAAAATCACAATTTATAACAAAATTTCTAATCACTCATTTAAGTAAGTCCCCTGACTGATGGTACCTCAAATGACCGAATAACATTGTTATCCGAATAACACTTGTAATGACCGAATAACACTTGAAATTTTAATATTAGCACATTTTGGTGACTTTTAAACATTGATTATTAATTATAAGTATATTATCGATGTATTTTGTAACTTAAAAATGATTTATAGAAAGCAGACAAGTTCATAAAAAACTTTAAAAATTTAGTATGTAGATCCAATATGGTGACCCACGAAAATCACAATGGTCGCCAAGTTCGATGTACACACTAAATTTAAATTGATCTTTATGAACTTATCTGCTTTCTGTAAATCATTTTTAAGTTATTAAATACATCGATAACATATTATTATTCAATTATAATATCAGATTATTACATGGCATTTTTCATATCGCATGTACATTGTATTATCAGCCCTAGGTTCAATATCAGCCCAAGAGCCGCATGGCTCGAGGGCTGATATTGACCGAGGGCTGATAATACATGCGATATGAAAAATGACATGTTATGATCTTTTTATCATATGCTTCAACAGTAAAGAACAGATTCATATAATGATCCTTTTAGAAAAGAAGTTCAAAGAGTGAAAAGTTCAGGGACGTCGGACCCAAATTTTGGTACATTCGATATGAGTCTTTCTAACATATGCCTCAACAGAGAGAAAAAAACCATTTTAACATGGACGAATCGATAAAAAAAAATAATTCAACAATATACATAATGAACATTGTTTGGAAAAGTCAACCTTTTTTAAAATAACTTTCTAAATTATGTTTGAAACTTTTAAAAAATGCATTTATTAAATAATTTTTTTTTTTTTTTTTTTTTTTTTTTTTTTTTTTTTATATTATTTTACACAATATATTTTCCAGTATCCAAATAATTGTTTTGTACACTACTTTGTAATGTTTTTCACTGAAAACGTAGTATTGAGGTGTATTTTCCGGAATTTGCCGAGTATCACCGGAATGCCATGTGATAACGTTACGGAAAGGCATGTGATAACAATCGAAGCATGTGATAAACTTTTCATATCAGCCCGCTTAGCACTAATTGGAAAAAATATGAAATATACGTTAATTTAATGCTATTATCATACGGTAAAATTCATGTTATTTAGTCTAAGTATATGATAATCAAATTTATAAAAGTCACCAAAATGTGTTAATATTAAAATTTCAAGTGTTATTCGGTCATTCGTGTTACCCATATATCATTCTCATCATCAGCTTCCTCATAATGTATAATCAATAAATTATGTATCAAACTGTAATTGTTAGACGTGTAAGCATAATTTTAGTAGACCCTTCCAGCTTACCAAGGCAAAAGTATCCATTGACAAGAGGACCTCCAACATCAGCTATGAAGATAGTGAGGCCAGTTTTACCAGATCTATATTTTGACACTGGTATATTTCCGTCTGCTTCGACTGAATATACCAGATCAAAACTTGACTTTTCCGGCATTTTTGAAATTGTGTTAGTGTGTTCAAAGAAAACACCAAAGACATTCCGAAAAGAAACGGTCTCACTAATTAGAGACAAGAAGCGTCAAAAAGTGACAAGAAGAATAAATTTAGCGACAAGAAGCGACTAGAAGACTATTTAGTGACAAGAAAACTTTTAAAAAAAAAATATTTATATAAATATATTAAAAAATATGCAGGCATTTTTTTTTTATATACGGGCAGTTTTTATTATATATGAGAACCATCTAAAAATACAACTATAACCATTTCAAATAACGCACCACAACGACCTTTTTTTATCGACAACACTTTCGTAAGATTGTTTCTTTTTAGAACTATTTAAAAATCCTACTAAAACCATTTTTAATGTTTTAGAAATAACGCATCACAACGTCCCTTTTTATCGACATACTTTCGCCAGAATGTGTCTTTTAAGAACCATTTAAAAATTAAACTAACACCATTTTTGTATGTTTTAGAAATACCGCACCACAACGACCTTTTTTATCGACAAAACAATCGCCAGATTGTGTCTTTTAAGAACCATTTAAAAATTAAACTAACACCATTTTTTATGTTCTAGAAATACCGCACCACAACGACCTTTTTTTTTATCGACAAAACAATCGCCAGATTGTGTCTTTTAAGAACCATTTAAAAATTAAACTAACACCATTTTTTAATCGACAAAACAATCGCCAGATTGTGTCTTTTAAGAACCATTTAAAAATTAAACTAACACCATTTTTTATGTTTTAGAAATACAGCACCACAACGACCTTTTTTTATCGACAAAACAATCGCCAGATTGTGTCTTTTAAGAACCATTTTAAAATTCAACTAAAACCATTTTTTATGTTTTAGAAATACTGCACCACAACGACCTTTTTTATAGACAAAAATATCGCCAGATTGTTTCTTTTTATAACCATTTAAAAATCCAGTAGTCCTTCATTACCTGAAGATTATATACTGTTTAAACTTTTGCGCTGCGTGGCCTATATATATATATTTCACAAAAACACACAAATAATTGAAAATGAATTTTGAGTGCGTACTTCTTTTTAAATTGTGATCAATATTATAACAAAAAAAAAAGAAAATCACTTTATTTATCACAAAATATTAAATCAAAATGTCAATGCATTCTTTTTATGTAAATTATTTTAATAATATTTTTTAAGTTTTCTTGTCGCTAAATCTATTCTTCTTGTTGCTTCTTGTCGCTTCTTGTTGACAATTAGTGAGACCAAAAGGAAATACTAAATTAAGGACTACAAGAAAGAGCCAGTAATTAGAAGTTTGATTCTGTATCTGTAGTGGTACGTGTAGAATCCTGTTTAGGCTTTTATATACGATTTCAGTTTTTCGGGGCAAATATCGCGAAAATCAAGCGAAAATCCCAAATCTTGCATGGAGTTTTTTTTTTTTTTTTTCAGATACGAGGTAATTTGGCCAAGTTAGGAACACTGCCATATTTTAGCAAACTCATAATATTATGTTTGGACTATCTCTAGCATATTCGATTCATTTTCTGCGAAAACGTGCATGTGGCATGTCTAGAATGGGGTAATTTGATCAATTTAGCTTTTAATTTGAACATGTCATTCTTCCAATTACAATGAAAGAGATCATGAGTGCATTGTATTCCTGGTTTTCGTTTATTTTCTCTCAATAAATTATGATTTTCCTTATTTTGTATCTAAGCAACTCACTTACTCAGCAAAAAAAATATTTTACTTTATCAGAAACAAACAAAACAAATCATAGATGAAAACGATACTTTATATGTCTCCGAATGAACGTAAGGTACATCATAATAAATGGACAAATATGGCCGTATTTTCACCTCAAAAACTACTCTGTGTACAGACTTACCTGTGCTGTTTGGAAATTTTTAAGGCCTAGCATCCACTAGATATATAAAAGTTTAATGCATTTTGTGTTTAAGAAAGATAAAATCTTTTTTGGTTTTTGATGGGCATTTTAATATTTTTCCTTTCTGGAGAAGGTGTGAAAATAAACAACACCTGAATTACTTTTACACTGTCATGACTACATGTCCACTTAGATAAACTCTTTAACTCACCTATAGTTGTGAGGATACCTATTGTCCATGTCAATTAAGAACATTCAATAAAATACAAACCAGTTTTTACCTGAGGGAGCATCTCAAAGTTGTTCCACAACTTAGTTTATTTTCATACCTTATGCATGAAGGAAAAAAAATGCCCATCAAAATCAAAAAGAGATTTTATCTTTCTGCAACACAAAATGCATTTAACTTTTATATATGTATTGGATGCTACGCATTAAAACTTTTCTTACTGGACAGGTAAGTCTGTACTCAGAGTAGTTTTTGACATGTAAATACAGCCATATTTGTCTGTTTGTTATGATAAACCTGAAATGTATTTTGAATTGGAACTACCATACCTACTTATTTATTTGGGGCAAGAGACAGTACATGAACATAGACCTTTTGCTGGGCCTGAATTATAGTAAATTATATTTTCCATTACGACACCTAGTCCAAATACATTAATAATTGATGTCTTGAAAGGCTTTTTTTTTTAAATTCTGCTACGCCTTCTTATGACGTCATAACGTTGAAACAATTTTTTCCGTCTGGACTTAAGAGAGAGAATTTTGGTGAGAACTGTTGAGACCCAATTTTGGCATGAAATCTTCATTGCCAGCAAGAAAATGTTTGCGTAGTTTGAAAGTCTTACCTTTTTAGTGCTTTTTGATGCACAATTAAATATTTCCAGAAATAACCAAAAGAAACCATTTGATGGACCCGATTTATATTATCCAGGAAATTTGAGTCTGCCAAATTTGACAGAGTTTGATATTTTATACTATCTGGAACTGACATACAAAAATGTATTTCAGAAATTCTGGGAAACCATTTTGAAATAAAAGAAAATATTTGCTCTCCACAAATGGAATCTTATCTTATTTTATCATTTCTTTAAGATATTTCTGGGAATGTTTCATCATGATTTGTCTAGTGCAAAGATTGGTCATGGTGGTCCTAATATGTTACCATGTGAAGGACACAGATGACTTTAAGGGTTATATTTAACATTATTATCATCTTTTATAATAGTATTTTACATGATTTTAACTTACACTAGTTTAATTGTATGACAACAGCGAAACAAGAAGTTTGAACAAAATTAACCTACATATTAGACTGGGATTTATAAAAAAAAACTACTTATAACCTATAAAATGAAGAATGGAAATATTTCAAACTATTTAACCATGATCAATATTGGAAGAGCTTTTGAAGTTCCCTGATGGGTACAGCATTTTGTCTATATTTATAACTACCATTGGGAAATGGCCCTGATGGATAATGAAGCAACACAGAATTGCAGATAAACACAAACAAAAAGGTTAAAGGTAAGTTTTTTCCTTCAATTAATTGATGTCTGAGTTTGAATGGATAGGGTACAAAATGTTTTACCAGAAAGTGTGTCAGGTTGTTTCAGAATATATATAAACTTGAAACTGTTGTCATACAATTAATTTTTTTTGTAAGTTAAAACAAGTGAAATGATTTAGAATGTAATCTGAGAAGTTCAAAAACCAAATATGGAAGTGCCTATCCCAAATGCAAAAATTTAAAGTAAAATTTTCAAATTATTTGATACACTTGTTTCTAGATATATAGGCAAGAATCAGTTCATATAAGAAAAGATTCAGCAAATATTTAAGCTTCAAGTTCAAACATAACTATCTGAAATGTTTCATGATTTATAATATTATCTTGCTTTCTGAACTAAAACATGAAATATGAAAGCAACAAGAATACATTCGAAATTAGAATGGAATATAAATTAAAATTGAAAAAAGTCTTCTATGAACTTGGTGAAAGATTATCATGGTACATACAAGTAAAAAAAATAACTGTTACATATCTCCAAAAAACACATTATTTTTCTTTGAGATGTTATTAGACAATGTTAGATGGCTAAATGCATATACAAAAAATGTAAGATACAATTATGATTTAATGATCAACATGAGCATAATTTTATTTTCAGTGTATGAATGCACACTGCATCTAGTATCAAAGATAGACAACTTATCAGGACACTAGTAAATATCATCACATTCAATTACTATTGCTGATACAATGGAAAACGATATTTTAGATTCACTTGAAGATTTAGGGTATAGTGGACCAGCCCTAGATGATGGAGTTTTTGACAGTTTTGTAGAGAATGGGCCATGTCAACAACAATTTACTGAATTAGTATCTTGGCTCACTGATCAAATTAAATCCTTCACTGGATTAGAAGAACATGTTAATCCAATAACGAGTTCAGAGGACTCAGCAGAGTTTGTCATGGAGCTAAGTGGCTTTCTCCGAGAATTGATTTGTCCTTACAATCATTTATATGAAGGAGGCCCAGTTACAGAAAGAGTAAATTCTAAGGAAAACAAACTACAGCTGTTGGATTATTTAACCTCTGAACTTGCTACAATCAGAGTATTAGCTGTTAAAAAACCTGGTCTTCTCAAAGCAGCAGATCAGAATAAACCAGAAGATGTGAAAGAAAGTGATGTTGCTAAGCATTTAAAATTTATGTTGATGGGATTAAGCTTTCCTAAACCACCTGTAAATGTAACATCTTTTCAGTTATTTAGCAAGGTTGAAAATAAGATAAAAGAAATATTAACAAAACATCCTATGCAGGTGGGTAAACCTTTATTAAAGGCTCGCCTTTCTGATATGCAGTGGGAGCAAATATTAAAGATAAACAATTCCTTAGCACTAGAATATCAGACAAGACGTGAAATGTTACTTAAAAGACTAGACGTTACTATACAATCATTCATGTGGGGTGATAATGCGAAGAAAAAGCAGAATGATATAGCAGCAGTCTATCAGCCGATTAGAAAGTTGCTAATGGGAAAAACTGCTATAAGTGTTGCACAAATACTCGCGGCAAGGGATGATTTAACTAGATTAGAGAAAACAAGCAGTGGTGAAGCAAGAGATAAAACAAGATGTGCAATAAATAAAGTTCGTATTCCAAAGGTACCAGATAGAGGGGGAAGAGCATGGGAGCTAGAGCCTCCACCTCCTGAAATGCCATCATTTGTGAAAAGAGTAGATCAACCCCAACAGCAAAGGCCTCAAAGTGGTTACAATAGCGGGCGTGGTGATCGAGGACGTGGTGATCGAGAACGTGGTGGTGACCGAGGAGGAGGTGGGCGTGGAGGTAAAGTACAAGGTGGTTGGGGAGATAATCAAAGTCAACAGTTTGGTGGTCAGTGGAATCAGGGAGGAGGTGGTGGTCAAGGAGGAAGAGGAGGTGGTGGCTATCAAGGCGGTGGAAGTGGTGGCTATCAAGGTGGTGGAGGTGGTGGCTATCAAGGTAGTGGAGGTGGTGGCTATCAAGGTAGTGGAGGTGGTGGCTATCAAGGTGGTGGAGGTGGAGGAGGACACAGAGGAGGAGGAGGGGGTTATGATCAAGAAGGACGTAGTGGAAGTGCAAGAGGTGGCAGAGGTGGGAGGGGTGGTGGACGTGGAGGAAGAGGGGGAAATAGATAATTATGTTATTAACACTTAGTTGTTGAATTTTTCCTGACATTGAAAATGTATGTTAATATTTTTTTTCAAACTTTTAACAGCTATTTGAT
The DNA here is from genome assembly GCF_963676685.1 of Mytilus edulis. Classification (NCBI taxonomy): domain Eukaryota; kingdom Metazoa; phylum Mollusca; class Bivalvia; order Mytilida; family Mytilidae; genus Mytilus; species Mytilus edulis. The sequence goes on from NC_092345.1 coordinate 24,251,783, forward strand.
AAGCATGTCAGATAAGATATAAAAGTAGGTGTTTTTTTTTTTTTTTGCTTACCCACAAAACATTCGGCTACCAATTTTTCTTCAAGAAATTCCAAAGTGAAATATTCATGAATGTTAATTATTACTATAAACATTCTGGAAGTAATTTACAGTTTATTGGATTTAAAAACTTATCACTATTAGTCAATCCTGTTAATATTTATCTCGGTGGCAGGATAATTAATTCACATTTGTATTTAATTTCATTTCTGTTACAATTAGATTTTTGTAGTCATGTTATCTCACTATTTATAGTACCAGAAATACTTGCATCTAGTATTTGCTACCAGTACGGGTTAACAATAAGAATGGTGCAATTTTATAATGAATTATGAAAAATTAAATTCTCCTACCAGATCTATTTTGAACCCAACATTGATTGTTAGATCAGATTGCCTTTATGGAAGGTATTTTCTAAACATGTGTTCTGTCTAAACTCTAAGTGCTATATTGTATTCACAGTGCTATACATGTTTATTGTGGGGGTGATAGAAGTAATGTAATTCACTTTGCGTTACGAGTTTTCAGCCTTGACCTATTTTACCTATATTTTTCGGCTACAACAATTGTGGGGGCAATAATGCATTGTAGGAATCAAATATTTATTCTTTGTTTTAAATGTATTTACAAGTGTTCAATGCAAAATATTTTGATATAGTACAGAAGTTGTCATTTCAAGATATATATATTGCAAAAAAATGCTGCAAATAAATGTCTCAGAAAGTGGAGGTAAAAAAAAGGCCTTCCAAAATGAAAACAACTCTAGAAATCAAAGTTATTTGATATTTAAATTTTGAATTGGTTTATTTTGTTCAGAACAACATAATTTTTAGGTTAAAAATGTTATTGATAAATGATTTTTTGTTCTGATTATTAAATGGAGTACAGTATAATTCACTTACAAGACAATTTAGTTATTATTAGTCATACTCGCTTGCATTGTGTCTAGTAAATTGACAGAAAGATTTAAAACCTTCAATATACCTAGATACAGAATGAATCATTCACAGTTGCAGAGTCACCACAAGACTTGACATGTTATGTAAACTGTAGTTTATTTAATCTCTGACATTATTAGAATGTTTGTGTTTAGTGTTAAAGCATTTTTTCCACTAATTTCATGGTGTTCATACTTGCTCTGCTTCAACAATGTTCAAAAATTTAACAGTGTATATTCAAAAAGCACATTACAGAGTACAACAATGTAGTTTGGAAAACAAATATGGAAATCCTGAAACTACAACAGCTCAAATGGGAGTCTGTTCAATGGAAATCCAGAAACTGGAAATGCACAAAAAGGAATCATTTAAACAGAAATACTGAAATTAAAAAGGCACAAAAAGGGATCTTTAAAAAGAAATCCTGACATTAGACATGTTAGAAAAGCACAAATAGTGATCTGTTAAACAAATTGTACCCATAGACATGATAGAATAATTTATGTTATTGTTTGTCCTGTGTAATGCAGTTGATGCTTGTATTAAGTGTATTGTTGATTGTTAATAAAGTATTTGAATTAGTATGGGATGTGAAATTATTTAAGATATAGTTTCCAAATACATATATACCAACTTGATACAATGGACTTTGCTTATTATGAAGTATATCACATTGTTAATTACTGTGGATTCATATATTTTTGTTGCGTTGATATCAAATTTTGTGGATTTAGGAAGTTTAGTATTTCCATGCATGTATATCTGATTTTGTGGTTTTGCTCAAACCGAAATACAAGCTTAAAGCTATAGATCATCTTAAAAACACTGAAACAAAACACTAAAGACAAATAAATGTTCTTTTTTAGCAAAGATAATGGGAAATAATTCCTTATTTTGATAAAGAGTTAAATTTACAATACACCAAACAATCGAAAATCAGTACCAAAAGACCAGAAAACGTAAAAGTTAGTGACCAACTTTCAACAATGAGAAAAACACATACTATATATAAAGCATAAAAATCAAATCACAAAAATACTGAACTCTGAGGAAAATTCAAAACGGAAAGTCCCTAACCAAATGGCAAAATCAAAAGTTCAAACACATTAAATGAATGGATAACAATGGTCATATTCCTTACTTGATACAGGCATTTTCTTGTTTAAAAAATTGTGGATGAAACCTGTTTTTATAGCTAGCTAAACCTGTAACTTGTATAACAGTTGCATCAAATTCCATTATATGACAACATTGTGTGAACAAAACAAACAGATATAATAGGTAAATAGGGGTACAGCAGTCAACATTGTGTCATAATCTTAATCTGATACTATAAAAACAAACAAATGTGTTACAAAGAAGCACAAAAAGGCAGATATATATATAGACAAAGCTCACTAGCAAAAATGAAAGACATGAATACAAAAATTTACCATGGCCCAATAACACAATGATGGGATGTATAAGTACAGAGTAACATCATATGTATCAAAGAAACACAAAAATGCATATATATACCATTGGCGGATCAGGGGGGGGGGGGGGGGGGTTCCGGGGTGTTGGAACCCCCCTTTTTTTGACCGATCAATTCATTTGAATGGGGACATATAGTTAAAACCCCTCCTTTGTCCTGGGTTTTGAACCCCCCCCCTTTTTAAAATGGCTGGATCCGCCCCTGTAGACAAAGTACATAAAAAAAATTGAAAAACAAAGAGTACAAAAATTACCATAGAAAAATAACTCAATGATGGGATGCAAAAGTAGACTCATGTGACTCATGTCAAATGGATATCACCATAAACAGACTAAACAGTTGAAGTAACTTTCATAAATACAAATAAAAGAATAGTGTAACCGGTTATTAACATGATAAACAATGTCAGTTCCCTAGTAGTAAGTGATAAAAGGCCTTGACATGACAAGATGTAAAATATTCAAACAAGTAAACCAATAACTTGATTGATGCATAAAAAACAAATGAAAAACAAGTATGATGTACGGCATCAAACAACAACCTGAATTACAGGATCCTTACTTTGGACAGGCATATACAAATGTGTCATGGTTAAAGTGATTGCAGGTACTCAACCCTCCCCTTACCCAAGATAGTGTTTGGACCCTAACATCACTGAAGAGACATTACTTTAAAATCCAGATACGGTGTACTAATTTTTGCACCTTTTGTCTGTGTAGACCTTCTTTTCCACAAGTTTATCGTAACATCTGGTGATTCTTTTATTTGACAATTGCCAATGGCAGTCAGCAGGGTTTTAGAACATCTGGTGTTTGACCTACTAGTCAAATGTGTTTTGTTGCAATATACTTTTTGACTTTTTGTTCTTTCGGAAAATGTTGTTTGTGCTGTTTTTAAACCTCTCTACCAAGAAATGTGTTTTGCATGCACACACTCCAAAGGTTGAGATCTCACAAAACATGTTTAACCCCATCATGTAAGTGAGTGATTTAATCGCTGAGTTGGAAGACCTATATATGATGACCTTGGACTGTTTTCTGCTCTTTGGTTGGATTACTGTCTCTTTGACACATTCCCTGTTTTTATTCTCAATGCTATAAAATGTATGATTTGATTTCTGATTTTTGGTGTTTTAACGCCACTTTTAAGCACTGCATTTAGGCTATTTTGTGGCGGCCAGTTTTTATTGGTGGAGGAAGCCGGAGTGCCCCAAAAAACAACGACCTTTGATAGGAAAACTGACAATCCTAGTCAATTAAGATTTGAGTCAAGTGCGCTCGCACGAGCTGATTCGAACTCACAACCTCAGTGTTGACTGACTAGTGATTACAGTAGTAACTACTTAGACCACTCAGCAACTGAGGCCCCATAGAATGTATAATAGATAAAAACTAACAAAAAGGATCTGACAGCTAGACAAAATCTGTGAATAAGTAAAATGACAGAAATTGTCGGTCGATTTCTATCAAGATTTATTTCCCTTTATTGACAATTTCATTCATTTATGTTAAAACCTATGGTAGAGGAACTGTAATTAGCTGTATTGATCAGCAGGACAAGATTTTAAAAATGCATTTCGATCTGCTAAGAACTAGAATTTGAAATTCTTGCTTAAAACAGAATTAAAGCAACTATTTTTATATATAAAAAATAATGGTTTACAGTGACTTGACTGTAAGTGTTGCTATCCACCAATTGCAACTTATTCAAAATTCTGACCAAATTGCAATTTGTTTTATAAAATCAAATTGTTCAACTGGTCAGAAATTTGAACTAACTGCTGTAGAAAACCAGAGTCAAGTAGTGAAAGTGCAAGGTGATAAAATAAAACATACTTACAATCCTACAAGACTTTAACTCCACTTTAATAATGATGTGACAAGTTCAGTTTATCAGTTTGTATAGGTATATTATAGTCGTTTCCATGCTGAAGGAACTGTTATTATTTTGAATTGCTATAAAAATGTCCAAACTAAGCTTTCATATAGTTTTTCTTTCTAAGAGTATTCTATATTCATAAGAATCAGACATTATGTGAATTAAGACATTTCATATTCAGTAAAATATGTAAAATTGCAATATGTTCGTAGGAAGTGTCCATGGGGAGATAATCATTTTTTATTTTCATAAAGTCTTTATTCAAAAGAATAATATTTTAGGTTATCTTCCCATGGAAACTTATCAAGAGCATATTGTTATTTCACACATATTTTACTGAACATATGATGTTTAATTTAAAATGATATCTGATTCTTATGAATATAGAATACTTTTAGGATTGTAAGTATGTTTTATTTAATCACCTTGCACTTTCACATTTTGGCTGAACAATTTGTTCAATATCTTGACCAGTTGAACAATTTGGTTTAATAAAACCAATTGCAATTTGGTCAAAATATTGAATGAGTTGCAATTGCTGAATAGCAACACTAACAGTCAAGTCACTGTAATAACAGAAGGATTTTGGTGGGCACCTGCATTACAAAAATAAATATGTCAAGTAATGATGAACAGTAACTTTTCACTATAACCAATACCAGGAAAACAAAATATTATCCTTGAATGAAATGCCCTAAAACATTAATTAAAAGAGAACAACAAAAAAAGACGTAAAATGAAATGCAAAATTTGATGCCTTTATCCTATAGTTTGTGCTCCTACATTTAAAAAAAAAATCAATTCATTTATAACAACTCGATATACATATTTTTTGGGAAAGTATGTATTGAATGTTTTGTCGTCTTGAATATTGCAAGTCACATATATTTTATATTTTTTGCAGAAAGTGTGAGGTATGCTCTGAGTGTGTTGCAAAGTATAAGTGTCCAAAGTGCTTGGTGGCAAGTTGTTCATTAAAATGTGTTAAACAACATAAAAGTGCCAATGACTGTAGTGGACTAAGGGACAAGACAGCTTTTGTGGAGATTAAACAATTTGATGATCGAAATCTCCTGAATGGTAAGTGCTGAAGTGCTATTATTTTGTATTGTAGATTCTGTTGAGCAGAAAGACTAGCAAAATCATTGATGATTAAACAAGAAAGGTAAAATAAAACCTGTAAGACTGACATGTACATCATAAAATATTTCCATACACCAAACATAGTTGACATATTGCATATATTACAAGAGTAGAATGTCAGGTAGAATATTCAACAGTAAAGCATATGAATAGTTTATAAATTATTTTCTCTGAAATGGTAAGCAAACCCTCTGCAAACAAAGAATAGGTTCACATCTGAATTATCTCATTTGTCTTTCTTTCTATCCATGAATCTGTTATGGGTAAAGCCTAAATAGTTTGGTGACTTCTAGCCTGAGATTGCTATGACATTTGAGATTTTTTGGGGTGTCTTGCTTGGGTTGTCTCACATCCTCATCAAGTCCTAGAAAAGGCGGTCAACTGACAGAGTAACCATATCAGAATAACGGTATATGATTTTTTAAAGAAACTTTGCACAAAGGTAATACACTATATCAAGGATTTGTATAGTTACACTATATGAACATTTACCTGAAGGAAAATGATAGTGAGGTCTGACATCATGTAGGGGAGATAATTCACTTGCAATATGAAAAGTCTTTAGTCTCTGAATTGGCATGACATTCTGTGGTGATGTTAAACTTTAATTTAGGAAGGAATGCATGAATGCACTTCTTCTGTTTGGTGTTTAAAATAATGGACATGATATTTATTTTTAACATAGGTACTTCATCCTTATTTCATGAAATTAAAATTTCTCACATATATTGTTTGAAGCCAAATTAAAATCTAAAACTTGACTAAAATGATATACATGTATTTGATGAGCAGATTACAGATTTTTAGAAGATGCTGGTAGGAAAAAAGACAACACAACAAGAGATGAGTTAAAGAGGAAGCGAGAAAAACCAAATTTTGTAAGTAAAGTATTATATGGACTATTTAGAACTTTGAAGAAAAAAAAAGGACAAAAGCAGATGCTTTTAAGAAAATCTGACATAAGTTGTGTAAATATGATTTTAGTTTCAGTAATATTACAAAATTATATACACCTTTTCACCAATGTTACATCAGGAACCTAATTGAATGAATATTAAAAGTTAATACTACTTTGTTGTAAAAGAAAAATTCAATCATTCAAAAACTATTTATAATGAATATTTGAATAGTACATCTTATGCATATTATATTCAAAAATTCAGATGGGAAAACTTTTGAATAATTTTGTAACACAAATTACAACACTTATCAGTGTTGGATCCAGGGGAAGGATTCTGGGGGTTAGAACCTCCTGTATCTCTGGTTGGGACACTACCCCCCCCCCCTTTTTTTAAAGGCTGGATCTGCCTCTGCTAATTTTACTTACTGTAATGTTGTTTTCTTTTTCAATTGACATGCTTATAATTTGTTTACAATTTTTAATAGTGCTATTAAGAAGCAATACATTTTTATAAGAATATTTTAGTATTTTGAACTATTTCTACCAATCTTGCACCTATTCTTCTACATGACATGAATATATATATATGCTAATTTAGTTTTTGATCTTGCAGACACACACATTGTATCACATGGTTGATAAATTTGATTTTGTTGTTTTTACAGCTAAGAGAACTTCACAAACAAGCAAAGAGAAGAAAAATAGATCTACAGATTATGCCATATCCAATGGATAAAAGAAAAAATAATGCAACAACGTATAATTTCAGGTTTGGTGAATTTATTATTGAAGCAAGCTTAAGTGTGATAAGAAATTCTTATTAAATTTCTTTGATAAACTATACAAGACTTGAACTGTTTTTCATTTTCTAAAGTTGTACTCAAAATTCAAAAAATCATTCAAAACTATTTATAATGAATATTTGAATAGTACATCTTATGCATATTATATTCAAAAATTCAGATGCTCCTTAAATGATACTTCAAAAAATAATTGACAAAGTAAGTCTGACACATCATGTACATTGATACATAAATAATTGGCAAAGTTAGTCTGACACATCATGTGTACATTGATACATAAATAATTGGCAAAGTTAGTCTGACACATCATGTACATTGATACATAAATAATTGGCAAAGTTAGTCTGACACATCATGTACATTGATACATAAATAATTGGCAAAGTTAGTCTGACACATCATGTACATTGATACATAAATAATTGGCAAAGTTAGTCTGACACATCATGTGTACATTGATACATAAATAATTGACAAAGTTAGTCTGACACATCATGTACATTGATACATAAATAATTGACAAAGTTAGTCTGACACATCATGTACATTGATACATAAATAATTGGCAAAGTTAGTCTGACACATCATGTACATTGATACATAAATAATTGACAAAGTTAGTCTGACACATCATGTACATTGATACATAAATAATTGACAAAGTTAGTCTGACACATCATGTACATTGATACATAAATAATTGACAAAGTTAGTCTGACACATCATGTACATAGATACATAAATAATTGACAAAGTTAGTCTGACACATCGTGTACATTGATACATAAATAATTGGCAAAGTTAGTCTGACACATCATGTGTACATTGATACATAAATAATTGGCAAAGTTAGTCTGACACATCATGTACATTGATACATAAATAATTGGCAAAGTTAGTCTGACACATCATGTACATTGATACATAAATAATTGGCAAAGTTAGTCTGACACATCATGTACATTGATACATAAATAATTGGCAAAGTTAGTCTGACACATCATGTGTACATTGATACATAAATAATTGACAAAGTTAGTCTGACACATCATGTGTACATTGATACATAAATAATTGACAAAGTTAGTCTGACACATCATGTACATTGATACATAAATAATTGACAAAGTTAGTCTGACACATCATGTACATTGATACATAAATAATTGACAAAGTTAGTCTGACACATCATGTACATAGATACATAAATAATTGGCAAAGTTAGTCTGACACATCATGTGTACATAGATACATAAATAATTGGCAAAGTTAGTCTGACACATCATGTGTACATAGATACATAAATAATTGACAAAGTTAGTCTGACACATCATGTACATAGATACATAAATAATTGACAAAGTTAGTCTGACACATCATGTACATTGATACATAAATAATTGACAAAGTTAGTCTGACACATCATGTACATAGATACATAAATAATTGACAAAGTTAGTCTGACACATCATGTACATTGATACATAAATAATTGGCAAAGTTAGTCTGACACATCATGTGTACATAGATACATAAATAATTGACAAAGTTAGTCTGACACATCATGTACATAGATACATAAATAATTGACAAAGTTAGTCTGACACATCATGTACATAGATACATAAATAATTGACAAAGTTAGTCTGACACATCATGTACATTGATACATAAATAATTTACAAAGTTAGTCTGACACGTCATGTACATTGATACATAAATAATTGAAGATATTTTCATTACCTTTAACTTTTTTTTTATAGATCTCAAACTATTTTATGGCAGATTAAATGGATATTTCCCAAGTCTGATGGTTGTTATACTGACACAAGGTAAAATATAGACTAAATACACTGATTACAGAATTTCTCTACAGTTTCCTAAAATTCTTAAGATGAGAAGAAAACATTGTGTCGACTTATATTTGTTTCCACTAACAGAAATTCATCTACACGAGTTGCAGTGGTGGAATCTGTTTCTTTTATGATTTTTATCTTTCCTTTTCAAAGATTTGAGTAAAGTTGTGTACTTTTGATGTGACATCATGTAAATGTAAATTTCAACCAATCATTTGTAGAGAACAGATTTTTCACTAGTGAGGAGAAATATTTTTCTCACACTGGTCAGGAAACGAGAAAATAGCATAAAAATTAGAGAATATGTATTTGTAAATAGTGCCATCAGATAAATGACAAAAAACACATGTAGGGAATGCTAGATAATTATAGATTATCGTTGATCATCTCAAGGAGCTTTATTTTATCGCTTGAGCAGGTATGGAGAAAGTGAGAAAAGCAATCAAGTTGAGGAGGAATGATAATCTGTTTATCCAGAGTTCTCAAAAAGTGGTGGTCCTAAGGTTTTGACCACCAAAATTTGCAAAGGAGTGGCACAATTTCAGTATTTTGCTTAAGAAATAATAGTGAATACAAGCATATTTCCCTCAAGGACCACCAGGGGTATTTTTCTTTCAAGAACTTTGGTTTATCGCTATTTTACCTATGTGTTTGTTAATTTCATTGACAATGAGCATGTGCGGCCTTACGTTTCTAGCGATAATTTTTCATAGCACTCAACTGTGCTGAGAAGTGAAATTATCAGTCATTAAAAACAAAGGAACATTTTTGCCCATTACTTTGATAACCTTTCCAACATTTGTCCAAAGACCTGATATCAATCATAGTTTTGGTATGAGATGATATCTCCTGAACTTTGGAAATTTTGAAAGTTGTTTTTTATATAGACTAGACCGTTGATTTTCCCATTTGAATGGTTTTACACTAGTAATTTTGGGGCCCTTATAGCTTGTTGTTCGGTGTGAGCAAAGGCTCCGTGTTGAAGGCCGTACATTGACCTATAATGGTTAACTTTTATAAATTGTTATTTGGATGGAGAGTTGTCTCATTGGCACTCACACCACATCTTCCTATATCTACTTAGAAATCATGATAATAACTAATTAAGGATATGGTAGTCTCAACAAAATCTGGACAAAATTATTAAAAAATATGTCTGAATTAATGAATCCTCTTCTAACGAATACATTAATATAACAATTTATTTATGACATCATGTTTTTTTTTTTTATAGAGTTACAGAAAAGTCCATATTTAAATTTTTGTTAAGGAAATATATTGATCCAACAGAGTCTGACCCAGTTTATCGACAGAAGTTGAAAGAATACACAAAGAAAGGAATTGACGAATGTAACCTATATATGAAAGTGGAAGGCCATCCAGCAAATGATCTCAGGTTATTGAACTGTCATGAAAAATAACTACTTACCAACTTAGAAAATTAAAAAACAGTAATGTTAAGCTAAGGTGGTACATAACACTACAGGGAAATAACTCTGTAAAAATCACATGAACATTTGAATCATGTTCTGTTGTTGAGAAAATATTAAGCTTCTCGATAATCAAAATTAATGTTTGTCAAACTGCTATATATCCTATGATATTTTTCAAAAAAGCATGTGGTTAAATTTAATTGAAATTTTTATATTTTTGTCAAAGGGTCAAAGTAAATATTTTGCATGAATTTTATGAAAATTAAACGAGTTAAATTAATTTTAGTCAAAGTGTTTGGTACCTTCTCAACTGGGCACAATTACTGTAAACTTGAAATTATTCAGAACTTTTGTTCAATATTTCTATTTGTTGATTTGCATATCTGCTCATTAATTTTGCATAAATATAAAATTGTCTAAAGTAGTGCATATATTTTAACCAAATTATTATGATTTAACCCATTAAATAGAAAGAATTGCTTTTTAAGGAACTATAAATGATCTAAAATTTGAAGTTCACAAGTGTTAAAAAGATTAATTTCCAAAAATTATGCACTTCAATTTTGAGTATTGTGTTGAATTTTTATGCCCCACCTACGATAGTAGAGGGGCATTATGTTTTCTGGTCTGTGGGTCCGTTCATTCGTCCGTCTGTTCGTTCGTTCGTCCCTATTCAGGTTAAAGTTTTTGGTCAAGGTAGTTTTTGATGAAGTTGAAGTCCAATTCAATTGAAACATAGTACACATGTTCCCTATGATATGATTTTTCTAATTTAAATGCCAAATTAGAGTTTTTACCCCAATTTCATGGTCCACTGAACATAGAAATTAAAAGTGTGAGTTTCAGGTTAAAGTTTTTGGTCAAGGTAGTTTTCAATGAAGTTCAAGTCCAATCAACTTGAAACTATGTACACATGTTCCCTTTTGGTTGATCAATTTACTTTTAAGGCCAAATTAGATTTTTTACCCAATTTCAGGGTCCATTGAACATGGAAAATGATAATGTGAGTGGGGCATCCGTGTACTTTGGACACATTCTTGTTGTCAAAAGGATCAAAGTAAATATTTTGTCAAAATTTTATGAAAATAAAACAAGCCAAATTAATTATAGTCAAGGTGTTGGGTACCACCTTAACTAGCTGCGGAACCGTAGCTCTTAGGTCCTTATGTTATTTTTTGACTATTTGCGGTGACTATTTGCGGTCCGCAAATAGTCAAAAAATAACATAAGGACCTAAGAGCTACGGTTCCGCAGCTACACCTTAACCAATTTAATAGAAAGAACCCCTCTTTGTTTTAAGGACTGAAAAGAAATCTAAAACTTACTAAAATGATTAATTTCCAAAAATTATGCACTTCAGTTTGCGAGTATTGAGATGAAAACTATTTTACTAATTTTATCATAATTTTTGTAGATACTACATGTTAGACAAAGACAAGTCCATATTGGATAACCTAGAAGGAATCACTGTTGTAGAATATCCAATTATTTATGTTGAATTTGGTGATTGTTCTCAGTACACACTTATGGAAAAAGGTATTATTTTATGTTAATTTCAAACTTATTCTTTTTTACCTAAAGACCATACCAATGATGGGAACATTTAGAAATTAAAATAATTGCAAGGTAAATGTAAATGAGACAAAATTTCTAACCGAAATAGCTGATGACATCTAGCGCAATTTTCTTTAAATTATGGAATTATGTCCCCTTGTTTCTGAGAAATTGTGTAGCTGATAAGAACCTAGAGATCAGTTTATTTCCGATGTTAAGGACCTTGTTTGCATGGAATTATTTAACCAGATAGGCATCCTAAAAAGAATAATTTTAATATCTTTGAAGGCAACATCAAATTATTTTTGTATGATTGTGAAATTAAGCAAATTCAATGAAATGAATCAGTGTTCCAGCTAGGTCGTTTTCACAGGGCGGTCTGCCCGCCCTGTCCTGAGGGCCGCCTTGTGCCCTTTTTACAGTTTCCAGGGTGCCCTGCCTTTTTGAAGATCGATTGTATGTCTTTTGAGCTATGGGAAAAGTGAAAGAGAGTCTTAGTAGCAGGGTTGGTAGGGTGCCTTGGTCATTTTTTTCTGTATTCTTTATTTTTAATGCAAAAATTTTCACTGTTCACTATATCCTAACATAGTGCATTTACTGAGCACCGCTGGTTTGTATTGCCATTAAGCACAGCAGAGTAGATAGGTAAAACTTGTAAAGTGTGACCATAGAAACAGAATGAAGCAGGACACCTTTTAAAATATACTGCATATAAGGCTTAACTATGCCAAGCAATGCTTTGAAAACTTGTGTGACAAGGTGCTTTACAAGTTTTTCAGCATAAAATAGTAGAAAGATAGAGTTTATATGGGCTAATGATGTTGTTCTTGTATATATATAACCAGTGATGCAAAGAATAATCACAACGTTTGATTAATTTCTTTATTAATACATGCCCTTTTCATATTATCATATCACACGTTAAATGCCCTTATTCAGGATTGGCACCCTGCCGTTTTGAAATCCTAGCTGGTACACTGTGAATTGTGAGGAAAATATTAGTCATGTGGTTTGTATAAAGTCCATATAAAAACTTCATATCAAATTTCCTGGAATAGCCCTTGACTAATGCGTTGTCAAGTGTATTAGTAATTAAAAAAGAATGTCCATCTTTATTGCAAAAGAGTACATGATTTGTTTATATTTTTAAAAAACTTGCATCTGAAAAAATGAAGGCTAAAATAGTTCACTTTTAGTGATTACTGTAAATTCATAAATTATTGTGTGCATTTATAATTGCGATTTTTTTCATTTTAGACAAAAATGCGATTTAATTTTTGCGATATTTAGAAAAATCCTGTTTGATTCATATAAAAAAATGTCAAAATGCAAATTTTAATTATTGCAATGATAACCCTGTCGCATTTTTCGCAATAATAAAAACATTGCAATAATTTCTGAATTTGCAGTACACATGTATATGATAGTAGGATAATTGCAATTTAAAAAAAAAAATGTGAATTCAGTTGGTGAAACATGACAAATTACATTTGTTCTTAACATGTTTTGATATTGATGATTTTTTAAACTATTATGAGGTACATATAGACGTCTAGTTAACCTTAAGACATGTGACTGTATCATTTGTCTCCTGTACTTCAGTAATGATATTGTGATAAAAATTAAACTTTTTTATGCAAATTCTTGTTTTTTTCAGGGACAAATGGTTGAGAAGTAGATATATATTAAACTATATATGTTTATGCAGAGAAGTTTGAACAAATTCACCAACTCAAAGTGACTTTGAAGGAAATACAATGTACAAAGCAACTACACGTACCTACTTATGTACACCTTGCTAACTTTTGTACATCAGCCTTATTACCTGTGATATAAAGATCATAACAATGAATAAACAAATGTTTTCTTATATTGTTGTTTCCTTGTCATATTATGAAAATCATAAATACTTTCGAATCTTAAATTTCTCCTATAGGCTATACAAAGTGCGAAATATACCTTTACAGCTTTTACATTAATGCTAGCAAGACATATCTTTGTTTGGCTTGCTTGCTTTGTTTGTATCAATGTTTGCTCAAGCATGGCAACTAAGATAGGCGGGGTTTCAGCTTGTATACATCATACTTAAATTTTAGTGGATGTTACGTTTAAGGTTAAGGACACTGAATTTTAAAACATCACATGACAATATTCTCAGGCAGGATTCTACTTCGTCAAAATTATCTCCTCATTACGGCAGTTCATTTTCACAATTGTAGAAATGGAAGCCAATATTATTTTTTTTTCATTTTCATCATCCAACTTAAAGACTGTCGTCAAGTACTTTTAGTAAAATAGCTATTCGAACATACCTACTCTGATTTTGTGATTCATTGGATAGGTATTTCTCTTGACCCCTATATCTCATCTTTTAGTACTGTGATTTTTTATATTATAAAGTCAACCTGTAGCTTTGCTATATAAAAATGATAGAATCTGAAGCAAGATGATGTATCAAATACTCTTTCTTTGTACGTTTTCAAGACAAAATATTCATCTCAAACACACCCTAACATAAAAAAGGTGGACTCGATTTTCTCTTTCCGATACAATTGTTACCCATTTATTGGAATTTTTTTTTAGTTACATAATGGAAGGGCAGATACGGAAATAACTGAACTAATAGATTGATATGTTATAAGAAAAACAATATAAGGTCAATGTCATAAAAATATATAACTTTTTTTTTTTGACTTGGCGCAAAACTGTGGAAGTCTAGTTTCTCATCATCATTCAAGAAAACAGTTTATATTTTTCTTTCATTGACCAATTATTGTATTTTTACAGGTGAGGAAACATGTGAAATATTTGTCATGTGATGTTTTAAAATTAAGTGTCCTTAACCTCAAACGTAACGTCCAATAAAATTCAAGTATGATGTATACAAGCTGAAGCCCCGCCTATCTTAATTGCCATGCTTGAGCAAACATTGATACAAACAAAGCAAGCCAAACAAAGAATTGTCTTGCTAGCATTAATGTAAAAGCTGTAAAGCTAGCTTCTGTGTGCGAGTTATTGCTTCAGAAAAAATGAAGACTAAAATATTTCAATTTTAGTGATTATATGATAGTATTTCATTATTGATAATTGCCAATTTGAAAAAAAAATCGTGACTTCAGTTGATGAAAAAATTACAAATTGCATTTGTACTTGAAATGTTTTTGATATTGATGATTTTCTGAACTCTTATGAGGTACATATAGGCATCTAGTTTAGTTTAAAAATATTTATTTATAGTGGATTGGGAAACAAGTTTTGCAACTTATATTAATCCCTTTCCACTTTGCAGGTGCGAGTGCTGCCTTGTAGCGGCATTAGCCTGCTCTTTTTCGAAATCTACAAGGTTGTCTTTAATGTGCAAGAGATATTGCTCTCTCTCTTAACACGGGTCAGCCATTTATCGTCCCCTTCTGAAGGACTATCATCGTTTCCTCGAGACCATACTCGCGTCTAGTTAACCTTAAGACTTTGTCTAATATCAGAAAAACTATAATTATACTTATTTTGCTGCAAGATATACCTCACACATAACTAATTATGCAATGCCATGCATTTATAACTATTTTACCGGTACCTCACATCCTTTCCATATTATGTACTTGTATTTTGGCATTGCAGAATGTCGTGCTTATCTCAGACTATCTGTTACAACTTTACATTAAATCGGTTGGCTGTGTCTTGCTTAATACTTTAGTCTGGGAGAATGTAATTCATTTATTTATTGTTTATGGCTTTGAGCAAGCTTTCAGTAGCTGTGAGTCCTTTTAGATAGATTTTAAATGACTTTTGTTTGTTGTTTTATTGCTTATCAGTCTGTTGACTCAAACCCTCTCCT
This sequence comes from Mytilus edulis, assembly GCF_963676685.1. Taxonomy (NCBI): domain Eukaryota; kingdom Metazoa; phylum Mollusca; class Bivalvia; order Mytilida; family Mytilidae; genus Mytilus; species Mytilus edulis. Next base: position 24,267,637 of record NC_092345.1, read on the forward strand.
ACTATTATTTAAGTTTTTATACGACCACAAAAAAAATTTTGGGATCGTAAAATGTTATGATGTTGTTGTTGTCGTCTGTGTCATCAGCGACGTCTGCGTCATTGTCTGAAGACACATTTGGTTTCCGGACAATAACTTTGGTTAAAGTAAATGGATCTCTATGAAATTTTATAAGAAGGTTAAATACCACAAAAGGAAGGTTGGAATTGATTTTTTTTGATGGTGGTCCCAACCGATTAGGAATTAGGGGCCCAATAGAAGCATTTTTCTAGTTTCAGGATAATAACTTGTGTATAAGTATTTAGATTACTCTGAAATTGTAACACAATGTTGAATACCACAGTAGAAGGTTTGGATTTATTTTTGGGGTTATGGTGCCAATAGTTTTGGAATGGAGGGCCAAAAAGGGGTCAAAAAGAGGCCGAAAACATGCATTTTTGTAGATTCTGGACAATAACTTGTGTGTCAGTGTACGGATCTCCCTGACATTGTACCACAAGGTTCAATATCAGAAAGGGAAGTTTGGGATTGAATTTGGGAGTAATTGCCCCAAACATGCAGGAATAAGGGGCCAAAAAAGGGCCAAAACAAGCATTTTTTTAGTTTCCAGACTAACTTGTGTTTAAGTGAATGGATCTCTTTAGAATTGTACTACAAGGTTCCATACTACAAAGGCTTGGATTGAGTTTGGGGGTGAATTTTCCAAGGAGGGATTCAAAAAGTTGGGGTTTTTTTTTTGGGGGGGGGGGGGGGGGGGGGGGTTTTAAGGGATTCGTATTTTTTTCAAAATTTTCAAAGTGAAAAGTTCATTTGGAAATTAATATGGCGTTCATTATCACTGAACTAGTATATATTTGTTTAGGGGCCAGTTGAAGGACGCCTCCAGGGGCGGGAATTTCTCGCTACATTGAAGACCTGTTGGTGACCTTCTGCTCTTGTTTTTTTCTATGGTCGGGTTGTTGTCTCTTTGGCACATTCCCCATTTCCATTCTTAATTTTATTTCTAAAAAAGGCAATTGGAAACTTTGTCTATTGGTACTACATATACAAACAAGAAAAATAACAAATCTTTCTAAATTTTATTGTAATAAATTATGCACAACATATCTGAATGAAACAAAAGCACTATCAAAAAGATTGAAGTACAAATAATATATACTGGGTAATGCACTATTGTTTTATCATCTTCTCTATATATATATGGACAACATTAAAATGTAAAATTCTGTTCTTTGTAAAAATCATTCAAAGACAAATGTTTGTGCTGAAAAAAGTTCCTCAGTATAAAAAAAACGCATCTAGTATATCTGTGTTCCCATCTTCAAAGAAGATATTCTAAAATTCAACTAAGAAGGGAATTAACTTTTTCAACTGGAAGTAGAATCGTTGTATTTTAATAGAAGGCTGAAAATGCATGATTTTAAATTAAATATGAAGTCATTCTGTTGAGCAGAATTTTGATAAAAAATTAAAGAAAAAAATTTGTGTTCATTCACCATGTTGGACAAGTATCTTCAACTAGAGGCTCTAAAGAGCCTGTGTCGCTCACTTTGGTCTATGTGCATATTAAACAAAGGACACAGTTGGATTCATGATAAAATTGTGTTTTGGCTCAGTAGTTACAGTGGAACATATTTTGTAAAAATTTACATAATTTATGAAAATTGTTTAAAATTGACTATAAAGGGCAATAACTCCTTAAGGAGTCAATTGACCATTTTGGTCACACTGACTTATTTTTAGGTCTTACTTTGCTGTACATTTTTGCTGTTTACAGTTTATCTTTATCTATAATAATATTCAAGATAACAAACAATTCAGGGGCCGCAACCCAACAACGGATTTGCTCTTAATAATCTGGTTTCAGAGAATACAAAAACTGCATTTGACCCCTATGTTCTATTTTGTTGGTTCGCCGGCAGGGTCATCAGACACAATTTTAAAACTAAACACCCTAATGATGATTATGGACAAGTTTGGTTAAATTTGTCTTAGTAGTTTCAGGAGAAGATTTTTGTAATAATTTACAAAAAAATGTTAAAAATTGACTATAAAGGGCAATAACTCCTTAAAGGGTCAACTGCCCACTTTGGTCATGTTGACTTATTTGTAGATCTTACTTTGCCGAACATTATTGCTGTTTACAGTTTATCTCTATCTGTAATAATATTCAAGATAAAGACCAAAAACGGCAAAATTTCCTTAAATTCCCAATTCAGGGGCAGCAACCTAACACCAGGTTGTCCAATTATCTGAAAATTTCAGGGCAAATAGATTTTGACCTTATGGGTCAGGTGAGCTAAAAAGGAAGAAGTTGTCCAGCAGATCCAAAAAGCACCCTCATATTGTACAACTGATCATAATTTTGTTAAGGAGTTGATAAGAAGTCATTCTTTTCAACACTAATGGAGAAATGTATAATAAAAACAAGAATGTGTCCTAAGTACACAAATGCCCCATCCACACTATCATTTTCTATGTTCAGTGGACCGTGAAAATGGGGTAAAATCTCTAATTTTGTATTAAAACTAGAAATATCATATAAGGAACATGTGTACCAAGTTTCAAGTTGATTGGACTCCCAACTTCATCAAAAACTACCTCGATCAAAAACTTTAACCTGAAGTGGGATGAACGGATGGACGGACAGACAGACGAACGAACAGACAGACACACAGACCAGAAAACATAATGCCCAGAAATGGGGCATAAAAATGGGGCATAAAAAAAAATGAATTCAGTGTATTGAATTATTAAAATAATTGACAAACAGAAAGTAGATGTCTGACAGATATGAAAAGTGCTCAAACATTACAACTCATCACTATAAAAATGCTGACAACATGTGAGAAAAGTAACAATCACTTTTGTTGGACTTTTAAAAAGATGGACTGACTATCTGATCAATGAAACAAATGGATAACTTTATTGCAGTATATCCCAACATATAAAGAGGGGTATAAAACAGGAGATTTACTGATGGAGCACCATAGTTAAACATTTTAAAATCAAAGACAAGATTTCATAATAACTTGCATATATTATGAAAGTAAAATTTGGATGACAAGGAAGAAAACTGCAACGCTAAATTATTTTATTTTCATAATTATTTTTTTCTCATAAATTATATTAAAGAACAAAGAAAATATAAAATTTGAATGTTTAAATTTATTGGCGGTGTATTCATTTTGAGTTTCTGACAAAAATGGTATTTTGTGTCTTGAAATCATAATGTAAATGTATTTAAAGGACATTCTAGCCTTAAAAAAAAAAGAAAAAAGTGGGAAATAAGTATGTTTTTTCATGAAAAGTTTTGTTTTAAAATTGACCCATCTTGTAAATAAACCAAATTCTTAAATTTTTCAATTTACAATCGGACATAACTTGAAAACGATTTAAGTGAACCCACAGGAATTCGGAAAACAGCAAATTTAGTAATTTTCATAACTTTTGGTTGAGGGATTATTATGTTTGGACATACAGACTGTATTGTAAATATCTATATCCTTCAATGAACTTTTGCATTAGTCAACAAAATAAATAAGATTTACATATATGAAGATGGGCTAATTAAATGACAATTTTGTGACAATTTAAAATCATTTTTTTAGAAAACTGCAAATCATACATCCACATGCTATTCATTTCATATTCCTTCATGTTTAAAAAAAATATTACTTCTGATCACTCCTACCATTTAACCAAATAATGTTCATATTGCACTTTTATCAAGGAGGTGCTCCTGCTATTTGATTAGGATTTTTTTAAATGACAGTATAAACATGATGAAGTATTGAAAATTATAACATGATCAAACCTTAAACAAAAAACATCCTATTATTTCATAATCAACAATGAACACAATATACAGAAATATAAATGGTATCTTACAGATAGCTTTGACTAAAAGTGTTTGTGACAATGCTTGATCTATGTGTATAAATCTATAAATAACATATACTATATAAGGCTGGCAAGGTATTTTTTTCGTGCACATAATTAACATTATATATCTGTTCAAGCTGTCAAAATCTAAACTCTGAAATTCATGAGAAAAATTAATTTTGTTAAAAATCCAAGGGAAGGATTTCAACCCTTTGGCCATGGGTTTCAAAACGGTTGTATTTACCAGACTTTTCTGCCAAATCTCATTATGGTCCAGCATATAGCTGACTTAACTGGAAACCATATGCAAGTTTGCTATTTTCATATAACTAAGGAAAACATTAATACAAGTTTAGGTAATCTTTTTGACTAGACTTTTTCTCCTGCAAAATAATAAGGCCAATCTTCCTTTCGCCTGCAGTTTGAATGCTACTGTTAGTTACACTATATCAAAGGAAAACATACAAATCATTTAACAAATGATAACTTTTTTAACTCAATACATCTGATAAAATTTTACAACCTTCTACAAGAATTAGTGGTAGTGATAAAAATTACACAGCTATTGCACTGCTGTATGTTAATGGTCCCTTCCAAACAGTGTACTACGTATCTATACACTACAACGACATGGCCATTGTATGTTGGCGTGGCTAACTAAAGCCAGCAATCAATCAGTCATTAATCTCAACATGCATGATAAGGCTCAATATTGTACATTCTAACTAAAGCTACTCTAGCCAATGTTTCCTTTTTGCATCTTAAAATAGACTTCTCATACATATAAATATCTGTAAAAATAACAACTTTAAGATATCATAAAACAAAGAAAAATATAATAATCACAATCAGAATGCCAATCAACACAAATATTCCGCACCACTGTCTTTTATCTGAAAAATAAAAATACAAACTTCTTTTGGTATATTACTTTCTATATGTAACTTCATAAAATGCAGGCTTATTGGTTATGCCTAAAGTATTACACAGGGAGCATCTAAGACAAAAAAAGACTTCATAAAGTCAAAAAAAATAAATCATGAATTTTTATATTTTATCTTTTCCTAAAGAATAGGAAATTAATTATTTTAATGATATTCAAAAATGACTACTTTTTAACAAAGTTAGGTAAATCAATTTAGAAGACCTACCATTTGACATATGCATAACTTTAGCCAATTTCTTCATCGTGACGTCCATTCTACTCTCTGTGTGATCCATTTCTGTATGAAACTCGTCTAACATACTGTAACATAAAGTAACCAATTCTCATTTACATGTCATAACATAAACACTAGTCTGCTAACCATGCAAACATTGCAGTTCTGAGTCAAAATTCTGCTCGAAGCACAATGTTCGATTCTGATCTTAATTGAGTAAGATTACCAGTTTTCCTGTCAAAGATTGGTGGTTATCTCCCCTTACTTTAGCTTCCTCAACCAATAATAAATGGCTGCAATAAAAGGTGCTCTAAGTGTTGTTAAACACCAATAATCAATGAAAGGAGTAGGTTCAGTAAGACCCCTTTTTGGCCCCAAAATATAGCAGTTTTACAAAATTGTGAAAATGTAATCTTTTAGCTATTTACTGGAAAGCAGAATGCTTCTGCTACATAAATATAGGCTGTTTTTGACGATACAATGCACATATTTTGGGTACTAGCATCATTAAGTCATGCTAAATTACTGAAATCTTCACAATTTTAGTTAAATTTTAGATGGTTTCCGTCTTAAATGAAAGTAGACGCATTCGTGTTCATTCATAATATTGAAATGTAAGTTGTATTTGATGATAATACATAACATATATAAAAGTTGAGGATGAACACGGATGCGGCCACTTTCATTTTTGACTAAAAACTTATCTGAAAAGTGACGTTTTTTTTGGCATATTTGATAGATTTTTCATGTTTAAGCTTGAATCGGAGCATTTTTAATGACTACCGGTAAATCAGTTAAAATCTTTCACATAAACTAATTGAATCAATTTAAATAGACACTTAAGTGTTTAAAAAGTGTTTAAAATCTTTCGTTAGATGAACCTGAAATTTTAGGCCAAAATCGGCCCTTACCTGACCTAGTCCTTTGTTATTTTTTGTTATTTATTTAGTATTTTTGTCATCGGTTAAGACCTGTCTAATTTGTCTATTTTAAATGTTTATTAAAGTTTGTTGGTTTGTTTTGCTGATAGACAAATCCCAAATGTTGTAACCTTGACTTGTTTTAATCCTGGAACCTATAATATAGTGGTTGCAGTCTTCATGCTGTATTTGAAATTTTCATTATCAAACATGTTTATCTTATGGTTACCCTCTTTTTATCATTTCCCCTTTTATGTAATTTTTGCAAAAAGAAATGTAATTCATTATTACCCAGAATAACTCTGCAAATGCATCATTTGGAGCAGAATATATTACTCTTAAGTTCATTCAAAATCTCAGCATGTTTTATTAAATAAAATTTGTAAGGGTTCAGCGGAACCCAGTGTCTCGCCTACTTTTGCTGTAAATCGCATGCTCAACAAAAATGAGAAAAAAAATCAATAAAAATATTCCTCTTGATACTATCTTATGATTGTAAGAAGCTTCTGTCCAAGTTTGGTAACAATTTAGGATAGTTAATGAATCTAATAAATGTTTTGAAAACTTTAACTGCAGACTGTATGTAATGTTAACTGGAAGAAAATCTACATGTAAGTCCATTTAAAAGTAAAATACAAAATTTACTTCTGGATACTATCTTATGATCATAAATAAGCTTCTGTCCAAGTTTGGTACAAACCCAGGATAGTTTAAGAAAGTTATTAAAATTTTAAAAACTTTAACCACAGAGTGAATGTAATGTTTCCCTGCAGAAAAACTAAGTCCATTTAAAAGTAAAATACGGAAAAAATGGATTTATTTTTTTACAAAATTTACTTCTGGATACTATCTTATGATCATAAACAAGCTTCTGTCCAAGTTTGGTACAAACCAAGAATAGTTTAAGAAAGTTATTAAAACTTTAAAAACTTTAACATGTTTAACCACAGAGTGAATGTAATGTTTCCCCGCAGAAAAAACTAAGTCCATTTATAAGTAAAATATGGAAAAAATGGAATTTTATTTTTACAAAATTTACATCTGGATACTATCTTATGATCATAATCAAGCTACTGTCTAAGTTTGGTAGAAATCCATTATAGTTTAAGAAAGTTATTAAAATTTCAAAAACTTAAACCACAGAGTGAATATTTGTGGACGCCGCCGCCGACAACACCGAAATGTAGGATCGCTTAGTCTCGCTTTTTTGACTAAAGTCGAAGGCTCGACAAAAAGGAAATTTAAAGTTAACGTCTGCAAGACGGCAACTCAAACACACAAAATTATAAATTTTGTTTTAAATATATCAATATATTACTATTTGTAATTCTGCAACACTTGACCTATTGACTTCATACAAAAATCACTTTGGCCCTGGTCTGTGGTGTCAGGCATTTTCTCTGTCACCAGGTTTTTTGTGATTTTATAGTTGTCATGGTGGATGAATAGTAAAAAATGTTTTAAAAAATTTCAATTTAGAGTATGTAATTTCTTACACATTTTGCTCCTCTAATTCGCTGCCTATTTGTTGACTCATGTTCTTCAAAGATCCAACACTTTTGCTGATAAGATCCATGTTGTCATCTTGTGTTCTCATGATCAACTGCAACAAATCAATCAAATAAAGATTAAATACACAAAAAAAAATGTTTTACAGTGCTTATCCTGTCACCTTTGTGGTATCACAATAGCAATGTCTAAAACAGTTTACCAAATTGCAGTTAGATTTCTTCTCCAACTAACTGATCAAATGGTAAAATATTTTAGCAGATTGCTCAAGTGAAAGGTTGTTAGTATGAAGTGAGTTCTGTGAAATAAAAATTAATACTTACTATGTGTACAGTTCAAGTTAAATAGTTACATGATGTCTTTGTCATACATATCAAACAAAATGATGACTTACCATAATATGACTCACTGATTTAGAAGGTTTAACTGTGACATGAAAACTTGTATCATAAATAGATCCAATAGATAATTAGTTCAAAACATTGTTTTGTATGTCTATAGCTCTGTTTTCTAACAGCAAGTTGTGCATAATTGTAATTTGAAATTATTTTCTAAAGCAATTTTTTTAATCTGCTACTATTAAAGGGAAATAATTCAAATAACCATAAAATTAGCAAAATATTGGTCTGTTCAACAAATATCAACTTCTGTCATTTTATAAGTAATTTGTTTGTAACATTATTTCCCTGATTATCAAACTATTATCCTTTGTTTTTGAAATAACACTAAAATTTATTTTTCAGACGATCAAAATTTGGTTCAGACATTTATATGTCTTTATAGTTAACATTGTTACTGAAACATTTATATGTGTTACCTGTTGTTGTTGAGATGTGTCCTCTATATATCGCTGATTGGACCTCTCCATTTCTTGGTCTAACCGTGTGTATTTGTCATGAGGTCTATTTGGTCCATTACTAAGCAATGCCTACAAGAAACAAAGTATCAAATAACTGCTTTTAATTTAAGAAAATTTCTATAATTTTGTCATGTTTACAGTTATTTCATTTTATTAAATTATATCAAATCCAAAGAAATCAGTGACATTATATGCTTCACCAAACACTGTCATGCCCCAATGAAACTATGAAAAGAAACATTCAATTCTTTTATAAATAAAGAACTAGATGTGTCAAAGCAACACGAATGGCCCCGTCCCAAAAAGTTGAAAAATCTGCAATTTCAATATAAACACATGTGGACACAAACATGATGGTAGTCTCACATATCAAAAATCAGCTCAAAATCTGGTGAGGAATAGAGAAAAAATTCGTATAACTGTGATTTTCAATAATTTATCAAAGTCCAAAGCCCGTAATTTCAGCGAAAATTAGCGGAGCGGAACAAAACTTAAGCTTGACCTATAACTCATCATGGTTAACTAACATACAAAAAATCAGCCCAATATCTGAAGGTGTTTAGAACTAGAGGCTCTAAAGAGCCTGTGTCGCTCACCTTGGTCTATGTGCATATTAAACAAAGGACACAAATGGATTCATGACAAAATTGTATTTTGGTGATGGTGATGTGTTTGAAGTTCTTACTTTACTGAACGTTCTTGCTTCTTACAATTATATCTATAATGAACTTTGCCCATTAGTAACAGAGAAAAATATTTGGGAAAAATTTACATAAATTTACCAAATTAATGAAAATTGTTAAAAATTGACTATAAAAGGCAATAACTCCTTAAGGGGTCAATTGACCATTTAGGTCATGTTGACTTATTTGTAGATCTTACTTTGATGAACATTATCGCTGTTTACAGTTTATCGCTATCTATAATAGTATTCAAGATAATAACCAAAAACAGCAAAATTTCTTTAAAAATTACCAATTGGAGGGCAGCAACCCAACAACCGGTTGTCCAATTCATTTGAATTTTTCAGGGCAGATATATATTGACTTGATTAACAATCTAACTCCTTGTCAGATTTCCTATAAATGATTTGGTTTCAGAGTTATAAGCAAAAAACTACATTTTACCCCTGTTCTATTTTTAGCCGTGGTGGCCATCTTGGTTGGATGGCCAGGTCATCGGACACATTTTTCAAACAAGGTACCTGAAAGATGATTGTGGCCAAGTTTGAATTAATTTGGCCCAGTAGTTTCAGAGGAGAAGATTTTTGTAAAAGATAACTAAGATTTACGAAAAATGGTTAAAAATTGACTATAAAGGGCAATAACTCCTAAAGGGGTCAAATGACCATTTCGGTCATGTTGACTTATTTGTAAATTTTACTTTGATGAACATTATTGCTGTTTACAGTTTATCTCTATCTATAATAATATTCAAGATAATCACCAAAAACAGCAAAATTTCCTCAAAATTACCAATTCAGGGGCAGCAACCCAACAACGGGTTGACCGATTCATCTGAAAATTTCAGGGCAGATAGATCTTGACCTGATTAACATTTTTACCCACATCAGATTTCCTCTAAATGCTTTGGTTTTTGAGTTATAAGCCAAAAACTGCATTTTACCCCTATGTTCTATTTTTAGCCGTGGCGGCCATCTTGGTTGGTTGACCCGGTCACGCCACACATTTTTTAAACTAGATACCCCAAAGATGATTGTGGCCAAGTTTGGAGTAATTTGGCCCAGTAGTTTCAGAGGAGAAGATTTTTGTAAAAGATTACTTAGATTTATGAAAAATGGTTAAAAATTGACTATAAAGAGCAATAACTCCTAAAGGGGTCAACTGACCATTTCGGTCATGTTGACTTATTTGTAAATCTAACTTTGCAGAACATTATTGCTGTCTACAGTTTATCTCTATCTATAATAATATTCAAGATAATAACCAAAAACAGCTTAATTTCCTCAAAATTACCAATTCAGGGGCAGCAACCCAACAACGGGTTGACCGATTCATCTGAAAATTTCAGGGCAGATAGATCTTGACCTGATAAACATTTTTACCCCATGTCAGATTTCCTCTAAATGCTTTGGTTTTTGAGTTATAAGCCAAAAACTGCATTTTACCCCTATGTTCTATTTTTAGCCGTGGCGGCCATCTTGGTTGGTTGACCGGGTCACGCCACACATTTTTTAAACTAGATACCCCAATGATGATTTTGGCCAAGTTTGGTTCAAGTCGGCCTAGTAGTTTCAGAGAAGATTTTTGTAAAAGTTAACGACGACGGACGACGACGCCGGACGCAAACTGATGGGAAAAGCTCACTTGGCCCTTTGGGCCAGGTGAGCTAAAAAAAGTCTATAACTGTGATTTTCAACAATTTATCAAAGTCCAAAGCCCGTAACTTCGGCAAAAATTAGTGGAGCGGAACAAAACTTAAACTTGATCTGTAACTCATCATGGTTAACTCACATACCAAAAATCAGCCGAATATCTGAAGGCATTTAAAAAAAAAACTCCGTATAATGGTTTGTGACGGAATGACGGAATTTCGGAATGACGGAATTTCAGAATGACGGACAAGGGTAAAACTATATGGCACCGACAACTTCGTTGTAGGGCCATAAAAAGTAATTAAATGGAAAGATCAAGGAAAGGGCAGTGTTTATTGTTAGTATTACCTTTATTTTAAGTCAGTTCAGCAAAATAAATCTCTTTAGTGTACATTATTACTGAAGTCTTCATTATTGAGAGCCAATACACATGAATCATGTAACATGATATATCATCCAAATATCTAAAAGTGTTTATATTAAATTTTTGTATCAGACGTTGTTTCCATGGGTCTTTGCTGGTTATAGTCATAAATTCTAACTCATAATTATACAGAAACAGGTCTGCAATAAGTGGTGTACAGTCAGTCACACTTGGAATTCCAGTAAATTGACGATATACAAAATCTCCATAGCTAACACTAAGAGAAATAAAAGTTTTCAATTACACAAATCTGTAATTCATGAATTTGATGTTTTGATTGTGTGACTGTATAAACAAATGGAATATTTCTAATCAAATATAAATACATTACCTGTCTCACATTGGTTTCATCTTTCCCCTTTGTCTGTTTACTGGATAAATTATCCTTCATTGACTACAATACAATTTCAAATAAATGCAATGAAATAAAATAAATCCTAATTTGTAGAACTTCAAAATTAATGCAGTGTTTTTTTGTAAGTCTGATGTCAATTGTATTTAAATAATATCATTTTGCAAAAATATCATAGTAAAAATAAGATGGTATGATTGCAATGAGACAATTCTTCACCAGAAACCAAATTAAGTAGAAGTTAATAACTATAGATCAACATGAATGAGCAACACCCATACCACATAGTATGCTATTACTTATAAGTTGGTTTTCATATCAGGGTTCTCACTAAGGCGAGTCCATGAGTCCTGAACTCATCAAAATCTGTCTGGACTCACCATTTTTAAAACTGGTGAGTCCACAGATGCATCAAGATTGAATATTTTGTATAAACTGAACATAGTTTAACACAAATATCATCATTTAAAGGCAAAAATTTAAAAGTGATCTGAATTTAATGTCATTTTATTGCTCTGTTAGGAAATGGAGACTAAAATATTACATTATATTGCAATAAAACATTTTCATATGACATATGAAGTCGTGACATTTGAAAGTGCCAGCCAAAAAGTCTGTCTGTGGTTGATTCTGTCTTTTTTAATGAATTCTGTCTCATTAGAATGTAAATATTGATGTTAGATCTTGGGTCGTCTCTTTTGAATTTAATCAAAACTTGTTTATACACGCATCGATACATAGCTTCTTACAGTGTGGTCAATTGGCTGTTGTAAGAGACTGTTTATGGGCTCTAGAGAACTGTTTCATTATAAACCTGTTAAATTTCATTTCTTTCGACTCTGGCAACTTAAAAGAGTTTGAAATATTGTATAGACATCAGTCTGCTGTTGAAGACTGTATTGTTGACGTAGAGATGTTCTTTGCTTTTTTGTGTTGTTAGATTGCTGTCTCCGTGACATATACTAAACATCTCATTTTATTCTTAACTAGCCTTTCTATGCTTACCTTTACAGAGACTCTTGTCCTTCTGATAAAAGATCTTCTGTCTTCAAGTTCTGATTCATCTATTTTAAACTTCTTCAAATTTTTCTCAACAATATCTGAGATAGTTAAAGAACGCAATGGGTGAAAATGTCAAATTTAAATATTAAATAATACCAACAGTCTCCTTATCTTGTTTGAGTTGTTGAACCATCACTCCTCTCCATTTTTAAGCAAAATTAACAAATAATGATTCCAATTTTAAAGACTTTGATTATTTTCCCTCTCAGATTGTGCCTGTTGACTGTCCCTCTGGTATCTTTCATCCCTCTTTTAAAAACCCTTGTACATTTAGAATGATAAGTCATAGTACTGTATAAAGTAAAACAAGAATGTGTCTCCAGTACACGGAAGCCCCATCTACACTATCCTTTTATATGTTCAGTGGACCGTGAAAATGGAATTAAATCTCTAATTTGGCATTAAAATTAGAAAGATCATATCATAGGGAACATGTTTACTAAGTTTCAAGTTGATTGGACTTCAACTTCAACAAAAACTACCTTGACCAAAACCTTTAACCTGAAGTGGGACGGACGGACGAATGAACAGACGAACGAACACACAGACCCACAGACCAGAAAACATATTGCCCATAAATGGGGCATAAAAACTAAAAGAAAGTATCATTAACATTCCTTGATTACTACCATTAAAATCTGAAAAAAGAACTTACAGATTATTAATGAAAAGGATTTATAAGTGAAAGACACATCTTACAATAGAAAAGAAAACTTACAAGCATCCATATTCTTCTAACAAAAAAAAGTAACTTTAACTTTGATGTGCTGAGTACAACATTTCCTAAATCTAGCCTAATTATTTTGACTTTTTTATAATGGGTTGAATGGTTATTAGGCCAAACAAAAAAGTATGTGTATTTACTGTCACATTCTAAAAAAAACAGGGTAGGTAGGTAGGGATTTTTTTTTACAGAGTCTATGGGAGCAACATATTATGACTTTAACAGTGCTTAATCAAAAATATCCCAAAAAACTTTAGGGTAGGTAGGGGTACAGTAAACACACATACTTTTTTTTTGGCCTTACGATCATATGTTTCAGTTTATAGTTATTCAATGTGTAAGGATACCAATGGTTTCTTCTAGATCTTCCAGGTCCCAATCTATACTTCGCAAACTGTTCCTCAATTCATTAGTTGTCCAATCATATTCTTCCTTAGATACACTCTTAGGGTTATTAATTAACTCACTCCATCTCTCATAAAGACTTGTGGCAGATTGCAAGGCCTTCTGTACCTCACTGAAAATTCAAGAGAGATTTAAATGCAAGGTATATACATATGAGTAAATATGATATTAAAAAAAGTTTTTATCTAAATACAGCCATGACAGTTGGAATATAACTGTTGGTACTATTAAACCATACTAATTATGCAATTTCAATATTATATCATTAGTTATATCATAATTATATCATTTTAATTTGTGAGTGTTCACAACAGTGAACTTTACTAATTGTAATTTCATTAGCCTTTGATTTTTCTAATATAATAACTTCTTGTATATATATATATATTTACATAAATAGTAATTTATACATTCCTGTCTTGTCATGTGCACAATTTATTTTGTATACTATGTATTATTATTTCATTCTTTGTACCAATGTGTATACAGTGGTTTTAAAGAATAAAATTGTCTGGTCTTGTCTTGTCAACTTTACTAATTTTAATTTCATTAAATCAGCTCTATTCATGCTATTTAAAATATTTTAATTGTGAGTTGAAAGAAAAGTGAATTTAGGTGCTTCTGTTTTTCTAGTCTTTCTATGCTGGTCACATAACTTCTTTTCTTCCCAACACAAAATTAAATGCTTACCAACCTGCCTATTTACATTGATAAAAAAAACTATTAGTCAGATTACTGTAGTTAAGCTATGGTTATATTAAATATAAATTTATGCAAAATCTTGCAGGAATTATACAAATTAGAGAGTTCATCAGGCAGTTTCCCATATAGATATAATTGATCTTCAAGAGGCATATATATATATATTCCATTACAAATTATTGGTTATAGCACTGATTTTCAAAACTTATCCATGACATTGATGAAATAAGCATATGACATACATGTACATGTAGGTTTCATAAAAAATTGGCAAAAACTGTACACAAGGGTCATAATAGTGGTACATTCATGAAGAACGGTAAAAAATCTTGCCATATTGATGTTAACAATAATATTAAGTGCATGAGGATAAAATGTTTACTTTCTTTAAGACAATAAAAATATTGACTGATTTGACAAATCACGCTTAACTTTTCCCAAAATGACAGTAACGATATTTATTTGAGACCGCTGACAAATCACCATCATTTGACCAAAAGGATATTTTGACGAATTAAATGCTAATTGTAGCCAAAAATTACCATTAGACGCCTCATGGTAAAGCGCATTCCTATCCTCATACATCTGAGAATGCTATATTAAACTAAACAGAATGTAGACACAGACAGACGGACAGTAGGTCGTTCACCTGTACTTTTGTGTCCCTCCAAACACTTTTACTGGAGAAAAAATAAAAATAGGGTATGAACCTGAAAGGGTGGAAACTGTTGAGGGAGCCATAGACAGATCCAGTTGGGCCCCTTCCCCCCTTTTGTGGGTAACATTTGGTTGATTATCCATATATATAGGGAATCACTGAAGCAGGACTGGAGCAGGGCCCCCCTTATGAAAAGTTCTGGATCCACCACTGGGTGCAAATCGACCCAATAGACAATACCAAAGACTTTAACTAAAGACAAAGAAAGAAGATAGGATTAGGAAATACTAAGAATAATCTAGAATAAACATGATCAAAAGTAAACTAATCAAATGCAATCTTTAATTTTGTGGTAAAGATGATCACTACACGTGTAATGCAGTTTATTTAAGAGAAAATCTCGCAACCTTTCTGACAGTTTAATAACACCTTTAGATTAAGGTTAAAACAGTCGCTTACAAAATTATACAAGCCTGAGAGTTTTTGTTTCGTTTCAGTCGTCTTTATCTGCTAACATTACTTACTCTCTGACAACAAAGAATGGATCCTCGAGCGACATAATTGTGAAATGTTTATATAATTCTTGTTTTAAAAAAGATTATAGAGACCAAGAATATGGAATTATCTTTAACAATATCTTTGAAATGTGTGAAAATATGTATCGATCATTTTCGGTTATTGTTTGGACCAAACTTCCAGTGTATAAAATTAAACCAAGTACGGGAATGGCAGGTTTCAAGAACACGGATTTTTTTTTCATAAATTATCAACGAGATCTTTATTCCGAAAACCAGTCCATTGTATTTCTCTATTCTAAGAATCGAAATTATAAAACTACATGGAAGACTCATTTTTCTAAGGAGTAGGTCCAGTAAGACCCCTTTTTGGCCCCAAAATATAGCAGTTTTACAAAATTGTTAAAATGTAAACTTTTAGTTATTTCATTGGACAGTAGAATGCTTCTGCTACATAAATATGGGCTGTTTTTGACAATACAATGCACATATATCCTCAGCATATATCGGGTACTAGCACCATTAAATCATGCTAAATTACTGAAATCTTCAAAATTCTAGCATTTTAGTTAAATTTTAGACGGTTTTCGTGTTAAACGAAAGTGGCCGCATTCGTCTTCATCCTTGATATTGAAATGTAACGGTTGTATTTTATGATAATACATAACATATATAAAGGTTAAGGATGAACACGGATGCGGCCACTTTCATTTTTGACAAAAAAACATCTGAAAAGTGACATTTTTCGGCATATTTGGTAGATTTTTCCTATTTGATCGAGCTTGAATCGGGTCGTTTTTAATGACTAAATTAGTTAAAATCTTTCACATAAACTAATTGATTCAAATGAAATAGACACTTAAGTGTTTAAAAAGTGGTCAAAATCTTTCGTAAGATGAACCTGAAATTTGAGGCCAAAATCGGTCCTTACCGGACATACTCCTTTAATCTTCACGATTTTTTAAATCAGTTCTTTTTATTATAGACAGAAATTCCCTTTAGCTCCAAGAATTCATAAATTCATTTTAAGCTAAGTATCAGAATTTGGAGGTATATCGAGATTTTATCAATATTTTATGCTTTAGGAACACTTATAATAAAAATATAAAATAATAAATACTTTATTCAAAGAGGTAAAAATCAGTTAGTACAATACTAATCTCCCCTCATGCCTCTGAATAATTCAAGTCAAAATATATACAATAATAGAATGTATTGCATGCTAACTTTTGGTTACTTTAATTTCTGTGGGAAATACTATATTTCTATGCAATAATATAATATATACATTTACATACATACTTTTTATGCAAAACAAAAGACGAAAAACATATAGAATCGGTTCATGAACATTATTAGTTACATAGTGTGCTAGTGACCTCCCTTATGAAACTGAATTGTTTGCCGCAAACTTGCAGAAGACTTGCTGCAAGCTTGCGGCAAACAAAAAGTCTGCAGGAACACAGAAAATAGTGTTTGCAGATGTTTGCCGCTAGCTGCAATCTCATTAAAATCCGATGTTCTGATACGCTACCCTCCATTAAAATCCGATGTTCTGATACGCTACTCTCCACTGTGTAGGGTAGCGTATCAGAACATCGGATTTTAATGAGATTGCCGCTAGCTGCAAGCTTCCGGCAAACATTGCTGCAAGCAGGCAAGCTTGCGGCAAGTTTGCAGAAACATCAATGTTTGCCGTAACTTGATTGCCAGAAAGTTTAAAACAATAATGAATGTTTGCCGCAAGATTGCAGA
Organism: Mytilus edulis; assembly: GCF_963676685.1. NCBI lineage: Eukaryota > Metazoa > Mollusca > Bivalvia > Mytilida > Mytilidae > Mytilus > Mytilus edulis. Next base: position 24,284,902 of record NC_092345.1, read on the forward strand.
AAACTTTGACCATTCTATATGTTTGCCAGAACATTGCAGGAATTACACAATATTGACTGGGCATGCCTAGTTGGCACTTCCTGGATGCTAACAATTTGAAATTGTGGCTAGGTCAGTGTTGGTTGTGTTTGGAAATGCATTTCACATATTAAAGATCAAGGAGGCATTTTGGTTCAATAATATGGGATAATCAGTATGTAATTGTGTAAGTACAAATGATTCATAGAACTGCGTGTTTTAATAAAATGATTAATGTTATATCATCATACATAATTAAGTAAGCAACTATATATATGTGACGAAAAAGTAGTTTAGTTGGTTATTTTGCCGTGATGCAACTTGAATCCCACCGCTGCCACCAATGTGACGAAAAAGCTTGTTTAAGTATGGGGACTTAAACTAGAGTGTGTATTCTTGTGTTTGTGCTTTGTTGTTTTGTGTCTACGTTTCACACGTCCACGTACGACAAATGCCAAGTATACTCTTTAACAGGGTAACCCTAAAAATCTCTGGTAGCGTGATTAAGGGAATCCTGGTCACATAAATAAATAAATGGATCCTGGTGTAGTCTGAACGAAGTCTTGTAAGTTAACATAAACACAAAGTCGATTAAAAGTTCAATACTGTATTATTAAAAATCCAAAGTACATGTAACAGTAATACAAGTTTACAACATCTTAACTGCAGGCTCAACAATACGGTGACATAATCCTAAATCTCCTACATATGCACCTCTCGTACACAAAATTGTCTCTCCTCGTATATCGTATATCGTATCTACAACTATTCCTCTCTTTTATACTACTCTAATAACCTGATTACAATATGGTTAAATGACTCTGAACAAAGAAATATTCTACAGGAGCTAAATTACAGGAGCCCGGAGCCCGGCGCCCGGAGCCCAGAGCCCGGAGCCCGGAGCTAAGGTCAACCGAAGCTAAGGTCAATCGAGACACCTGTATAAACTTAGCACAGGGGCACCTTCTGATTAACATGATTGATTTGACATTTAACAAGTACAATCTGATTGAAGGCGATAAACATAGATTGTAAGGAATTACTTTATAACAGTTAATGCGGCTAAGTAATTAATATAATTATATCATGATCATAAAACCCAGTGATGCATGTAATAAACGAAAAACGTTACATATACATGTATGTGTGATTCAAAAACTTAAGCTATTATAAGTTTGAATTTGTAACTGATGTACTGCACCATCATGATCATGTTTTTAAGATTAAGTTAAATTCTGTAATGCAATTATTACCTAGCTTTATACTCAATACACATTTGAGATTTTACCTTTTTCATTTTTAATACAGGTATATTATGTCATTTGAGAATGACTCCTGCCGCTTTTTCAAAACTCAAATGCATACATATGCATTTCCTTAAATCTCACGAGTTTGCAAGAATTTTTTCAATGACTGTTTGTACAAATGTATAAGGACAGGAATTGACTTTTTAAAAATGTTGCTGTGTAATATGAAATAAATAAATTGAATGTGTACAAACATGACATTGGTATACGTGTAGTTCCTGCAAGTTTGTCGCAAGTTTGCAACAATCGATTGCCGCAAGCTTGCAGCAAAATATAATTTGCATAATTATGTTTGCCGCAAGCTTGCCGCAAACTTCATTTGCATGGTAAAATGGTTGCGGCAAGTTTGCGGCAATGTTTGCCGCAGGGCTTATTTTTCGGTTAGGGCTAATACGGTATCACCCCATATGAAATTTACTGACCCCATATATGCCGTATTACGTCACTAGCACACTATGTAACGAATTTATCTTACCGACTATCTTAACGTGTAAAATTTAGACCACTGGTCTATCAAAATGAGCAAGTCTTCAATACAGTTAGCATTAAGGTGGCTCGTGGGTACAAAAATTTCAGCAAAAATTAAACCTTTATTTTTTCATTATAAATTTTATTTATTACACTATTAGTTATTACTTTATGAAATGGTACAAAAATCAACCCCAAAAAATGATTCGGTTTGGCCTCAGATGACTTTTAAAATGTTAATTTATATCATTGAAAAAGCTCCAAATTATCTCCCTTTGGTGCAAAAATGCCATTTTTTTTGGCATTAAATTTGAAATATCTTTTTTAACTCATCGGTGACCTATATTTTTTATTATTGTTTTCAAATAAGCTGAACATAAACTAAATAACTGTAAAATTTAAGCGATTTCTGTAATTAAGTTATTTTTTTATTTCGATATTATACTTCTATTTTTCCTATTAGTTCAACAGAAAAAAGGACATTAATAAAAATGTATGCTTCTTCCAGAGGTAGATTGTGAGGTTAAATGAACGGTGACCCCATTTTTTATTTCATTTTTCTTTTAAGTATATGAAAAATTTTATTTATAAAAAGATATAGCGAAATCCTATATTAGAAAAAAAAGATTTAAACCCAGGAGCCCACTTAACACGATTAAGAAATTACTCCATTGATCCTACAAAAACAGATGTCAACAATGACAACTTATTAGATTTAAATGTCTTTTATGAATTTATTTCAATCTTAATCATCAATTTCTTCGTCTGTTGAAACCTTTAAGATTTTTTCTCAGTACTGTTTTGTTTATCTAAAGGGACGTAACACCACTACTAACCGTGTATGAAATAAGCCCCGCCTCCCTACTACCTTATATGGAATATAAAGGGACGTAACTCCACTACTAACCGTGTATGAAATAAGCCCCGCCTCCCTACTTACCTAATATCCAAAGGGCCAAGTGAGCTTTTCTCATCACTTGGCGTACGGCGTCCGTCGTCGTCCTGCGTCGTCCGTCGTCGTCCTGCTTCGTCCGTCGTCGTCCTGCGTCGTCCTTCGTCGTTAACTTTTACAAAAATCTTCTCCTCTGAAACTACTGGGCCAAATACCAAACTTGGCCACAATCATCATTGGGGTATCTAGTTTAAAAAATATGTCCGGTGACCCGGCCAACCAACCAAGATGGCCGCCATGGCTAAAAATAGAACATAGGGGTAAAATGCAGTTTTTGGCTTATTACTAAAAAAACCAAAGCATTTAGAGCAAATCGGACGTGGGGTAAAATTGTTTATCAGGTCAAGATCTATTAGCCCTGAAATTTTCAGATGAATCGGACAACCTGTTATTGGGTTGCTGCCCCTGAATTGGTTATTTTAAGGAAATTTTGCCGTTTTCTGTTATTATCTTGAATATTATTTTAGACAGCAATAATGTACAGCAAAATAAGACCTAAAAATAAGTCAACATGACCAAAATGGTCAACTGACCCCCATAAGGAGTTATTGTCCTTTATAGTCAATTTTTTACAATTTTCATAAAATTTGTAAATTTTTACTAACATTTTTTACTGAAACTACTGGGCCAAGTTCATTATAGGTAGAGATAATTGTAAGCAGTAAAAATGTTCAGTAAAGTAAGATCTACAAACACATCATCATCACCAAAACACAATTTTGTCATGAATCCATCTTCTTCCTTTGTTTAATATTCACATAGACCAAGGTGAGCGACACAGGCTCTTTAGAGCCTCTAGTTTTTATTTCAACAGGTATACTGTTCCAAAAAACTGATTAGAACTGTACCGGAATAGTTGCATATGGTATCTGCGACTTGCATAAATACGGCCCATAACTTGATATAATGTCAAGTTGTTAATTTGTACATAGATATCTGTAAATTGTCACAACACTTCGAATTGTTTGACTCGATGAAAAGACGGCATAATCTATATATATATAGGACAGCAAGTATATTTACCGGATCATTTTAGCTTCTTTGCATGCTTTTATGAGAAGCTTCTGTATTGAGTCAGCCGCATCTAAAATAAGGAACAAGTTGACAAGAGGAGTTGCACACAGTTGGGTCCCAAGGGAATCCCAATTGCTGGCCGTTAGAAAACACGTTCTCCAAACGTAATAAACATTTTTTTTTGTAAATCAGGAAATCATTACAAGCTTAATTCTTGATAATATCAGATCCAAAGATTTTATTTCTGTTTGACTGAATCATAGTCATTATTTTATTTTTTACAAATTATAATTTGTCCTTCCAAAAACAAGATACTTATCTATCTTCGTTGGACAGTCTTTTTTATGAAACAAAGTAGGGCCAAATCATTCAATTTGTCTATAAGCTTAGAGTGGGAAATACTTGTGTAAAGGGTGGAATACTAACAGTTAAAACAGGAAAGATGCTTAAATTCAGCTCCTTAAATTATACAAATGTATGTACCTTTTTGATATTCACATTTGATTCACACCACCCTTTGACGGTAGATAGTTTAACAATAACTCTGAAGCCCGACTTTGCTAATAATTATCAAAAGTACCAGGATTATAATTTTATACGCCAGACGGGCGTTTCGTCTACATAAGACTCATCAGTGACGCTCAGATCAAAATAGTTAAAAAGGCCAAATAAATACAAAGTTGAAGAGCATTGAGGACCCAAAATTCCAAAAAATTGTGCCAAATACGGCTAAGGTAATCTACTCCTGGGGTAAGAAAATCCTTAGTTTTTCGAAAAATTCAAAGTTTAAAATTTTTAAAGAGGTTTAGTGGAGCACTTGGAAAACCTAGCAATATCACGTTTTTTAATGGACACTTATGTAATTTATGTATGTAAATCAGTGAAGGAAGAACCAGTTCTTCGTCTTTGGTTGAAATTCTAATTAAGATGGGATTCATTTATATAGACACATTTTATAAAGGGGGAATTCTGAAAATTTGAACGTGGTCATGCACCAGGCTGATATTGCAAAAAAAGTTAATTTCTACAAGCCTTTTAAAATCATGTTAACTCTATCCATAAATGTATAGGATGATATAATCCGGACAATGGTGTACAGAAATGTCATTTTTTTTAACCCAAAATGACAATGTTATACCATGTATACGTAGCATATATATGGAAATTCAATCATGTCAATAGCAGCGAAAGCCATGCAGACACAAACAAATTATTCTACACACATTTACAATTTTAGATAATACATCTTGTAGCAAAATATCTCAGTTTAGGTTGAGTGAAACCTTATCTCGTATCTAAGCTGTGAGATTTAGCTAACTATAAAACAGGGTTTAATCCACAATTTCCAATACAAAGAAATGTCTTTTAACATCTGTTTTCCATTCGTTTGATGTGTTTGAGTATTTTATTGTGTTATTTGATAAAGGATTTTCCGTTTGGAAGTTTCCCTTGAAGTTCGGTATTTTTGTTATTTTACTTCTTACATGGTGGAAATCATTTGACCACCAACGATCTTGAGATTCTAAAGCACGTTGGCGACTCGGCTTGCAGGGATAGAACTTCTCTTAATCAAAGACGAGAGTACCTGCTTCTGCGCTAGCATATATATAAGTAGTGTAAAATGGGACTGTTCAACATCCCGTTATTCAAAAATAACCTTTTTGTCTTCAGACTGTTAATTAATTTCTGGTGATAATCAGTTGCATATTACCAGCATATGATATTATAATAAGATCAAAATATATAGATTATACCCGAGTTTAATGCTTTACTCTGGCATATTAGCAAATGACTTCTTTTCAAATTAATAAATTCTCTTTTCCAACACATGTACATCGATTGGTAACAAACAAAAAAGAGAACAAACAAACTAATATATATATAATACAAAATTACAGAATGCGAATAACTGGTTAAGGTGATATAACTCTCTTAAAAATATGTTAACTTTACCAAAAGTCTTGACCGTACCAAACTAACATAATCCACCGATTCAAACAATTCAGTTATGGGTCAGTATCAAATAAAGTGTAAATTTCGACGAGGTAATATTTTGAAAAATGATGTCGTTGTTTAAAACATTTAAATGTGTCCCTCTATTCTATAGAATGGTAGCAACGATATTCAGAAATATGCAATGGGAAAAATGAAGAGTTTCGTTATTTTTACCAATTTTAGGTCATCCTTTGATAGAATCGTGTCAATGGTGTTACCAATTTAAAACATACTTTTAGGTTATAAATATTATTGTTAAACATCAAACAACTGTTCCAATTTGTTGTTTAGGTTTACTACTTATTGACATATTCATATAGCTGTGCATTCTATTCAAACATAAATTTCAGAATACGTTGTCGTATAAAAGTTGGTTGTGCTAATTATGGCCGTTGTAAATTAAAAAAAAATCACTTAAACTGAATATATGTAAAACGTATAAGATTAAATGATTATTATATACTTAATCCTTTCTTATACAACTTAAAAACACTTTCATTTATGAATGAAAATAAAAAAATGTCGCATTTTTATATAATAACACCACTGACCCTTCAGTAACTCTAATGACACAAAAGATGTGAACATATATTTGTTCCGCATAATACTTGTTCCCGCTGGAACAAATGATGGATAACAAAAGTTCTTTGGAACAAAAATTACATAATATTAATTCCACCTTAATAAGATATTTTCCTGGAACTAAAACATCATATGGTTTCATAATATTTGTTCCTTTAAAGAAAGAGTGTCATTTGATTTTTTTACATCTGATTACATCTTAATTAATGTTCACCTCACATGACATTTACCTGTACATGTAGTACATACAAAGAATGGAGTCTGAGGAATACATTTTGTTTACATATTTAAACGATGGCTCTTATTCTAGACAAGGTTTTACTTTTATTAAGTTATGAACACAAAGCCTAGAACACCGAAACAAAGAAAAAGATGAAAAAATAATTCCTATGGCTAAAAAATCTCAAATTATATAACATAACATCCATTACTAAAAAAAGATCAATAGTGTTACTAAATAGTGTCATTGGTGTTACCAGCATGCATCAGTTTGTGAAAACTGTATATATGTAATACATGATATTGTTAAAACACTGTTAAATAAGTATTGTTTTTCATAAATAATATGATGTTTCGTTTGTTAATCATAAAAGAAACACAAAACAATGCTTATTGTCATGATATATTCAGTGGTGTTACTGAACTGGTCAATGGTGTTATTTTATCAAAATGGTCTCACTATTGGCAGTAACACCAATGATTTAAAGTGTATTTTAAGATTCAGTTACGAAATAATCGCTCCATTCCCCTATTCTATATGTTGTTACTGGTGCATGTTTCTATAATCAATATATATTTCATAATTCAAAGTTCAGGAATTTTTTTCAAAAAATGATTTTTATAAGGGTACACCATGGACACAATTTTCATTTATGTTATAGCTTTTACTTACTTTTAAGATTTTTTTCACTAAATTTTCAACGTAAATTTTATGTTTGTTTTCTTTTGCATAACATGCTTATATGTAACATTGCTAAGGGAAAAACTATATTGCAAATGTTGAAATCTTGAGAAAGATAACTCTTACCCTACCAATTTGTCTTTTGGTTACACCATTGACTTAAAAATGAGACTTTTCCTTTTGGTGATTTTTTTTATTATAAAACCAACATACACCTCCCAAACCATTAAAACATGTTTGTATGTATCAAAATTCAATAAAAAGTGATAAATCCTGATAACAAATGATATGAATAATAGTCCTATTTCAGGTCTGAAAGGATTTATAGTAAAAAATAACAGTTGATTCTGGCTATATCCAAGGGTTTAAGAAAACATTACGGTAAGGATGTTTTTATAACATTTTATACTGTAAACTGTATATAGTGTATCACAAAACATTCATGTCTAACATACTAGTATGCAAGTGTTATTTTGATACATTTTGATATATTTTCATGTCTTTTGACTTAAACCAGAGACATATGTCTCTGCTTAAACGTACCATATAACATAGTTTTGCATGTTTTTTTCCGACGTAGTCGGTATAGTTTCGGTTTGTGCCCTTTGAACTTAAGGACGATTAACTATGGCAACAGAATACGCATGCTCGAAAATCCTTTCTGTGATTGGACAAAGTTAATGCTGTCATGGTGGGTGATTTGGTTGTGTTTGAAAAAACGTCTCGTTAATTATATCGTGATGGAAAGCAAGTGAAAAACTATAAATATTTGAACTAGATCTTACAAAGATTTATATTTTTATTAAAATAATTTTTTCTCCAATAGCTCTTTGCATCCGTGACAGCTGTTTATTCGGGACAATTATATAATTTTTAATGTAAACTTTGTTGTACAAACGTACATGACTTTTAGAACGCACCTACGCATGTGAGATTTCCGCGGGGTTTTGGTGAATGTAAACAGAAAGATACTGAATACAAACAGAGAAAAACGTTATTTAAATGGTATCTTTGTGCTTCTGAAGGTTATCGAAATGATATTTTTAAACATATACTCAAATTTAAATACGTCGGATATCTTTTTTAAAGATAGTTCTTGTTGATAATATCAGATTATTACATGGCATTTTTCATATCGCATGTATTATCAGCCCTAGGTTCAATATCAGCCCAAGAGCCGCATGGCTCGAGGGCTGATATTGACCGAGGGCTGATAATACATGCAATATGAAAAATGACATGTTATTATCTTTTTATCATATGCTTCAACAATGGAGAAAAATAACAGATCATATATTGATCCTTTTACGTGGCTCCCAAATAGAAGTTCATCGATTGAAAAGTTCACGGACGTCGGACCCAAATTTAGTACATTCGATATCAAATCTTTCTACCATATGCCTCAACAGAGGAGAAAACATTTTTAATATGGACGACTCGAAAAACCCCTAAAAAAACCAACAATATACATAGTGAGCACTGTTTGGAAAAGTCAACCTTTTCAAAGTAACTTTCTAAATTATGTTTGAAACTTATAAAGAATGCATTTATTTAATAATTTGTTTGTTTAATTGTTTGTTTATTTTATTTTTTTGTTGTTATTATTTTACACAATATACTTTTCAGTATCTAAATAATTGTTTTGTACACTATTTCGTAATGTTTTTCACTGAAAACGTAGCATTGAGGTGTATTTTCCGGAATTTGCCGAGTATAACCGGAATGCCATGCGATAACGTTACGGAAAGGCATGTGATAACAATCGAAGCATGTGATAAACTTTTCATATCAGCCCGCTAAGCACCAATTCGAAAAATATGGAATTTACGTTAATTTAATGCTATTATCATACAGTAAAAATCATATGTTATTTAGTCTAAGTATATGATAATGACCTATATAACAAAAAAACTTCTTAACATTTTTGTCTATCTGGAAAGGGGTTGACGGGACTTGAACTGGTTAAAATATAGGGGATCACATTGTTTCCTATTATATAGAAATAGGGAATTTTTGAAAAAAACCCAACATATCGAACAAAATGAATAAGAATTTTTTTTTTCAAAAATAAAACCCAATTGGATTGCTCATTTATCCCTTCCATATGACAATGAACGTATTTTATATATGATGCCTTTCGGTTTTAGTTTTCTAGTCGGGGAAATAGTTTTTTGGCTCACCTGGCCCGAAGGGCCAAGTGAGCTTTTCTCATCACTTGGCGTCCAGCGTCCGTCGTCTGTCGTCCGTCGTCTGTCGTCCGTCGTCTTTAACTTTTACAAAAATCTTCTCCTCTGAAACTACTGGGCCAAATTTGACCAAACATGGTCAAAATCATTATTAGGGTATCTAGTTTAAAATTGTGTCCGGTGAACCGGCCAACCAACCAAGATGGCCGCCATGGCTAGAAAAAGAACATAGGGGTAAAATGCAGTTTTTGGCTTATAACTAAAAAACCAAAGCATTTAGAGCAAATCTGACTGGAGTGAAATTGTTAATCAGGTCAAGATCTATCTGCTTTAAAATTTTCAGATGAATTTGACAACTGGTTGTTAGGTTGCTGGCCCTGAATTGGTAATTTTAAGGAAATTTTGCCGTTTTTTGTTATTATCTTGAATATTATTATAGATAGAGATAAACTGTAAGATCTAAAAATAAGTCAACATGACCTTTATAATCAGTTTTTAACAATTTTCATAAAATTTGTAAATTATTACTAACATTTTCCACTGAAACTACTGGGCCAATCATTATAGATAGAGATAATTGTAAGCAGCAAGAATGTTCAGTAAAGCAAGATTGACAAACACATCATCATCACCAAAACATAATTTTCTCATCTATTATGTATGTCCTTTGTTTAGTATGATCATAGACCAAGGTGAGCGACACAGGCTCTTTAGAGCCTCTAGTTAGATTATTTTTGTTGACACTCTAAAGATTTTAGCTGTTGGTCTAGATTTTATGTCTTGCAAGGATAGTTGGTAACATTTACTAGAACAATTTTTGATTTGCAATTTTTTTGTTTTTTTTAAACATGTTCAGAACAGGCAACATTATTTCGATAAGATATAAACTGCAGTTTAAATAAAATTGTGAAAATTAAGAGACCCATATTATTTAATTTGAGCTCATTTTATCCTCATACTGGAAAAGCATGTTTCTTCTAAAGACCTGCTGTTAATGCAATTTTCAGCAATAGTGCTTTATTAATGTTCATTTTCCCCCACCATACAATAATTCAAACTACTCATCTAATCTTTCCATGAGTGATTTCCATCACTTTGATTAGAGTACAGTAGTGCTCTGGATTTACACATGCCATGATGGTTTGTATTGCAAAATTCTACCTCTAAAATTTTATGCTATGTACTAGTATTACATTATTGGAACTTGTTGATAAGGAATGTCACTAACTCACCACAAAATTTGAATGTAAATCAAAAAGTCCTATCAGATTTTTCTGATAAACTGATTGCAATTTTCCAACAGGATCTTAGCATTAGATTATTTTTCCAAAATAAACCATAGAATTTGGTTGAAAAAGAAAAAAAACATATCCACTAATTTTTTTTAACAAAACGGAAATCTTGTACCCACCTGTTTCTTAGACCTGACCCAGTGCTGAATGAATACCGGTTCAGTGTAGAGCTATATTCTAGCCTGGTTTCCCAGCTTTTCCCTGTTGTCTACAGGAAGCAGCTGGGAAACCAGGCTAGAACTTAGCCACACTGAAACAGTATTCAGTCAGCAATGGGTCAGGTACCCCACGTCAATACCTCTTTCTCCATTTAGTGCCCTTTTGGGGCCCTAAGAAGGGCACTAAATGGAGATAAAGATCTCAAGGTGGCGTTACCATTGATTTCAGAGACATCTAATACAATTGCATTAGATGTCTCTCTTTGCATTCAATGATCCGATAACACTATCGTCGCAGTGCCAAACATAGTGGATATTGGTCTCCACTAACACTTTCAGTTTTTAAATATTATATAAATGCTGAAAATGTAGTTTTACATAGCTGTAGTTAAGTACATTTACATATAAAGTGTTAATGCTTTGCAAATTCAGTGGTTTAGTCCAATCAGTTGTGTCTTTAGAGAAAACATGTGTTTAAAAAAAGTATTTCACGACCCGTGTATAAACACTGCTATATTTTTTAATTGTTTTAATGTTTAAAAGCATCTTTTTTTCTCTATTTCTCTGGTAAAACAGGAACAATAACAACTTAAGTTTATAAATAGATATTTTATCAGCTGTTTATTCAGGTAAGTAGGTTATATATGAATGTTATACATAAAGTATTATTGAACAAATTCTATCAAATCCTTGAAGATAAATGACATCATTTTAGATAGGGGATGAGTTGGGAAAAAGTTTATGCATTTATAAGATTGATAACTCCACTTTTTATTAGCTCACCTTTCCCAACGAAAACGTGAACTTTTGGGATTAATTATAATGCTTATAGTCCTTCTGTCTGTTTGTCTCTTACTTTTGACATTTCTAACATATGTCTAACTTCTTCTCAAAAACTTGTGCCAAATGAAAATTTGCTAATTTATAGGATTGTTAAGGTTAAGGTTTACATATATAATGATAGGAAATCCTGGACAACAATTCCTTTTGAATGAGTAGCATATATGTGTTAATCCCATTGAATCCTATGGAAATCACATTGCATCATTTTCTCATTTAAGATCCAAGTTAAAAAAGAGAATTGAATGTCACCTGAAAATTTTGATGGATTTGTGATCAGATGAAAATCATGTAGCTGAAAGTAATTCATTTTCAAATCATCAATAAATTGCAAGAAATAAAATCTTTTAAAAATCTTATTACAGTGACTTGACTGTTAGTGTTGCTATCCACCAATTGCAACTCATTCAAAATTTTGACCAAATTGCAATTTGTTTTATAAAATCAAATTGTTCAACTGGTCAGAATATTGAACAAGTTGTTCAGTCAAAATGTGAAAGTGCAAGGTGATAAAATTAAATATACTTACAATCCTATAAGACTTTAACTCCACTTTAATGATGTTATTACTAAATTTGTCTATCAATCTGTATAGTTATATTATAGCCATTACCATACTAAAGGTAAAATGTTTTATTTTGAATTGCTATAAAAATGTCCAAACTAAGCTTTTATATAGTTTTTCTTTCGAAAAGGATTTTATATTTATATGAATCATATATCATTTAAAATAATACATCATATATTCAGTAAAATACGTGTGAAATAACAATATGCTATTGATAAGTTTCCTTGGGGAGATAACCTAAAATACTATTCTTTTGAATAAAGACTTTTTGAAACCAAAAAAGATTATCTCCCCTTCCTACAAACATATTGCAATTTCACAAATATTTTACTGAATATGAAATGTTTTTATTCACATAATGTGTGATTCTTATGAATATAGAATACTTTTCGAAAGAAAAACTATATAAAAGCTTAGTTAGGACATTTTTATAGCAATTAAAAATAAAACAGTTCACCTTTAGCATGGTAATGGCTATAATATAACTATATACAGATTGATAGACTGATTTAGTAATACCATCATTAAAGTGGAGTTAAAGTCTTATAGGATTGTAAGTATGTTTTATTTTATCACCTTGCACTTGCACGACTTGACTGTGGTTTTCTACAGCAGTTGGTTCAAATTTCTGACCAGTTGAACAATTTGGTTTAATAAAACAAATTGCAATTTGGTCAAAATTTTGAATGAATTGCAATTGGTGGATAGCAACACTTACAGTCAAGTCACTGTAAATCAATGGAAGTATAACAGGTGTGGGGAATATGTCCCTCAGGCATCAATCCTGACACATAAGATAAGTGTAAAATAAACAAGCTCTAAATCCCCCATAGTATCTAAAAATGCAGAAAATTAACAAGGGCTTTCAAAGGCCAGTCTTTACTAGGAAAAATCCCTATTCCCTATGAGTAAAAAAGTATTAGTGTACAACAATTTCTTTGACAAGGTTCCAGTGGCACTTAAACATATGGCAGAGTTGAACTTGTTTAATGAGCAGTCGGCATCAAGAGTCTGTAGCTTCTTTTCCCAAGGGAGGATATAGGCTTAGTATTTAGAAAGTGGTTTACAACATGGCATAGTTACCATGAGAGTGATGCATGCTCTTGAAATTTCTCAATAGAAACATTTTATCTTTTTCATTACTGCAAATCATTATAGGAATGATTGCATACAACCCAACATATAATTAGACCAGAATTGAATGATGTTCTAATATCTGAATTGTATTCGATTTTCTTGAGAACCAATGGCAAGGTTTATTCACATGCAGTATGCCTACCAAACTATCAATGGATCATAAGCTTCATTCATTTTTATTTGTTCTGTAAATCAGTGATTTCAGGATAAAACAAATAATTGCTCTTTTACTTTTAAATCATTACAGTAAACAGACAAAATGTCAAGTGCATCAAATCATCAGAAAGACTTGTTTATATTTGGACCTTTTTCTATGAAGATAATGTCCTCTCACTAAATAATTAAAAGTTTGGTAACTATGTTGAACGGCATCAATCCCATTTATCCTAACACATTTTTGTCAACATAATGGAATTTATGCAACTGTTATACAAGTGAGAGGTTCAGCTAGCTTTAAAAGTCCTCTTTTCTATGTATGTGACCTACCAAATAAGATCCATCATCGTAGTTATACTTACATGAGCAACACCACAGCTGCAACATATGGAGCAGGATTTGCTTCTCTTTCTATATTTTTAATATTCCTTTGATATCTATCACCTCTTTTTTACGCTGTCCACCCAAGCTGATTGTATTCTGTATGTCTGGCATTACAGTCGATACAATAAAACGAGGTCATCCATTAACCCAATAGAATTGATCTAGTTCTTATACTATTCTTATACTACCAGCAAATGTGACTTTACTGGCTTACATTGAAAACTTAAGGTTGATCACTGATCCTTGAACAATCTATGAATATCACATGTTAAGACTGTATATATTGCAATGTTTCAATATACCAAATAGAATTGTTCTACTCATAAGTGAGAAAATCTTGTTAAAAAAGCATATTTTTTATGCATTTCCTAAATTATGGAAATGTAGTCAATGACAACGGATATATCAAACCAATATTCCATATGAAAGCTTTTTTCTTAATTAAGTGTGAACAAATTATAAAATCAAATGAAGCAAACTTGAATTAAATGAGACGATCTTAATTGATGAACATAATTGATGAACAAAAAATCTTCAAACAATCTCTTAATCCAAAGAAAACCTGCCTTCTTTGAAAAAAAAAATAGGTAATAAACATCCCTATAAAGAAACTTTAATCATTACAAGTCGAACTCATGAATTCACAGATGGAAAGCAGTACAATGGATGACAATAAGTCACGACTTGAAATCTAGGTCCATTTTAGTATGATCAGCTCACCGACATGTGTATCAGGTTTTGGATTTTCAAAGACATGAATTGTTGAAATGTGCATCCTTTTCTTCTTTGTAACATTTAAAATTGAAAATGGAAATGGGGAATGTGTCAAAGAGACAACAACCCAACCATAGAGCAGAATTTGTTTGTTTTTATAGTGATTAATGATAACACAATTTTGACATTTTTACCTATCATGTCTGTATGTTTTGTTCTGGCATCATTGTAAAAATTTGATGTGACTGTCATACAAGTGAGAGGTTAAGCTTGCTTTAAAACCAGGTTCAAAACACCATTTTCTACATAAGAAAATGCCTAATTTTCTTATACCAAGTGAGGAATATGACAGTTGTTATCCATTCATTTGATGTATTTCAGCTTTTCATTTTGCGATTTGATTAGGGGCTTTCCTTTTTGAATTTTCCTTAGAGTTCAGTATTTTTGTGATTTTACTTTTTGCAGTAAAGTTCATTCCATTTATCTTATTGAAATTATATAATCATTGAGGGGCTATTCAGTAACTTGTTTGTAAAAAAAAAACCAATAATTTTGTACATTACATATAATAAATATTTATTTAGAATGCTCGAAATCTTGTGTACGTTTGGCACTAACACTAAACAAATAGATAAATCATCAATTATTTCATTATTGAATACATAAGCACGTTACAATTATTACATTCTAAAAGTCCAACTGTGTTGAAAAGGTTTATTTCATTAAATCTAAAATGATATCCATATCATTTGAAATAGTAATCTCTGTAGATGTTTTGTTTTCTAAAATACATATCCTTTTCTAAATTATCCATATAGGTTAAAGAAAATTTAGGTAAAAAATTGAAAACAGGAAGTACATGATTGAAGTTTTATAAATCAAATCGTTATTCAAAAATACTTTAGTTTAAAATGTGTAAACATTCAATAATTAAAATGCATTAAATATTCAAACATCCATGCTATGTATGGAAATCTGTCTATATAAATAAATAAATTCCTAGAACTTATAAATCACTATGCAATGAGAATAATACTGTTTTATGATTTTTGTATTGATGTTTAAATTTTATTTACATTGCATAAAACTGCTATGATAACTAAAGAAAGTTTTTACCTTAAAACATGTGGTATAATTAAACAGAAAATTCTGGACGGAATATTTTCAGTGTTAAAAGTTTATATAAAATGACAAAGACATTCTAAAAGAAAACATGTAAATTTTCTAGAAATATAAATACAAATATAAAAGAATAAATAAATATCACAGAAACTTTTCACGAAATTGTTGCAAAACCAGCATTTTATAATGTCTTGCAACCATTGCTATGGATAAATGCTGAGAGGAACGGAATAAAATGCACTTTCATCATAACTTCCTAACGTCTGCTGCCTATCTCTTCCACTGACCATAAAAATCATTGCTGTCAGCTATCACCACGAAAATGTTTTTTTGTTCCCATATAAACTTCATGCTGTTAATACTAAAAATAAAAAAAATATAAAAGAAGTGAAAGATGTGTAAATATCAAGTCAAAATCTTGCTATAAAGTAGAACATTTCTTTGATAAAGAAAAAGGAAAAAGTATAAAAAGCCATAAAAAAAACATGGAAAATTTTAAACATATATATTACTTTAAATAAATCAATTAATAAAACAGAAATGCAGATAAAGATTGGGTTTTGTTTTCTTTTCCAGTTTTAAGGATGAACTTAGGTGAGGTTTTGGATTTGTGATCGATGTTTGGACTCCTTGATTTTTTTCCTAATGATACAATGTAAAATATTTTGCCCCATAACACCCATTTATCTTTTCATATAAGACTTAATAGCTGATAAAAAGGTCATTTGCCAATATTTAAGCAGATTCTTAAATTTGTTTTCTTTTGATTTGAGCCCAAATAATACCAATGCATATATAAGGTAACAGTCAGAGTCAGCCTTAATTTAAATATCAAATAACTTGAAAAGGAGTTCCATGACCTATCAATACTTTCAGCTTATTTTGTACATTAACTAATGCTCTTCCTACTTAAAGTCTTGATTTTTTGAATTTCACCTAAGTACATCCTTAAGTGAAAAGATATGCATTATAACTACTATTTACTGAATTTTAAAAGAAGATAAATTAAACAACTTACGTTCTCTGTCAGGAAATAATGGACTAGATGCACGATCTGTTGACCTCGACCTTGATCTATGTCTCTGTGCTGAATAACTACGTTGTGACTGGCCAGGACTTGGCGACCTATTTCTATCCTACAATTGTAATTGAGTACATTTAGAACACAAATAAGATTTATAAATATAATTCTATTTGGGTTAATGTAAGTGTGCATTTCAAATGTATAGGGAGGAACATATAAATCAAAGATGCCAGCTGACAAATACAAGATGGACCATTACAACTCACTGTAAATTGCATATTCATGACATTTAAAAAACCATTAACTATTCTAATTAAATCATAAGCTTAATTACTTAGGCATAAAGTGAAGGTTAGGAACAAATGAAATCTGTCAGAAAAAGGAGTAGGTTCAGTAAGACCCCTTTTTGGCCTCAAAATATAGCAGTTTTAGAAAATTGTGAAAATGTAATCATTTAGATATTTATTGCAAAGTAGAATGCTTCTGCTACATAAATATGGTTTTTTTTTGACAAAACAATGCACATATATTGGGTACTAGCATCATAAAGTTATGCTAAATTACTGAAATCTTCACAATTGTAGCTTTTAGTTAAATTTTAGACGGTTTCCGTCTGAAAAGAAAGTGGCCGCATTCGTGTTCATTCATAATATTGAAATGTAAGTTGTATTTGATGATAATACATAATATATATAAAGGTTGAGGATGAACACGGATGCGGCCACTTTCATTTTTGACAAAAATTATCTGAAAAGTGACGATTTTTGGCATATTTGATAGATTTTTCATATTTAAGCTTGAATCAGGGCGTTTTAAATGACTTATTAAGTTAAAATCTTCCCCATTAACTAATTGAATCAATTGAAATAGACACTTAAGTGTTTAGAAAGTGTCTAAAATCTTTCGTTAGATGAACTTGAAAATTGAGGCCGAAATCGGCCCTTACCGGACCTTGTCCTTTATCACTGGCAATTACTTTTTTAGTTAACTATTCGTGAATAGCTTGGAAACAGAAATTTTCAAAAACATTGAATTAATGTCAGATGACAGTTGACATTTTTCAAATTTAGTGAGACTTACAAGTATCATTGCTGTATCTAATACAGATTTGCCTGGTGATGATGATCTGGTCCTTGTTCTAGTAGATCTTCGTTGGTCATCTGAAGAATCCCCTGTATTTACTAAAACCTCTTGTAATGTATTAAGTTTGTCTCTCAGACTTTCTATCGTTCCTTCTGACTGTAACCTAGCTGTTTCCATGGCATCTGCATGTCGTTTCATTTGCTGCTGAAGCTGGTACTGCAAAAAAAAATTGTTATATTGTCAACATTGCAAAAAAAAATCAACTTAAATCTAATACAGGATGCAAAGCTGGTTTTATAGGTAACCAAACCTTTCAATTTTATGACAGTCAAATTGAATTCCATTATATTGACAGCAATGTGTGAGCAAAACAAATAGACATAATAGCTAAAATTGTCAAAAATAATACATACCCTTAAATAATCTTGTTCTTCAGTTAGTTTTCCTCTTAGATCTGTTTGGATATTCTCTTTATTTTCAGATATGACCTAAAACATTAAAGTTCCTTATAATATGTCAATACACATCCAAGATACCAGGCTTTTAATTTGGTCAAATGTGCTTTTCATCTTCATAGGACTTAACAGGGTTGATGAATCAAAACATTTGGAACAAGAATGTGTTCATAGTACATGGATGCCCCACTCATTTTCTATGTTCAGTGGACCATGAAATTGGGGTCAAAACTATAATTTGGAATTAAAATTAGAAAGATCATATCATAGGGAACATGTGTACTAAGTTTCAAGTTGATGTAGCTTAAACTTCATCGAAAACTACCTTGACCAAAAACTTTAACCTGAACTGCGCACTATCATTTTCTATGTTCAGTGGACCATGAAATTGGGGTCAAAACTTTAATTTGGAATTAAAATTAGAAAGATCATATCATAGGGAACATGTGTACTAAGTTTCAAGTTGATGTAGCTGTAACTTCATCGAAAACTACCTTGACCAAAAACTTTAACCTGAACTGCGCACTATCATTTTCTATGTTCAGTGGTCCATGAAATTGGGGTCAAAACTTTAATTTGGAATTAAAATTAGAAAGATCATATCATAGGGAACATGTGTACTAAGTTTCAAGTTG
This sequence comes from Mytilus edulis, assembly GCF_963676685.1. NCBI lineage: Eukaryota > Metazoa > Mollusca > Bivalvia > Mytilida > Mytilidae > Mytilus > Mytilus edulis. The sequence goes on from NC_092345.1 coordinate 24,303,893, forward strand.
ATGTAGCTGTAACTTCATCGAAAACTACCTTGACCAAAAACTTTAACCTGAACTGCGCACTATCATTTTCTATGTTCAGTGGACCATGAAATTGGGGTCAAAACTTTAATTTGGAATTAAAATTAGAAAGATCATATCATAGGGAACATGTGTACTAAGTTTCAAGTTGATGTAGCTGTAACTTCATCGAAAACTACCTTGACCAAAAACTTTAACCTGAACTGCGCACTATCATTTTCTATGTTCAGTGGACCATGAAATTGGGGTCAAAACTATAATTTGGCATTAAAATCAGAAAGATCATATCATGGGGAACATGTGTTCTAAGATTCAAGTTGATTGGACTTCAACTTCATCAAAAACTACCTTGACCAAAAACTTTAACCTGAAGCGAATGGACGCACCGACGGACGAACGGACACACGGATGGAAGCACAGACCAGAAAACATAATGCCCCTCTACTATCGTAGGTGGGGCATAAAAAGCCAAATCATATACTTATATCTTTTACTATGTTCTCCAATGTAAACGTGAACAGATGAAACTGATAAGCTTATTACGTTTCTTTTAAGGATAGGCTGAGTATAGCTATTGGTTAATAAGTATATACTATAAAAAGAGTTTGAAATATTATTCTGTATAATGTTAAATGTCTACCAGTAATCACTTTTCTTGTGTTAAACTAAATAACAAGTGTACAGGATCTATTTTGCAAAGTTTATGAATTTCGCTTGTAATTTGTCTGATATTTTGTTCTATACTAAGCAACAAAAGAAAGGCACAAAGGTTTCAATGTCATTACTTTAACTATATTTTTTCATAAACTTTAAATTTAGTGTACCTTAAATGAACTAAAGTATGAATGAGAAAACGATATTTTAAAAGGTAACCAAGGTTTTCCACTGAAACTGTTTTTAACAGTGTGTGTAAGATGAAAATTTTGATAGAACAAACATATCAACCACAATTCATCCTTTAGTTTTTGAAGCAACAGCAAGCTCTGATGTTCTTAAATATTAAATTTTTGGGGACTGAACAAATTATTTTCCAGGAATTCTTTAAATTTATAGAAAATGATTTTCTTTACATTAGAAACATTGTCTCATAATTTCTGATCAAATTTTATTATGACATCATTGACTTATAGTCATTTGAATTTGTTTTAATTAGTATTAAGAAATTTTAATGAATATTGGTGCATTTCTTATGTTGTTTGGTATATTTTTTTCTTTTAAGATAATTGCTTAAAACTTGCTGTTAATTTTAGCAAAGTGTATATATTGCTATTGGTATAACAGTTGACAATTTCAATGCACCAAGAGATTCGTGGAAAATTGTAAAATTCTACAATTCAGGGGCAGCAACCCAACAACAGGTTGTCTGATTCATCTGAAAATTTCAGGGCAGATAGATCTTGACCTGATAAACAATATTACCCCATGTCAGATTTGCTCTAAATGCTTTGGTTTTTGAGTTATAAGCCAAAAACTGCATTTGACCCCTATGTTCTATTTTTAGCAATGGCGACCATGTTTGTTGATAGATCATAACTTCGGATACAATTTACAAACTAGATACCCTAAGGAACATTCAATTAAAGTTTGGAAGTATTTGGCCCAGTAGTTTCAGAGGAGAAGATTTTTGTATAAGATTACTAAGATTTACGAAAAATGGTTAAAAATTGACTATAAAGGGCAATAACTCCTAAAGGGGTCAACTGACCATTTCCGTCATGTTGACTTATTTGTAAATCTTACTTTGCTGAACATTATTCCTGTTTACAGTTTATCTCTATCTATAATAATATTCAAGATAATAACCAAAAACAGCAAAATTTCCTTAAAATTACCAATTCAGGGGAAGCAACCCAACAACGGGTTGTCCGATTCATCTGAAAATTTCAGGGCAGATAGATCTTGACCTGATAAACAATATTACCCCTGTCAGATTTGCTCTAAATGCTTTGGTTTTTGAGTTATAAGCCAAAAACTGCATTTGACCCCTATGTTCTATTTTTAGCAATGGCGACCATGTTTGTTGATAGATCAAAACTTCGGATACAATTTATAAATTAGATACCCTAAGGAACATTCAGTTAAAGTTTGAAAGTATTTGGCCCAGTAGTTTCAGAGGAAAAGATTCTTGAAATAGTTTACGACGACAGACGACGGACGACGACGGACGCCAAGTGATGGCATAAGCTCACTTGTCCCTTCGGGACAGGTGAGCTAAATTTTAAACTGGTCTATTTTGCTTCATTTAATAATGAACACATTAAGACACAATCATGATAAAGTGATATTTGGTACCATCGATTAGGAATCAATTAAAAAAAATCTAAAAAAATCTAAAATCTGTTTAAAAATGGCAGACATGCAGCACATATACTGTTTTTTTTTGGTTTCCTTGAAATCATATCTTATCTTACAGTGTTATATTGAGGAATATATAGAAAAAACAATATGAACTCATTTTGAATACCATAACAAACACTTTTTCTTTTTAGTAAAATACTTGATGTTAATTAGTATAATTGAAAGTGATCTAGAACTGTAAGTGATATTGATATGTAATATAATGGCCACCACCTGTGGAAAATTCTGTTTCAAATTCTCAAGATGAATATCTAGGTCATCTTTGTCATCTGTGAGTTTGTTACTATCATCTGTTGTGTCTGCAAAGGCATTTGACCGTGGAGAGTGAAGAGCCTGGATAAATGCAAAACTATAAAGCTTTAGCTAAGAAAAGCATGCATTTTAGATCATGCATTGCTTAAATTCACTACAAGCAAAACATACTAAAATCAAAGTAAAACATGTGCAGTAAAAAACAAACAATCAAATGATCTAGGTCTAGCAAACAAAATGAAATTGCAGTCAGCTATTTTATTAAATTGATTTTATGAGTTTAATGATTAATTAGAAAATAACTACACAGAGACAGAAGTTTTACAAATCAATAAGACTAAATGTTTGCACATTAGTCAGGAAAAGTTTGTAGGACGCTCAAAATTTATAGCGTTCATCTAATTTACCTCACACTTAAAAAATATTTTTGTTTACCCTTATCATTTATTCATAGCCCAATTGAATCTTAAAGGTATGACTTGTATGATTAAGGTTAAATTGTGGAATAAATGAAAATCAACTCTCACTACACAACAAGAAATGTTAGACTTTTTCAAAATATTCAAATTTTAGGATCAGGAAACAGGAATAAGCATCAAATAATTATAAAAAAATAATCTGGTAATGAGGAATACAAGAAGAAGCAAATAAGACAAGAACTAATTTGCTTTTGAAAGCAGTTAGGCTGGACAAAAGATCTACATCTGGACTTTTAATAAAAATATAATATATAAGATATGCATTTAAAATTGTCCACTAATAGAGGAATTATCCAATATTAGTATGAATGTTTGATAAATTTAGTCTAATGCTTTAAAAGTCTGATTTTGTGATTAAAATGAATAAAAGCAGTAACACATTTCCCTGATACCTGTGGTAAAAACCACAGAGATTGAGATTCATACAGCCAACTTGCAGCTACAAAAAACACTGCCATCAGCACACTGTTGCCTCAATACACCAACTCCGCACACAAAATCGAACACTGCCACCAGTATTGTTTACTAATTCACCTGCCATAACACTACCATAACAACCCTGCCATCACTTTGTTTACTTACAGTTTGTAATTTCTGTAGATGCCTGAGTTTATCTTCAAGCTCTTGTTCTTTTTGTCTTATTTCATTCTGGGTTAGTAACTGTAACACAGGGTAGAGAGCATCCTCCATAATTATGTATTTCATCATTTTCACACATGATTCATTTTTTTGTTTTGTTTTATAAATTGGTAAATTTTGTAATTAAAATGTTCTCATAACTTTGCAAGACATATTTACAAAAATTGTAAGCCTACAGATAATTTTTAAATGACAATTAAACATACATCAAAATTTAAATCAAAATATTTTAGTCTAAATACTACCAAATTAAATGGCACTGTGTTCTACTGATAAATTGATATCTCAACATTCAATAAAACTGTGCTGACAAATTAACAAAAATATGGGAAAAGAAAAAATAGTATATAAATTAAAAAAATAAAAATAAAAACTTCTATACCATAAAACAATTCAAAATAAAATGAAATAACAGCTACTCTGAATAATGTGTGACAAGCTTTGTCTACATATTACAAAGGATGCATAAAGAACTTATGTTAGAAGATTCCAGTAAACCAATATATTTTATTTTAGAATTGACAATTAAGTTATTTGTGTATTAAACTTGCATTTTGTTTTAGGTTGTTAAGAGATATATGATTGTGAGTAAATTTTAGTCAAAAAGTGAGCACATGACAAAAACCTCAATATTCTATCCTTATAATAACACTTTTTGTGGAATGAACTTATTAGGATGCAATTTGATATTTCAAAATTTATGGAAATAAAATAAGCTATAGCAAGAAATGTTGAGATATTAGATTTTAACGTATGGGTTGCTCTTATGCATCAATCAACTTAGGAATTGAAAGAAACTCATGCCTAATAGAAATAGAAACTGATGCTGCCTATAAGCAAAGAACTCAAGCAGGTGGAACAATAAAATAAAATATCCATTCGGACAGGTGCTTCAAAATAATTTGTAAGATCACGATGTTTTTCGCAAATATAAAGGTAAAAGTTGTTCATCAATAAGAATATTTTCGTCTCATTTCAAGAGTTACTTCGATGTTATGAATGAAAACATGCATCTAAAGGACGCCTCAGGGAGGGAATTTCTTGCTGCATTGAAGACCTGTTGGTGACCTTCTGCTGTTGTCAGTTATATGGTCGGGTTGTTGTCTCTTTAACACATTCCCCATTTTCATTCTCAATTTTATCATTTTGATTGAAATGCTTTCAGAAATAAGTCAGTTTAATCTAAAAGGTATGAAGCTAAAATAATCCATTTCTATTACAGGTTTTTTTGCTTGCCTAGTGTTTTCAGAGAAAAAGTAAAAGAAAAAGTTGTAAAAGAACGTGCTTCACTCAATTTTAAATCTACTAAAACTTTTAGAAATGTTAGACCTAATAGAAAGAGACTGTTACACACACCCATGTTTTAAACATGTGGAAATACTACCTGTCGTTTGATATCTTTCCTGTCTTTTCTTATTCGACTCAATTCTCCATCAAGTCGGTTAGCTCTGTTAAAATGCTCTTCAGCTAAGGACTGCAGTTCTGTTACTTGTGAATTTGCTCTCTTTGACATAGTTTTCCTTTCCTTATAAAATTGAAATAGAAATGAAATTAGTCAACATTGGTAAGATTTTATATTTTCCTTCTGTTAGAAATTCATTTACTGTATGAATAACTAGATAGCAGAAGTAAATGATATTTCATATTGATATTGTTCCTACAAATGTGCATGTCTTTCCCCAACTTTAATCTGATCTGCAAAATACATTGGACGTGAAGACTCTAAATAAGGTCAAATATATCTGTTAAACTGATTAAGTAAACTGATAAGTACTGATCATAGTGATATAATTTTTTGAAAGGTTAGATAAATAATATCATAGTTGAGGTAAATTTTACTCATGAAAAGTTGACCTTCGCAAATTTTTAATGTTCTGTTTACTACCCTTGGTTATTTTCCTGTATCATATGTTTATTCTGTAATAAATAAATATTAAGGAATTTCTAAATATAAAATCTATATATGAGCAATAGTACTGAACAGGAGAAAAAAAACAGTTAAATAAGTGATCATGTTCTGGACAAATACTTTGTTTTAAAAAAGACCTGTGATCTCACCAGCAGGGCATGAAAAAGCCAACCTGTTCTAACCAGCAGGGCAAGAAAAAGGGACCCTGTTTTGCGGAACACTCATACCACTAAACATATAGGAAGTAACCCTTCCGGGTACTAAGTCTTCAAAATATGTATTTTGGAAACAGTTTAAGGCCGACATTTCGGAAAAAGAGGTATGATTTATGACCAAGGGCCTAGTTCATGAAATTGTATAGGATTTATAACTGGTAAGTTATATGAACATTTATGAAAAAAAGGAATACTGGAAATGCATGAAACAATGGCATATATCTTTTCTTTTCTAATGAAATATGAATAACAACAATATACAGGTCTGAAATCATTCAAAAGTAGCAGTAAAAGACATTGCAAACAACATATGATACATACTTCTGTTTGCACACTAATTAAAAACCATGAAAAAACATGATTACTATGCATCAAAACACACACATTAAAAACACAATCTCATAGTTAGGCAAAGAGGCCCAAATCATGGCAAAATAAATTCATCATGATTAATGATGTCAAAAGATGATAATATGAGTAAAAGGATAGAAAAAATTATCAATAAGGAAAAACATGAGTATGGGTAGGAAATGGTTGATTATTTAATGATTACAGGTTTAAAATCTCATGTGTTCTGTAGGATTGAATGCCACATGAAAAATATGATTAAATGAACATGCAAATGACAAAAAGAGGCAACAATCCACAAATATTGATATGGGCAACACATCCACAAATATTGATATGGGCAACACATCCACAAATATTGATATGGGCAACACATCCACGAACACAACTAATAATTATTACTCAATATAGGAAAAAAATCCACATGGGCAAAACATCCACAAATCAAACTGGATGGGCAGACAGCAACTATAAATATTGGATGTAAAATAAATCATTAGTGACTAGAAATTAAACTACTACTCTGCAAGAAAAAGTATTACTTTGAACAGGATAACTCACAAATTAAAACAAAAATATAATAAGTTATTAATATGAGATTTTTTTTTCAAACAAAGTAATATTGGTTCATCCATTTTTTCACTGTTAAAACATGTTAAATTTCAGTAGGATTATCAGTTGATTATTACACCAATCAGTAGTACTACCTTTGATTTTATGCATTTTTCAAAACTTTTCAACATGCAATTACCAACTAGGAGCTAGAAAAATATAAATATTTCTTCTTTTATTAATTATACACCTATAAACCACATAGAGTGTGGCAGAAAGAAATTAAAATCATGTGAACTGTAAGTTTTCAAAACAGAGTTTAATTTCTTTGACAATGGTCCATAGCTTTTTAAAAGTTATAGTACAAGCTAGCAGTTTTCATATGACTTAAAAACAGGAATATCTAAAGAATATTTTCTGCAGGGATCATCGGAATTTAATGGTTCTATAGTACCTGGTTGTTGTTTTCTTGAAAATTTGGACAACATATTAGAATTCTTTAATCAAAAAATGAATGGGTCACTGTTAATTCAGTCATATTTGTGGTGACCAATTAACCTGGATTAAGGAAATGTTTTGTGTTCAAAGATATCGGATTTCTTTGATTTGCCTACTTACCTTTAAGGTGGTACCCAACGCCTTAACTAAAATTAATTTGGCTCGTTTAATTTATATAAAATTTTGACGAAGTATTTACTTTCACCCTTTAACAAAAACATAAAAATTTCAAAAAATTTGAACTAACCGTTTTATCAGAAAAATTACACTGGTTATATAGCAGTTTGACAAACACTTATTTAGATCATCAAGAAGCTTAATATTCCCTAACAACACAAGATAATTAAAGCGTTTAGCTGATTTTACAGAGTTATCTCCCTGTAGTGTTAGGTACCACCTTAAAAGGTTGATCATTTTTTTTCCATTTGTGGTCGATCTCTACCCACGAAATTGGTACCAAAGAAATAATAGTGAATTCACAGTTTAATGACCAAAAAACATCAGGGTGTTCAAAGCCTTAATTAAATATGGGATTATTGCCACATGGATATCAACATATACATTATTTTCCAATCTATCATCTAATCTTTACATCTTATTTTGCATTTTTTTCCTATTAAAAAAATCTCTTCTATACTTCAGTACTATATACTAAAATATGATGGTCAATATAAAGTTTCTTAGAACTTAATAAGTAGCTTTTGTACAAAAATAAATAAGTAACATTCATGAGGGGGGATAGGACCTTTATCGGGACTCCGGGATCAGGTGTTTTTAAGCTCGGGATTTCGGGATTGACCCTTTCGGGATTCGGGAATTCTTTTTTTTTGGATTTCGGGAGGTCGGGATTTACTTTATTTAAATTCGGGACCTCGGGATTTCTGGTTTTTAAGCCCGGGATTTTGGGATCAGGACCCCTCCTATCCCCCCTCATTCATTTTAAAATGTAAACAACAAAATATTTCATTAGGCTAATCCCCACACCCCCACCCTCTTTCCACACATACAAAAAATGTAATTCAAGTCTTTAAAGTATAAAAAAGTTAAAAGAACGTATGACCAAATGATATATTCAGTGTCAGCAAGTAAATACAGATAAAGACAGCCAACAACAAAGATTCAATAAGAAGAATTAAAATGATTTCTAATCAAAAGTAATTATATATAATCTAACTGTAAATTTAGGAAAGTTTACAGTGTATTGTAAAAGATAATATCTCTATAATGTATATATTCTAAAGCTAACATTGTGACTTTCTCAGTATTTCTATGCATATGAATAAACTATTTACAATACTTCCAAGTACAAATGCTATTAATATGGATAAATCTGAATAAACAACAAGCATTGGTTAAATAGCATGCAAGCAGTGCACAACATCTAAAAAAAGTGCTGCAGCAAATAATTCTTTAAATCTCATTAGCTCCTCTGGGCACATAATTTTAGATAATAAAGTGCTGCACCAAATTACTGCAGTTACCTGATTGGCTGCTTCCAGCTGATTTTTCAGATCATGAATTTTGTTCTCTAAATTCAGACGTTCACGGGTATTTTTTTCATTCTCCTATTGGTATTTAAGAAAGAGATATTTGTTAATGAAGAAATGATAGATGCTGTAAAAAAGTAACTGAAATTGTAAGTTCTAGCAAAAGCAAATTAAAACTACAAGAAATCATGTCTTCAAACAAAATGTGAAAAATGCCGCATTCCAATTAAGCTACTATGCTTTAACATCATGCAGAATAATGAAACAACAACAAAAAATTACAAAAATAATAATCTCTCCTATACATTAGGTATGAAACCAAAATAAAGTAGTGAATCAAGGGAAAGCTGGAAGCCAAAATGAAATAATGGATCAAAGAAAACGGTATCACACACCTGAATCATATTTATTAAAATGAATAAATCAACAGAACATCTAGTCCAGATAAGACTGTCTGTAGGACAGACATGAAAAGTTAAGGACAAACTAATAACAATGATGGGTTCAAGTACTATTAGTCCAATTATGCTGATCCAAACCATCAAATTATGAATAAATTCTTGACAAAAACTAAACTAGAGGCTCTAAAGAGCCTGTGTCGCTCACCTTGGTACATTTGTATATGTGAATATTCAACAAAGGACACAGATGGATTCGTGACAAAATTGTGTTTTGGTGATGGTGATATGTTTGTAGATCTAACTTTACTGAACATTCTTGCTGCGTACATATATCCCCATCTATAATGATTGTCCCAGTAGTTTCAGTTAAAAGTGTTAGTAAAAATTTACAAATTTTATGAAAATTGTTAAAAATTGACTATCGATTCGTCTGAAATTTTCAGGGCAGATAGATCTTGACCTGGTAAACAATTTAACCCATGCCAGTTTTGCTCTTAATGCTTTTGTTTTTGAGTTATAAGCCAAAAACTGCATTTTATCCCATGTTCTATTTTTAGCCATGGCAGCCATCTTGGTAGGTTGACCAGGTCGACGGACACAATTTTTAAACTAGATACCCCAATGATGATTGTGGCCAAGTTTGGTTTAATATGGCGCAGTAGTTTCAGAGGAGAAGATTTTTGTAAAAGATAACTAAGATTTACGAAAAATGGTTAAAAATTGACTATAAAGGGCAATAACTCCTAAAGGGGTCATTTGACCATTTCGGTAATGTTGACTTATTTGTAAATCTTATTTTGCTGAACATTATTGCTGTTTACAGTTTATCTCTATCTATAATATTTTTCAAGATAATAACCAAAAACAGCAAAATTTCCTTAAAATTACCAATTTAGGGGTAGCAACCCAACAACAGGTTGTTCGATTCATCTGACATTTTCAGGGCAGATAGATCTTGACCTGATAAACAATTTTACCCCATGTCAGAATTGCTCTAAATGCTTTGGTTTTTGAGTTATAAGCCAAAAACTGCATTTTACCCCTATGTTCTATTTTTAGCCATGGCGGCCATCTTGGTAGGTTGACCGGGTCACCGGACACAATTTTTAAACTACATACCCCAATGATGATTGTGGCCAAGTTTGGTTTAATATGGCGCAGTAGTTTCAGAGGAGAAGATTTTTGTAAAAGATAACTAAGATTTACGAAAAATGGTTAAAAATTGACTATAAAGGGCAATAACTCCTAAAGGGGTCATTTGACCATTTCGGTAATGTTGACTTATTTGTAAATCTTATTTTGCTGAACATTATTGCTGTTTACAGTTTATCTCTATCTATAATATTTTTCAAGATAATAACCAAAAACAGCAAAATTTCCTTAAAATTACCAATTTAGGGGTAGCAACCCTACAACAGGTTGTTCGATTCATCTGAAATTTTCAGGGCAGATAGATCTTGACCTGATAAACAATTTTACCCCATGTCAGAATTGCTCTAAATGCTTTGGTTTTTGAGTTATAAGCCAAAAACTGCATTTTACCCCTATGTTCTATTTTTAGCCATGGCGGCCATCTTGGTTGGTTGACCGGGTCACCGGACACAATTTTTAAACTAGATACCCCAATGATGATTGTGGCCAAGTTTGGTTTAATTTGGCCTAGTAGTTTCAGAGGAGAAGATTTTTGTAAAAGTTAACGCAGGACGACGACGGACGACGACGACGACGGACGACGACAGACGCCGGACGCAAAGTGATGAGAAAAGCTCACTTGGCCCTTCGGGCCAGGTGAGCTAAAAAACAAATCACAATTATTTTGAATAATGATTTTTTAACATGTTAACTCTAATACTATATCAATAACAACCAAGTCTTTACATGTGACATATTCACAACTTAAAAGGTTAGTCCTTTTTTTAAACAAAAAATAATTTTGGTGGACATGTTAATGTTTGCTGTATTTTCATGCTGCCAATAATTTCATAATCTAAAATTGTATCAATACCATGCAGCTGATTTTTAACTTACAAACTAAACTATGAAATTGAGAAGAATTTATTTACCTGGGTAGAATTGGTTCTGTGTTTCTGAAGTTCCTCATATGACCTTGACAAAGCTTTGGATAATTCATTTTTTTCTTCGTTTCTGCTCAGTATTTCTCTTTCTGTTGAAAAAAATTGAAATAATTGTTTTAAAAAAGTGAAATATTCAAAGTATTAAGAAAAGTTTTTCAGGAGTACCTCTTTTTACAGGTCACGACTTTATTAACATTCTGTGATATAAAAATAAAAGTATATGTAAGTAATTTCTCAATTGGATAACAACCAATACAAGAGGCACACCCTGGTAGCGCATCGCTCATCTGTTGAAAAGTGCCAGTCTGCTAAAGAGGCCCTTTTTATGTACATACTTATTATTTGAGTTGCTGATTATGTTTATCTCAGCTCCTATAGGTTTGGAGATAATGAGCCAAAAATGTTACCCAAAAAAGTAAAAATCGACATGGGACAACAACTCCAAAACAGATATTTGTCAGATTTGCTGAAACTTTCAAATTTTATGCTATTTATTTTTTTGCCATTTACACTTTTAACCAAGTTCATATAGTTTTTAAAAAAAATAGCCAATAACCTGTGAAAAATTGGAAATATTAGTATTTCAGAGGAGAAAACTCCAAAAACAAGTAGTTTGATTTATCTGAAATCTTTGGTAGATACATACATCTTGTCATGTAATTTGTCCTTTTTTTTTCATAACACTTCCATCTTGAAAATAAAATGAACTGTTTTGAGTTGAGAAATATTGTAACTCTCAGCAGCGTGAATCTACACTATAAACTATGTGATAGATAGAAAAAGATATCTTACCAAGGTCTTTCATTATCTTTTCCATTTCAATGAATTTCTCTTCATTCATTTGTAAAGCCTTGGACTCTTTCTACAATTATTTAAAACCAACTGATGAATTTACTGTAAATTCAGAAACTATTGCGATTTTGTCATTTTAGACTAAAATGGGATTTCAATTTTTGCGATATTGAAAAAAATCCTGTTTGAATTCATATAAAAAAAAAATGCGAGTTTAAATTATTGCGATTATAACCCTGTTACATTTTTCTAATAAAAAAAAACATCACAATAATTACTGAATTTACAGTTAGTAAATGCTTTAAACAAAAAAACTCATGCATATCATAAGAGTAGTCAAGCTTATACAATGAAACAGGATAATAGATAAAATTGAGAATGGAAATGGTGAATGTGTCAAAGAGACAACAACTCGACCAAATAAAAAACAACAGCAGAGGTTCACCAACAGGTCTTCAATGTAGCGAGAAATTCCCGCACCCGGAGGCGTCCTTCAGCTGGCCCCTTAACAAATATAATAGAACACACTTAGCTATAAAGGAAAAATGGGGTTAGGACGCATGGGCCATTGATTTTGTTGAAATCTCACTGCAAATCTTTGAAAAACTTCAGCTTTATTAATAGGTTTAAAATTCTGAACACAAAATTCAATCAGTAATATTTCTGAAAATAAAAGAGATAAATGCATTAAGGAATTTGATTTTCAGTTATTAGTGAACAAGCCAAAGTTGTATGCAAAATATTACCAAAATTTGTGATATAGCCCATTTAATACTGAACTTGACCTTAAAATACTTTTTATTTAATAAAAAAAAAGCTTTTATCTTCATGTGCAATATAGTCCTTGATGTGAGTTATCTATCAATATTTGAACCAGTTATAAAGGGAGACAATCAAGTTTTGTCTTACTGTCAGAACTGTAGGAAATTTACAATAAAACTGACATGTTCCTCCTTGGTAAATATGAAATTTTATGTTATTACTTCATTTGGAATTCATTAAACTATTACAAGTGCTTTCTGTTCTTAGCACCATGGGAGGTAACTCCTTTCATCTGTTTCAAGGGAGATAATTTACCTTCAGATTATTCATTGTAGATGTGGCATCATCCAACTCAATTTGTTTGGTATGTAAATCTGATCGTATGTGATCCAATTCGATGTTAGCATTACTGACCAACTGTAAGTGAAAAGCAGTGAAGAGATACTATAGAAAACAGCTATGGAAATGATGCATTAATTGTTTAAACGAAGAACTTGGGTTTGAACAGTTTAGCAAATTTGAAGAAATTTCAATTTTACTATTATTGTCCCCGAATTTCAGATACACGTATTCACAATTATTTTTTTCCTTAATCAACCAAAATTGGTACCCACAAAAAAAATAATCCACATTATCCCATTAATTTTGATTCAAAATTTACCAGATTTATTTGTGTAAATAGTAATCAAAATGGTAGAGTAAGGACATTATTAAAATACCCAGATAAATAGGAATTTCTATGTCATTTTACTGTTTTTAATGCATCATTTTAGAAAAAAATATTATATGCACAGTTCAATATGTTAACATGCTAGAAAGAGATTTGTATATATTTGGAAATTTTCATGCATATTCCGTAGTATTTCGCTGCTGACTTTGAAAAATCATATTTTTTCATTAACATCATTTGGCATTGAACAATGCTTTTTCCAAAGACACAAGAAATCTGTATTTAAAATATACTGTCTTCACATGAAAATATCCTTTTTACATTTAAAAATTACACTTGATTTCCTTAAACCAAATTTCTATATTAATAACATTAGTTTTAACCTCACTATGAATATATAATTTTTAATTTTTTTCTAATATATTTATAAAAAAAACCTTTACCATACTTTCAAAGAAATAAATTGGAAGATAGTCATAGTTCTATTAATTTTAATTTTCCCATTTTATTATTTCTACTAAAGCATAGAGTCAGAACACACCATTATCATTTTTCATAAAGAAATAAAACTTAAGCTTTGAAATAAAATAAAGCGAGAAGCCATACTTACATGGTTTAACTTCTTTTCTTCACGTTCAACATCTTTTCTTACTTTATTCAGTGCCTGTTATGAAATATTATAACATCAAGTTTTAATAAATGGAACATGTGATCATGAAATATAATTCAATGAATTTGCAGAGAGCTAAATCTATAACACATAATGGATTTGTTTTCTTCATTGAAATCACTAAATAAAATTACACACATTTCGTTAAGGAAATGCTTGCAACAAATCTTTAATCATTTGATAAAGAATTTAATAAAACATAAAAGAATGCAGACTAATACATAATATGGGGCCTACTAACTCTCCAACCTTCCCCTTACATTTGGAACTTTTTTGGAATAGCTCTAAAACATACTTGCTATTTTGGAGATAAAATTTTTATAATTGAATATTTGCAGACATCAGTTGAGAATTTAAAGGTTGCAAATCTTCATACATAACACTGATATCTCAATTCTAATGCAACTGATAAAAAATAATGTTAAATACATTCTAAAAGGTCAAGCAATACCTGTGATTGTGTGCACAACTTTATGTCATTATTTGTTGAATTCAATCAAAATGCATGTAACACTGGTCTATCATAAGAACCATGATGTTGATTCTTGTTTAATTGAATTTGGGGCTGTTCTTTCATTAACCTCTACCTCACATCTTTTTGTATATATATATCAAACTAAACCAACCATTTTTGTTTCTTGATACTCCAGTTGTTTGTTATTGACATTCTTTAACAAGTCCTGTAACTCTAGTTGTTTTGATTTTTCTTGTCGTAAATAGTCATCATGAGCTAGGCGACTTTGGCGTATTCCTTCATTTAATCTTTCATATTCCAATTTCGCTTCATCTCTCTTCATATAAGTATCTTTTAGATCCTAAAATGAATATATCAAGCATAAATTAGAACATTAACTGATACAGGGAATTCAGATAAATAATGACACTTTTAAACATTCATCAGTTAAAGATATTGCAGGGAACTGTAAGATTAATTCTTCCTCAATTATCTATATCCACCATGAAGGAAATTCACTATAATGAATTCAGTATAATTTACTATAATGAATTCAGTATAATTTGTTGAATATCAATTTACATGGATTTCTTTGGTACAGGAATACAATGAATCTCAACAAAGTAGACATTTTGTGTATGCTTGTATAGACTTCTGAAGCAGAGTTTGTTAGTCATAATGTACTCACTGTTTGTAAACTTTCATATCTGTCATCTGAATCTCGAATATTTTCTTTTAATGACTTTACTTCACTTCTGCATTCTGAAAAAGAGCATAAATAAAAACTAAGAATGAAAGCCTTGATAAAACTAAGCTGCTGTCAATAGAACACCGTTTATACAATGACTGTTTGCTAGAATATTTAAAAGTTAGTGCAAAAAAACCTTATCTTTCATCTTTATTTGATTTGAATTTTATCTAAAGACCTCAGTTGAACATTTTCCATCAAAACAGACATATTCATATGAAAATAACTTTACTGCAAACTTTTGTATAGAGTGGGGTGCTCATTTTCGCCATATCTTTCCATGTTTCTTCAGTTTATGTTCAGGTTTTTATGTTTTTGAAGTGATCTGATATTTCTATATGAAAATAACTTCAAATGCGAATTATTCTTAGCTTGAAAACGTGTTTGTTTTGAGAAAAATCATCTGAAAAGTGTGATTAAAGGGTGTTTGAAATTTCCTGATTTTTTTGTCAACGGCGGACACATATTCGCCGTTTTTACACATCTATTTAAAACCAAATAACTGCAGCTTTAAAAATATTTATCAAATAAATATCATTATAGATGAATAGCAGACATTTGAAAGGTGTAGAAAACTGAAATGTAGGGCACTCGGTCAAATAATTACTAAGAAATACTTCTTTGATTTTTTTTTTCATTCAGGAAATTGGCTGAAAATCGTTGTCCGTTTTTCGGTCCTTTGCGGCTAGTGCCAAAATTTTGTCTCATTTTCAAAAATAACCATATTTGTTTTAAAAATATAATTTACAAGCATATTTCTTCCATTTCAACCATCCTTTGAAGTTTTTACGCCTCAAAATCATAAAACGGCGAAATTGTGTCCACGGCGAATATGAGCGCCCCACTCTAAAGACATAAAATTTAGAAAATTCAATTTATGGAAAGGCAGTAAATAGAAAGGATGTAAGAAATGTGAGTTCTCAGTCCAATAGTTCATAAAGAAATTTCCAGAAAAAAATCTTGTACAGAATGTATGCACAAAATTGGATTTCCAAAACATATCTGTTACTGAAAGGTAATTCTTGGCATCTGGGTTAGATACCGGTATTTTTAAAAAATAATTTTGAACACAACATCATATAAGCTCTTACCTTTACATGCAAGTTTTAATTGTTGAACCTCTTTCTGTAATGCTGTTCTCTGATGATTAGCTTCATCCATTTCTTTTTCTCTCTGTCTCAGTTCTATTTCTAATTTTTCTGACCGTCTGCTGGATACTTCTATCTTTTCTTCCAATGCCTGATGATTTCTACAAACCAGATTTTAATGTAATTATATGATTTATTAAACCTAAAAACTGAAAAATTACTATAATATAAATAGAATTTTTTTTGTTTACGTTAAAATTTTACTATCAAAGTTTTATAAAACTATTTTTAAGCAAATATAATTATAACTATGTTCCATTTTACATCTAAAATAGTTTTTGGAATCATTATATATATTTGCATTTTTCCTGAAAATCAACCACTATCACTACATGAATACATGTATATAAAATATGCATGGGATGGAGAGTTGTTTCATTGGCACTCATACCATATCTTATCTATATTGGTCAAGAAAAAATAAATGCAGTATTATTATGATGCACAAGAAAAATAAGGGGGGAAAAATCTATGTTGCAGCCTCATAGCCAATGTTTTATTGTTTTGAAGCTCTTTATCTATCTTAAAAAGAGATACTTGCAACAACAAAAAAATGTTCAATAAGGTGCTCCAAAAAATATATTTTATATAAAATAACGAATGAAGTAAATACCTTTTCATCATAATCATTTTATTATCCATATCTTTACAAGAATCATCTAATAAATCTCTCTCCCTATTCATAGCTGCTACCCTGTCTTCTAATGACTGTTTCTCCAGCGTTAATCTTTCCACTTCCTGTCTGTCACGGTCTAGTGTCTGTCGTAATCGCTCAACCTCGGCTGATTTTCTACTTGTTTCTGCATTCAATTGTTCTAACTCAGACTTTTCCTACAATGATCATGAATCAAATCAGATGCTTTCCTCAAAGACAAGGGTTTCTCATTTTGGATAATTTTTCCCTGTGAGGTACCAGTTTCCAAATCATTTAGACTTGTACTTTGAAACTGGTACCTCACAGTGAATTTAGGCCTAATTTCTTATTGTGGGTGACATGGTGTAAAGTTTAATAAGGCTTTTGTCCCCTGTGAGTACCATTGTCAGTCTTGTTTATCCCCTGTGAGTACCATTGTCAGTCTTGTTTATCCCATGTGAGTACCATTGTCAGTCTTGTTTATCCCCTGTGAGTACCATTGTCAGTCTTGTTTATCCCCTGTGAGTACCATTGTCAGTCTTGTTTATCCCCTGTGAGTACCATTGTCAGTCTTATTGTAGTGACATAGAGTGACTTGTTACAAAAACATGACTGTTCAGTACCAGTGTTGGTCTCTTTAAATTTCATTATAATTCATTTGTTAATGAGGGATATGAGAAGTCCTTCTCCTCTTAGATGTTTTGTCACTGTTGAGTTTTAATGTTTTACTTGTCAGGAACAATTTGATTAAACATGGCAAAAATGTCAAGTCTAACCATCTAGGGTCTCTTAAGAATGCAAACAAAAGAATTGTTTTCTTTTAAGGTTGTTCCTATAATAATGTGATGTTGTTTCTTGAACATTTTTATCTTTCATGGGGGAGGGGCAAAATCAATACATGCTTTTATGTTACCATGTTTTCCATTTCTATGTTACTATATGAGTACTAGCCTGCAATAATTTGATGTAAAAAGAAAAGACTACATTTGACAGAGGCACAATTCAGCTCAATCTTAATCCTCATTTAAATTTCTATTAACCATATTTCTGTTCCAATTCTAAGTCACACTAATAAAGCTGTTTGACAATCTTAAAACTTATGAAACTCCTACTTTAGATAAATGTAAAATAAATTACCTCTGTCAATTCTCTTTGCGTTCTTTCCAATTCAGCTAACTTCTGTGCGTGCTGTGTTTTCAGACTATCTAATTCACCATTTTCCAGTCGTTGCATTTCATATGTATGTTTTAATTCGGTTTTATGTTTATTCACAGAACTAACAAGTTTTTGTAACACTTCATCCTCAGTTTCAACAGCTTCCTTTAGTTTATTGAGTTCATTGCGTTTTGTTTTCATGTGAGATATCAGATCATTTTTCTGAGAATCCAAATCTCGCAAATACTCTTTCAATTCCTAAAAAAAATATAAACATCAACAATAAAATGCCATTCTTTATATCAAAATAACATCATTTCTTAAGCTGATTGTATACTTTAAAAAGAAAAAACATACATACATTTGTTACCATTAAAACGTTTAATCCCGGTGCAAATGTTTGCACCTGTCCTAAGTCAGGAATCTGATGTACAGTAGTTGTTGTTTGTTTATGTAATTTATAGGTGTTTCTCATGTCTCGTTTTTTTATATAGATTAGACTGTTGGTTTTCCCGTTTGAATGGTTTTACACTAGTAATTTTGGGGCCCTTTAAAGCTTGTTGTTCAGTGTGAGCCAAAGCTCCGTTTTGAAAACCTATAATGGTTTACTTTTATAAATTGCTATTTGGATGGAAAGTTGTCTCATTGACACTCATACCAAATCTTCCTATATCTATAACATACATAGTTGTCTCATTTGCAATCATATCACATATTTTTATATTACAAAATCAGAAATTATGGTTCCAAAAGGTACTATTAATTCATAATTTTTTGGGATGTTTGATCAATATTGAAAATGCTGAGGGGTAGGTTTTGCACAAAAATAAACCTTGCATTTGGAATTTAGCAACATTACTGGTATTCATATTTAGCATCACTTAATTGAAATATTTAATTTTCCAATGGAAATCAAGCACAATTGACAAACACATGCAATATTTTTTGAGTTTACAGTAACAGAAGTCAAAGTATTTAAAAAAAGAACCATTTTAATTAATGGGTAAGGGTAATATAGATTTTGCTGTAAGTTCTTTGTTGAAAATGTTCATACAAATATCAAGATAAAGAACAGCATTGAAAGCTTTATTTATGTGACATATCAGTCATTTAGCTTTTCATGAAATTAGTGGCATTTGTGCAGTAATTATATTTTTTTTATCTTATAACATATTTTTTTATGATAAAATAACAACAGAGAAAAATGATGAGCCACTATGAATATACTACAATAAGGATTACTTGACCTACTGACCCTTAATTCTCTCTGTTTGGCAGTTGCTTCTGCATCAGCTTCTCTTAACACTGAAGCTAACTCTGACTGTTTCCTCTCAGCTGTGTCTTGTAGTAAGTGTAACTCTGTCCTCTTTTTACCCATCAGCTGGTCAACCTTTTCCAATTCTCTCTTTTGTGATTCAATCTGAAATAAAACAATCAAGTTAAAAGTACATAAAATTGAGAATGGAAATAGGGAATGTGTCAAAGAGACAACAACCCGACAATAGAACAGACAACATCAAAATCTCTATTTCATGGGAGATATCATGGCAAATCTTCCCAAATATAAATGCAGGGGATATACACAACCTGCATTTCAATTTATTTGAATCAGGATATTTGAATCTTTCATCTTCATAGACCTCCTGTGTAGTTTAATTTTATGTTTCTTCATGCAATAGTTCTTTCACATAAGGATTAAAGGTCAATCGCAATGAAAAAAATATTTTAACATATTTCTGCAAAGCACAGTACAATTTACATAAAATATGCATCCAACTCCATCTACAATGAAGTTAGTTCTAGGTACTCTGTGGTTGAATGGTGGAAGTAATTCATCAACTGCATCACTAGTCTGTCAACACTGAGACTCAGAGTTTGAACCTTCTGTATCACTAGTCTGTCAACACTGAGATTCAGAGTTTGAACCTTCTGTATCACTAGTCTGTCAACACTGAGATTCAGAGTTTGAACCTTCTGTATCACTAGTCTGTCAACACTGAGATTCAGAGTTTGAACCTTCTGTATCACTAGTCTGTCAACACTGAGATTCAGAGTTTGAACCTTCTGTATCACTAGTCTGTCAACACTGAGATTCAGAGTTTGAACCTTCTGTATCACTAGTCTGTCAACACTGAGATTCAGAGTTTGAACCTTGAATGTTGTAGTTTTTCTGCTGAATATCTTGGTTCTCTATGAGCACTCTGGTTTCCTCCACTTCTTTATTTAATTTTGTTTTGTTTGTTGTAATCACAAATGAATATCTATGCACAACTTGATTTATACAAGTCTAAATTGAAAACAACGTTCAAACCTATAATTGTGTTGGATAAAAACCGCAATTTTTACATGTATGCATCCAAAACTTTTCCATTAAGAACTAGACAAATAACCTGATGCATGCTCCAAATAAGTTTCAGTTACCTTTTCTGTTGGATTAACTGTCTTTTTGTCCATGATCTTTTTACTTTTTTCTTGATTAATTAACTGTCCATATGTGAAAACAGTTACATGATTCAAAACTAATTTAATTTCAAATATTTTAAGTGTTATTTTTGGAATGATCAGCAAAGGATATGTGTTGCTGTTGATAATGAATGGTCAATTTTACATATTTGGTAGTAGTATATATTGTTTCTAAACTAGATATAGGTTTCCATACATTTTTAGATAAATCCTCTTTCTGATTAATGGTACACTATCACTGACATGAACAGTTTCATTTTGGTCTTGTGTAAAAAAGTTGTTGTTCACCATTGAACATTTGAATTCCTGGTTCACTGGTACCCTATGGAATCACAAACATTAGTATCCCACAACACAAATGAATCCACAGTACCAAAAGATAGAATATGTCTGTTTTTCAAATCAAGATTAACTCCTCTAGTGTGGTGGACAATGTATGTTTAATGCCAAATTTAGTACATTTGTACTGGAACAAGTTTTTGGTGTATAAATCATGCTTGTGCCTGTACAGAGTCAGGAGCCTGTTATTCAGTGGTTGTTTTGTTTCTGTGTATCATATTTTTATTCATTTTTTGTACATAAATTAGCCCATCATTTTCTCTTTTTGTCTCATCATGGCAATCGTACCACATTTTCTTATTCTTATATTTGTTATTGACTGAGATGCAGAGAAGGATTTCAATGTGATATTTCACAAAATAAAGTCAGCCAAAAAAACATCTAGATTTCAAACTGACCATTTTTTTCTCTTACTCCTAAATGCTGACAGGAACAGTATTAGAAGCTATTTTTTAAGTTTTGTGTTTTATCCAGCAAGAGATAGGTATTGGGACACAAAACTTTCAATAGAATAATTGTATTCAAAACTCTGAAATCAACCAATCAAAACACTGGTTTTGGTGTTTCCAGCACAAATTTTGTACTCCGAGATCCCTGTATGTGTTGATAAAAATAATTTTCATATGTACAAGTGTATTTTGCTATGAGGGTCTTGCTTTAATACCAGTAGGTAAATCTAACTGTGTTATCAAACAAAGTGAAACTTAAATTACTACTGTGAATGTAGTCCACAGACAACTTGGTTAAAATTATATATTCAAGATTAATCTTCTTGGAAAATAGGACTCTTAAGTATAAAGATGACAGGTTTTTTTAAACGTCATTGACTACCAATGCAGGTCTTGCATGGTTGTCAAAAGTATAACTGTGTAGGTTACATGTATTTGATATATTTGTAAACTGTACTATTGTAGATAATGTATCCATGCACCAAATACATAAGGCCACACAAATAAAATATTAAATGTCTTGATTCTTTTTTTGTAAGTGAAGCATGCACATGGATACTTTTCTCTTTAATTTTTCATAGAAAGGGGGGATAATTCTTTTCTGTACCAGCCTGAAATTCCCTTGTTCTTCTTTTCATTTTAAGTGCAAAAGAAATGCCAAGAAAGTTTTTTAAGTTTTTTCCGGGAATAATTTTTTTTTTACAAATGGTCAAATTGGTGCAGATTGTATCAATAACCGATCATTTAAATCTAAATGGCTTATGCTATGCATCTGCATCAGATTTTTTTTTTATAGAAATAAAATCTAATAAAGTCTTTTTTTAAATTTAGCAATTAAAATAAATTTGTTTTGAACAGCTATCTGTTTATAAAACAAATAGAAGGGTTGGGTTGATTTTTTTAAACTTGAATTGAAAATTTGAAAGGAAACAATAAAATCTAGATTCTGACAAACAAATAATTTTATTGGTGTGGCCTTCTGAATTTACTAATAAAGACAAAACTTTCTTGTAAATCTATTATTTATTATCACAGACTAATATATCACATGTGCACACATTTACACTACTTGACTACAAGCTATCATAATCATGATAATACTGATCAAAACAATACTGTTTATAAACAATGATTAAAGCACTCATTTACAATGTGTTTCTAGAAAGAAAGAGTATATCTGAAATCCTGCTGAGATCTTTTAAGTTAAAAAAGTGCATGAGACAGTTCTATAAAACTTTCTAATTAGTACAATATTTATAAGATTTGATTAGTTCATACTTAGAATTTAGCTTTGGCTAAATGATAATTCAAAACAGGTTATCTCCCCTTAATTCACCAAAAACACAATTTCACATTTTTTAAGATTTTTCAATTGAAATTCTCAAATCCATATTTAATCTGATACACCTTATACAGTGTCCCAAATTTATTTCTTTACAGTGAGAATACTCACTATGGAAACTTGCGATTGGTTGAAAACTGAACATTTCTCAAGTATCGATATGAACAATAAAATAGGACATTATTATATACTTTTTGAAATTGCTCAACTGTCCCATGCATTTTGTGTTGTTCATCATAAGAAATTTGCACATTTAAAACCCAATCCCCTAATAAGTCATTCAAGTAAAAAAATAAATATGAAAGATTATTTCTGACAAATGTACAATACTGATGAAAAAAAACCATATAATTTTGCAGACATTATTCAATAGTGGAATGATATTTTTAAAAGATGTATAAAAGAAAACATTAATGTTATGGCACCATAAAACATCATTAATTTAAAATGCTACAATTTTTGACAATTTAAATTTTTTTTATCTGTGTGCTTGGTGTTAACATTTGCTCTTTGACCACTAAAATCCAACAAAACGCTGGTACAATATGTTACAAGGCAAAAAAATAAGGTAAACAAATGCTATGAAAATTGCAACCACAATCCAATATTATATAGTGCTCAAGAATGTGCCCCTATGATTGTTCCTTTCACTGATTTCAAATCATTGAAGCAAAACTGTTTTTCAAATGATTTTACAATAAATTTAGTTTTTTTGGAAACTTTAACAAATCTCAAAATTAAAAACAATATGCATATTTATCAAGAGCTTAAAGTACATTTTTTCCCTAGTTTTATTAAAAAAATATATGAAAAGTGAATTACAATGTATATGATTAACAAATATAAATAAAAGATTTCAAAAAATATTCTACCACCAAACTGAATTTATACTCAAAAGTAAAATAAAATAAATTCTAATTTATCAAATGGGATGATTATGAAATGGCAGGAACCCAGTAATTAGTAGTGCATTTTATTGGTTACATGAAGTATAAATGTGGTCAAAGAGCAAAATGTGACCTTGGGTCAAAGGTTATTCTATGGTGGTCACACACCAGCACACCAGATATAGATAATAAAACCAAAATGTCACGGACAAACCAGTTTGGTGGTTCTAATCACCACCCAAGTCAAAAATCATCATCATCATATACAGCCAACTGTAAAATAAATGTGAGATGAGGGATTAAGTCCATTTTCAATTGATGTCATGAATAAATGCTTTTATTGCATAAGATTCAATTCAAAAATGCTTCTATATATCTTATAACTTTTTAATAGCACTATGACAGATATAGAATATATTCTAGAGGATGAAATTTCCAAGATGAGAGATTCTACGCTAGAAAATGAAAGCTAACAAAGTAACATGATTTATATAAAGCGATTATCAAATAATGTATTGAGGATGCAGTTAGCTACTGCTGTAAATCAAAGAAGAATTCTAATGTTTTATATGGAAATAACATTATGTTAATAAGATAAGATTGTATAATTACGACAAAGAAAGCATCCGTGTTATTGTATTACCATGCTTGATAGATTGTATTGTTATAGAATTGTCATTATTTATTGGACAAGGCACGACGTACCTGGTCTCGCATACGTTGTATGTCTGACCGCCGTTTGCCGAGGACGTCTTCTGCATCACGGAGGGCTGATAGTGTATCTTTCTCTCTCTGAGTTGCTGAATTTATTTCATCATGTAATCTTCGTAAACTGAGAAAAAAAAATCAAATTAAATCAAATTTGTCATGCTATATCAAATAACAGTACTTTCAATGAAATAAATGAAATCAAACAAGGGGGTACAGAACATCTAAGGGAGTTAACTCTTTAAAAATCAGCACACCATTTCAACCAAATAAACAAAGGACATATCAAGCTTCTCTAAATAAGTGTCAGTCATAGTGCTATATATCCAATGAAATTATTCCTGGTAAATGTGTGGTTCAAATTTCTTGAAATATTTATATTTTTTCAACAGGTCAAATTAAATTATTTGTCAAAATTTAATGAATAATATTTGACTTACTTTTCCGTAGCTGCACGTACTCTACCGTCAACATCCTTGTACTCGCCATCTCTTTTATTTATAACCTAAAATACATTATATATTGTAATCCATGTAAGACTGATTAAGTTGAACTCCATGATTAAAATAAATAGCCTTAAAAATAATAGCACTTATAAACCAAATTACCTATATAGTTTGTATTAACCTGTGAGCTGGTTTGTTAAAATCCAGCTTAGCATGTTCATCTTGTACAAAGAAGGGCTCATATATATATATCACTTTAACACATTCTAACTCTAAATATGGTTGAAAGATTCTCCATCTAAACATAATTAGTTATCAAACATCCTTTAATTCAAATTCTTCATCTTATGGTGAATTGGATGAATTTACTTAAAACTTGTTTGTATACAAGATATTAGCAATAATATCATCATTGAAATTAAATATTGTTATAAATTTCAATTCAAATGCTAATTTCTAAACTTTATCACTTGTTGTTTAACTTCTATGTAATTTGGTCTCTGGTAGAGTTTTCTCATCGGCAATCATACCATATCTTTTTTTTTCATATCTATAGAATGCTTAATTTAAAGAAAAGAATGGAAAGCACATCACAGAAATTATAATCAATAAACCATACCTGATTAACATCCCGTAACAATCTATCCTGTTTGTTACGTTTTCTTTCAATATCTCGGAGTTCTGATCTAATTCCACCAAGTTGTTCCTGAGCCTTTATTAAGTCTAGAGCTGCTAGATTGGCTCGCCTTTCTAACTCATCTTTTTCTTTCACGGTTGTTTCAAGACCAGAAGCAGCATTATCAAACCTATTCACTGTATCTTTTGCCTACAAAGAATAATTTCTTGAATTACTCATTTCATTATAATTACAAATAATTCAAGGATAAATATCAATTTTATAATTACAACTAATTCAAGGAATAAATATTGAATTTCCATAATGGGTCTCATTGGGGTCTAAGCGTGACGCGGGATTGCCGATTTTTTGTAAACGTGAAACGTGAAAGTCAAATTATTGTGTCGGAAAAACGGGAAATGAGGTATAGTGGGACCCGGGAAATGACAAAAAAATGAGAATTTCTTACGTACATAGTGTAAGCAGGATACTGGAATCTGACAAAACAGTAAGCGGGATCCGGGATCGGAACCCCCCAATGAGACCCCCTCCATAATATCTGCTAAGTTTATCATAACATGAAACCAAGTACAAGCATAAAATTCAAACAAGGATAAAAAAAAATATATACTCAAAACTAGTTATTCATAAAACTGGTTGTATTTATAAATCTACTAACAAGGGGAGATTATTCAGTAAATATCATCCAATATATATCAAGTTACTGAGCATGCAAAAGTGGGGAGAGCAATACCATTTCTAATTCAAGGCAAAAGCAAGATTGAATGAGCAGTTTTGATTGTTTTTTTTTTAATAAGTACATTTTTCAATTTTTAAACTAATCACAATTCTTCAAAAACCAGAAATCAACATTTTTTTAAAAGTTGTAAACACTGCAGTCGGATAAAGAAATTTCAATCGATATGAATTCTTACTTATTGATATGCTAGTTACCTGTTCCCTTGCATCCATAAGATCAGTGTTACATGTTTTCAGAAGTCGGTCCGCATTCTTTAACTGACCTCGCCTTTTACCTAATGTCCTCTCCAGAGCATTGATCTCATCTTTGAGGTAATTTCTACGGCTGGCTTTCAGACCCTCACTTAAAGAATCATCTGATGAGTCATCATCCACTATTATTTTAGGTCGTCTAAAAACAAAGAAGAAATGTTTTATAGTTTAAGCAGAATATACGTTTCAAAAGAAACAATTAATGTTTCAGCATATAATAATTAACAAATTTTGATTTATTCCAACATCATAATTAAATAAATTAAGCAAAGCCTAAAAAATTCACATTAATATAATGACCTCATAGAGAAATTTATTTTTAATAAATAATTATTTTTACCTCTTTTTCATTTTTAGAACCACAGATAACTTCAAATCAATAAAGTGTAAGTGTTAACTTTTTCAAAGATGTCAATGTACAAACTTTAAGACCATAATACTGTAAATTCAGAAATTATTGCATGCATTTATTATTGCGATTTTGTCATTTAAGACTACATGTGATTTTAATTTTTGCGATATTGAGAAAAATCCTGTTTAATTCATATAAAAAATTTCAAAAATGTGAGTTCAAATTATTGCCATTATATCCCTGTCGCATTTTTTCGCAATAAAAAAGACATCGCAATAATTTCTGAATTTACAGAAGGACTTTAGCTTCATGTAAAGTTAAAAACTGTTATAATTGACCACACCTTTTTCTTTTTTCTTTACTCATAAATTCAAGTTCTTCCCTTGCTGACTGTCTCTCATGATTCAGATTCTTCTCTTCTTTCCGTAAATCTTTCAAATTCTTTTTCTGTCTTTCTATTGCAAGATCTAAACCTTCCAGTTCATCACGTCTCTCCTATAAATAAAAAAAGACTTCTCAATCAAGATTTTTTTTTAGGGCAACAAAAGAAAGATTTATACATTTAACTTTGTGTTGATTTAATTTACAAATTTCAAATTAACTTGAGGTATTTAAATCAGGGAAGATCAAAGTTTTACATATTCGCTTTATTTTTCTACTCACAACAGTTGTGTCAAGAAACCACTTTGTGAAAACGTGGTTCACAGTAACCTCAAGCTTGTCACTCTTAACTTTTCAATTTAAATTCAAAATTAGACTTTACTTTTCTACATAAGAAAATGCATGTACCAGTCAGAAATATGACAGTTGTTATCCATTCGTTTGATGTGCTTGAGCTTTTGCCATTTAATTAAGGACTATCTATTTTGAAGTTTCCTCGGAGTTCAGTACTTTTGTGATTTTACTTTTTTTTTTCAACTGCAAAACTTCAAAACTATGAGCATTAAATCCTTCATAATATATCCAATACATGATAATGTCAAATAAATTGTAATTTTTTGCTTGAGTTGACGAAACATAAATATTTAAATTTTCCAGTGAAATGTTGTAAAGTTTTTCAATGCTTTGATTATTTTCAAAGAGGAATCTCCCTTACATGTTGTTTATCTTATAAATAACTCTGCACAAACCTCAAGTTCTCCCCTCAATCTTCTTATCAATCTGTGTTCATCATCAACCTCCTCTTCCTCTTGTGCTGCCTAAAAATGAAGAGCATTTTAAATGTTTAAACAAGAATGTGTCCATAGTACACAGTGCCCCACACACACTATCATTTTCTATGTTCAGTGCACCGAGAAATTGTTGTAAAAACTATAATTTGGCATTAAAATTAGAAAGATGATGTCATAGGAAACATGTGTACTAAATTTCAAGATGATTGGACTTCTACTTTATCAAAAACCACCTGGACTAAAAGTTTTAACCTGAAGTGGGACAGACAAAAGAATGAACAGACCCCTATATATATAATGCCCCTATGTGGGGCATAAAAAAATATGACTTTTTTATATACAACATTAAAAATATGTTTATTTGATATATCATGAATCACATTTGGTAAAGAAAACTTAAAATTTGTAAGTTTAAATGAGTCTACCCATTCCTAAATGGTTTAAATAATATTTTAATTTTCCAGTGAAAAGGTACCTTAAAAGTGCTTAATATATGATTTGTACATTGTGTATAAATATATAAACCACAATATTTCATAAATTACATTTCTAAATGTTGATTCTAAGATTTGAAAGATTTTGAGTGCTAAAAAGATTTGCAAATGGAGATGTCTTATCTCTATCGAAAGTATAAAGAGGTTTTAGTGTAAAATATATTTCAAGCATTGTAAAATACTGACCTGATTCTTTAAATATTTGGCCTTTAATCTTTTTACTTTGTCTTGTAACTCAGCAATATAATCTTCCTAAAATGATAAAAGAAAATGTTGTATAAATGTATAAATGCTTGCATCTTTTGCACAATGCATGATTAAAGGATGTCTTACCAACATCAACCCAACAACTAATCACAACCTGATACTAGTTTATTTAAGCTTATACTAAGTATTTTCAAACAAACAAACTTATTATTGACCTCTTGTTTTTTTTTTTTTGTATTCAGAGTAAATGGGAAAGAAATTATTTAATCTTTTTGTAAGGTAAGTATTTAGTAAACGGAGTGACATCAATATCTTCCCTTTCCTTTATTTTTTTTTTTTTTTTTGGGGGGGGGGGGGGACTCAATTAAAGTATAATAATAATAAATATTGTTGTTTGTGAATTCCCTGCTCCTGTTCTTAATTAGAAGCCATCAATTTTTTTAAATCATTATCCTTTTTTCAACCCAAGTATTTCTGCAAGAATACATAAACATTAAAATTTAATTTGACATTTCTTTTCAGTGTATCTCTCTATTTTTCTCAAACAACCATCAAAGATCATTTTGAATTTGAAATATAGAACAGTAAATAACAAATCTGTATTTGTAGCCTGAACGCTTTGAATTTAGCATTAGGAACCTATTATAACACTCTAATTATGCCTAAATAATAGTTTCCATGGACCATTCAGAAAAGAGTTCGGACAGTGCCAATATCTGAAATAGTAGACAATTTAATATGCTTAAAATGCTTTAAACGAGCCAAGTTTGAAATAATGATAAAATCATTATCATTTTATTTAGATCTTTAGCAATTCTGTTCGCCATTAAAAACAGATATTGTTACACACAAGTTAAGGCCTGAATATTCCGTAGCTGATAGTTATGGTAAATGATTATCAATAATCAAAGTATAAAGATGAAACACCGTTTATTTAGGGATATTGAGGGTATGAAAAATATCATTAACTTTTGACATTGGATTTTAAGAGGTTAAATGGAGTTTGACTAAAATTCAAAATATATTTCAATTCATTTTTACATGAAATGACTTGTGTAATACAATTTGAACAGGTTAAAGAGATAATATATGAATATATGAATACACGAAAACTCATAAAGAGCCTTTCAATATAATCAGCTTATTGTTTACACAATTAATCAATAAACAAATGTAACAATGAAAGGGATATGATAAAATCAAGTTTGACAACTTGTTCTTACCAATAATATATCTAACCAATGAAGCATTAAATGACCGGTTTTTAAATCTACATTGAAGGGTACTTAAATAACTTAATAATATTCAGTCTTTTAATTTTGTAATTTTGAAATGAAATGAATTTAAAACATGATCATAATTAATGTTTATTAATAACAAATGTTTGCCTTAGTGTACAACTAATTGAGGAATAAATCAAATATCTTTTATGGTTTGCCTATTTTGAAATTCCTGGTTTCAAACTTAGGACTGAAAAATTGAAAAATCCTCTTTTTTGGTGTTTGAAAATTTGTGGCAATTGATTTAATGAGAATGGAATACACAAAAATTGAAATCACAGGATAAAATTAAAAATCATAGCACCTTTACCTTTTGTCAAACATAAAGTGGCATATTTACATTTCACAGGTTTTTGAAGAATGCTTTAAAATTTGAAATTTTTATTTACCACAGATCAAAATATGCTAATGATATATGTAACATTTAAAATTCTACCAAAAATCTACAAGATCCACACACTTATGTGCAAAGATATTTTCTCTGCAACTAGAAACTTTAGTGCTTATTAAACAATCTAATAACATAACAGAGAACATCAATTTAAAATTAGAAAAACAATAATTTCTTTCCTCACGTAGGGGTAAAAATCTGGGCAGTTTAAATGCATTTTGGTCAGAAGAAATTAAATGTATCTATTGCTATGAACAAACAAATAACAATATATGTGCTCAAGTCAAATGTCAGTTAAATGTTAAATGAACTCAAATTTACTGCTTTAAAAAAAAGTACATGTATCTGAAGCCTTGCCTTAAATACCAATATTTTTATTGAGTCGATTGACAGTTAAATGCAGAAAATAACTCTAAGGCCCAATACAATAGTATCTAAAATATTTAAAATACCTTGTAACTGTGACACACAAAATTCAACACTTACTAAATCATGATGCTCTGGAACATTACAGAATAAATAACTGTCATCAGATCCTGTGGCTGGACTCTTCAAGATCCCTCGGGGCTGTCCAGTTGACATGTCTACGGAACCTGCCACTGAAACAATCATAAAAACATAACTTATCTATGAACAGCCCCCTGCATTCAATATCGTAATCCCACAACAATGTTCAAGTGTCAAACCATCTATTGATAAAAACACTAAATCCCTTGATATTTGGTCATCTTTGAAATAATCACATTGACCCGCCACCTATTTAATTAACCAGGTAACTCTTTCATATTACTATTCACAGGTAAACAACATGTTTAAACTGATCTTCAATTCAGGTAATTGGGGCCATAATTAGGGTATTTAAACTACAGCTAATACAGTTACATTATTGAAAACAACCTGGTACTAGAGGGATCTATCGGTGAAGTTATGTATCTGTTATAAATATTATAAATATAAATAACATTATCTGTATCGCTGTATTTCATTCAGAATTTATTAAGGTATACAAGGATAATAATAACGCAATTGTGTATTTTATTATAGGAATATATGATACAAAAAATAATTATAAATCTAATATCTTCATAAATTTCAAACAGAATAAGTTTTGATATATCCAAAATAAAATTCAAATCTTATTTTTTTAATTAAAAACTTCAATTCAAAACCCCTTTTAAAATTCCCTTTTAAAACAAAACCTATGTCTGGTGTAGAAAATTTCAATCCTGGTATCTTTGGTAATTTTTTTTTAGATGATGTTTATTTAGATTATTTAGTTTAGCAAATACAAGAAAATAGTAAAATGAAGTTTCAATATAACATCCAGTTAATATTTAATTCAATAACCAAAATTTAACACTATGGGACGAATGTATGAATGAATAATTCATGCAGAATGAATTATTCATTCATACATTTGTCCCATAGTGTTAAATTTTGGTTATTGAATTAAATATTAACTGGATGTTATATTGAATGGAAACTTAAAACATATTTTTGTCTTAACCACTAAAAACACCATTCTCTTGGTTTTGGTTGTTTTTCAAGTCAAAATAGTGATATTGTGTCATGGATTGGTTGACCATTAATATTAACGTGCATTACATCTGCAGGAAAGTTGTACCTGGGAGGCAAACATCTTTAAATCCAAAAATAAGGGCATGTCTGTTCAAATTGTCATTTTATCTTATGAAGGATTATGACACAAGACAGAATATATGCAGTAACTTAAAAACAAAGACTGTAAATTCAGAAATTATTGCGTTGTTTTTGTTATTGCAAAAAATGTGCAATGATTTAAACTCATTTTTTGAAATTTTTTATATGAATTGAACAAAATGGAAAAAACTAAAATCACATTCTAATCTAAAATGACAAAATCGCAATAATAAATGCATGCAATAATTTCTGAATTTACAGTAGCTATAGACTAATTCTTGCATACATTACACAAAAATTTAACAATAATCCTATATATCTGATATACAATATTAAGTATACAAGTAAAGGATTAGTACAATTTACAATAATCCTGGATATTTCCATAATGAGATAATTAAACCTTTAAGGTCTTAGGATTCAGTATTTAATAAGTTAATACTAAATCTTTCCAACTTGTAATTAACACTATGCCGTGCAATAAAAATAAATTAATCTACATTCATTACAGTTGAAGGAATTTCAAAAATTGACAGCTAAGTGAACCCCCACCCCCTTTCCATTTTTTAAGTCTGAAGTCAGGAATCGCAACAGTAACTGTCTTATGCACTTGTTTTTACTATTTCGAGGAATTATTCATCAGAGACAAAAGAATGAGGATGTAAACAACCAAAAGTCACTGTACTGACTTCAACAATGATCAAAACTGTATAGTGAGCTATATAAGGCTTAGAAAGCTTTTCTCTATTTGTCCCCAAAAAAGTTACATGTTTAGCTGCAACAATTTTGGGTCTCATTTTTGAAGTCAGTACAGTGTTTTTTACAGTGACTTTTGGTTGTTTAGATCTGTATGTTTCTATTAGTTGACAAATCAGTAAACTTGTTTTATTTAGTTATTTAAAAATGAACTAAATACCATAATCAGATGTACTAAAACTATGTGAAACACAGTGCATAATTAACCTAAATATACAAACTTCTGCTTTAAAAAATGTCAGCTTACAAATTTGACTCCAAAGTTCCCTAATAGAAGACTTGGAAAACTTTTATTTTTAGGACTAGAAGACACTTCAGCATTATTAATTTATAATCCTATTTTATCTATTAGCTGTTGGTCTATGAAGACCTATAAGACCTTTAGCAGATGCCATAAAGACCCTAACCCCTTGAATTTTGTACATCCTTATAACCTAAACAACCTTTAAAAGTATTACAATGTTAGGTACTTACCTATAGGACTTGGTGGATATGTTAAAGATCCTTCATTCATAGCACTTCTTCTAGATAATGGTGTTCCTGATGCTATAGGACTAACAGGAAGATACGATACACGGGGACCAGGTGATCCGTACTGTGGCATTGGTGGTGGGGGTGGTGGTGGAGGGGGCATAGGTATGCCACCACCTGATTGGTAGTACACTCTGCCTGCTGGACGCTCTGGTGATGTGGAGTAAGCTGGAAGGAATGCTCGTCCAGATTTGTATCCTAATGTCTGTGCTGGAGCACCTGTCATAGGTCTGTAATTTGGTACACCAGGTGGCATCACCATACCAACAGTTGGTCCAGCAGTTTGTGTTCCTGCATAACCAGGAGTTTGTGTGGATCCATATCCCATTCCTGGGCCATAGCCACCAGGATGATGCCCTGCTGAAGGTCCAACACCAGAGTGTGAAAAGCCCATGGGAGCACTTGACCCTACAATACCTCTGGTTGGACTTCCAAAAGAATTGATCCCTGGAGCAGATGGGGCCCTAGTCTGAGTTGATCCTGTGACTGGGTTATAAGCTACAGGTCTATGTACTGGTTCAAAAGCTGTTTTTGGAGCTGAATTACTTCGCCTATGTTTATCTCTGCCACTATGGCCACGTCCACTGCGACCACTCCGTCCACTTCGCCCACTTCTGGCACTTTTAACACTTTGGTTATCAGGTTCAGCTGCTTCACCTGTAAAAATAAATTATCTTTAACTTGTGTGCATGAAAAATATTTAACATTGTTTCTATCGTTCATTTTCATTGGATAATGATAATTACAGAGCATCTCTTCCATAATTGACAGCCTGAAATTGGACAGGACAGCCTTTTTTGGGGGGTTAAAAAATGGGGGTTTTTTTGCTGAAAATGTCCTTTAAAAGTAAGTTTTTTGCTGGAACAAATTATAAGAATATAAGTTTTTTCTGCTGGCATATGTACTCAAAATATAAGTTTTTCTTGCCACTTGCCCATTGTAACATATATTACTGCATTCTATTACAGCAAGGGAGGAATATACCAGAAGACACATTACCTGAAGTTCTTTTGACAGGATTGCCATATGTTGGGTATCTTTCTCCTGACCTTGACCTCCCGTCTGATGGATACACACCAGGTGGTGTTCTAGCACCTCTATTTTCAGCCCCAGCGCCATAACCTCCAGAAACAGCAGTGCCACCTGTGGGGCCATATGCTCCTGGAACAACAGAGCCACCTGGTGGGCCATATGCACCAGGAATGACAGAGCCACCTGGTGGAGCATATGATGTTCCCTATAAAAATAATATTAATTTTAAACTAATTTTACTAATAGTGCAAGACCTTTGTGGGTAGTCAAAGCGGTTAAAAACAACCCCTATCAAAAAATTCTACGGTAAACAAATTGTTGTATATCAATTTATCATAAAAATAAAATCCTGATTTTAAAAAGAACAGAAATTTTTTTTCTCTTAAAATGTTTTATTATTAACAGTAATGGGCATATTTTCTATCAATCTTATCTCCACACTAGACTCTTTTTTTCAGAATATAAAACCTGTGAATTGATCAGAAAAGGTATGTTTCTCCTCAGCATAATTGATAATTTGAGATGATCTTGAACAGAATGATAGTAAATTGAATCATAAACTAGTTATCTCCCCTTCCTTGTTAACTTTCTGTGTAAAACATACAATCTACATCTACACTACCAGAATAAGATAATATTTTTTAATTTGTCATATTACTATGAAGTCTACACATTCAATTTTTTTTTAAATTCAAATGAAATGGAATAAATAAATGCAATCATTTGACTCTTGCAGTTATCAAAATAGTAAAAATTGTTTAAACATGATTTATATTATTAAACATCTTAGTATACTACATCTTGTCACAAAATATATTTTAAAACTTCTTGGAGATGATTTCAAATTCAAAAAGAGAAAATTTCAGCAGGTTTACCATTTTCCTTCAGTGTGAAAAATGTGTATGTTTGAAGGAAAAGAGTATGATACAATTCAAATATGATAGTACATGTACTTATATTTGACAAACTAATATGTGAACAACCTAAGTTTGTTATTAGCATATCTATACTATTAAACGAGAAGATCTCATTTTTGGTGTCGCTTCTCTTCTTTCCACAATAAATTAATCAACACGCCTCTGTGTCTTATAGGTACAGTGCATAGTGGCATTTGTCATTCATTTATATGATTATTCAGATTGAGTTATTTTTGGAGAAAAACGAGAAAAAAGGCATCCGGATATTGTTCCGTCATTGGACGAAATTTTAAGTAAGATCTATACTATTAAACGAGAAGATCTCATTTTTGGTGTCGCTTCTCTTCTTTCCACAATAAATTAATCAACACGCCTCTGTGTCTTATAGGTACAGTGCATAGTGGCATTTGTCATCCATTTATATGATTATTCAGATTGAGTTATTTTTGGAGAAAAACGAGAAAAAAGGCATCCGGATATTGTTCCGTCATTGGACGAAATTTTAAGTAAGATTAGACTCCCGGTTTGCGTTTTTCTGTATACTTTGAACATACATATACAAAGAATAAAGTGTATTTTCAAAATTCTATCTGCTATCATTTTCAAGTTAACTATCCACGGCATTCACAGATTTTATTAAATAGAGAGGGTCTGTATACTTTATCAATGACCACTATGGATCAATTAGTAAACTTCGAAAGTAAATACACTATATTTATATAGTAATGAATGTTCATAATATACAGATAAGCGCTACAATTATTCATGTAAACTTTTGATACCTTTTCTGAAAATTTTACAAAATTGATTGATTACAAAAAAAAGAAGATGTTGTATGATTGCCATGTTGAGACAACTCTCCACAAGAGACCAATATGACACAATTATTAATAACTATAGGCTACCGTACGACCTTCAACAACGAGCAAAGCCCATACCGCATACTCAGTTTTAAAAGGCCCCGAACTGACAATGTAAAACAATTCAAACCAGAAAACAAGCGGCCTTATTTATGTACAAAAAAATGAACGAAAAACAAATATGTAACACATAAACAAACAACAACCACTGAATTACAGGCTCCTTACTTGAATGTTCATAACATACTAAATGTATGTTCATATTGAAATTGATAGAGAACCAAAAAATGGGAATATTGGAAATAAAGGAGGAGGGATAAAAAAAAAAAAAAAGCATTTTGCTGTCCCCAATAACCTATGACTTATGATACTTTTGCTGAAATTTTCTAGTCATTCAATATTTTACAAAATTCTTCCAACAACACTTTACATACTTTAAACTACGCTCTGAATGCCCGCGATTTCGCGGGTGTGTTCTAGTCATTTTGATTTCAACAGGAAGAATTTTCAGGGAGACAGACAGATTTATAAAAGTTTTTCCAAACTTGTTTCTGAATCCCATATTTGAACTTTATGTAACATTGTAATATTTATCTTGACATTTTTCATTAAAGGGAAACTTCGCAAAAAAATCAAAAATTGATATTATGTCCATTCTGTATAAAAATGCTCAAATTTATAGATATTAAAGTTTTATTCCGCTAAATAAGAGATCACCATCGATTTTAAATTTTGAGTATCAGTTCTCTACTCTCCGCCATCTTGTCACCTTCTCCGATGAAAAATCCCGATATGTCAATAAACCACAAAGGAACAAAACTACAGTAAACGATGTAGTCGTAATTGCGTGTCGATATCTTGTCAATCGTACGGTTGTTTTATCTGACTGACTAACTTGATACGGGAAATGGTCTTATATTTTTAAATAACCATATAGTCTGTTATTTTTAAACTGATAATATTGTAATTAGTTAAAAAGTCAAAGTTCAAATCATAAAATGATAAATAAGTGTTCCGTGGAAATTGTTTTCGAAAATCTAATTCGTTCATAATTCTTTCAAGTAATAAACTTTATTTAAATAAATTCGGATCTTCCCTTATCTGATCACCAGCATGGCTAAAGGTATTACTCCCAAAGGTATTGGAAGGGGTGTAAGGTGACACGTCCAGGTATTCAATCGATTTCCTGTCCGGCGGGCTTGCAAGTTCAGTCGTTTCACTTCTGTAGGTATTGATCAGTGTACACGACCGTTACTTATAACTTTCCATTTTGAACTATCAGGTGCATGTATAATATACATTTTTGTCTTGCGTGTCCGAAAGTGATATAATATACTAGTCATTACTGAACTCATACGCTTGTTTATAAATAACATTTCTGGTGTAAAGAATATTATTTATAAAAAAAAAATAATTGAAGAAATACAAATCTATTTACATATTTTTCCAAGGGTTAATTTGGGAAAATGTAATATATACTCGTTGTCAATAGTTTAGGACAGATTGGAACATACCAGAATTATTGATCTAAAAAAATGTGCGCACTTGTCGACGATTCGTGTATACATACGCCTGGTAGAAAGTTACGGAACTATAGTCAGTAGCGCAATTTAAAATATGTATACATGTATACATTGAACCAGAGACATATAATACAATTATTATATGTCTCTGATTGAACATAAGAAAGAAACATACATTTTGTGTAAATTGTGGTAAAAGTTTTGTAAATAGACTAGTCCATGTATGCCAACAGTATGTAATCAACGAATTCGATAGACTATTGTATACCAAAAGAAGAAGAAGAAAAAAAAAAGAAACAATTTGATTTAAATACAGGTCAATTTATAACTTGCTTTGGTTCATCGAAGTTAAGAACATAGTAAACTCACAGATTTATATATCAATTAAATTGTTTTCGAATAAAGGACGAAATTCGTCATCATCACAATTGTTCCAACATTCATGTAAAATATATGCAACTGGACGTACACTAAGGAATGTGAATATTTTCTAGGAAAACTATTGAGTATCAATTTCGGGATTTATTTTCTTTCTTGATATTCAATGACAGCAATTTAAAGAATAAACTGCTTGTCGGATATTTGTCCGCTTTAGGGGTATTCTTGCAAGTTGAACAGACTTATAATAACATTCAAAAATAGGGAAAGATAACATTAAATTCGTTGTCTTTTAATTTTAAACATCGTTGATCAAATAGTTATTTAAGTATATATATACGTTGGGAGACGACGATTATTATAGTTGTCTCAGATTTTAATAAGGACGTTCCCCATTATGAATAAATTTGGTTGACGTTTATCACACTTGAAAAGAATATCTATTCGTAATTTTTCGATTCCATTACAAAAATATTTTTTTCTTTATTCGTACATATTATATTCCGCTTCGGTAGAGTTATCTTCAGATAGTTTCATATATTAATTAATACATGGCTTTCAAAAGTCTAAATGTAAGTGTTCTCGTACATTTTTTCGCCTAATAAAGACAAATAAAAATGATTTAGTAAAGCTATTTCTAATTTCTAAGTCCCCCTTTTTTATGAGACATAAATCAAGGACAAGACTTGTATATCATTTCATTCTGACATATGAATTAAGTTTCCCGTCTTTAACCGAAAATTGTGTATTTCTTAGTAAATTAACTTATTTGAATTCAAATAAATAATAGCACCAAATATAATTAAATAATTCCACGGCGACCAATTTTTATTTGTCACCAACTTGAATATGTATTTTTAATGTGTGTATTAAATGCTACCACTGATCCGAATAGACAGTCACACCTGGCAAGGTGTGCCCTAGAGGCGTGGTTAAATACCGAAGTGCAAATAACAATTTACCTTTCAACAAGCCATCTACGAGTATTGCCACAGAACCGTGAATACACACATCGTATAAACCTAGCCATAGCAGAGATAGTAAAAGGTCAATAATAGTACACCAACATATTGTCTTTACAGATTATTGTACTTTAATTTGTTCACCTTATCAGTCCGAAAATGCATTTATTAAAAATAAATTTATAACTTTTTGTGTTGTCTACAAAAATAATTCGAATATATACGTTTAACATAGATAATTTATCTCACGAATGAGTACAATTGAACGTCTGTGCGTTTTATCTTCTTATTATCGGATGGTTATTAGATAAAGCATAAGTCATCGGCGCGCTTACGATTACGTTAAAATATGATTAAAAACCAAGACTTTTAATGATTGTATTTTAAATCCCGGCATGCAAAAATCAGGAGAAAACGTCACGACCTACAGGAAGTAGTTGATATTTTTTCATTAATTATTGAATTTCTCCGTTATTACTGCACATATAGCGATAAAACTTTGTGAATATATATATTATGTCATAATGAACATATTTAAACCATAAGTAAAAAATCGTGAATTTTCCCTTTAATAAATACTGTTTAAACTAGAATTTTCAGCTCCTTGCAATCAAAGCTTGAACACAGAATTTGTATTTTAAACAGATTGAGTCCTTTGCATGCTTGTTTGTATCATGATTCGTTTGTATTATGATTTTAACAGCTGCTGAAATATTACACAGACTAGCATATTCTTCCTACACAAACATAATTTCTTCCTACACATAGATAATTTTTTCCTACACATAGATAATTTCTTCCTACACATAGATAATTTTTTCCTACACATAGATAATTTCTTCCTACAAAAAGATAATTTCTTCCTACACATAGATAATTTCTTCCTACACATAGATTATTTCTTCCTACATATAGATAATTTCAATAATTTGTCCCCAATACTGACCATTGCTGATCTTCCTGGCATATTAGGTTGTACTGACATTGGAGGTCCGAAATGTCGAGAGAGTCCAGGCCTTCCTAGTGGTCCAGAAGCTTGTCCATGGTATTGAGTTACCCCCTGTTAGTTTAACAAACAAAAATGTGTTAAAAGCTCAACTAGCTGGATTGCACATAAGCTTGATCAAGATGAAGGGGAAAAAAATCAGCAGATCTTTTTTGTCTTTCTGTGGATTTACTATTTTGCATGGTAATCCAATTTTGTTGATTTTGTATAGACTTTGGCAAAACCATGAAATCAAATATCCATGAGGCCAAATAAAA
The DNA here is from genome assembly GCF_963676685.1 of Mytilus edulis. Taxonomy (NCBI): domain Eukaryota; kingdom Metazoa; phylum Mollusca; class Bivalvia; order Mytilida; family Mytilidae; genus Mytilus; species Mytilus edulis. Next base: position 24,344,195 of record NC_092345.1, read on the forward strand.
TAGTATGTGTGGTTCAAGTTACATCTAAAAAAAAATTAGGGTAGGTAGGTAGGGATTTTTTTTTTATTTTATGTTATTTTTTTACATTGAGTCTATGGTAGCAATATTCTGACAGTGCTTCATGGAAAATGACAAAAAAATCTTTAGGGTAGGCTATTTTTACGACTAAAAAGTAGGGTAGGTAGGGTAACTGGAACCACACATATATTTTTATTTGGCCTGAAAGTAAAAAAAAATCGTCAATCAACAAAAATAAATGAATCACCAGTATCAATTAACATATAAGTAGTTTAATTTTTCATTTTATATAAAGATGTTAAAAGCTAGGTCTCATGAATATGTCTCCTATATTTAACTTAAATATCCATGTATGTAGCTATTGAATTTAACAGTGTATCACTCGATACCATTTGCAAATACATACTACAAAATTATGTGCAACCCACTAATAAATATTTACAAACTACTTTTCACACCAATACATATGTATTTTTTTTAAATCAATAATTATCAACATTAATTTACAGCATTAGGCAAAAACAATCAGCACTGCAAACTTTAAAATATAAATCAAAATCTAATCAGCTGAATTTTCATTCAAATAAATAAAATAGCAAAACATCCATTCAAAACTGGTATACATACAGGTTTGAAGCCGGGACCAGATGCCATATCAAACTGAGCCTGAGTGCCTGTAGAGCTAGCTAACTGTGGCATTGTCTGTATGTAAGCTGACTGCATTGCTAAAGTCTCCTTCAGTTTGTTGACATCTTGTCGTAGTTTCCACATCTCATCATCCACTAGAGGTCCTCCTAAAATAAATAAACGCTAACTATACACTATGTACAAATCTAAAGACAATCATGTACAAGTTTAAAGAAAATCATGTACAAGTTTAAAGAAAATTGTGTTCAAGTTAAAAGAAAATAATGATGAATAAATTAAGTTTTCATTTAACACATACAAATCATACACACCAAAACTGATCTACTTATTTTCAAGGGAAAGCTTTTCAAATAAAAAAAACCCAACATTTTCTTGACATTCCCCTTTTTAATATATTGTAAATACACATGGAATGAAGCAACTATATCTTTGTATTTTTTCAATTATTGTTTATTATTAACTCACCTTGTCCATTGTTTTGCATAGAAAGCTGATCCAATAAACTGTTGAGATGTTCTATTTCATCTCGTTGAGCTTCTAAAATCTCATACAACTTTGATAACTCCATTTCTTGTGCCACTGAAAATTATAATCATAATAAATTAGTTTCACAACTTTATATGAATGATAATACTGTTTAAAAAATTCAATTTCATAAGTTTTGATAAATCTATGTTTTTATTCTATTTTTAAATTGTTAAAAAAGGGTCTTGTAGGTTTTGACTCATTACTGTTTAAAAAAGAAAGCTAATGTACCTCAAATCAAAATATCTTGTGCAAAAAGAGGGATTGGTACATGATACTAATAGTAAAATGGTGTAGATAGTATGATGTGAATTTGGTTCATCATACAATGTAAACAACCAACTGATAATTTTTTAATATGGTGTGTTTGGTTTGTAACCCTGATTAATCTATGATGTGATCAATCATTATCAAAGATGTGCAATCAGTAATGATCAATAAGCCATATTTTGCAAAGTGCAAAGGTCACAAAAATGTTTCCAAGTGTTGGTTGTGTGACAATCTACTGGTCCTCACTATTATTTCTATTGCAAAATACCATAAACGTGCTGTTCTGTTCCTTAGCAAATCATGGTGGTCAAAACCTTCAGGCCATCACTTTTCGAGAACTTAAAAGTTCATGACATACAACCAATATTTTGTAAGATTTATGAGAAATGTGCCACTGAATATATAAAATACCCCATGTGTAGCCCCAAACCACCATTTACCATTCTCTTAACTTACACAAAAAAGAAGTTCTCCCAGGACCTTTGTAATCAAATAAACTACATGTAACTTGGAAACATATTATACAACATAACCTTAGCCTTAAGGGAAAATACCTGATTACTTCCATTTCATATATACACATCAAACAACAGTCTTGTTTTTCTCAATTTTTCAAACCTAGGCTGGAATTTCATTTTTGATAGTTTGCATTAATAAAACAATTACCGGTAAAATATCAAAAGAATTAAAATTTAAGAAATCAAAACACAATCGTGTCAAGCCTGCTAATCAGCCAATAAAATTCTTGATGGTAAAGTAGTACCATATTCTGAAGAATCTATGTACATGTACCTCTAGTAATAAGATAAACCCAAATACCAATAAATATATCATATATAGTCTATAGTAGTTTTCATATCAATCTTTTACTGACCAATGGTTAGTTTTCGAATTTGTTTAATGATTATTTCAATATGTATGTAATTTTTATCTTGAATTATGGTTGGTTAGTTTGTTGGTGGAAAAAACTGGAGTGCCAAGAGTTATAAACAAGAGGCTCTCAAGAGCCTGAATCGCTCACATTAATTTTTTTGGTTAAATCTCTCATCAATGATTATTTTGGCTTTTCAATTTATTTAAATGTTCTTTGAATCGTCCTATTTTCTTCAAAAGCAAAAAAAAAATCATTTTCTCCTATGTTCTATTTTAGCCATAGGAGCTATGTTTCTGACATACAAGGAAATGAAATATAAAATTTATACTAGATACTCTGAAACTCATTTAGCCTAAGTTTGGCTGAAATTGATACAGCAGTTTCAAAGGAGAAGATTTTTTAAAGTAAGTCAACATGATGAACAAATTGTGAAAAAAGTCTTTAAAGGGCAATAACTCCTTAAGGGGTCAATTGACAATTTTGGTCAAATTGACTTATTTGTAGATCTTACTTTGCTTAACATTTTTGCTATTAACAGTTTATCTGTATCTATAATAATATTCAAGATAATAACCAAAAACTGCAAAATTTCTTTAAAATCATCAATTCTGGGGCATTATACCTGAAAAACCAGTTACCCAATTCGGCTGAAAATTTCAGGACAGGTAGACCTTGACCTAATAAATACTTTAAATTCTTGTCTTATTTGCTCTAAATGCTGGAGTTTTTGAGATATAAGCCAAAAACTGCATTTTACCCTGTGTTCTATTTTTAGCCATGACGGCCATGTTTTTTGACGAAATAAAAAATAAAGCACAAACTTTATTTTATACACCCTACTGATCATTCAGTTGAAGTTTGGTTGAATTTGGTTTAGTAGTTTTAGAGGAGAAGATTTTTTTAAAGTTAGCAAATATGATGAACAAATTGTGAAAAATTGTCATTAAAGGACAATAACCCCTTGAGGGGTCAATTGACAATTTTGGTCATATTAACTTATTTGTAGATCTTACTTTGCTGATCATTTTTGCTGTTTACAGTTTATCTTTATCTATAACAGTGCTCTAGTTAGAAATCAAAAGGGGCAGGGTGCCAGTGGAGGGCAGGGCACTTTTTATGATAAGAAAAGGCACTGCTCATTTTTTTGTCTACGCTCTGTGGGTATCACGAGTTAACGAATCTCTCTTTTTTTTTTTTACTGTATATGTTGTTTTTTTTTAAATAAAGATGCTTTTCAACTATAGTCTTTATTTCATTGTTTGTGTAGTTATGAATGATATAGTACATCTTCATCAACATGTTATGTTTATACAGTTTAACTTCACTCTACCCATTATCAATATGTGGTTTTTTAGCTATATAGGAATTATAGCTTTTAATACATCTTAAAATCAGAAATTGAGAGCATTACTAATTTAACAATGTTTAGAACATGGATTGCTAAAAGTATAATTATCAAGTAGAAATTGCAATATATATTTTTTAATATGTTCAAAGACAGTTAATATCTTCAAGGTAACATTATTATGTTATTATATATTCAATTGGTAATTTATTCCTTTTTTTGATACTAGATAATATTTTTAGAGCACAAATTTGTAATAAGCTAAAACAGGGGAAGTAACTCCAAAATCAATTTCCACCACGTTTGGGTTAATTAAAAACTGTGCTTGTCGCTAACAAGTTGAGATGGAAGGCATTTCTGTAAAGGCATAGTTTTATTTTGATGACTTAAATTCAATTCTAAAGTCATGAAAGTCTTCATTTATATACGCTCTTCCATTGCGACTTGGAGATCGAAAATGCCGACCCAAGCTAAACACACTCGCTGGCACATTCATCAAAAGTATGACAAAAAGATACATTGTCCTAATTAAATTACCTAGTTATTAACACCTTTGAAGTCATTATCATTGTAATTGATTGTAATGACATGATTAACCTGGGGGCAATCACACAGGTGTCATATATGTAATTAACTTAGAGATCAGAAATCGATGAAACAAAATTTTACCAAAACGGCACAAGATAATTTTGGAAAAAGACGTCAGGGCAGAAGGGCGCGGATGAAGGCACCCAGGGCGCAGCTGAGGGCACACAGGGCGCAGCTGAGGGCACCCAGGGCGCGGCGCCCTTCTATTTTGGGCTAGCGAGACCACTGTATAATAATATTCAAGATAATGACCAAAAACTGCAAAATTTCCTTAAAATTACCAATTAAGTGGCAGCAACCCAACAATGGTTTGTTTGATTCATCTGAAAATTTCAGGGCTGATAGATCTTGACCTAATGAACATTTTTACCCCATGTAAGATTTGCTCTAAATGCTTTCGTTTTTGAGATATAAGCCAAAAACTGCATTTGACCCCTATGTTCTATTTTAAGTAACGGCTGCCATGTTTTTTGACGGATCAAAAATCGAAGCACACACTTTGTGCAGGATAATCTAAGGAACAATCATGCTAAGTTTCATTCAAATCCATTCAGTAGTTTCAGAGGAGAAGATGTTTGAAAAATTGTTAACGACGACAGACGACGACGACGGACGCCAAGTGATGAGAAAAGCTCACATGGCCTTTTAGGCCAGGTGAGCTAAAAATATATAAGAAACTTTCAGCATTTAAATAACATCTTGATGCATGGCATACAGGACTTGTGATAGTTATTATAATGAGTTTTTTTTTTATTCTCATTTATTTACATTTGCCTTTTTATGCTCACATTTAAGTTTCTTATAAGGCAGTCTTTTAAATTGTCATACGCAAACTTATTACATTATGGTGTGTTGCAGAATTAAATTTTGTCCAGTTAAAATTTGTTATGGGTCTAGGATAAACAACAAAAAAAGGTGAAAATTACAAAAATTGTTCCAGTTTATACATATCTCAGTAAATTTATTATCATTTAGATACTGTATAGAACTGAGACTTATCTTGAACGATCCAAATGACTTACCATCCTTTTCAGCATAACCTCCTAAGAAGTTTGAAATTTCATAATCAATATATTGTTACAATACTACATTCCAATATATAAACTTTTTTATCGCTATTTTATGAAATTTTCCTAGTAGAGATATGAAAAATGATCGATAGAAACTAAGGGAGAATGCAGGGTTGTCAATGAAATTTACAACGTCGCCTTGGGTAAAATAGCAATAATCTATAAATATTATTCAGTTATTTGTAATTTGTAAATATAATTGATATCATTCACATTTTTTATACTGATTAATATCGTTTTTATTATCTACAATAAATTTCCTACATAAATACAAAAGCCTATTCTATAAAAGGGGTGTTCCAAAATTGATCATGTAAGTGGTCCAAATAAAAACTAAACTAAGTGTGAGTGGTTGTATTTTCAATAAATTTTGTACAAAATTACAAGTAAAACAAAAAAAATACATAATGGGTGGTTAGCGTAAAGAAATAAGTGCCTCCCATGCTTTTAAATGTAGAACAACCCTAAAACTTTCAGATTGAAATTTCTGAAATACAACAATTTTGACTAGAGTAATATTCTGACCAAAATAAGAATTAAAATAACTCCATACAAGGGAGATAACTAATCCTTACAAGGGAGATAACTTACTTATCATCTGGTTGTTCATATCAGAATTTTTCAACTCATGCTGTAGATGTTGGTCTCTGTCGTCTAAAATTTGTCCTAAATGATCAGCAGTATTCTGAGCCTGGTCTAAATCTTGTGCAATCACATGAAGTCTGGCTTCAGCTGCCTCCTGGCAAAATATTAAAGTTACTTAAGTAAATGAGAAAATATTATAAGTCATTATTTGACCCCTGAAATCATGATAAACTTCATGATTTCAAATTCAAGGATACAAAAAGAAGCTTCATAATATTTTTTTAAAAGCTTATAATTTCCAACAGCGCAGAAAAAAGATGCTGCACTAATAAGATGTACTATATTTGCCCCTTTACTAACTTTTTTATTCCAGCATCACTGATGAGTAGTAGATGAAGCTTGCATCTTGTGCACATAATCTTCTGCTTGGTATCTATGATTGAGGGCAATTTTTTCAAATGAGGATTTAATTACACAACTGAAAATAATAACTAAAAATTATGAGCACAGAAGAACAATGTTTGCAAAATTACACTACTGAAAAGAGTAATCTAAACATTTAGAGAATGCAGATATGAGTAGGGAATAAGTGGAAAAATAATTATTAATCCTCCCTTAAGACCCCTCTTACCCTTTGTAATTCTGCTTCCTCCTTCACCCTGGATAATTCATCTTCAAATTGTTGTTCCTGATCTTCTAAAGCTTTGTTTAATTCAGCAACTTCATTTTCTGCCGATGTTAGCTAAAAAAATAAACATTTTTTTTTTGTTTCAAACTTCTAGCATTATAAAAATGTTATTGATATTTTTTTTATTTTTAAAAATTGTTACCATTAATTTCATAGAGTAAACTAAAAATCTTCACATCCTTTATGCAAACCTTAACAATGTTGGTAACTTTTCAAATTTTTATAACTAATATAATTAAAGATCTCTTTTTTCATCATGAAAATTTGATGAAAAAAATACTTACAATTCAGATAAAATTAGTGTATATAGATTGTTTCTTAAAAGTACATTTGACTAATTAAAAGTGCAAATATTAAACATTAGACACACATGTGTACATACAATACTAGAATCCAAACATTCAAAATCCAAGCTTTATCCAAGTCATGAAGTGCAATTCCTATAATATTCAAGGAGACCGTGAGACTGAGGATACATGAATAAATGAAAAATATTGTAACATTACTGTACCCTTTTAGTATTTTCTTTTTCCTTAGTCCTCATGCCCCTTCTTAAGTCCATTAGTTCTCTCTGCAGTTCATCATACAAATGTTTCTCTTCAGAGTTTAGTGAACTTCTATCATCTTCTGATTCAGGTCGATACACAACACGTGTAACTGGTTTTCCCTAAATTTTTCACAACATTTTAAATTTTATATTCTAAATATAAATTTTTACATGTTATGGGACAATTTGTATTTTCAAGGGAAATAACTCACCAGAAAGTAAATAAAAACCAATATCTACACCTAAAGAAAGTTTCTATGAAAAAATACAAAAACACCAATTTTAAAAAAAGTGTAAAGAAATCAAAAAGGTATTTGAATATTTTAAAAGGGACCTGTACCTGTAAGTAAAATATAAACTTAACAATGTTGAATAAATGTTGTTTATGTAACTACAGCTCAACAAAAATTATTTCAAATACTTTTATAAAAGATAAGAGTTAAATACAAATCAAAATACTCTACTCATTTTTTAGTTTCATTAGGTCAAAATAACACTGAAAACTACAAAAAAAATATTTACCTGTAATGCTTTTTCCTTTAATATAATTTAATAATTTTTAATATAAATTTAACATTGTTGAATAAATGTTGTTTATGCAACTACAGTTTAACAAAAAGTATTTCAAATACTTTTCAAAACTTAAGACCTCAACACAAGTTAAAATAGTGTACTATTTTTTAGTTTCATTAGGTCAAAACAACACGGTGAAAACTACAATTTGTATTTACCTGTAATGCTCTTTCCTGTGTATCTTTTAATTTTGCCTTTAGTTTATTTAGTTCCCCTGTCAGCCTTTTAACTTCTTCTGCATTATTTTGCAACTAAAATAAAATGAAAAAATTGTATATATCACAGTTTAAATAGCAGGAATCAAATGATAAAAAACCAGAATGTGTCCATAGTACAAGGATGCCCCACTCGCACTATAATTTACTATGTTTAGTGGACTGTGAAATTGGGATAAAAACCCTTATTTGGCATTAAAATTAGAAAGATCATATCACAGGCAACATGTGTACTAAGTTTCAAGTTGATTGGACTTTAACTTCATCAAAAACTACCTTGACCAAAAACTCTAACTAACCTGAAGCGGGACAGAAGGACGGACGAACGGATGCACAGACCAGAAAACATAATGCCCCTTTACTAACGTAGGTGGTTGTATAAAAAGTTGAATATATCATAGTTTAAATAGCAAGGCTCTAATGATCAATAAAAAAAACATCTGATACTACAAACCATCAGTTTCAACTGATATATTTTTAATAAAATTGAAGAAATATAATTGAGTCCTCCATCAATGTACACATATTTTACCTTAGATTCTTTATCCTTGTCCTTTTCATTCTTCCTGGCTAGCTTATTTTCAGCTTTCTTCAAGTTATCTTTTAGAGCTTGAATCTCAAGTTCAGTCTACAATTCAGAAAAGAATATTGGTACAAAAAGTTAAATACAATGTATAGCAATGTTAATGTATACCAGAAGAAATCAAGAACAGTTTTCATTAATTTATAGTAAAATAAAAAACAGTTGAACTATTGTCACTATTCTAAAATAAAAACTTTCCCATTGACATGTCTCATAGAACCCCTTTTAATCTTCACCTTTTTTTTTTCTTTATTTCTGAAAATATTTCCAATATTAGTTTAAGATGTATTTACCTTTTCAGCATTTCTTCTCTTGTCCTCATTATCCCTGAAGCTCCTGTTTAATTTATCTTGCAGATGTAGTTGTAAATCTTTAAAGGTCTTTCCTAGTACATCCCGGTCATCAAGCGGAGATATGGGACTCTGTTGAAAATACATTGCCAAATTACAGAATAAACCCTTCATAACTTAAACAATTATTTTTCAAAAAGTCAATTTAATTTTGCCTTGTAATTTCTGTTGTATATATGGGATCTAAAATTATACACCAAATAAAGGCATGTCATTTCAATATTTCATCATTAAAATGTTGTTTAGTGTACTGGTACCCTCAAATTTAAATGTTGATGTAACAATATAAAAAAAAAACCTTTTGATTAATTGAAATTAGATTAAAAATTCACAAATAAAGTTAGTACATATAAGATTTACTACTACATGTAATACCAATGCAGATTTAATCTGAAACCTATGGAGGGCATAATTACCTGTAGGGTTTTAAAAGACATTTATTATATACCCCACATTCTTTTACAGAGAACAAATGAATACAAATCAGAAATGTGGACCCCCCCCTACACTAGGACTGATGTCTGTTTGCTCATTTACTTCTAAACAAAAAGTAAACTAATTCCTACTCCCCCCTTGGTTTTATTTAATGAGCCAAATATATCCCGCTATGGAAGATTGTTTAATGTTGAAAAATACAACTTAATCCATCAATTCAAAAAATGCAATGTATAAATAATGTTATAATACTGTTTTAATACCTTTAAAAACAAATTAAAAATTGACTTAAGTTCTTTGCTTTAGAGATGATTAATAGAATATGCAGGGGTAATTCAAAGAGAAAGCAACCCATCAACACAAATATATACCATAGACATATCAGGTTGATAAGTACATTTCCAAAACAAAATTTCAGTGTATTTTAAAATTGTAAATTCAGAAATCATTGAGTGCATTCTTTTTAAATTATTGCGATTATAACCCATGTCTCATAATTTTAGCAATAATGAAAACATTGCAATAATTTTTGAATTTACAGTATATAATTGATTTATTAAAACATGAAACAAACTTAAGGCATCATAAGTTAGATCGAACAGAATGTTCATGCCAAAATAGAGAATACAAAAAAGAAATCTAGTCTATGTTATTCGGCTTACTTTACCGTAGGCTATGTTGTATGACTTACTTTTCCTGATTTGACTGTCTGTGATAAATCCTTTAACCTCTTACGTAAATGTCCAAGGGGAACACTATCATTCTGTTTATGTCTTTCCTCAGACAGCTGATCTTTCAGTGCAGCATTTGTAGACTAAAACAGATATACATTCATATATAAATAATGATTAAAATATGGAATTGTGCATAATTCCACTTGGTACATCATGTTTGAGTTAATAAGGTCAATAATTCTCCTCATGCTTTTTAACTAAATAGTACCCTATTTATCATTTCTTTTCTGTCATAAAGTCATCTTTTTAGTGGCATTATCTGGCCTTTTTAAGAGAGGGACTAAATAAAATTATCAAACTATGCAGAACAGAAGTAACTTGATTTGAATACATGAAATAGTTCTTGAAATTAACTTTTCTTTGTAAAAGAAAACTTTCATTCATTTATCATATAACTTAAGTTTCAACACGAATGTCTGTTCATAAAACATGGTGGTACTATTTTATTTTATGCTCAGTTAACTGTGAAATCAAGGTCAAAACCCTAAGTTTGGAATACTGTGAATTCATTATTAGTTTAAACATATTTATTTATAGTGGATTGGGAAACAGTTTTTGCAACTTATATTAATCCATTTCCACTTTGGGGGTGCGAGTGCTGCTTTGTAGCGGCATTAGCCTGCTCTTTTTCGAAATCTACAATGGTGTCTTTAACGTGCAAGACATATGGCTCTCTCTTAACACGGGTCAGCCATTTATCGTCCCCTTCCGACGGACTATCATGAATTCATTATTATTCGTTGAATACCAATTTTTGTGGATTTCGTGGGTACAGGTGAACCACAAATTCAAATGTCCACCAAATAACTTTTTTTATCCAGTTGTATGCAGACTTTGTCAAAATCACATATCCAAGAAAAGGTAAGTTTTCAGTAATCCAAGAAAAATTGTTACCCATGAAAATAAATAAAGCTACAGTATTTTATAGAGAATACATCTTAAGAATATTTGTACTAAGCTTACAGTTGATGTGACTAAATTCACAGTTTACTAGCTTAACCAAAACTTGAACCTAATATTGGACGCACAGACTACCAAAAAACATATTTTGCCCTATCTCCTTGGTATCTGCTTCTTATGTGTGTCACAAATTTGGTGTCTGCTGACTTACTTTGGCTTGTTCCAGCTGCTGTGCAAGTCTTCTATTTTCTTCTTCTCTGGCCTGCAATGTATGTGTCTGTCTAGAGGTTTCCTGAGTCTTGGCTTTCTCTGCTACCATCTGGGATTCCATCACCATTCTCTCATTCTAAAAAAATAAATAACTCATATACCATAAGTATAAACTTGCATATTGGACGTTCACAAATAACATCCTGTTTTTTAAAGAACAGATAAAATAGGGGAAACAATCAAAGTGCATATGATAAAATATCAATTAAAAAAAAAAAAAAAAAAAAACATAAAACAGATTTTTTGCCTTACTTCTCTCCACAGTATTGTAAAGGTTATGCCCAATCTAACCCCAAGTCCTGGAAGCACACCTGTCTATTTCTATAATTCAACTTACTTATGATAATATTAAATTTGACTAAAACAGAATAATTTGTACTTAGCATGCTTCTTTCCTACAAAGATTTTTTCGAAATAAAAGAGATAAAGCCAGTCTGTAACTTTCATTTTTCAAGTGGAAAGCTGTGAGATAAGAAAATTATGTGTATTGATGCAGACAAGGAAACATTTCTTTCAGTTATACTTCTGTATTTATGATGAATTTCATTTGTTTTGATACTGGTATTCTGTGTAAATTGGAATCATTTAGGTTTTTTCTTTAAGAAAAAAGTGAAAATAATTAACAAGTAATCCATAATTGGATATGCATGCAGTAATATATAAGGCATTCCTGAAAAGCAATACTGCTGAGCAAGGATATTTTAACATGCTTAAAAGGTAATAAATAGTTTTCATTGATCAAAGATAACAAAGTCTTAATGCTGAGAATAATAAGAAAAAAAAATGACATATATAACATTAGCATGCTGCTGAAAGGACAAAATAAGAATTCTCTAAATTTTCTAATGGATGTTTAAACCATCTGAAAGGCTATTCCAATGGGAAAAGGGTTATACAAGTTTGGAAAAATGTTGTAAGTCCAACAGCTTTACCCTTTAATGAAAATATCATAAATATGTAGATACTGCAGACCCATTGGTGGCCTTTGGCTGTTGACTGCTCTATTGTCAGGTTGTTATCTCTTTGACACATTCTCAATTTTACTGTAATATCATTAAGTGAAATGCCTCAATATGTAGATAATAATTATTATATGTAGAAAAATAGTTACTATTTAAAATGAATTGGTCCAATATGTAGATGAAAGTTATCATTTGATGAAAAAGTCCAATATGTAGATAATATTTACTCAATAGAGTTTTTTTTCAAGTTTAGTTACACATGATTACAATAGCAGGGCTCACACTACTTCAGAATTATAGGGAGAAGTGACTTCTCTTTTTGAAACGATAGGGAGAAGTGGTGAGATTTGAAAAAGAAGTGCTCATTCGCGCGGTGCGCTACATTGTTCGGATTTTACAATAGTATAAAGGGCCATATGTAAATAATGTTCTTTTTATATTGTTCAATTCATATGAGTAAAAAATTACAATTAAAGTAACATTTGAAATTAAAAGTTGTTTAAGTTTTACTAAGGTTCTTGTGAGAAACTACCAAATAAATATCTAGCACTAAAAAAAAAAAATTTATTTAAAAAAATGTAAAGAAATTATAAAATATCAATTACAATTTAATTAAAAATTATCTTGTGTATGACATTCAGTGTTTCTCATAAAAAATATAAAAGTAATTAAGCTGGGCCATAATATATTGATATTAGTATAATAGTCTCAGAGTTAAGCAACTTTAATCAATAGTTTGAAACAATCCATAAAAGATATAGGGAATTATATACACCAATCAATTAGATGTAACCAAAAGTCTCTTAATGCGTGTCGAATGCGTAACTTTTCCCTTTGGGATCAATATTCTTCTGTCAGCTGTTCCATCCGTGTGTCCGTAGTAATTATTGTAAAAGTACGGATTTCGGTCATGGCTGGTCCGGTTCAGATCCGTAGTTTAGAAATCTGTCAATGGCGGACGAATGCAAGAAAATTTACAAAAATAAACGATGTTTGACACGTTATTTGGAAAGGAACATGACGGTTTTAATGCAATAAATGGATTAAACATTTACTGGAGGCAACTTTTATCACGTTTAAATGAAGTAACAAACTTATTTTGCTGCCGAAATTTAGGTTGATGTACGTTTTCGAGTAACAAGCACCGGTACTTGCGGAAATGCACGAAGTGTGTATTTTTATCAAATAACCTGCTACACACTGCGAAGACAATGTTTCGACCTCTTTTCTAAAGATAATGAATCATTTATGTCTGAATTTCTTTAATTATCAGTAAAAAATTGATGTTTCATCAACTTGGTAAAAATTTTAAAATGTCCAATGACGGAAGCGACTGAAAGCGACTATCGTCAAGAACAGGGCGACTTGTTTTCGCTTTTGGGGGTCGGGGAAAGCGAAGTGACGGTCGGGAAGGCGACTTCTTCGCCCAAGTCGCCTGGTAGCGTGAGCCCTGAATAGTAAATAGTTCATGAGAATACAGTTAAAAGAAGGGTTGCTAATGGGAGTAAGTTTAAGATTCCTTGAGAAAAAATTGATGAAATAAAAGCAATGAGGGTATACTATCTACTGTAAATATTTCTGATTCTACAAAGATTCCTGTAAGATTATGATATATAGTGTCTTGATACTTGCCACTTCTCCAGGCTAAATAAAAATAAGGCAATAAATCTACTTGTCACTATAAACTATAATTCAAATTTTCTATATGACAGATTCCTCCTGATTTTTTGTTTTTAATACAATTGAAGTCAAAGAAGTGAAAGAACTACAAAACAAGATTCTAATACAACATCAATTTGTATTAATATTCATCAATACATAAATTTAAGGCAGCATCAATTTATTCTTGAGGATGCTCCAAGCATGTTCAGAGCTTTTCGAGAAGGTTCTTCTCAGCAATTAAAGTGACAATAATTATCATGATCCATATTAAGATGTCAAACAAATCTATAACAAGGAAAGTAAAGCATTAATAATAAAGCCATTATAGAAGAAGCTCAATTCACACCTGTGAAGCAACCTCGTAAGAATTAATCTATGATCCCTTAAACAGATGTACTGTGGATTCATTTATGTTCGTAGGTACCAATTTTCATGGATTACAAAAAAACTTGCATGTTCTTGAATATTTAATTTCGTGGTTTTGCCGAAGTCTGCATATAAGCCTATATGAAATTTGTTATTCGTTGAACATTTAATTTCACCTGTACCCACGAATGCAACGAAAACTGGTATCCAACGAATAATAATGAATCTACAGTATTGATGAGTATCTTTATAAATTAAAATCCATTTCTACTATCCTGCATCTTTGGTTGGCAAAATAAGACATATGACTGTATATCTCAATGGTAAATATGCAAGCGTTTGTCCTTAGGTTGGATCCTGTATTAGTTTTGTAATTCATATGATATAACATGAATATATATCATTTCTGTCTAACATAAACAGATAAAACCTGTTCAAGTTTAATGGTAACTTGAAAATCATCAAGACATAGAACACCTTTTTTTTACTTAAAAGAAAAGATACAAAACCCATCACAGCAAACTAAATACAAGAACACATCTAGCTGTTTACAATTACATATCTAGTGAATTATACCTAAATACTTTGACATACAAACCTGAGCACGTTTTTCCGATTCTTTCAATTGTCGTTTCAGATCGCTTAACTCCTTATGTGTATTTTCCATCCTGTCTTGATGTTCAGCGTCTAAATGTCGTGTTTTGTGTAACTGGTCTTCTAATGATCGATTCATATCTTCTTGATTCTGAAGTGTTAATTCCATTTCTCCCAATCGCTAAAACATTATAAAACATTATTTTTTCACTACTTCATAACATTTAACATATTCTAAAATTCTGACAATTTTCATGTAGAATATCCCTATCCTTACAATATCAGCTCTGAAATTTGGGTTTCAGGGTTTTAATTCTAAGAGAATCATTTTTACAACATGTTTAGTTTTTAAAATATGTGTACTTTGTTTAAAATTTTTAGTAAGTGTTAATATATTATTTTCAAATACCAGTCCAAATATGGTTGATTCCAATTTTCCTCATTGAACAATCAGAGATAACCTGAATATAAATTCCATATCCTCATGATTATGTGTAGGAAGGGTCTAAGTAGACTCCCTCTTTTAAAAAGGGAAGATTATTATAATATTTAAATTTCGTAAAAAATATTTAAGACTTCTTCATATAAAATCCAAACCTATTGTTGAATTCAAATGAAAAATCTAAAAACTACAAAACCATTCCCACCTTTTCCATTTCTTTGAACCGTTTGGCTTCAGTGTCCAGTATTGCCAACTCTTGTTCTAGTTTTCCTACTTTCTGTTGTAGGACAGCTTTTTCACCTAACACCGATTCATAGTCTCTTTGTCGTTTCATTCCCTGATTTTTCACATTGGCCAGATAACCCTGTAATCCACCGACTATTTCATCTAATTCTTGTCTTAGGTTGTCATTGGCATCAATTCGATCTATAAAATTTCAAAAATGACAAACTTATTATCATTTCCTGCATTTTCAAATCAGAATTTTCCTTAGAAAAATGTGGATTTCTACATAGCATTTTATTTCTTAATTTGTAATATTATAGTAAGTGATTATTATAACATGGAGTTTTTTTTAATCATTGGGTACTTATTTTCTGAGGGGGTAGGAGGGGTCCCAGAAAACCCAGGCTTAAAAATAGAAAAGCCTGAGGTCATGAATTTAAATAAATTTAAATCCCGACATCCTGAAATTCAAAAATTGCAACCCACTTAAAGAGTACAAGATAATGTAATAAGTTCAGTTCTGTTTTTATCATGTTTATGAATGAATAAAATATAAACAGGCTAGTATAATATAGCTTATATATTTAATAATGATTTCATCTCTTTACATGAAGCAGTGCAATAATCTCATATATTTCCCTATTGTTCTACAATTGCATAAAATTCATGCAATTACTTCTGAATTTCAAACATGAAAAATTTATTTTTAATAGAATCAAACAAAAATTTCAATTGTCTAATACAGGAATTCTCGTTTAAGGGCATATGGCATGTGAAATAACAATTTGTTGCTATGACAACTGACCATCATTTAACTGTGTCTCCAGCTTTTTGATATCATCTGTTTCTTTGGCGATGGTATCTAACATAACCTCTAGCTGAGTTTGTAGCTGGCCATACATTTGATTACTCTCACTGATCTGCTGTTCCTTGTCAACCATTTCTGCATACATTTTACGCTGGAAAACAATGTTGTAAAATTAGTCTTTTATTTTATATGAAGAAAAGAACAGTATTTTTTCTTTTTTTGGTTGAAATCTCAAAGTTTATTTCAAACAATTTACAAAATATTGTAAAAAATGAAAACTGTTTGTACTTTAAACATAAAAATAATGACATGTAATTGGCTGAATTTCAACTGTTTTAGAAATTGTTAGCCAATCACAATGTTTTGGTGTAGTGAACACATTTGAAAATATTATCCAAATTGGATCATTCTGAAACAGTGAATTGAAAATGCCAGTTATCAACATGATAAAAAATCTATTTTAGATGCACAGTGTCATTTCCTGTGTGGTTGGGCAAATAATGTGTTGATTTGTGACAATTGATTTAATAGAAGATGTGGATTGCTGTAAAATTGACAGTGATACACCACAACAGAGAGTTTAAATCTTTAAAAAACAATTCTGCTAGAAATGCAACACGTTACTGAAAAATGTATGGGGCACCTTTCTGTAAAAAGAAAACTGTACATTTAGAAATTAATTTATTAATTGTAATTATAATTGCGACAAAAATTCGAGATTAATTACTGCGATTTTAGGAAAATCTATCTACAGCCATATATGTATCAGATATCGAAATGATATGGTATTACCTAGTTGCATTATTCCCATTAATAAAAACCTCGCAATAAGTTCTAAATTTACAGTAATCAGACTTGAAAAGGGGTAAGAGATGCATTTTTTACACTGAGGCATAAATCTATTCCAGAATTGTAGCCATATCATTTTTTCAGAATTGTTGGTGGCAAAGGAAGAAGAGGTATAAAGCTAAGATTAGAGAAAATTGATTTGATCCTTTCACCATAGTAGACAACTAGCCTTGCCAATCTGATATTACCATTCTAGATCATTTTACTTACATATTTAGGATCTTTAGTATCAAGAGCTTCTAGCTGTCCTTTCAATCTTGCAACATCTACTTTATTTTTATGCACGGTATTTTGCGTTTTTTGTATCTCATCTTCTATTTGAGTAGCACTATCTTTCAATTCATTTACCTGAAAATTTTAAAGATCTTAAATCAGACAACAAAAACAACTGATTAAACTGATTCATTGATTGATTGTTGTTTGGTTAAAGTACATTGTCATAATCAATTAAATAATACCTAAACAAGAATGTGTCCAAAGTACACGGATGCCCCACTCACACTATCATTTTCCATGTTCAATGGAGCATGAAATTGGATAAAAAATATAATTAGGCATTAAAATTAGAAAGATAATATCATAGGGAACATGTGTACTAAGTTTCAAGTTGATTGGACTTCAACTTCATCAAAAACTACCTTGACCAAAAACTTTAACCTGAAACATGCACTTTCATTTTCTATGTTCAGTGGACCGTGAAATTGGGGTCAAAAGTTTAATTTGGCTTTAAAATTAGAAAGATCATATCATAAGGAACATGTGTACTAAGTTTCAAGTTGATTGGACTTCAACTTCATCAAAAACTACCTTGACCAAAAACTTTAACCTGAAACATGCACTTTCATTTTCTATGTTCAGTGGACCGTGAAATTGGGGTCAAAAGTTTAATTTGGCTTTAAAATTAGAAAGATCATATCATAAGGAACATGTGTACTAAGTTTCAAGTTGATTGGACTTCAACTTCATCAAAAACTACCTTGACCAAAAACTTTAACCTGAAACATGCACTTTCATTTTCTATGTTCAGTGGACCGTGAAATTGGGGTCAAAAGTTTAATTTGGCTTTAAAATTAGAAAGATCATATCATAGGGAACATGTGTACCAAGTTTGAAGTCGATTGGACTTCAACTTCATCAAAAACTACCTCGACCAAAAACTTTAACCTGAAGCGGGACAGACGGACGAACGAACGGACGAACGAACGGACGAACGAACGGACGAACGGACGCACAGACCAGAAAACATAATGCCCCTATGTGGGGCATAAAAAGACGGCTGGTTATATTGTCTATGAAATTCAAATTAAAATTCATAAATCCTGCAAGAAAATATTTTTACAAAAATAATGATTTGTTTGTTGAGTGTAAGTGTCAATTTTCAATACATTTGTCGTAGTTAGAATATTTGAAGTTATATCTTGTATACTGTGGTTTCATAATTATTCTTTGGATACCAATAGTCATGGGTTTCATGGGTAAAGAGAACCACAAATTTAAGTGTTCAATGAATAACATATTTTAAATAGGCTTTGTATATACAGAGATTGGCAAAATCACATAAATTAAACATTAACGACAATGCAAGTTTTCAGCAATCCTTGAAAAATTGATACCCAAAAAAAATAAATGAATCACAGTTATTGCCATACTCAGAAATAAATACTACTTACCAACTGCATTTTTTTAGCAAGCCTCTGTCTGACTTGAACTTTGACATCATCCTTGTCACCAATGTCACCCATGCGTTTGAGATCCTTGGTAGCTTGAAGAAGCTTTGTCTCTGTTTTCTGCATGTCATCTTGTAAGCGTTTAAGTCTCTCCTCAGCTACAAATTTAACAGCACGGTTTAGTTAATACAGAAAATGTTGGGATTATTTAACATGATTTCCATGATATTAAACTTGATGTTAACCACTCTTTTTTTTATTATGTAAAGATATGAACTATGCAAAATTGCATGCAATCACATATTTTACCAAGGTGATGATGGTTACTGTATAAAATAGTGGAAGGGTTTAAGGAGTTAAAACAATGATTTTCAATGAATTTATGAGGTAAAACATATCTTCCTACTTCATTAAATGGTAAATGAAATTATGTTTAGTTCATCAATATAAATCAGTTGAGGTTGGTTGTAAAAAAAAGGTTAAAGAAGGAAATATAATTTATACTGGTCACTAGTTGAAACCTTAATATTGCTAAAAATTAGCAATTTCAGTTCTCATTAAATTAATGTGTATTCAAATTCACTATCTAATGCCTAGAGTGATACAAACAAAATAAAAAAGCAAATACTTCAATTTTTTGGCAACTGCAATACAATAAAATTCTACAAACAAAGAGCAACAAATTAGTTCTAGAGTAGAGCATTTTTTTCTACGCTAATATCAACTGTTAATAAATGGGTTTGCTATATGTTTAATGCATAGGATTTTTAGCAAGGAAATTTTCTTAGGAGAAAAAATGTATATATCATTTTCCCAAATGAAAAGAAATATATTTTTTCCTGAATAGATGAAAAGAATATGTAATAGATATAGTTCAAATTTATGACTTGTTTTATAATTTAACATGATAATCTCATTCAAACCTTAATTCAGTTTGATGGATCTTTTTTTCTCTGACATTGATAATGTAAAAAGTAGATAATACAATAAAATAAATTTGAGAATGGAAATTGTGAACCCGACCAAGGGACCAAAGTAGTTTTTTTCCAACCAAGCTTTCATTTATCGTTATCCTAGATGAATATTGTACGAGCTCGAGCTTGTCAGGCACAAACTGATCTATAACTAAATAACTAAGCTTTAAGATAAAATATAAAGAAAATTTTATTTTTGAGAAATGTTTTAGTGTTCTTCTGAAAAATATCAGAATAGTAAATTAATATAACACAGAGGGTTCTGTTATTGCAATAACATATAAAAAAAAATGTGATGAAAAGTTTGTGCTCAACTGAAATGATAAGTCTTTACTTCTATTTCAACATATTAAAATGCAACATACAAAGGAAAATAATCTAAAAAAAATATATAATATTCAAAGATCTCAAAATTTTAAAGATTACAAAATAGAATTTGGTTGGCAACTGTCAAATCTAATTTTCAAAACAATTTGCATTTTCTGATTGGTTGATTTGAATTTATTAAAGTTATTATTTCCCTTTGTATGCAAATGAGAAAGAAAGATCTGAGAGAATGAACCTACTGGCTGCAACAGTTGGGTCTGAAAATGAATCAATTAGACATCTCAATAAATTTAAATCAAGCATGACTTATCCTAAAACATGATGGTAAAAATATTTTAAAACATTGTAGAAGCATAAAGAAAATTAGCATTTATCAATTCTCAAATTAGAGATTGTTGGAAATATTTTGCTGACCAAAACAATTCCACTAGTACAAATTTATATATATATAATTATATCTCTAAGTACGTCTGAGCCAGTGACAACTATTAAAAGTTAAAATAATATAATACATACTATATTTGTTTCTTCATGATTAATTAAAAGCATTTTCCATCAAAATAGTTTCTTTAATTCTTTAAATTCATTTTTAAAAAGGTTTTGCTGTGCATAATACTTTAAATTTCAAGAAAAAAATCTAATCATGCAGTAAATTCTTTGGAAATAAAGTATAGATAATCCTTCACCATTGAAGCAGAAGTCCTAATTGAAAGCATGTCAACTAGTGCATGGAAATTCATTGTTTTTGATCACTATTTCAGATAAGAGAGCCCTAGCTACCACTTAATTTTTATGGGGTGCTGGAATGAAAAGTTTGTCCTGCACTTTTATAATTTTTAACTATGTCCTGCATTTATTTTAGTTGTTACCTCTGTTCTGCAATTTATTTTCAATCTATTTTTTTAAAGTTTATCCTGCCTTTTTTCTAACATAAATTGTCATCCTGTCTTTTTTGGCAGAGTCTCATCCTGACTCCTGTCTTGCCTTTTTTTATGCCCCACCTACGGTAGTAGGGGGGCATTATGTATTCTGGTCTGTGCGTCCGTTCGTCTGTTCGTTCGTCCGTCCGTCTGTCCTGCTTCAGGTTAAAGTTTTTGGTCAAGGTAGTTTTTAATGAAGTTGAAGTCCAATAGACTTCAAACTTGGTACACATGTTCCCTACGATATGATCTTTCTAATTTTAATGCCAAATTAGAGTGTTTACCCCAATGTCACGGTCCACTGAACATGGAAAATGATAGTGCGAGTGGGGCATTCGTGTACTGGGGACACATTCTTGTTTCCTTCAAATTTCATCCTAGCCCCCCTAAAAATCAAATGGCAGGTCCCTAAAGCACAATATCTGAAGACTTTTTAAGTTATGACTATACATGTACAACAATTTGTAACAGATGAGAAAGGAAATATTGACATAGTATTCTGTACAAACAACATATATAAATGAAACTGAAGTTCTGCTGTTGATGACATAAAACAATGAAACATGATAAAGTATACTTTTTTGACAGTTTAACAACAGCTTATTAATTATTATAACATATAATGACAAACAAACAAAATAAACCTTCACATCCTGACTTCAAAACAACAACAAAATAGACACATCCCAATTAAAAATGTTACATCATAAATTTTAAGCCATACTTTTTACCTTTGTTGACGATGTGTATAGTTATCAAGTTATTTCGATTCATATTTTGTAATGAGTTTTTTCAATATTCTAATTTCATTGCCTTGTACAGTACACTAAAATGAACAGCAAAAATGTTCACATCTAGTAAATTTTCTTCCTTGAAATAGTAAACATTAGACACAAGATAAATTTCTCAAAATGACGTAACAATATTTTGCTGTCTGGAAATTCAGAAATGCTTATAACAGGTAAGTGTTCATATAAGAAGTTGTGAGAGACCCTAATACCTACTTTTGCTAACTCTATCCTGTTTTTCAGACAGTTCTTGGTCTAAATGAGTAGCCATTTGTTCTATGACTTGAGCTCTCTGCGGTGAAGCAGATTCTCCGAAACTATGTACAGTGACTTTCTGTCCCGGTGATCCACCAATACTTCCGTCCCTAGAAAACTGATTAGCTTTAAATCTAGCTCGTCCTAAATATGGACTCTCATCCAGCTGTCCACTGTCGTCATCCTATAATAAAGGGGCACCTGTTTATTAGATTGAATGAAAGAATAGATGTGGCAAATGTCATCTTTTGCTGAGGTAAACATTGGGAGAGGTATCATAAGAAGAAATTGTAAATTCAAGATTCTAAATTGAAACCTTAAAACACTTAATTTAAAAAAAGTTAATATTAAAATTAAATTGTCAACAGTGAGACACAAATTTACATATGATAAATATCTACTGTTTATAATATATAAAGTTTCTTGTTTTTCGAACATTTTCAAAATTTTTAGTACGGTAATTAAAATTTAAAACCCAGTGTATGTTGACAATTTATATTTGGATATTTCTATATTTTGTTCGGAAATATTTCCACAGAAGAGTACTTACATCATGATATCTTTGAGGACTCTTCCCAAGACTATCAAACTTAGAATCAATCTTATGGAAGGCTAGTTCTTGTTCCAGCTGATAATGCTTCTCACAAGCTTTGTTTAACTCTTTTGTCTTCTTTGAAAGCTACAAAATACAGAAAATATGAGTTAATTACACGACTGCACAAATCTCTGTTTATCAAATTACATTTCAAAGTAATTTGAAAAAACATTTGTATATCAATAAAATTTGCAATGGATTCAACTGTTGATTGTAAATGAAAAATCAACAACAATTGCAAAAATTTAGAAATAATGAAATTAAAGTACCTCCTTGCCAGTCTGAATTGATTACAATTCCTAAGCTACTGGATTTCATGACCATTTGAGTAATAGCAGACTGTAAGACTGAGATCTCAATGAAAAGAATTTGAGCTCTAATGTTCATGTACATGTATTATGATATCAAAATGTAAACTTCTTTTTCAATACAGAAAAAAATAGTTTGATTTCATCATAAATAGTTTTTTTTTACCAAACACAGTAGACTGTATAAAGAAACAAACCTCAAATATATGAGAGAATAAAGTTTCTCTTATTTATCTAAAGATATTACTCCCCCAGGAAGGCACACAAATTTCATTTCTTTGCGTAGGTGCCTTCCAAATGCACCTGTTTAACATAGGTCTAAATAAAATGGTTAATCAATTTTATTGGTGGCTCAGTTAAAAAAAGCCTTTTTTCCTTGGATAGAAATTATTATGTTTAAATGGAATATATTATAATCAGTAACTGGATTGTATTTAATCAACTGATTTCTTTATTCAATGAAGTTAATAGATTTTATATGGGTGATAGAAATTACATAATCCTAATGCATTTATAAACAGGATTATGTAATAAATAATTGCTTAATCTTTCAATACAATAAATATTAAAATTAAAAATGAACCAACTACGATTTAGGGTAAATAATAAGGAAACAGCAATCCAACAACAACAGGAGTGCACATACTGAAATATATCTCCTGCTTTAGGATTACAACTGTATTTTATGTTGGAGTTCTTGAGATCAAATTTTCACTACATGTATATCAAAAAAGTTTTAATAAAATCCAAAAAGATTTAAATCTCTTCTTTATGTTTCTTTTAAACTGAGCTAAATATCTGATTTACAAACTTATTTCACTGGAAAGAGAATTCAACATAAGCCTAGCTATAGAATAACCTGTTACACAGGAGTCAGACCTTCAGATTAGAAACAATGATGCCAAAATATGAGCTGCATTGGATCCACCTAATGCAAATGAATATCGATTCATATGTTCACCTATTTTGGTTGAAAAAATCTCTACACTAAGTCTGAAACTGTCAAAAATTGAATTGTTATAAGAACCCTATAACACAGAACAACAAACACAAAATGCATCTTTAATGTCATATATGAATGTTCCAAAATCAATCAAAGTATAATTTACACATGAACATGTATATGTGCAATTTAATAAGGTCACAGCTCATAAGTATTTCTACTTTAAAAATAATAAAACAAACCTGTTTCTATTTGTTAATCCAACATATATACACAGAAATATATCCATGGTACAGTATATCAGGAACCCTATTGATATCAATTCATTTTTATCTACATAGTCGACAATATTTACAAGTCAACGTTTTCAAGATAAATTTTGGCTCCACAATGTACAATACCTTGTACAAACATGTCACCTAGCTCTAGTAGCTTATCACTTTCTACCTTACAGTTCAGACAATTAAAGGTTAATCTGGATTAATAACTTAATCTTTGGATTAAAAACATGCATTATATGCAGGTAAGACATGCGTAATAAGCAGAAAATCATTTAAAATAACTTAACATCATTTATCTTTATATAAACATTCACTTCTTTCTTTTTGGTATATTGCTTTCTTTGTAATCCTTTAAATTTTCTTACTTACCATAAGTTTAGTTTTGTTTTCTAATATAATTAATACATGTACCATTTCTTTTTACCCTTTTTTATCATTCATATTAAAAAAAAAATTGAAAAATTATTTCCAAATTTTAATATGGTGAGGATTAGAAACTAATCATCATTATAATATATAATAATGTAATTTTTCAGAATCTTCTTATTATAAATTATTTATGACTGTGAATTCAGAAATAATTGCATGCATTTATTAATTTAATTTTTAAATAATGAACAAAATTACAAGATAAGTTATGCGATTTCAGGAAAATCTGTAAACAGAATATGTATCAGATAATAGAGATCTTAACATTACAAAGACTAACCCTGTAGCATTATTCTAATAAAAACCTCACAATAATTTCTGAATTTACAGAATTAAATTCTTAAATAAACACAAACCAAGCCATTCTTTGTCTCCAGTTCTTTTTCCATTTCCTGCATTCTTTCCATATACATTCTTTCTCTTTTCTTCATTTCCTCCTCAGTTCCCTTGAGAAAAGATGATTCCTGAACAGATTTATTTTTGTCTGCTGTCAGCTTTTTGATTTTAGTTTCCTCTTGTTCTAGTTGCTTCTCAAGTCTTTCTACCTCATCTATAAAAAAAGACAGTTTGAAGTCATGATATCTGAGAAAGTTTTATTCTGGTTGCTTTTGGCATAAGAAACAGCACAGTTGCACATTCATATTTTTTGCAGCTATATAACTACCGGTATATAGATAGGAGTCCCTATATATTTTTTAAAGTAATATAAAAAAAATCCTTCATCATGATAGCTATATATTATTGGGTTTCTACACATTGGTATTTTGAAATATCAACTGAGCAAAAAGGTTCACATTGTGACGAGCAACTGTTATTTTATCATTTTTATTGGTAGATAACTCGAAACTCTGTTTTATCATCCTGCCTGGCCTTTTCACACCTTCTTTGACAGTTTTACGCTTGACAAAAGAAAGCTTGATAACTTCTCCTCCGACTTTTGTTCATCTCACATAGCCATGATAAGAGAATTAGAGAGCTTCTGATCATGGTGATATACATGTAAGCAAAGGGAATACAATAAATGTTACATACCTTGTTCAAACCTATCTTTAGCATACTGTCTCTCTTGTTCAGTGACATTTTGACTATCCAGGGTCTCTAGACATCTGATGTGAAATATAATATACATTCTACTATGGGGAAGCTGTGAGAGTGGGTTCTCTGCAACTGTCAACTGTGTCAAATCAGGTATTGGTTTAAGTTTGGCTAACTCACTCAGCTAAAATTATAGGCAAACAGTCAGTAATAATTGCAAAATTTCATTCTCTTACCATTTTGTGTTTTCGAGGACAAACTTTTATTTACACCTTACAGTGCATCTATCAAATTAATATGAGTTTTACCCAAAATTTGGCTGAAGATTTACATGAAGCAATTTCCTGAATGGTGACATAATTTACCAAACTGATTTATTAGAAAATCAAAATCAATACTGGCTTTAAATGCTATTTTTTTTTCATGCTGATTTACATACTATTTACATTCTTTAGCCTATATTGTTAATCATGTTAATTTCTTTGCAGGGACTTAACTCAACTCACAGATTCAAGATCATTTTTGTTTGTTCTATGACTTACAGATTCCATGTTATTTTTGCCTATATGTAGTGTTCGGAGAGCTCTAAACTTCCGTCCCATCCAGATTGGTATATGTTGAATCTGGTTCCCTGTGAGATTAAGGACCTGCAGAGATGTCATACTCTCTAAACCTTCTATCTTTGTAAGGTTGTTGTAAGACAAGTTGAGTTCTTTCAATTTAAACAGTTTATCCATCTTTTCTATTTTTTCAATCATATTGCAGCTGAGATTAAGCACTGTTAGTCTCTTTAGTTTATCCAGGTTCTCTATGTACTACAAAATAAAATAAATAGAATTGAGAATGGAAAATGGTAATGAGTTAAAAAGACAATAAACCGACCAAAGAGCAGAAAACAGCCTAAAGCCACCAATGATTCTCCAATGCAATGAAAAAAATCCTGCACTCTGAGATAGGCTTCAGCTGGATCCTAAAACAACAATGTATATTAGTTCAGCAAATTGATCACCCCAAAATCTGCATTCAGTTTTGAAACCAACCCAATATGCTGAGTAAATTTTGTTGGTTGAATGCCATTTTTTTTTTTGCATCCTTGTGCCACGGTCTAATCAACTCATTTCTCCTTTTAAGTTTTATTCATATTTGCATGCAACATTTCTGTTCCTTACAGAGAATTCTTTTTTAATACATAATGTTTAATATGGTTAGGGGTATTTTCTTAAAATAGCAAATACACTTCAGCTCATGTTGTCATCAACAGCTGATTTTGTCATTTCCCTCCTCCAAGGATGGAGTAAGAAAAACTTCTAATAACCTCAAACTCAAAGATATTTCTCGCCAGTATGTTATTTAAATATTAACATGTAAATGTGGAAATTAAAACAGTAATACTTTAACATGTAAATGGGGAAGGGTGGATGGTTCTCCTTTGTATTGAAGGATGCCTTTGTAGTTCTCATATGTGTATTATTTATATGACTGTTTATAAGTTAAAAGTATATTTGCAACAATTTCCAGAAAAACTATCAGTAGTGTTCCAAAAATAGTTGATTATTTTCATTTTCCATTATACTTCATTCATGAATGACATAAAGAGCTTAAGTAAACAAAATCACAGCATAGATATATAACACAATATAAAGGTATGCACTTCAGCACTTGCTCATATACTATACATAACTTAGGACATTTAAACATTCAATTTTCTTTTTAAACAATTAATCTTTTTTCAAAGGTAATGAATAGCTGCGATATCCATCTTTTATATCAACAGCAATAAAAGGTATTTAAATGATTTGTGTGCATGTTTACAAATCCATACATAAATGAATTATTTATTTGCTTGAATAAATGCCATTTCAGATATATTTCAAACTGTGTGTTTTGAATCCGAGATAAAAGAGAACACTTTCTTTCAATGAAATCCATTTATAATTATTTGTTGAGTAGAATGTCAATTTTCATGACAAGTAAAAACAAGGTGTCAGAAGTAAAACTTAGGAAATTTAAATTATAGATATGTTTGAAAATAAAATATTTAATGTAGAATTCGATCAAATGAAAAATGTATAAATGGCCACAACACTTGCTACTGAAAAAATATCTGCATTGGCATGCTTTTGTAATGAAACCATTTTCGCTCGGAAAATACATATATCAAACCATCAAAATTCTAATTAGTTGTTTCTAGAACTGTGAATGAACTCATGTAAGGATACCATGGGCCAAAAAAATCACTTTATGGATATCCTCAAGTATTGTTTAACCTATAAGTAAAGTTTCATTAAAACCATTACAGCCTGATAGGAGCGAGGTGTATGAGGCAGACCAACAGGATTATTTCTTTATAGAGCTCCATAAATCTTGAATTTAACCATTTACCATATATTTAACTATGGATAGTATTAGTTGAATACAATTCGATACATTATGTATCATATATGATGTATGAATGAGATGGAAGTTAAGTATTATATGTCAGTCATTTTAACATGCGATTTGTGGACCTAATAGTTTTAATAATACTTATTTTCAAACATGCAGACTCGAGGAATGTGTTATATTGCTATACACATAAAAATATTCTTATTCTACAATATGAGAACTGAACAAATAATTGATTTCATGACAAATACTTTTATTTCCATAAGAAATCTTAATATTTAGGACACATTTTGTGCAAATAAGCGAAAAGTATTGATCAATGCATATGAATGGATTCAAATTGAAATAGTTTTTAATCTAGAAGTAAAATATATGTGATGAGATATCCTTTAAAATCAGGTGAAAATAAGAAATTTATTAAAAATTTAGTGTCCAATATTAAAAGATTTGTAAATACATGTACTTTTTCAATACTGACGACAAGGAGCCTCCGAATGGAGGAGACAGATATTTTTGAAAATTGAACAAAGAACTAAGCAAAGGCACTTTTTTTTTTAAACTTTTTTAATATATTGCCTAAGTATTATAATAAATACATTATATTTCAAATTACCTACACGTAACATATTTTCCAGTGCTATCTAATTACTTTTACTTGTAAATTAAAAAAAAAATCCAAATGAAAAAATATTTAGATAAAAAGTTCCAAGTTTATTGTCACAACTTTCATGATATCATTATAGAATATTTTAATTCATTGATAACTTTTTTCATGCAGTGCCAGAGCATATAATAGCTTATCACAGTGAATGTTCTTAGGTTTATTTTTTATAGATGGAATTTCTAAGTATATCTGAATATGCTTTACCAAGTATACAAATATCAAATACAGTTGTACGTAAAATAAACAGACAGTTTCGACTTCCAATTTCTTTAAATGGATCAATTATCAATTTAAAATGACACCATTTACGGTACAATTTAAATCAGTTTCATTCATTCAATTACGTCAATATATAAATAGAAATCATTTAACTTTGTATACATAAAAGAGATAAGTAAAAATTTTGTTTATTCTTTCGTCAATACACCAAATCAATTGCTATAAAGATCTAGGACGGTTATGTATTTTATGATATTAATAGTCCTTGGTTTATGTAGCTCAAAAGGGATCATTCAAGTATAAAGATCTCAACATGAAAACGTGTACTTCAATATACAAAAACATAACTTTTGTCACCTATTTTTCTTTAAAAATGCAGCTAAGCCATTTTTTAATCACAGCGATAATAGTTTTAGGTCCTTCAAAAAATATTGATTTAAAATGTGACAAAAAAATTTCAACAGATTTTTAAAAAGGTATTTGACCCTAATCTTCATTGCATAATACACAAAAAGACTTAACATGTGCAGTTATCAGTTTTACAACATATTTATACCAACTAATTCTAATTCAATCTTTACATGAGGGGCACTTGTCAGCACTTTTAAAATGACTTGGTAAATGAGGACATGGAACATGATGTAAGCCCCCATTCCTTCTCTTAGAGGGGGACTTAAAAACTTTTTTAAAGTGGCCTATCCAGACATTTAATTCTTTAAAACAATACTCCTTCAATTACTGATGATGCAGTAAAGCAGAAATGTCAGCACCTTCTTTCAATGTATTATAAATAAAAACAAGAATGTGTCCGCAGTACACGAATGCCCCACTCGCACTATCATTTTCTATGTTCAGTGGACCGTGAAATTGGGGTAAACCCTCTAATTTGGCATTAAAATTAAAAAGATCATATCATAGGGAACATGTATACTAAGTTTGAAGTCGATTGGACTTCAACTTCATCAAAAACTACCTTGACCAAAAACTTTAACCTGAAGCGGGACAGACGGACGAACGAACAAACGAACGGACGGACGGACAAACGGACGCACAGACCAGAAAACATAATGCCCCTCTACTATCGTAGGTGGGGCATAAAAACACCCAAATATAATGATGAAAACTGGTAGTTAACTGATTTGCAATCACACCACATAATATGCATGTAGATTATCTAAACAAATTCTCCATTTCCATTCTCAATTTTAAATCTTCATGATACCCTGTTTTGTCCAGAGGCTTAGACCATTATTAAATTTAGCAAATTTTAAATCTATCAAACTGGCATGTACATAACATGTTAATGATTGTGGGTTAATTTACATATCTAGACTGCAATGGACTGTTAGGGGTAATGTTAAACATGATGGAAACCTACCTTTATTTTCTTTCCTCCCTCCTTGGCTAGGGTAAGGTTAAGATTGGTTATCATCTCTATCTGGTCCTCTTTGGCAATCTTTCTGATGAGGTCCTCGGTAATATACCGTACACCAGCCTGCTGACCTGAAACAAGCACAAAAATGTCAGTATTCACCTCAGAAGTTAACAAAACCTTTAAATAGACTTATTAAGAAGGGATATAGTTACGATACTGTTGTCAGGTCATTAAAGATCGCATATTTTGGCTTTAATATTGATTCACTTATAGGGTCTTTGCATCGGAACTAAACACATTTATTTAAAAACCAGTTGTTGGCATGACACGGGTTATGTTCTTCTCATATATGTTATGATGGTATGATACTAAACCCCTAACGGGAAGGATTGTGCCTGATGTTCATATGATATCATGCATGAAGACATAATATTTCAATCAGTTTAATTGAAGTCTGGAGCTGGCATGTCAGTTAACTGCTAGTAGTCTGTTGTTATTTATGTATTATTGTCATTTTGTTTATTTTCTTTTGTTACATCTTCTGACATCAGACTTCTCTTGAACTGAATTTTATTGTGCGTATTGTTATGTGTTTACTTTTCTACATTGGCTA
Organism: Mytilus edulis; assembly: GCF_963676685.1. Classification (NCBI taxonomy): domain Eukaryota; kingdom Metazoa; phylum Mollusca; class Bivalvia; order Mytilida; family Mytilidae; genus Mytilus; species Mytilus edulis. The sequence goes on from NC_092345.1 coordinate 24,375,099, forward strand.
GAGGTATAGGGGGAGTTTTGAGATCTCATAAACATGCTTAACCCCGCCGCATTTTCGCCTGTCCCAAGCCAAGAGCCTCTGGCCTTTGTTAGTCTTGTATTATTTTTAACTTTAGTTTCTTGTGTATAATTTGGAGTTAAGTATGGCTTCATTATCACTGAACTAGTATATATATTTATTTAGGGGCCAGCTGAAGGATGCCTCCGGGTGCGGGAATTTCTTGCTGCATTGAAGACCTATTGGTGACCTTCTGCTGTTGTCTGTTATATGGTCAGGTTGTTGTCTCTTTGACACATTCCCCATTTCCATTCTCAATTTTAAATATTTTTATATATATTAACTTTTTATACAGACACATCTGAGTCTACCATATACTGTGAATTCATTTATTTTTTTGATATCAATTTCTGTATTTTTGCTTCTCTGAGGATGCTTGATTTCTTAGTTTCCTCATATCATCATATGAAAATAATAAAAAAAATGTCTATTTCATTGAATAATTGAATTAGTTATTAACAACAAAAATTAGGTTTAACTGTTATATATATATATATATCACAAAAAGTGAAAAATGCATCTTGAGACAGTCTCCTCCTCAAAGTTTATAAAGAGTTAGTGAACAGAATAACACCTTTATATATACCTACCATTTTTAGATTTTACATGATAACCATCAATATATAATGGTCTGTACTTTGTTGGTCTTCTTAAAGAAGGAAACATTGTTGTTATTGAGTTATTTCACCATCAAAATAAAGACAGTATTCCACAATAAAGGGCACTTATTTAGCACTATATATAACTTTTCTGAATGGCAATCCTAATTCCAAACAATTTAAATTTTTTTTTATAACGAATCCATTTTTACACTATCTTCAATTTTTGGGGTTTTCTTCATTAACATATTTATATTTCTTAACTTGTTATTCCTTAATCCAATCAAATGTATTTTTAAATGTCTTCATTTCACTTTTATAACACTGTTGATCTTTCATTTCATCATGTATAAATCAAAATATCAGTTACAAGAAACTATTTTTTATCTCTACTCATGCTCAATGACAATACCTATGATCTTTCATAAACAGAGTCATCCTAATTCTAATTTATTTAAATATCTAGATTTTATCATTAAAAATCAAAGTTTTAATAATTGTACCGATCATACTAATTTAGAATAATCTTTCAATCCCATAGATTACAAAGGCCCAAGAAGGACATTTATACCTTTCTAATTCATACTACCAGTAAACACATTACTACTAATTGGTATTTAACATCAACTGATTCTGTTTAATTATATTTCAAAGATTGCTTTGTTAGTCCTATTGCTTTTTAATGTTCAAAATGTGATGAAAATAGTTTTAAAAGCCAAACTCAATTCATATCTGTTACAACTTTTTAAAATTACAGACATGACAGAAAGTTAGGAAACTGTAAAACTTTGTAAGGTTCTTCCAATGAGTTGTTAAACAAAAAAACTCTTCAACTTCTTTACTTTTATAGAGAAACACTCCTAACACTTGGTTATAAGTTGTGATGGATTGCTGTTGCATTGAAGTATACCCTATGGGCCTATATCAAACCAAGCCCTTAATGTTCCTCTTATTAGAAACCAGAATCATCTTTTCAACTCATCTTATTCAATTTCAAAGTAATTTTAAAACAAGTCTGAACTTAAAATGATTGTTAACGGAGAGGAAAATCTAATTAGGGCGATAAAAGTCACGATTAAAAAATTGTTGTAGTGTCTTCTTTTGTCGTTTTAAGCTGGATTAAAGAAAAGCCATAGTGAATCTTCTAAAGATTACCATCTAGTCACAACAAGACTTTTTAATATCAAAACAGAAATGTTCCTGTGATTCTTCTTTTACTTATATATGTGGTTAAAAATAGGTATTTTCAAGATGCTTTAATATATGATGATTCCCTTCATGTTAAGGTAAGATTTGATTTTTTTTTATGTGAAAATCCTTAGAACTAAAATTTTGGTTAGTTTTTGTAAAAAAGCATGCATATGTATTTCAGATTCTTTAAAAACACCAATGACTGTGAAATGATTTATTCAAAAGAACTAATTTTCAAAGGTGTTAAGGTACATTACATCTTAAGAATTAAAATCTCTGAATTGATAAATGTAGATCTAGAACTAAAAAAAACAAACACATACTGTTGATAAAGAAAGTGGGGCTAATTTTTATAAATCACTAATAAATCACTAAAATTAAGCTGGAAACTAAAAAATTGGAATCTTTTTTTAGATATTAAAAATAAATTTATAATACAAGAATTGATACATTCTTATCTATATATATATATGTAACTTGTATTTTTACATAATTTTAGTGTTCATGTGTTCATTAATATTGTTACATTCATTGTACATGTAATTAATAAAGAAAAAATTATTTATTTATAAATTATGCATGAAAAATAAAATCATAGATACCAGGATTAAAATTTTATATATTTCGCCAAACACACGTTTCGTCTACAAAAGACTCACCAGTGACGCTCAAATCAAAAAATGTTTAAACATGTTAAAATGCCAAATAAAGTACGAATTTGAAGAGCATTGAGGACCAAAAATTCCTAAAAGTTTTGCCAAATACAGCTAAGGGTAATCTATTCCTGAGGAACTGAAATGCACATTGATTGATCTCCCCCTTTAATCCTTCAGAGCTGAATAAACTGTCAAGGAAAATTAGAGCATGACCAAAAGCATGAATTCTGGAGTGATTTCTATCTTATGGTCTGTTCTGGCACATTAACTGATTGAACTCATATTTCATGTATTTGTTAACCAGTAACAAATAAAATAAACAGGTCTCTTTGCAAAAATAAAACTTCTTTGCCTACCTTGGTCTGCCACAGTGAACCTGGCTTCATTTCCAGGTGAAATTGCTCTCCTCTGTGGAGACTTTGTCCCTCCAATTCCATAACTTAGTTGCACATGTCGTGGAATGTCTTCTGAAGATCTTGAATGGCTTCCTCTCCCATTCAAAACAGATTTAGAACTTCCAGGGGAGCCTCTTGATGTCTTAGGGACTGGAAGATTTGACTGCCCTCCCCTGGATGGAGTCTTCTTCATTGTAGTAGGCGGCAGCTTTGCGTCTATTGGATGAAAAGGTGCAAGGATTAGTTTTGACTTACTAATATTTAATTTGAAGAAAAAATTAGGACATCTTAAATGCAGAACAGTATATCTTTGAGGATTTCTGAAAACATATTTATCTAAATAACAAAAGTTCACAAAAGTGAAAATATACATAACATTATTGTGTTCTAATTTCTAAGGTTTGCAGTGGTATGAAAAATAGAATACAAAAAGATTGACATTAGATATTTTTATGTGACCAAATGCAGTATAACAAATTTTTTTGTTTACCATTTTTTTGGGGGGGGGGGCATTTTTTTCCATATAATCTTGAAAACTACAATAGATAAATAGAAACTTTAAAAAGGAAAGTTATCAGTAGGATAAGATCAACAAATATGTCAAATGACTGAAATTGTCAGTTAAATCAAAGAGCTGAAAGCTCTGAAGAAAAATGACGCCACTGTCTCTAATATTGGGATAGTTTTTATGCAAGTCTTGATTTTCACATACCGTAATTAGTTTAACAATGCAACATGTCTCGTAAGCATATAATTGATATTCGTATATGTGTGTGTGAAGTGAAGGTGCCAACTGGCTGGGTTTTTTTTAAAGACAAATGAATAGGTCAAGACTACCTGAATTGTACAAATAAATACCGTAGAAAGGCTTCTATATTTCTCACTGGTACATAGGCTGAATCCGGGTCCGTTCGCGCCCATTCACGTTTGCACCAACTCATGTTCGCCCCCTTTCACTTTCACACCCTACATGTTCGCAACTAATCTTAATTGGTTTTGTGTTTAATAACTCTGTAAGCAAGTGTTTTCTTATAAGTATAATTGTTGTCATTGTCTCAAAATAAAGTGAGACAGCATTTTTTTTTTTGTGTTGAATAAATCTTAATCATGTTTTGGATAGCGTATTGTTAAAGATAATAATAATCGTTTCTAAATAAAGTGGTATTTTGTCAACGTTTTATTTAGCGTTGAATAACTCTTAATCATGTTTTGGTTAGTGTATTGCTATACTTTGTTTCATTGACCTCTTTCATAATGAAGTGAGATTCTGACTATTTTTTTTCTGTGTGTTGAATAAATTTTATCATGTTTTGGTTATAATAGTGGATTGCTATATTTTGGTTCCTATATTTTATTGTTTTGTTGTTTCAGATCAAAGGGCTTAAAAACAATTATCTTTTGTGTTTTCCTTTAAAATCTTCAATGTTTTACTCATACCAAGCTAAAAATACATTCAGTATTTACACCAAAGCAATTTAAAACAACAATCATGATTTTCCAATTATTCAACTTGAATTTGAATTAAAATTGGGCGCGAATGAGTAGAGTGCGAACGGACCTTGGGTGTGAACGTGCGAGGTGCGAAAGTGTATTGGGCGCAAACAGACCTGATACCACATAGTCTGAACCCCCTTCTCCCACAAAATATGATGTAAATTAAAAACAAATTGTTCAGAGAACAATTGAAGTCTTTCCACTAGAAAAGATCTATTTTTATATTGAAATATGAAAAATCAGTTTAAAATGTTAGTTCCTATGGCTTTATGACGTCCTATTAACCTATGACCTTGACCTCAATTTCAAGGTCACAAACCATGGACCTTGAATCAAAATATCCTTGGTCTTTAATATGTTTGGTTAATGAGTACTACCACTTGACGCGTAATTTTAAATGTAAGATGGACAAAAACTTCCTTTTATTGTATGCGCAGCCCTTCAACCAAAATATACAAGTAAGGACATGTCGCAACTAATAATTTATGAAAAATTATTTGTCAAAATGTCATACAGTATTTGAAAAGAAGTGAAAATAAGCCAAAATCAAAATTTATAATATGACCTTGACCTTTGACATTGACCTCATTTTCATTTTTAGTACCAATGACCTCATGAAGACCCTAGGTCTCTATCAGTTATGGTTTACCAGTTGAAAATGCATATCGCTTGAATCAAATGAAAAAGGGGGAATAACTCTCATATGGAGTCCCCATAGAGCTATGGTTCAAACGAATATTCTTATCCTAAATATGTAACGAGCAATTTGGTAAAATAAAATCTTTTACGGTTACGAAGGAGAGGTGGCCACAAGAAAAACAGTGTTTGGGGAGATAACTCTTACAACGTAATGTATTTTGTTATAATTACATTTGATATATGTTTCATTATAATACTTTATTCTGATTGGCTAACTGCACATCACATGTTATTCCTCAAGCAATTGCATCACTCAATAAAACTTTTCATTCATGATAACACGTGGTCCCACAATAAAGTGCACAGATGAATTCGTGTTTTCATGATCCTAGCTAAAAAAAGTAATTATAAGTATTGAATGTTTCTTTTTGTAACCTCATAGGGTTGCAAAAGCGTTGACCGTGTGCACATTTTTAGAATGAAGCGCGTAAGCGCTTCATACAAAAAGTTCCACGGTCAACGCTTTTACACCTCAATGAATTTACAAAAGAAAGCATTCAATACTTAAATGCAGTTGTAAATTTTTAAAGCAAAAAGAGTTAATACTAACTTTCACTTTTTTGGATGTTCATGTACATTTTGAATGTATTTATTTTTCTCAACTACATGAATTTTTTGGTGTATTTTTAATGATATATATGAGTAGTCCAAATAATTATTACGTCTGGCAAGGCTTTTTAAATTTTATTCTGGGACACCTTCCTATGACCACAAGGCTTATGTTAATTTTTTTCTGGGACGCCTTCTTAGGAAGCCTTCCTACGAACGTCTTAGGAAGGCGTCCCAGAAAAAAATAAAATAGCCTTATTGGATATTTTTATGCATTATTTAACCAGTTAAGTCTTTTACAGGATTGTTACGTCTTTTACAGGATTGTTTGTTTAATGCTGTTTAAACATTACTGAAAAAAAAAACACCTTAAATTTGCTAATTATTTGGCATGAAAGTTTGATTTATTGAAAGGGACTCAGTTTTTCATTTAATTTTAATAATTGTCTAATGGTTAAAACAATAGCTTCGTTGTTTACTTTTATACACAACAACATATTCACTTTGGTCTCGTTGTTTACCTAATATTCACTATGTACTTGGTAACAGTTATTAATTAATTGAATAGAAAATATTATAATAAATATTATTGGAAGCCGAATTGACGTCAAATAGGTGCCGATTTGACTAGATGCCAATTTAACCATGTTAACCAGGTGCCGACTTGACTTGTACGTTTCAATTCCTCTGCGATCGTTTGCGGTATTTTCTTGAGAAAGCCTATTTTCCATCATCAAAGAGAAGAAGAAACTGCTTGAAATGATTCCCGAACGCTTCGTGATTGTTAAAATAAGTTTAATTCACTCAAAAAACAATTTTAAAACTTGCGATGTTTAATAGATTGGATAAAATCATATTTGTCTGACAGACAACAAGAAGTCCAATACGCTAACATTAAATCTGATAAATCGTTTGTAAAGTATGGAGTGCCTCAAGGTTCTATTTTAGGTCCGCTGTTATTTTTAATATATATAAATGATTTACCACTTCATGTTAAACAATCCAATATGGATTTATATGCTGATGATTCAACATTGCATTTTCATGATAAAAACATTGAAAAAATAAACAGCATATTGCAAAATGATTTAAATGCTATACAATCTTGGTGTAACAATAACAGTATGAAAATCAATGCACAAAAAACTAAGTGTATGAAATTGGGTTCAAAACAAAAACTTAAACAACTATCAGAATTATGTATTACCGTCAACGAAACATGTATTGAGAATGTCCATTCTTTCAAATTACTTGGAATAGACATTGATGAAAATTTAAGCTGGGAAGATCATGTTGATCGTATATGTAAAATTATCTCATCTAAAGTATCACTTTTATATAAAATTAAAGTATATTAGCCAATACACACAAGGCAACTATTTTATAATGCATATATTCTACCATATATAGACTATTGTAGTTCAGTTTGGGGAAATTTATTACAAAAAGATTCAGATAGAATCATAAAACTTCAAAAAAGAGTAGCAAGAATTATACTGGAATGCGATATTTCTAATCCATCTAATTTCATGTTTTCTTCTTTAAAATGGCTATCTTTTACCAAAAGAATAAAATACCAACAATCAATTCTAATGTATAAAATTGTAAATGGGCTAACACCTGATTACTTAGCAATACTAAATATTGATGATGTGCAACGCCACAACTTACGATCTGTCTCTAATAATGATCTTTTTGTTCCAAGACCAAATACAAATTTTTATAAAAAATCTTTTCATTATTCTGCAACCAAAGTATGGAATAATTTACCACTCGAAATAAAGAAATGTCCTAATGTGGAATTATTCAAGAAACATAGTTATAATCATTTTCTTGAAAATTATATGCAAGTTTTCCTCTAACAAAACTATATCAAATATTGTCATTTATTACCCTTTGTATATTTCAATGATTGAATTGTGTATATACTAGTAATATATATTGTAAATTAATGTATGAATGTATGAATGTTAACTGTATGCATGTATTTTGTTTGAGGGCCTCAATGAAAATTAGACTATTTCTAATTGAGTTACCCTCTTTAAATAAAGAATTTATTATTATTATAAACAGGAAGTTTCAAAAGCACGTGTAAAAGAAGAAATTAACCGGTGAGAGTGGAAATCCGTACATAACATATATCACTATAGTACGACTTTTAAAGCAAAACAGTTTCATCCTTTTGTAAAACAGTCTTTAATATACCTATCACATTAATGTTTGAAGGGTCTTAAGCTTATTCAAACCATATAAGTCGGTATGAAACACCAAAACGGAATGATAATAACCGATTACGTTTTGTAGTTTACAAAATTCTGGACTGGTTCCTGTCAAACTACAACACTTTCTTCGACTGTAGTGGAATACAAACAGAAACCAGTTAGTTTGTAAACTGGTTCCTGGCTGATTACTACACAATGCTCATGCATAATGATAACACAAGCACATTCCTCCAGTTTGTATTGAAATTAGTAATAACGAAACCAAGCGCGGTAGGCAGAGAAATCAGGTCGGCAGTTATGGAACAATGACTGCGTCATTTTCCAAAAACTTAGCTCTTTATAATATAGTTATTTAAAGTAAAAAGTGGCCATTGCTGAAAATGCAGATGAGTGACACTGGCTCTTTTGTTTATTTTTATTCAGGACATTCATTAAACAACTGAAGATTTCATACATGAGACTTATTTTTAGATCATTTTGTGCTGATCAGTTTTGCTTTTTAAAGATTCTATCTATCTTATATACCAGTAGTTTTAGTAATAGCAAACTTTGATTATTGAAAATAAAAAAACACAGAAGTTTCCAACATGATGAATAATTAGAGCCCATAAATATAAACGTAAATAGATCCATTGATTTGTTTGTAATGTGAAAATGGTTTGGAATTAAGAAGGGATTATATTACATGTATAATGTTATTTAAATCCATGCATCCTTTTTGTATTTGAGTATATCAAATATTAATTGATTTTATTCAGAATTAAAAGAATATAGATGTAATTTAAACAACAGTTACATGAGTAAATGATAACTATTTCTGATTAAAAGTATCAAAACTAAACTGCCTCATAAGAATTAAACCAAACAAAAATGTAGATAAAATATTGTCTGAAAGTTACTGTTTGTGGATTCATGAGGGGGGATAGGACCTTTATCGGAAATCCAGGATCGGGTGTTTTTAAGCTCAGGATTTCGGGATTGACCCTTTCGGGATCCGGGAATTCTTTTTTTCTAATTTCAGGACTTCGGGATTTAGATTTTATTAAATCGGGACCTCTGGATTTCTTGTTTTTAAGCCGGGATTTCTGGATCTGGACCTCTCCTACATTAATACTTGTTCAATTGTTGGATACCAATTTTCGTGGATTTCCTGGGTACAGAACTAGTGGAACCATGAATTTAAATGTTCGACAAATGACAAATTTTCTTAAGGAATGTATGAAGACTTTGCCAAAACCACGAAATTAGATATCCACGAAAATGCAAGTTATCCTCAAACAACCAAAATTGGTATACACGAAAATAAACAAATCCACTGTATACAACTAACAAATATTATGTAGGGTAAGCTCTTCACAAATATGTTAATGTAGATGTTTGCAAGATTTAATGCTGACCAAATTTAAAGGAACTTCTCAAGATTGGTAAATAAACAGGGATCTTGTCAGCAAATATAAACATTGGAATTAATTCATGTTTAAACCTGGATTGTACATGTGATTACAATTTCTACTAGTACTAACAAACAAAACATATTTCAAAAGAGCTATCAGTAACATACCATAGTAGTAAATGCCAGTATATCACAAATTCCAACGCTAATCAAAATCCCACTAACTTAAAAAATTGACATACATACAATATAGAAGTTATCCAAATGTAAAAGATTGGTACAATTTAAATACCAAACCTTCTTATTGAAGTTAAAATTCAGGGGTGGTTTATATGAATGTTGATATGGCAGTCACCCAAGTATAAAACTGACGAATTAAATTCTAAATGCTTGGCTGTTAGCACTTATTGTAGATCATTCAAATGTTATAGTTTTGTCAATAACTGATGAATATGTATTGTATATTGCCTTTCATTTCAATTCTTTTTATAGAGGTGTATTGTTGTTGTGAATATATAAAATACAAAGTTTAGAATATCGTGGAGAATAGCCCAAATAATTAGACTCTTGACTAGATTGAGAGATCTAATGCATTTATTCACTTTGGATTATAATTTCAGAAAAGATTCAATTGCACAATTAATTACATTTATAAACATAAGTCCATGCTTTTCAAAATTCAGCATATGTCTATGAGCCACCATGCACGATACATGTAGGAACATACCAATACTGTTAAAATGGTTTTTTTTAAATCTAAAAATGCTTTCTTCTGTTTTGTTTTTGGATATATAAGATTTACTCTATGAGACAAAGGAAATTATTTCTATTGGTTTTTCTTTCCTTTTTTAGACATCAATTGAAAACTCTGTATTGAGTGTATGTGATGTCTTTAAGTTTTAAATATCAACTTTTCATGAAAATGTTTTGGATCCACTCGTTTTAAAGGCAATTTTTTGTTTGGACTACCATTGCTTCTGAAAGAGTTCTATATGGCACCCCTACGGAAGTACTGTAATTTATTTTTGTGTTCGTTAATATTTAGTATGGACGGGTGCCATATGAAACTCTTACCAGCAAAAATATGGATTATTCAATATATTTTTTATATAACAGATTTGCATACATATACCTTTAATACCCTTCAACTTCTATGTAATAATATTACACATTCAAACATAATCATTTTTAAATTAAATTTAGTATGCTTAAACAAACTTCTGTTTATAACCTTGTTTGTGTCCCTTATTGACATTTTAAGAGTACAAATCAATTTAGGTTAGCTAAATGTTATACTAAGTACTCATTAAGCCACTCAGTGGAAATATAAACATTGTGGTGTGTTTTAACTGGTATTTGTAACTGGTTCACCCTATTGATCAACAGAAAATTTTCAATTAAATGCAGGATATTTATTTATGATCCTTCAAAATATTTCTATTTTATCAACCATCAAAATATTACTGCAATTCATTTATTTAGTGTTCACATTTTCAGCTTGTGTTCAATAAAAGCATTGTTATCTTTTTTAAATACCACTACATGTATAAACTAGAGCCTGTGTCCCTAACATAGGCCTATTTACATCTTTAACAATGGCCAATCTCCAATATTGAGGTCTAGAATAGAATTCATGACAAAATCTCTTTGTTGTCAATCATGTAATGCTGATCACTTTTTTTGTTTACAGCTGAGTTTCTCTCTTTCTTCTTTCATTCTTGTCAATAGATATAAAAAGATCTGGCAGTGGACGGGTTCCAGTGGAAGGACCCCCTTTATCCTGGGTTGGGAACCACCGGACCCTTTTAAAATGTTACTTATATGACAAATAAAGATATTATTATATTTAAAAATGCCCCTTTGTGGTATGAGTGCTAATGAGATAACTCTCTATCCAAGTCACAATTTGTAAAAGTAAACCATTATAGGTCAAAGTACAGCCTTCAACACATACAGTATTGGCAGTGGCTTACACCAAACAGCAAGCTATAAAGCCCCCCAAAAATGACCAGTGTAAAATCATTCAAGAACACAAAAAAGGATTAAAAAATTGTAATTTTAATAAGGGCATTAAAATATACATTTGTATATCAGCAAAATTTGACCTGTTTGTAGATCTTGTCACACAAATTATCATTTTTGTTATCTACCATTGCCTCAAGCTTCTATCTGCAAAAAATGTTTCTTTCATAGTTTTTATGAAAATAGGCAAATTTTCCAAAGAGCCCAAAAACTCCAATCATGAGTCATGTTGGTTTCACAAAGAGGCAGCTGGCTGTGATATCATGATCATTATAGCACATTTTAAAAATATAGAATTTTGTTCAAGCTTCAGCAAAAAATATATTTTCATGAACATTAACCAAACTTAAACATGTTAAATGATTTACAATAAGTGGAAGTGTCACCACATACAATTTTTGGATCCAAGTGCAAAACATGTAGATGTAGATCTCAAAACAAGAGCCAGCGGCCTTAACATTAGGGACAATACAGCTTTACTTACATTTTTTTTTGTTTTTTATCAAATTCAAACATGAATAAATATGTATTGCTATACATTCATGGAAACTGAGGACCCCATATGCATGGTCTGACAGGTCATCATATTGATATTACCCTTCTTATATTTTGGCATTGCAGCACAGATGGTTATGCTTTTCTCAGACTTCATAGGCGGATCCAGGGGGGCCCTGGCCCCCTCTTTCGTGGGAAAAATTTGGTTGATTATACAGGGAATTATTGAAGCATGACTGGAGCGGGCCCCCCCTTAGGTCAGTCAGCGCCCCCCCCCCCCCCCCCCCTAGAAAAAGTTCTGGATCCGCCACTGGACTGTTTAATAGGTTTTTACATAAAATCTGTTGGATGTGAACTGATTGATACTTTAGTCTGGGATTTGCTGTTATTGTAAGTTGATTAGTTTTAATTATAACTGCAATTACTCTTAGATCAGAAGTTAATCACACCCCTGTTCTATATTACATGTATAAGGGGAGGGTTGTGTGCTCACAAACATATCTAATCCTGCCACATTACATATGCATGTGTCAAAGTCAGGAGATTGTAATTCAGTGATTGCCCATTGGTTTATATTGTTTTGTAATGAAACAGACTTGTTTTCACATTTTGTCATGTCAGGGCCTTTAAAGCTTGCTATGCTGAATGGATTTTGCTCGTTGTTAAGGAACATACAAATGTACAGTGACCTATATTTGCTGTTTCAATAGGATTGTTCATCTTTGAGTCATGAGGCTCATCTTGCTATGGTCTGAGTTAATGTTTTGAATGGATTATTTCCCTCAGTTATTGGTTAGGGGGGGATTGATGGCAAAGTATTTATTTATGAATGTAATTGTATTGGCAAATGATTGAATTTATTGGCAACTCTAATTTTGCTTTTGACTGCAAGTACTCTTGGATGAGCAGTTTGTCTTTAAACTAGTTACACCACTGTTCTATGTTAAGGGAGGGTTGTGTGCTCACAAACAAATTATTTTCTTTTGGAATGTTTACTATGTATTTTTAACTAATAAATACAAATTATTAAAAATCTTAATTCTTCTTCTTCTTTCAGTTTGTAGCTATTCTTTTCACAAAATCTGCAAATTTCCTTGTTTGTTTCCGTTTTAATTCCCTATCCGCTAACAATTTATTATACCACTGGATGTGATCTCTCATAGCCTTTGTCTATAACATGTATGTAAGTCAATTTGGCTACTTGTCTTTGCATGCAGGACGCCCAGACACTGCCTTTCTTTGACAGAGTAAAAAAAAATTAAAGAAAAGAGCATAGATCTGCTATCTGAATAGGACATAGACCTTATCATATGGCTTACAGACACAGATTGAAAGCAACGAGAAAAAAATTATGACAAAAAATAGGCACCTGCTTCTTGAGACCTAGTCCAAATAATCATAACAGCTGGCACGGCTATATGCGTCCCAGAAAAAAAAAATAGCCTTGCCAAACCTCATATTATTTGTACTATACTCGTACTTGAGACCATGTTCCTTCATATACACCTTATCCCTATTTGTCTGCCATTGCTGGACATAAAACAGGTTCCAGTAAAATATTGATGTCATAATACAAAATAATTGATGCCACAAGGCACAATGTAAATGTGATTGTTGTATGATGTCAATAATTTAATTCAAGCGGGACAGATTCTCAACTTGAGTAAGCCATCATGGCCTTGAATAGCGATAAGTAGTCTGAGATTACTCTGACGTCCAAAGGCTGTTTTGCCAGACAAGCTGGGGTCGTGGTACGATTGTCTGGCAAGACAGCTGTTGGACGTCAGAGTAATCTCGGACTAAGCAATAAGGTGTATTAGAGACAAGTTATGCAAACAGGTCTAAGATTGAGATAGGGTCATCGACGTGCACTTATTAATACAACTGCATGTACATGGATGACCTGATTTATTGATGACAGGATCGGCGTATCCCACATCTTAGCAAGTTCATTCATCGGAGCATATATTTCATATTATCTATTTAGTTTTCGTAAGCATATGTATATACAGATATAGCATTGTTGTTCAAACTCACCTATGTCATATCCTCAATTAAAAATGAAGTTTCTAAGCTTGTCAAGTTCTTTCGTCCGATTAGATTTGTTGTCATTGTTTACCCGCCATGATAGTTACTGCGTGCCAAATTACTCTTTAATATAATTATCTGTTATTTTCAAATCATTTGAGTATAATTTCGCACTGAAATTAATAAATATCTTCATAAAAACGCAGAATTTATCTGAATTATTGCTGTTTAATTAATTTGTTTGTACTTAATTAAATTATATCAAATCAAATTTTCTAAATTATTCACTTCCTCTTCTGCATGTTCTGACTTGACAACGAAAGTGGCGAGCACCTGTCATACAGGTGATACGGTATCAATTTTGCATAAATTCATTTATTTTTCATCATTAACTATTATTTAACATTGTAAAGTTTAAAATGATTAACTTTGATGATATTGGTTAATAAGTTTGGGAATTTACCTTGTTCTAACTTACAGAAAATAACAATTTTTGGCATTAATGTTTACTGAGTTATGTCCCTTGACATATTTAATGATTGATTAACACGTGCTTACCAAATAAGGAAATATATTATATGAGACTACTATAACCAGAGACATATATTTATAGTGGTTACAGGAATGTCAATCTTTTCTATAAAATAACCACTTTTTCAGTGGAAATTCGATGTTTGTACTGATCGAGCAATAAACATCATACAGAAACTCTAGCAGGACGTTTCGTCCACACTTCCAGTTCGACCATAGCCGTTTCAGCCACACTACCTGTTCGGTCATGCTTTAATTCAGCCGTTTCGGCCATATTTTTTATTGTTATAAATGGTAATAAAAGGAGGAAAATGTATTTTTTTCTTGAAAAGGATGAAAAAAATGATGAAAATATATTACCTTTTCATCAAACATTTAAATTCTTTGAAAAAAATGTCCATCAATTTGTTAATAAAATAAGAAACCTGCCGTAAAATAGGGATATTGGGGCAATTATTACCGGTTATCAAGGATAATCCTTGCACATGTTGCAGTAATTTACGACTCAACATTGCTATAGGGGCCCGAAGAAAGATTTGTTTAATATGATAAACATTCACTGTTAGTATAACTGCCAGCCGGGGAGTCACGCTGAATCCTTTGCTCATCAGTGATTTTAATATGTTGATTATTGTAATTTTGCTTATTTCTTACGGTTCTAAAATAAGTAAGGAACATCTAGCCTTTGTTAGTCTTGTGTGTTTTAAAAAAATGGTTCATTAATTTGTTTCAGAGTTTAGTGTGGCGCCCATCTCGCTGTGTTAGTATACACTATTAATTAGGGGCCAGCCGAATCCCGGGGGCCTCCAGGTGCGAGATTTTCTCGCTTCGTTGAAGAACCCATAGTGACTCCTTGTGTACCTTGAGCTGTTTTATACTCTAAGTGAGTCTTTGGTCTGGTTTTGGGGCCTCGGACGGTGGCCGAGTGGTCTATGAGCAGTAACTACTGTAATCACTAGTCAGTCAACACTGAGGTTGTGAGTTCGAATCCCGCTCGTGTGGGTGCACTCGACTCCGATCTTAATTGACTAGGATTGTCAGTTATCATATCGAAAGTTGGTTGTTTTCTCCGGGCACTCCGGCTTCCTCCACCAATAAAAACTGACCGACAAGAAAGTCGCCTAAATGTGGTGCTTAAAAGCGGCGTTAAAACACAAATAATCAAAAATCAAATTGATTTGGTTTTGTCTCTTGACACATGGTCACATGTTCCGTTTTTATTCTCTATTCCATATACATATATAATATGAAACGTTTCATTCAAATTTGAACTGTGTGACTGTTAATCTGGATATCGTCCTGCTCATTTTTGTCACGTGGATTCGTGGTGATTTATCCTGAGTGAATAAACAGTTAACTCATCATATATGGGCCCCCTCATATATATACCAGGATTAAAATTGTGTATTTGCGCTAGACGCGCATTTCGTCTTCAAAAGACTCATCAGCGACGGTAGAATAAAAAAAAGTTTAAAAAAAGCCAAATAAAGTACGAAGCTGAAAATTCCTAAAATTTTGCCAACTACAGCTACACATATTCATGAGGAAAAACAGCCTCAAAATAAGAAAGAAATTAGTTATTATATACTTATAAGTTATAAGGTTTAGCTAGCTATAAAAACCAGGTTTAATTTATCATTTTCTACATGAGAAAATATCCATTCCAAAGTCAGTTGTAATCCATTCGTTTGATGTGTTTGAGCTTTTGATTTTGCCATTTGATTAGGGACCTATAGTTTTGATCTTTCCTCGTATTTTTTGCGATTTAATTTTTAATCATGTTGATAACTGACGGTATACTGTTTTCATCTTTTTTTTTTTAAATTTATTTCAGTAGCCATGATAAAGTTGTTGACTCTTGACGTGACAAATACAGTGATCCGTGTATTGGGCGGAGTTGGGCACCAGTATGCCTCTGCAGCCTCTATATATGGAATTAAAGCTGATCCGGAAAAACTAGACGTATCTTTTAGAACTAAATGGATAGAACATAATTTTAAGTATCCCAACTACGGAGTTTCTAGTGGGATTACATCACATGCGTGGTGGAACGAACTGGTAAAACAAACTTTCATTTCTAGTGGCTATACAGATACCGAGGCGTTGTCGAAGGTTGCAACACACCTGTACTTACATTTTAAAACTAACAAAGGATGGGAAGTGTTACCGAATAGTCAAAATGTTTTACACGATGTAAAATCAAAGGGAATTGAGTTAGGCGTTATATCTAATTTTGATGAACGACTCGAAACTGTTTTATCGAGTTTAGGACTTTTACATTACTTTGATTTTGTATTATGTTCTAGACTTGCAGGCCATGCTAAACCTCAGCCACAAATATATGAAAAAGCTTTAGGGCTTAGTGGTATTTCTGCATCAGATGCCTTACACGTTGGGGATCATATAGATAACGATTATACGGGGCCACGCAATATTGGAATGTCCAGCGTACTGCTGTGTAACAATGTGGAAAAAATTCCAGATTACGTTGACAAAAAGTTTGTCATAACAAATCTGGTTGATATATTAAAATTTATATAGATATAATTGCTTGTGCTTTAAAAAAATTATGAAGTTATGATAGTCATTTCAAGACTTTTTAAATATGTAGCTGAACAAAAAAACTGATATACGAATAAAATAAAATCCGTATATATAATACAACTCTACTTGGCCTACTAAATGGCTCATTACCATATATTTCGTAAGGAATTAAGAATCTAAGCTACTTGAACGAATAACATACTTAAGTTCACGATTTTCCCATATATATTGTTTTATCATGAAGCAATAGTCACAAACCAACCATAAATCACCCGTTGACAAACACAGTGATATATATGGCCATACATATGCAAAAAGGATATTGAAGAATAAATAAATGTCAGTGAAACACCAACCAAACGACACACACAAAACAATAAAATAAAACCTAAATATGTCACGGGAGTATATTATCTCCCAGTTGATACTTTATTTCAAACTTGTTTTCACGATTTCTGATAATAATTTGCTTGTTGGAGAATACTTGCTTGCAATGATGAATTAAATCTCCTGAACTAAGAGTAGAGAGTGGTACTTAAAACTTTCGTGACTTTCAAACCAAGATTTAAGATGTGATAAACCCCAAAAAATGATCGACCCTCAAGCAGCATACACTCAAAATAAAAATTAAAAAATCACTAAAATACTGAACTCCGAGGAAAATTCAAAACGGAAAGTCCCTATAAATCAAATGACAATGCCAAAATAAAAAGCTCAAACACATCAAACGAATGAACGACAACTGTCGTATTCCTGACTTGGTACAAAAATTTTCTTATGGAGAAAATGGTGGATTAAACCTGGTTTTATAGCTAGCTCTCATTTGTATGACACTCAGTCGTATAACATTCCATTATATTGACAACGATGTGTGAACAAAACAAGCAGATATTATACAAACATTTACCATAGCACAAAAACACAATGACGGAGCCACGTCACATACAAAGAAAAAACAAAAAAGGCACAGACACAAAGGACATAAGCAAAACACGAAAGACAAGAATACAGAAATTATCATAGAACAACTCTGACTGTTGTAATCTTGTTCTCACTCTGACTGTTGATATCCTGTTCTCACTCTGACAGTTGTAATCTTGTTTCCACTCAGACTGTTGTTATCTTGTTCTTACTCTGTTACTCTGACTGTTGTTATCTTGTTCTTACTCAGACTGTTTTTATCTTGTCACTCAGACTGTTGTTATCTTGTCCTTACTCTGACTGGTGTCATCTTTTTCTTACTCAGACTGTTGTTATCTTGTTCTTACTTTATCTTTTGTTATGTTGTTCTCACTCCTACAACTGTATTTTAATTCTCACTCAGGCTGTTGTGACCTTGTACATATTCACTGTTGTAATCTATAACCAATTATATTATAATCTTGTTCTCACTCAGGCTGTTGTGACCTTGTACATATTCACTGTTGTAATCTATAACCAATTATGTTATAATCTTGTTGTCATTCAGACTGTTGTTTTCTTGTTCTTACTCTGAATGTTATTATTTTTTTCTTACTCTGACTGTTGTAACATTGTTCTTACTTCACTTTTGCAAGTTATATTGTTCTCAGTCCGACAACTGTAATCTTGTTCTCACTCAGGCTGTTGTGACCTTGTACATACTAGTATCCACCGCTATAACTAACTATTTTGTAACTATTAGGGCGTTAGTTTTTCTCGTTTGAATTGTTTAACATTGTCATTTCTGAGCCTTTTATAGCTGAATTTGCGGCATGGGTTTTGCTCAGTGTTGAAGGCTTAACGGTGACCTATAGTTGTTAATTTCTGTGTCATTTGGTCTCTTGTTTCAAGTATCAAGTTTCCGTCTGAAATATGGCCATTGTCCATGACTTCATTGTCATGGTTAAGTTATAACTTGAAAAAAGTTAAGTTTTTTTTAGATGCTACTAGTAGCTATTATAAAAGTTTCTCTCTTATTATGAGTAAAAGGATAACAATATTTGGTATGTGCGTACCTCGCAAGGTCCCCATGTCCGTCAGACATTTTTCACTTGACCTCGACCTCATTGCATGGATCAGTGAACAAGGTTAAGTTTTGGTGGTCAAGTCCATATCTCAGATACTTAAGACAATAGGTCTCATATATTTGGAGTATGGAAGGATTGTAAGGTGTACATGTCCAGCTGGCAGGTGTCACCTGACTTTGACCTCATTTTCATGGTTTAGTGGTTATAGATAACTGTTTGTGTTTTGGTCTGTTTTTCTTATACTGTATGCAATATGTCTACTATATTTGGTGCATGTAATGATTGTAAGGTGTACATGTCCAACTAGCAGTTGTCATCTGACCTTAACCTCATTTTATATGATTCAGTGGTCAAAGCTAAGTTTTTTAGTGTTGGTCTTTTTTCTAATACTATATTCAATAGGTTTAGTATATTTGCTGTATGAACATATTTTATGATGTACATGTCAGTCTTGCGGGTTTTAATTGACCTTGACCTCATTTTCACGGTTCATTGCTCAGTGTTAAATTTGTGTGTGGCTTTTTATATTCAACTATAAGTAATATATAGGTCAACTATTTTTGTTTACGGGAGGATTGTAAGCGGTACATGTACATGGTTCATCTGACCTTGACCGCATTTTCATGATTCATTGGTCAATGTTTAGTTTTCTTGGTTAAATCTGTTTCGTAGAAACTGTAAGCAATGGATCAACTATATTTAGTGTATTGAATGATTGAAAAGTACATGTATTTTTTGTTGGTTTATAAGTCCTTGACCTCATTTTCTAGGATCATGTTAAGTTTATTTGATAGTTGTAGTTAAACTTAATATTTAGGACTATCAACGTTATATCAATGGTTAGTAAAAAAAGCGACATTTCAGTGTGTGCACTCTTTTGTTGTGATCTTTTACCTACTCCAACAGACGAGTTATGTTTTGGCTTTCCCTGATTGTAGTGATCTTGTTCTTATTTTGTCTGTGTGAGTCTCTATTTACTCTGAATGTCAGGATCTTAATCTGATTGTTGTGAGTTTGTACTTTTCTGACTGTTGTTATCTGGTGCTTACCTTGACTGTTGGAATCATGTATTTACTCCCAAAAGCCTACGAGATCCTGTACTTCTCTGACTGTTGTTATCTAGTTCTTACATTAACTGTTGGGATCCTGTATTTACAGACAAATGGCTACGAGATCATGTACTTCTCTGACTGTTGTTATCTGGTTCTTACCTTAATAACTGTTGGGCTCCTGTATTTACAGACAAATGGCTACGGGATCATGTATTTCTCTGACTGTTGTTATCTGGTGCTTACCTTAACTGTTGGGATCATGTATTTACAGACAAATGGCTGCGAGATCCTGTTTTTCTCTGACTGTTGTTATATGGTGCTTACCTTAACTGTTGGGATCATGTATTTACAGACAAATGGCTACGAGATCCTGTTTTAATGGCTACGAGATCCTGTTTTTCTCTGACTGTTGTTATCTGGATCTTACCTTAACTGTTGGGATCATGTATTTACAGACAAATGGCTACGAGATCCTGTTTTTCTCTGTCTGTTGTTATCTGGTTCTTTAAGTTACCTTAACTGTTGGGATCATGTATTTACAGACAAATGGCTACGAGATCCTGTTTTTCTCTGACTGTTGTTATCTGGTGCTTACCTTAACTGTTGGGATCATGTATTTACAGACAAATGTCTACGAGATCCTGTACTTCTCTGACTGTTGTTATCTGGTTCTTACCTTGACTGTCGGGATCATATATTTACAGACAAATGGCTACGAGATCCTGTACTTCTCTGACTGTTGTTATCTGGTGCTTACCTTAACTGTTGGGAACCTGTATTGACAGACAAATGGCTACAAAATCCTTTACTTCTCTGACTGTTGTGAGCTTGTACTTACTCTGACTGTTGGGATCCTGTATTTACTGACAAATGGCTACAAGATCATGTTCTACTCAGAATCTTGTGATATTTGTAATTACTCGAATTATTGTAATCATGCATCTCACCTGACTGTTGTTATCTTGCTCGTACTCTATTGTTATCTTCCACTTATTATACCTCACATAACGAAGGTTCGGAGGGTATAATGTTTCCGACCTGTCCATCCATCCGTGAGTCCTGTTTCTTGTCATCGTAACTTCTTTCAAACCACACAACAGAATTTCATGAAACCTTTTTAGATAATAAGCAGATACTATGTAGATGTGCATATCGACAGGAAAATTCAACTTATTTTTTTTCTTGGAGTTACGGCCCTTTTATTTTTTTTGCTTCAATATACTACTGCAACAGTTTGTCATCGCAACTCCTCTGAAACCACAAAACAGAATTTGAGAAAATATTATAGATAATAAGGACATACTATGTAGATGTGCATATCCACAGGAAATAGATTCAATTTTTTTCTAGGAGTTACGCCCCTTTTAATTTTTTTGCTTCAATATACTACTGCAACAGTTTGTCATCGCAACTCCTCTAAAACCACACAACAGAATTTAAGAAAATATTATAGATAATAAGGACATACTATGTAGATGTGCATATCGACAGGATATTATGATTCAATTTTTTTCTAGGAGTTACGCGCCTTTGAACTTTTTTGCTTCAATATACCTCTGCAACAGTTTGTCATTGCAACTCCTCTGAAACCACACAACATAATTTCATGAAACCTTTTTAGATAATAAGGACATACTATGTAGATGTGCATATCAACAGGAAATAGATTCAATTTTTTTCTAGGAGTTGCGCCCCTTTGAACTTTTTTGCTTCAATATACCTCTGCAACAGTTTGTCATTGCAACTCCTCTGAAACCACACAACAGAATTTCATGAAACTTTGTAGATAATAAGGACATACTATGTAGATGTGCATATGGACAGGAAATTATGATTCAAATTTTTTCTAGGAGTTACGCCCCTTTGAACTTTTTTGCTTCAATATACCTCTGCAACAGTTTGTCATTGCAACTCCTCTGAAACCACACAACAGAATTTCATGAAACTTTGTAGATAATAAGGAAATACTATGTAGATGTGCATATCGACAGGAAATTATGATTCAATTTTTTTTTCTTTCCCGGTATACAATTTTTTTTTCTTACAGTTATTTTATTTCTCCAGTGACAATGTGGGGACGTGGGGTATGTGAGCGCGCTCAATAAGGTTCTTTAATTATGACTTGTGATTCTGCTTTAACCCTGATTGTTGTGATATTGTGCTTACACCAACTGTATTGAACTTGATCTTAATCTGTCTATTGTGATTTTGTTCTTACTTGGACTGTTGTGATTTTGTGCTTTCTTAGACTGTTCAGAGCTTGTATTTACTCTTGATTGTTGTGAACTTATACTTGATGATATTAATAATTCATAATACCTATGATACAGAATCAAATATACAAACACACAAATAGAAAACTAAAAAAAATTTCTACAAGCTTTTGACGTGCATTTTATTCATATTTAAACATATAAATTATAACTGAATCAATAGATATAACAATCAATTAAATACAAAGATAGTTTTCAGTTCTCATTGCATCAAAATACAATTTAATCTAGAATATATGTCCATATTATATTTCATTGTACTGTTTTTAAATAATTATTATAAAATCATTGGAATCCTATCTACAAATTCAGTAATCCATAATCATCATAAAATAAATTTGACATAGTCAGGAGGAGATAAATCTTAGATATTAATCTGAATATCTGTTTATATCACATGTCCATTTGAATCACCTTTTGTAAATTACAAACATCATTCAGGAGACGTGGGATACAAAGGTGTGAATGGTACTGCTTCTGATGGTTGTAGCCTAAAAACAAAAACATGAACTAATGGTTAATTTAGTTTAAATATTGATACATATGTACAAATTTTGTATTTTGTAATGTCAGTTTTTGTTTCATTATGTATTTCTTATTTTTTTTGTCATACTATATAACAAAATTCAAAACAAGTTATATGAGTAGCTATTACAATTTAATTTGATGTTCCAATATTGATTATTCTTTTTTTTAGTTTTTTTTTACATTGTTATTTGTTCACATTTACTATTATAGACTATTTTCATGAAACCAACTTTTGAGTCCCTAGTATATAATTCGTTGACAGGTTACCCACTCTGTGGTAAGACTTACTAGTACTTGATCAAGTAAGAGCAAATAAATGAATAAAATCAAACTTATGTTTGGTGCAATTTTGGGTACAACAAGAATGTGTCAATAGTACATGGATGCCCAAATCGCACTATCATGTTCTCTGTTCAGTGGACTGTGAAATTGGGGTCAAAACTCTAATTTGGCATTAAAATTAAAAAGATCATATCATATGGAACATGTGTACTAAGTTTCAAGATGATTGGACTTAAACTTCATCAAAAACTACCTTGCCAAAAACTTTAATCTGAAGTGGGACAGACAGACAGACAGACAGACAGACAGACGATCGAATGAACGGTACAACAAAGAAACAGACCAGAAAACATAATGCCCAAAAATGAAGCATAAAAATCTACTGTTTGTTCAATGACTATGTGCATGTATAGAAAACATAAAAGAGTTATCATTAAACTTTACTTATTAGTCTATATACTAACCAATTTTCCTCTGAATACTTTGTATTTTTTTGGTCATATACATGAAAGGTGTAGATATTGCGTGACTGATCTGATGTATTCTTTTCACTTTTATGAACCACCTCACCATGTATCAGAACGAGGCCACCTGAAAAATACATAAAATCAACAAATCATTGTATTAACCTATAAATACCACTTAGGTACAAGTTTAATATCTTGTTTGCATTTCCATAAGTCTGTGCATTTTAATGACACAATTTTAAGATCACATTTTTGGGATGAACGTTATTGCCAATGACCATTAGCAATTTATTTCTAAAAGATTATTTACACTTTAGGTGACTGCTTCAATAAATCATTGCAACATGATAAGTGTACCTACTGTAAATTGTTAAAATATTTTGAATTGTTTGTTACGAAAATTCATTTCATTATCCGTTCTTATAGTGAAACACTTTAACAATTTTATAATTCAGGTTTGAATGCAATTTCATGCAGGTGTGCAGTAAATTATTGGCTCATAGAAGATAAACTAGAGGATCACAAGAGCCTGTATCGCTCACCTGACTTTTCTTGGGTTTTTGAAATTATATATAAAAAAAAAAAAATTGGCTACAAAGTAACAACACTTGGCCAGCACCTCAAAAGGAAAGGAACAAACATGTTTGGTTTCATTTAATTCAGTGGTTCTCTAAAAGAAGTAATTTGTATGTATTTTCCATAGGATCCTATGTTAAACTAAGTCCCCCGTTGGCGTCCATCTTGGATGATGGATCAGCTACAAAGTAACAAAACTTGGTCAGCACCTCATAAGGTACATTCATGCTATGTTTGGTTTCATTTCATTCAGTGGTTCTCTAAAAGAAGTCATTTGTATGCATTTCCCATAGGGTCCTATGTTAAACTAAGTCCCACGTTGGCAGCCATCTTTGATGATGGATCAGCTACAAAGTAACAACACTTGGTCAGTACCTCATAAGGAACATTCATGCTATGTTTGGTTTCATTCCATTCAGTGGTTCTCTAAAAGAAGTCATTTGTATGCATTTCCCATAGGGTCCTATGTTAAACTAAGTCCCCTGATGGCAGCCATCTTGGATGATGGATAGGCTACAAAGTAACAACACTTGGTCAGTACCTCATAAGGAACATTCATGCTATGTTTGGTTTCATTCCATTCAGTGGTTCTCTAAAAGAAGTCATTTGTATGCATTTCCCTAGGGTCCTATGTTAAACTAAGTCCCCCGCTGGCGGCCATCTTGGATGATGGATCGGCAACAAAGTAACAACACTTGG
Organism: Mytilus edulis; assembly: GCF_963676685.1. NCBI lineage: Eukaryota > Metazoa > Mollusca > Bivalvia > Mytilida > Mytilidae > Mytilus > Mytilus edulis. The sequence continues at coordinate 24,399,839 of NC_092345.1, forward strand.
TCAGCACCTCATAAGGAACATTCATGCTATGTTTGGTTTCATTCCATTCAATGGTTCTCTAAAAGAAGTCATTTGTATGCATTTCCTATAGGGTCCTATGTTAAACTAAGTCCCCCGTTGGCGGCCATCTTGGATAATGGATCAGCTACAAAGTAACAACACTTGGTCAGCACCTCATAAGGAACATTCATGTTATGTTTGGTTTGATTCCATTCAGTGGTACTCTAAAAGAAGTCATTTGTATGCATTTCCCATAGGGTTCTATGTTAAACTAAGTCCCCCGCTGGCGGCCATCTTGGATGATGGATCAGCTACAAAGTAACAACACTTGGTCAGCACCTCATAAGGAACATCCATGCTATGTTTGGTTTCATTTCATTCCGTGGTTCTCTAGAAGAAGTTCAAAATGTAAAAAGTTAACGACGACGGACAACGGCGACGGACGCCAAGTGATGAGAAAAGCTCACTTAAGAGCTAAAAATGTACACTAAGTGATTAACACAAATGTTATATTTCCCTGAAACCTGACAAAGTTATTTATTCAGTAGATTTTTTAGCTTTTGTTAATTTTCCCTTTTAGCAGTCAATGCAACAGACCTGTAAAACCTTATTTATAACATATATTTGGAATTCACTAACTTTTATTAATTTGAATTGGCTACGTCTTACAGATAGTAAAAACCTTAAAGATCAATTTAAACAGAATTGGCACTTACTGTTAGAAGAATCACCAAAAGCTGTAAATTACAAAGTATTTAAAGATAGTTTTAGTTCTGAAGCTTATTTAGATATTTTAGATAACAAAAATCTTGTAGAATTTTGCAGATTTAAAACGACTAATCATAAATTACCCATTGAAGCTGGTAGATGGTTAAACACCAGCAAACAAAATAGAAACTGTACTCTGTGTAAAAGCAATGAATTCGGGGATGAATTTCAATTTATTTTGGAATGCCAATTTTTTTAACAGGAGAGGAAAAATTACATAGAAAAGTATAGCTACACAAAGCCAAATATTTTAAAGTATAAATTATTAATGTCATCAAAAAAGAAGGTAAAGTTGATTAAACTCTGCAAATTTATCAAAACTATAAATAAATCTGTGTGATCTCCTGGCTTTATCTAGTGTGACGCCACCCTATTAATTATTTTTGTAACACGTCTTTTACTAATTGTATTTATTGAATATTGTATATATTGTAAATATGTATTTCTCTATACCTTGTCAAAATGATGGTTTATTGAGAATAAAGATATATATACATAAAAAATTCCTTTTTTTCATATGAAATGTTTACAAATTAGATCATTTTTTAGCATTTTTGTTTTGTACTTGCATGAGCAACATGACAGGTATTGTATGCAGAGGAGGAACTGATTACCTTCCAAACCACTTGAGTTTATTCCCAGTTTTTGGTGGAGTTTGTGTTGATCAATATTTGGTTTTCTATTTAGTTATTTGTTTGTCTTTTTGTATTTTGCCATAGTGTTGTTAGTTTTTCTTAGACTTTAAGTGTTTTGAATGGCCCTTCAAATTTTCCAGTTATTTTTTTATTTTTTTATTCTAGAGTTACCTTTCTTCACTGGTGCAGGTACCCACTTGTTGTCATCAAACTTTTCTACTTCACCTCTGAAAGTACATGTAGGCTGTCCTTCACCCTTATCAGGGTTTCTGATCATTCTTCTGTTGCCATAGATACCACCTTAAATACATGATAAATTCAAATTCTGATAAAAAAAAGATTGTTATTTAATATCCCCCAACTATTTACTAACAATATAAGAAAAGGCCAATTTATATTTCATAAAATCTTTTGGTCATCACAAAATTTTAAACAAAAAACTCATAACTATTCATCTTATGAAAAAAATCTGTGAAATTTTGTGCTTAAAATTTGAAAATATGAAGAAAATGTCCATGATTTGTTATGAAACCTCCGAAGAAAAATTTGTATGTTTGTCATTGGATTTAATTTTATCCCTTCTGTTGATTTATTTACTTTTTTGGGTATAATTTTTATAGGATTGAATAAAAAATGTACTTTTAAGGATAACAGATTTCGTGGTTATGTCAAAGTCTGCATATATACAAGCTTATAAAAAATGTTTATTGTTGAATATTTATATAAATATTAGTGTTTATCTATACATTATCCAAGAAAATTGGTATCCCACTCATAATACTGATTCTACAGTATTAACAAATATTAAAAAATAAAAAAAATGAAAGAATGAATTAAAAAGAATAATGAATTATGGGACATACTTTTATGAGATCCTGGAATAAAATATAAACATCCATTTTCTTCCTTGGCATCTTCCAATGCTATCCAGATTCCAAATAACTTCATAGGGTCAGTGTGAAGAAAGGTGGCATCTTGATGTGGAATAACTGCGAAAAATACAATTAAAAATGATTGAGTTAAAAAAAAATATACTGTAAATTCAGAAATTATTGTGAGGTTTTTATTATTGCAAAAATGCGACAGAGTTGTAATCGCAATAATTTAAACTCGCATTTTGAAATATTTTATATGAATTAAACTGTTTTTTCTCAAAATCGTAAAAATTAAAATCGCATTTAGGTCTTAAATGACAAAATCGCAATAATAAATACACGCAATAATTTTTGAATATACAGTACTTCAAATAATCATCAAAGAGCATGCTTATTGCCATGGCCAAAATGCAACTCTTTCTAAACAATACAAAGAATTAAATCATGTTTTTAATGCATCAAAGTCATCACTGGACATACAAATAACCATGGTAATATTGATTATTCTTTACCAATTGTTAGCTTGATTTTAATTCTTTTAGTTGACTTGGACTCTTGACTGTTTTTTTCTTAAGAATATGAGGTAAAATGAAATATTTAGTAATACATGTACTACTTTTATGCAGACAAAACATTGGAATAGCTGTTTGTTTGTATGAATAAAGTCACTAGCATTTCATTGATGAAATGATGTTGATGGACTTGAGCATATGATGTTGCTGCACTGATACATGACGTATCTGAGGGAGCTTTCATATGGTACTAATTAAACAAGGTATTTAAAAAAAAACTCTTAATTTATGTGGTACCAAACGCCTTGACTAAAACTTATTTGGCTCATTTAATTTTCATAAAATTTTGACAAAATATTTACTTTGACCCTTTGGAAAAAAAAAAAAAGTAAAAAAACTTGAACCAAACACTTTCTCAGAAATTTTCATTAGATATATATAGCAGTTTGACAAAAACTAATTTTGGTCATTGAGAAGCTTTTTATTTCCTTAACAATACAATGAGATTAAAACATTTAGCTGATTTTACATTGTTATCTCTCTGCAGTGTTACGTACCACCTTAAATCACATCAGTAAATTTAAGAGCTGTGATTAGTTATTGGAACTTTGTAAAGTGAAAGCTCTTGCATTGTGTAATCCATTCATGCGGTTTGGCATAAGAAAGAAATTTTCCCTCTGGTCATGAGTGACAATAATTCTCCACTCAATATAGTCAAAAATATCCTTGCTTCATACTCACCATAGCTGCATGTGTTGAAATTTAACTATATAAAGAAGAGAAATATTATAACATCCTTACATAGGAGAATCTACTGTTAAACAACTTATTTTCCCAACTTTAGAGAGAATATAATAGTGTGAATATCAATTGTGGCAAAAATGTCAAACTTGGATATTTTTCTTAATAAATACATGGAAAATATTATAAATTATGAAGAAAAAAAATTGTGAAGTCAGCTTCAAAAGAGTCAACTTCAAATAAAATTTTTGTTAAAAAAGTTTGGTTCACAGTTTATTGAACATGCAAAAGCAGGGGAATTAACACACACTACTCTAGGATATATATATTACCTCAACATACCTTCTCCTCCTATTCCTGGTTGCTAAAATAGTCAAAATGTGAAATATAAACTACAGAATACATACATTTAATAATTGTTTGTTAAAAAGGTTTTAAAGCAACCATACAAATAAGAGTAATTTCATGACACTTTTGAATTGATGATAGAAAATTTGTAATTTGCTTTTAAAGGTCCTTCCTACAAGTGAAAGTTTGTGAGAAAAGCCATAGATAGCTGAGTTATTTCCTGTGTATGCTGACCACTGCTGGGGACACAAGCAAAGATTGAGCTTTTACTGTTATGGTTAAATATGTCTTAATATAATGCACTTAATGTATAAAAGGGAAATTGTCAAAGGTGACTATTTCTTTGTTTTTTGTAAAAGACATTGACCTGAAATTACCCTTTCTGATTTGAAATGCATTGTAAAAAGGTCATGAAACCCAAACACATGGAATGAACTGTGAATATTTAAATGCCCTATCATATGATTCTGTAACTGATGCACATCTACCACATTTATTCAAAAAAAGTTTACAGGGACCTTGGTGGCCAAGTGGTCTAAGTAGTTCTACTACTGTAATCACTAGCCTGTACAACAACACTGAGGTTGTGAGTATAAACCCTGCTGGTGCGGGTGCACTCTACTCCAATCTTGATTGACTAGGATTGTCAGTTTTCCTATAGATGGGAGGTTGGTGTTTTTCTCTGTGCACTCCGACTTCCTCCACCAATAAAAACTGGCTGCCACGAAATAGCCCCAAAGGGGCGCTTAAAAGTGGCATTAAAAATACAACAATCAATCAAAAAATGTATCTGGCATATTTTTTTTTAATCTGACATGCTGACAAGTTTTGTGAATGTAGATAAAGTTACTATTTTTTTAAAAAGACTGTCCTAGTAGCATAACTTTTACCTTAAAAATGTACATACTCTGACATACAACAGGATCGACAAGACTGATTGACTTAGCTATTGCCTGTAAATATAAACATGGAAATATCAAATATCTATTCTTATTACATAACCTTTTCATACCAAATTTGATTGCATGAAAGAAAAAAAGTTGAACTGTGAGCTACCTAGATCACTATTGATAATCCAACTAAAAGTATTCAGTTAAAACAGAAAGTTGAAAAAAGATATATCAGAATATATTATGATCACATGAGGCTAAAGAAAAATTTGAAACATGGCCATTATGAGTTAGAATATTAAAGTTAAAGTATATGAAAAAAGAAGTTGTGGTATGATTGCCAATGAGACATCTCTCAACAAGGGACCAAATAACACAGACATTATTAACTATATGGCTATATATACTTATAAATATTCAGTGGTAAGGTGCCTTTGACTCCACTCTTAAATGAATAGAATTGCCAGTTTTCCAGTGCTCTGGTTTCCCCCAACAATAAAAACTGGCATGCATGAAATAGATAGGAGTGCAGAAAATGGCACTACACTTTACATTAAAAATCAATCAATCTTTTTTATCCATATAAAAAATGAAGTAATACATTTTACTATTATTTATATATATAAATACCTTTATTCTTTCATCAAATGTCAACTTTTTAAAAACTGGATTCAGTACGTGTAATGCTGTGAAAAGTAAAATTAGGAGATAACTGTATTGAATTGATTGTAATGATGGTCACAAATTAAGTTTACTGGCAATGTGTTAACAGAGCCAGTAAACAGGTATTTGCAACCATCAAATCATCAATTGATGCCAATGTAGCTTAATATACAATAGTGTTATGTCGTTTATAATGAAAATGACAGAAAACAACTCCAATTCATATACCGGTATTTAAAACCTTTTAAATACTAGTTAGAAACAAGCATTCTGAGTGTATTGCATGGCAATACATAGTCCCCTATCAGTTAATAAATTAATTGTACTGGAACAAAATGCGATATGGTGTAAACTATATAACAATATGAAGTCAATATCTTCAAGCATTACGCAAACAAAGTATGTAAAACTGATAATTTTAGTGAATTTTCGAAGTCCAAGGACCATAACTCTGCTGAAAATCATCAGGTCTGTCTGTCTGTCTGTCTGTTCTTTCATGTGAATGTAGGGTTATTGTTCCCATTCAAATTGTTTGCTCTATTTATGAAATATTTCCCTAACATGATAATTTACAAAATACTCACCATGACCAATTTTATTCAGTGAAAGCTGTTTCTCTACTTTTAATTTTCCTGGAAAGGAGCAACAAAAATAACTACATTAGACAACTTGCTTATTGTCTTATATATCCTATTCACTTCAAATAATCCTTTTAAAGTTAATATATAGTTCAAGGTGTAATGCCACCATTGATTTTCTCATATTTGCACTTTTCAAAATATTGTGCAGACTTTATCTTTTTTTTTCAAATAAAGAAATACTTGGCACGAGTAAAGTTTTATACTGTCCAGTAATAAAGACAAAACAAATAACATTTTATTGCATATAAGAAAATAACCATCACTGGAAGTCAACCAATCAAATGTTCACCCCTTTTTTTCCCTGTGTACAAGCTTCTGTTACCATGTAACCAAAGTTTCCAAAATATTCTACAGAAACACCAAATAAAAAAATAATGGTGCTTTGAAACACCCAAGATAGATGTTTATGATTCAGTGGTATTACACCCCTAATAGAATGTAAAATTTGATCTTAACAACTGACCAATTACAGGTCATCAAAAGACTCATCATATAGCCTTTAACAAGGAGTAAAACCTATACAGCATTCATTTTGTATTAAGCTATGTTTATTTTATAACAAAATCTAAACAAAATAATTCACATCTCAAAAAATTGAATTACTACATGAAACATTTCAATGATACCATATTGAGTCTTATATATATATATGAGGGTAGACCTTTGCCATTGAGTGTCAAAAGGTTATTTTTGGCTATAGTTAGAATCATATTGATTCAAATGTTATCATAATTTGTCAAAATATTCTTATTGTGAATCGTCAGAGATCTCAAATGATTTAACTTGATTTGTCAAAGTCTGTTCATTTTTTTATTGTCAAAAAGAAAGTGTACATTGTATTGTCAGACACAAAAAATTACAGTTATTAATATCATTTTGCCAGATTTTTTACTGGTATTCATCATTAAAATACCCCCTATAACAACCCTCTTATATGGTACAATCTACATTTTATTTTAAGGACATCTTACCTTGTTCATCTCTAGCTCCATCTTCAAAAAAGAATCTGATTTTGTCACCACTATTCAGGAAGTAATCATCCGATGTCTGAAAGGAGGAAATTCAAGTAAGACTGTAATATTGGTGCATATTTCCCTGGTATTGCAAAGGATCATTGTTTTACATATTTTTTCCATCAAATAAATCAGAGTTTGGCTTTTAATATATGTTTACAAAATGTGTTGTCTTTATTGTCATGATTGTGTGTTTTGCATTTCTTTTGAATTTTCCTTTATTTATTTTGGTGACTTTCACATTACATAATATACAACAGGTTTTTCTAAGACATCTTTTCAGCACTTGAATATTGATTCTCTTTTAAAACTATTTCATGATAAATAGAACATCAAGGAAATCATTCAGCTGACGGATTATGTATTTGCATTGCTGCATACTCTAAGCTAATGCCATAAAAAAAGAAACAATTTTAAAATCATGCAATGGAATTCAAAGTCATCTTTAATTTCAGATAGTGATCTGTACGAAAACTACGTTCTTTAGTGAATGTCTGTAACAATTACATTTTAGAGTACTACAAATAATATTTTTTTATCAGTTGTACCCTTTAACTTCTTTCACCAAATGCATTTAGTTGCATTTACCATGTTTACATGTAAAGGTGGCCAGTGAAATTTGTAGACTAGATTAAATTCTAACCCTTTTCATTTCAAGTGTTGTAAATACTGTGTTATGCTCATCTGGATTCATGTCATCTACAACTTTACCACATTCCTCCCGTATAATGTCTGCCTCTTCGTCTGTGATGAAATTCTCAATAAGGAGGTACCCATCATCCATAAACTGAAATGATAAAAATAGAAAATACTAAACCATATTTTTGTTGAGTTTTCGGGAAAAAATACCAATAAGTTAAATGGGCATAAAATTTTAAGCAGCAAAAAAGAATTTGACTCTCTTTAAAAAAAAAAAATCTAACCTGCTAACCAAAGCAACTGTTCTAAATAAGATAAGAAAAGTTGAAAAGAGAATACAACATGAAGCATTATTTATTTTTGATTTATTTATAACTTTATTCCAGCTTTAACATAATCAGAGATCAACTGACAAATATAAAGTATGGCTAGTAAAATGCTTATAATAGATATAAAGTTATTTTCCCTATATAAAAACTTTTTAAAATGTTAAAAAAAGAATAAGACAAAATAAGTTGGGGTCAGTACAACTAGGGCTAATACATCAATTTATATGTGGATATAAATACCTGTCACAAATTAAAACAAGAGTGCACACGCTGAAATGTCTCGCCTTTTTTACTAATTGTTGATATTATGTTGATAGTCCTAAGTATAAAGCTTTATTAAAAACTGTCACATAAACTTAGCATTAACCAAGATAACTAAACAAAGACCAATGAACCATTAAAATGAGGTCAAGGTCAGATGAACCATGCCAGGCAGACATGTACAGCTAACAATGCTTCCATACAACAAATATAGTTGACCTATTACTTATAGTTTAAGAAAAATAGACCAAAACACAAAAACTTAACACTGAGCAATGAACCGTGAAAATGAGGTCGAGGTCAAATAAAACCTGCGGGACTGACATATAGATCATAAAATATTTCCATACACCAAATATAGTTGACCTATGGCATATAGTATTAGATAAAAAGACAAAAACTCAAAAACTTAACTTTGACCACTAAACCATGAAAATGAGGTCAAGGTCAGATGACATCTTCCCGCTAGACATGTACATCTTACAATCATTCCATACAACAAATATAGTAGATCTATTGCATAAAGTATGAGAAAAACAGACCAAAACACAAAAACTTAACTATAACCACTGAAGCATGAAAATGAGGTCAAGGTCAGATGACACCTGCCAGCTGGACATGTACACCTTACAGTCCTTCCATACACCGAATATACTAGACCTATTGCTTATAGTATCTGAGATATGGACTTGACCACCAAAACTTAACCTTGTTCACTGATCCATGAAATGAGGTTGAGGTCAAGTGAAAACTGTCTGACGGGCATGAGGACCTTGCAAGGTACGCACATACCAAATATAATTATCCTATTACTTATAATAAGAGAGAATTCAACATTACAAAAAAATCTGAACTTTTTTTTCAAGTGGTCACTGAACCATGAAAATGAGGTCAAGGACATTTGACATGTGACTGACGGAAACTTCGTAATATGAGGCATCTATATACAAAGTATGAAGCATCCAGGTCTTCCACCCTCTAAAATATAAAGCTTTTAAAAAGTTAGCTAACACCGCCGTAGCCGCCGCCGCCGGATCACTATCCCTATGTCGAGCTTTCTGCAACAAAAGTTGCAGGCTCGACAAAAAAAACAACAACCTAGCTAAATATCGTGTAATCATAAATAGAAAATACTACAAAGGCAGCTAACAAACCTGGGGCTCACATGCAGTGGTGTGTGGCAAAGACTGTGGGGGCTCATACTCGGATTAGAATTTTTTTTACAGCAACTGGATCACACAGGGATGTATGATTATGAAGGGGCAAAGATTTTGCCATGAAGCATGTGTACCTCAATTGACGTATAATCCACCAATTGTCATATAATGGTATAGACCAATTGACATATAATTCTTTGTTTTTCAAAGCAAATTATTCATCCAAAATGGAGCATTGTTTTTTTAAAACCATATTATGGTACGAAAACATGTCAAACATTCCTAGTTTAGTATAGTGACATAACGTATTGCATTTAATCAATAATTGTATTTGCAGTTTCTTCTATTGTTATCTTGTCAATTCTTGATTGGCAAATTTACCACTAGTCACTGGTCAATGGGTGGGTCTTTTCACCACCGAACACCCCAAAAACCACCAACCACTAAGAAAACTATAAAATAAATTAAATAACGTATAATTTAATCAATTTTTAGATTTTAATGGGCATCATTTTTATGTTAAAATCGATAATCAATATAAGGTAAAACGTCTCTGGATTCATCATTTTTCGAAATACATTATGTGTGTTATTAAAATAATAAAATTCAATTATATTCATAATTAGTAATCAGTTCAACTATCCTCCATCTCTGTAAATTGGTTAGATATTGATATTTGTCTCTTTTCTTATCATTGGTACAACTATTTTATAGAAGAGATAGAAGAAGAAAAAAAAATGGAAAAAAATATATTTGAGGTGTCGATGGGGGTTTGCGGAGTTCAAAAAGTGGGCAGTTATAGACTCTCCCTTTCTGTTTTCTGTAGATATTTGGATTCTTAATCTTCTGATTTGTTTAATTAATAACTTGAATATTATATTTAAGTCACATTTATAACATGTATAACGATAAAAGACAAAATAATAAACTTTTTGGGTGTTCGGCGGTGTGCGGTGGTGTTCAGTGGTGAAAAGACCTACCGCCTGTCAATGGACATCAATACTGTCTGCAGTCATGTGATTATGAGTACAACTCCACAGGTGAATGCTCTTTGTTAACACTTGACTTTCATTCTTAAAAGTCAATCATGGTCAATAGTACAGATGTTTCAACAAAAGATGCATTCACAAGAGATGCAGCAGGCTTTGACAAAACTGAAACTTTCAGAGGACTTAATAATGGTCATAAAATAGGTAGCAAGTTGCCAAATGATGCTCCTATCTCACACTAGCATTTTATTACAAAAAAACTTGCATTATACATCAATTTATCTTTACCAATATATGTCAATTGGTGGATTATATTTCAATTGAGGTATAATCCACCAATTGGTGGCTATTCCTGACCTGTTTGGTTCAAGTGCAAGCTATTTCAGGATCCGCCCCCTATTGAGGATAGTGCTTCTGTCATTAGCATTGTGTTAAACACATTTTAGCAAAATCATTAAATTTCAAAATGCTGTGATTGCTAACAGAATTTACTCCTTAAAATTGCAAAATACTGCCTATCTACCTGGTAGTGGTACCGAAGCAAAATCAACAGATCGGAAAGTTTAAGAAGTCAGTTGGGAAAATGGGACGACATGACTCACGAGAGTGAATCAAGCTGTTTACAAGAAAACTATAAAAACTGTAGGATGTTGTGATCCACATTTAATCTGAAGATAAAAAGATATACAATGTAGTAAATACCTTTTGAACTTGTTTTTCTGTAAGTGCCATGGTACTTTATGTGACTAGGGGAACGAAACCAATGTTAACCAGGTAACATTTGATTACACTAGTGTGTATCCCTCCTTACTTTGGTCACTTTGAGCCTGTCTAAAAAAAATGCTTGAATTTAGAAAATTTATGTCACAGAGTTTTAGACATAGTAATAATTGTTGTTTTATGTTTGATATCATAATAAAATAAATATCTCTGGCAGGAAGATTGGGTTAAAAAAATGATCATTTTCTTAAAATTTTTAAATTTTAACCCTTTTTTTTTATAGAACCACTGATACAGTTTTAGTATGCGTAGGCTGTAAGTTTTTCTTAAAAATTCAGAACAATACACATAGGAGTATCAACTTTTGACACAGTAATGTATGTCCCGAAATGTCGCTGACTATTGTCACATGTGAGATATATCAACTCAGCCCGGAGTGTTTACTGAGTTGAAACATGTGACTTATTATCCCTCAAATCTAAACATGCTCACACAGTGGTGCAAACTGCGATTACCATTGCAGTAAAAATGATGTATATCTATATTTTTTGTATTCAAATTAAAGTTTTAGTAGTAGTAAAAGAGGGACAAACGATATCAGAGAGATATTCAAACTCATAAACTGACAACGTTATGACAAAAAAATAGAAAAAGACAAATAGACAAATAATACTGAGTACACCGTGGCGACCAATCTCCCATGCAGAGTTGTCGGTCCTTGCTCTGGACCGACAACTCTGCATGGGAGATTGCGTGGCGACCGTTGTGTTGCGTATGTTTTGGATTATAGCTCTTCATCTTTTATATAAGCTTTGGATTTCAAATATTTTGGCCACGAGCATCACTGAAGAGACATGTATTGTCGAAATGCGCATCTGGTGCAAGAAAATTGGTACCGTTAATTTTATTAGGTGTCAGACCACCAATTACTCCCTCCAATTTAGAACGTATTTTGACACAAAATAGTGCTTTTGATGTCATTGTTTACTTAAACTAACTAACAAATTTGCAGAAATGAAACTTTTGGTGAAAGGGAAATATATTTAGACCATTTTGAGCCAAAATTCACTTGTCTATGCGTTTGCATTAAAAATTCAGGATTAATGCGCTACATAGTACACTAATTTAAGATTTCCAGAAAACCGGGAGTTATTTTGGTAGTACCTGTCTTTTCAAAATCAGAAATTTGTTACAAGACTTTAAACATTGGTTGAAAATTGGCATGTAGGAAGGTGATACATGTACAATTCAGGATATACCTGGTTTCCTTGAAGTTAAACTTAAGGTAAAATATTAAGAAAGCTGTGAAAATTGCAAAATTTGGTTGAACAGATAGGGATTTTTAATTGGTGGTCTGACACCTATTAATAGTGCAAATCCGGTATAAATATAAGTCTAATTCTGTAGGTCACATACGTTACATGGCAACGTGATTGTAGTAACGACATAAACATACCCGTAGCCGGGGGGGGGGGGGGGGGGGGGGGGGGGGGGGGCGAAATAAGCACTGTTAAGGTCAACGTTCTGTTCGAATTGTGACTGTTAAAGTCGAACTCGTGTTCAAATACCACCCCCCCCCCCCCTGGAAATTTCTGGCTACGGACCTGATAATGAACATATAACCGCTACCATCTGTGAAACGGATAGGTTACATTAGAAGCTGGTCATTCCAAAAAATAAAGATGCACTCTTAACATGCTTAATATCAAATACAATACAATATTTTTATTTTCCAAATTAAAGGGCCCAGTAAGAGCATAACATTAATTACAACATGACATAAACATTACAGAGTGATTAAAGAAACATAAAATAATAATTCAAATGCATGAGGAAAGAATCAGTGGTCAAGTGGTCAAATATCTTTAAACATAAGTTAGACTTGTAAATTGGTATGAGTCGAATGTTTTGCTAAAAAAAGTCTTCTTGAAAAATCACGAATAATTAAAAAAAATTAGAAGGCCAAATCTAATCCGAAGTAGAAGAGCATTGGAAAAGGAAAATTCAGGAAAATTGTGCAATATACATACGACTAAGACTATGGGGTAGAAAACAAAAGTGCTTTGAAAAAAATAACTTTTTATAAACAGTAAAAACAGAAAATTAACAGGTCAATACAATTTCAAGTCAACATAACATCACTACTACTAGGCTGATACCTACAATCAGGGACGAAACTCCACTGACCAGCAGTGTCATGGACCCAGTGGCCGTAAAAACTCAATAAGATACCGACAGGCTAATGATTTGCTTTATAGCCTGTATCTTACAAAACAATACTGATTTGGATAAGATTCTTGCAAGTGATTGTTTGGGAGATGCTGCTATAGAAGAAGAAGAAGAATTGTTTATTATAGTATAGTACTATATTGTACAAAACTTCTTTGGTCGGGTTGTTGTCTCTTTGACACATTCCCCATTTCCATTCTCAATAGGCTATTTGCCAATTCCCGTAATTGATCCTGTAATTAGAGATCCCCTTTTTAGTTGTCTCCCTTATGAGGGATATTAATTTTTATTTACAATGGAGAGCTAGCAGAGAAATCAAATTTAACTGAGCGTAATGTGAGTAATCTTAAAGGTTTTCAAATCTTTTAATAACATTAATTTGTTAAGCTAAATACTTTTGACATCAGAAATTATCTTTCATAAAAAATAAGTTAAACCGCCGATACATCACTTTCAATTCACCATGCATTGCGTATGTAACATAACATATTGTCCTCCATGAAATATTGTCTGTTGGACATAATTTGAATTTTCATATAAAATATTGTCCACTGACAGTATTTCATAATGAACACTGGTATTTCATAATAAAATATTGTCCTTGACAATATTTTATTATGAAATAGTGTCCTTGTCCATGAAATTTTGTCACCTCCTTCTGGACAATATTTCACTATGAAATTCTGTTCATGACAATACTTCACTATGAAATACTGATCAATACTGGCTTTGAAAATCTTTTTTAATCAATTTTTTTACGCAATTAGAAATAGAACACAAGCATGCATCATGCACATTTTTAGATTTATAACTAAAATGGTTTTGTATATAGTAAGGAAAAAAGTGTGTAAAAACAGAATCAAATCGGTAATAGTCCATTTGCCAATTACCGATTTGATTCTGTTACACACTTTTTAAACCATGTAAACAGATTACCTTCCTTTGTCAATCGTAGACTGGTTCCATACCGGACAAAGTTTGCTTTTGCCAATGCAAAGTATATGAAGAATTGAAAGTGATGTATCGGCGGTTTAACTAATTTTGCATAAAAAATAATTTCTGATGTCAAAAGTATTTAGATTTTAACAACAAATTAATGTAATTAAAAGATTTGAAAGCCTTAAATATTACTCACATTACGCACAGGTAAATTTGCTCGTTCTGCTAGCTCTTCATTATAAATGAAAATTAATGTCTATCATAAGGGAGAACAACTGAAAGAGGGATCTCTAACTATAGGGTCAATTACGGGAATTGGCAAATAGCCTATTGGCAAATGAACTATTCAGTATTGTTGTTCTTTCCAAATATATGGTGGTCTTCTACTTATCATATTATGGCTAGTCATTTCTTAATTAAACGTGTTCGAATCTCCTCTGCAAGCTTTTCTAATTGTTGGTTAACACATATTTTGATGAGATTCATTGTATGATGATATCTTTAAATCGTATAGGAAAAGACAAATCAAGGTAATAAACAGAAACTGAGGGAATCGCATGTACTCTTATAAAGGAGAGACCGGGCGCGTCGACAAGTCTCTCATGCTATGAAGGCACCATCGCCATGCATATTCGAATATTCTCAGTTAAAATGTCACAATCGGGAATAGAACACACTCAATAACTGAACTACAGATTAAACGACTATTAGCTATTAGTTGCGGATCCAGAACTTTTGAAAAGGAGTTTCCTCTGACTGACCTAAAGGGAGAAGGCGCTCCAGTCCTGCTTCAGTGATTCCCTATATAATCAACCATTTTTTTCCCACAAAAGGGTGCCCCCCCCCCCCCCCCTGGATCCGCATATGGCTATATTGGGATCTCGAGATCAACATATATTTAAGCCGCTAGTGAGCATGGTGAGATGAGACACCAACACGTTGTATCGGTCACCCGATGGTTAACGGTAACTCTCAGTGTATGATAATTTTCTCTCTCGAAAAAAGGGTTTAAACGTAGTTCTAACGAGAACGGCAAATAACGGTTATTTTATCGGTCGAAGCGTACGAATATTCCTGAGGGATGTTTGGTTGTTCCCGGTTCCTCCCCGTTAATTATCTACATTACATTTTCATATTTGATAAGTTTATAACTAATAGCAGGGTAAACAAATGGTGCTTTAAAACAATAAATAAATAAAATTTTAGAGGCTAAAATATATGTTTCATTTTGATAAAATTGAAAATAACGAGATTGTGAACAGTAAATTTGCGCGGATGTAACAAACATATTCTATGCTTCGAAGTACATGGCTTTGATTTGAAAGCGATTTAAGACATTATTATCAAGATTAGACATCATTCTTTAGTACTTTTACACCTCTGCATTCTACGTTTATTTTAAATACCAGCAGTCTGACAAGTCATGTAGCTGGTTTCCATAAAGTCCTTATGTTACGAAGTTTCAATGGATCATAGGAGGACATTTTGGACAGGCTTTTACTTTTTCTTTTTCTTGAACTGGTACAATAAAAAAGGTAACATTGCTAAATTTTTACAATTTTTGATAATTAAAATTATTTAACAAACCACTTTATAATTTCAATTTATCAGTTAGATAATGACAATAAGTTTAATTAATTAGCATTGTACAAAGTTTGTTTTACTCTAACAGTTAAATCTAAGGGAGATAATTATATCATTTTTTTTCAATAATTATACACCGGCAAACGTACCATCACAATTATTTTAAAATAATCGATTACTTCACAATTTACATTTACACAGTCCTTTCATCAAGAATGCATGTGTAGAGTAGTATGCGGACCCGTATGCGGATCGGAACTGGAACTGCCGGGGAGTTTGCAGCTGAGCATGTGTGACACATCAAACGTTGTGTAATGTGATAAATGAGATAATGTATGCTGACCCCCCCCCCCCTCCAACCATTGTCATCTCAGTCCCCGATTTGCATTGAAACATATAATTATAAGCATCTAAATATGGAGCATTTATATCCAAGTTGATACTATATTGTATTTTCTCAGGTATTTTCAATGATTTTCTTGGTAGAGAATTGCTGCCGTTCTAATGATAATTGTGAATAATCGGTTACGTTAATTGGTTGACAGTTCTGAGTTGAGATGACATTGACATGTTGATGTTGTTACACTTTGTTTCTTTTCGACTTGACTCTCTGTTTCGTCTTTATTTAATATTTGAAGTAAACGATGTTTTCTTCGCGTCTATCGCTATTTCTAAATAACTTATTCTTAAAGGATAATTGCATAATTTCCAAAAATACGAAAACCTCAAAATATGTTCTTCAAAACAAAACAAAACAAAACCCTTTCACAGTTTTATAGCGTTAATTTGTCTAGAAAAAAACTTGAGTCGACGAAACGCTTAGGCTGATATTAAACTTTGGGCTGATGATATAGTCTGATATGAAAAATGCCATGTATTAATCTGATATATACTTTTTTGCTTTTGAATCAGTTATTTGCTGTTGACATTCCCTAATTAATATAGATATTCCTAGTCAGTGAATGATGTAAATATGCATGTCTTTGTTCTGTCGAGTGTTCTGTTACTGTTACTATATCATGTATATTGATTATAATCATGGAATATGATAATATCATGTATAACGAGTGTATAAAATATATAATTCGATCAATATACGTATTTAGATCTATTTATAGCAATTTTTGATTGTTGAACATGTTTTAATGTTCATATTGTCAAAACAAGCATTTTAATATTCAATTCTGAAATATGAGCATGATGAGAGAGTTATATTATTAAGTTAAACGAGAACTTTTGTTGTTTATTTTTAACTAAATTAACATGTATAAAAATACCTGTGTTCAGTATATTGAAGCGTTGTGCTAAATATTGAACTTAACACCAATTTCCTTCATGATATAATTATAACTAAGAGAATTATACACGTTTGCTAGCTTGTTTTTACCCATAGGATGAAAGGTGTTTGATAGTTGGAATTCCTGGACAATGATTGTTTTCTGGATTGATATGTCTTTGTTTGACATATTATTATTTCTGATCTTCGTGTTGTCTTCTGTGTTATGGCTTAGATCAAGAAGACCAGCAAGTTACCCTCCAGGACCGACACCATTACCTATCATAGGAAATCTGCATAACGTTGCCAAGAAGGACTTCATGCAAGCAATTAGGGATCTACGACAAAATTATGGGGATATTATTAGTCTATCGTTGGGATCATACTGGGTAGTTTTTGTGAATGGCAGTGAAAATTTGAGGGAGTTATTTGTAAAACATGCAAACGAAACTTCAGACAGACCACCGTTATTTATTTTCAAACTTGTTAAAAATAAAGGTAAGTAATAATAAAATACGGGTTATTTGTCAAAAAACAAAACAACATTTAATTATCCAGTCATGTGCTGGTGTTCTTTAAAGGGGCACTAGCTACGAGATATATTAAAAATCTAATATACTATTTTTTTTGCTCAATCATTGATGAAATGCAAATAGTGAAATAATAATTCGCTTTTAGCAGCCAATATGGTTCAATTTTGTCAAAGTCAGCTAAAAACATTGATAATGAATTATTCACTTGCAAGTGAATAATTCGACCTCATTGAATCCGTATTCATGTGAACTTCAATTTAACCCCTTAGCTTGAGATGGATAACACATAAATTGTATGTGTAAAGTTATTTAAAGGAAAAGAATGTCAACATTGAAAATGAAACAAAGGTAAATCATTTGATTGAGTGATGCGATCCACAAAAAAATCATTCTTATACAGGTAAACACTATGATAAACATTAATTTTCTCATCTATAATATGAAATTAAATAGACCTAGAAAAATTCAACAGCACGAGTTAGCTTAATCTATTTATATCTATATTTATGTTTACATCGCTTATATGGTCATCGGATGACTTTAGAGGTCAACTCGATAGTTAATTAGATGGCGTCTAGACTAAAAGTCACACGAAACGAAGCTACGTATTTCCATACCCGTGTCCTGTTAAATGTTTATTTTAGACTTTAAATAGTTTGGATAAATGTTTTACATTGTTATCAATCATTTGTGTCAATCAATTATGAGAATTTGGTTCAAATCGATGAACATGAATTTGACAACTTGTGCCCCTTTAACAATGTACTATATAAAAGATTGTTTCAGTATATTTTAAAAACAACAGTTTATCTGTTTTTTTATATACTACGTGCATGCATGCTTATTTTAAAATGGTTTACTCGATGGTGTTTAAGAACTGTCACATTGACGTTCATCAAAAGTTTTATGCCAGAAGAGGGGGCGTAAAATATATATAGTTAGCATTTGAATATCTGGTATCTTAAATATGATGCTTTTATACAATTACAATACATGTATATCATGCAATATTACGGTATATGGTAAATATTTTTTGGAGACATGTGTCTGTTACTAAAAGTTATAAATTTGAACCATTTTTCAGTGTTTTAGGATCCAAATCGATTGTTAAGAGTATCATTCTTTCTAAATATAAATCACGTCATCATTTCTCAAAGTGTTTATATATGTTTAATCAGTTATTGATTTTGTCTACCAGATATAAACAACTGTCCGTCTGTCTAGATGCTAGACGTACCCTATTCTAAATATGTTTCAATTCATTAATTTGATTGATTATGACGTATTTCGCAAGTTGTCCACCTGTATATGCCCTTGTTTTATCCCTCATTTTCTCAACTTATTATCTATTTTAATCTGTATACCAGGTATATATGTGCCGTTTATAGGTCCGTTACTGTTAAGCTCATCACATTAATTGTCCTTGAAATGTTTTATCTGTTAAGTGCTTTGTCAGACATGTTTCCTTCTATATATCTCTTACCAAGTTTATCGATAGTTTTCTTAAAAGTCCACCTATTATGTCTAATACTGAATTTTCAGGACTTCCTGTGTAACTTTTACAATTATCACAAAAATTGCATTTACTCCTTGTCGATTCGTTCATATTTCATATGTAAAACGTTCACACATGCATATCTCTTCAAAGCATTCTTTGAAATTTTTACAGATTTTGATATTCAGATTCTTTAGCGGTAACGTATTTTGCAAACAAGTCTCCCCCTGGTCCTATTTTTTCATGGTTGTTGATTTCATCCTTCACATCATAAGCTTCACATTAGTTTTTTTTCAAATTCTTTTAAATGCGTTTGGTACCTTTAGGATTCTTGTATCATGCAGCAGAGTATCTGTTACAGATTTTCTATCTACGTCCAACCGCCTGTCTTTTGAATTGTCATGGTAATTTATTATTCATACTTTTTTTTTTTTTTTTTTTTTTTAAATCTTTGAATATATTCTGCCCACGAGTAATCCTTTTCTTTCTTTTCCTTAATCTACTCGTATTCTATTTTGGCTTCTTAACTCTTTTTTTATTCGAGCGTCACTGATGAGTCTTTTGTAGACGAAACGCGCGTCTGGCGCAAATACAAATTTTCAATACTGGTATCTATGATGTGTTTATGCACATTTTCATTTGACTTCTTCTATCCAATTTCCAATCTTTACCAACCTATATCACTCTCCCTCTGAATCAAAGTTACAAAGTTTTATTTTCAGTTGCTTTTTTGTCGTTTTAAAACTCATGTTTCCAAATAAAAAGTACATTTTTGTGTTAGTATTTTTTTAATAGAAATTCCTACATTTCAAACAAACTTTTGATTTACTACAGACATAGTACATGTACATTATATTTCTTGATGTTTTGTAGGGGTTATAGCTAGCAGTGGTCCTAACTGGAAGCATCAAAGAACTTTTGCACTTTCAAAGTTACGAGACTTTGGTTTTGGGAAGAGGAGCTTTGAATCTAGTATACTGGAAGAAATTGAAAACTTTCTTAATTTATTTGAATCTTTCAAAGGAAAGTCCGTTGATCTACCGGGTATAATTCGGACCAGTTTGTCCAACAATGTCATGTCCATTACTGTTGGACGGCGGTTTCAATATGATGATCCTAAATTTAGATATTTTGTGAATCTTCTTGACGAGGTTAATAATACAGCAGCCCTCTCTGGCGCTCTTAATTTCATTCCCATCCTTGAAAAACTACCTGGAGATCCGTTTGGAGCCAAACGCATATTAGAGGTTGCTAACGAGTTTTTCGATAATTTTTTCGGAGAAGAACTAAAAGAGCACAGAGAGACTCTGGACGAGAACAATATTCGAGATTTCATTGATGCGTACTTGGTTCAAATGAAGACAGTAGGACCAAGCAATGAATATTATACAGGTAAAAATCGAATCACCACTTATTGATGGCTGGGGATTTGCAGAAGTATTCTTAAATTAAAAGTCTTATTATAATTAACGATTTTTCTGTAGCTTTTGAAGTAATGGAATCAATGTCATTTTACATTGAAGAACCTGAAGTAAATACAGATTAGAAAATACAAAACGGGTCTGGATTATTCCTTTATTCTTTAATTAATTATGCCATTTTTTCTCTTTCATATTTTTGTTATCTTGGTTTTCTATGATGTATATTTAAGCACCCTATAGTTTTCTATATTTATTGTGTCAATTTTGATCTATTGACTTTATTTTTTTTCCATCATCCTCTATTCTGTGAACATCATAATAAGGCTAACACCATGATAGTAACTCGTGACATATACCGAACTAATAAATAAAGGCAACAGTAGTATACCGCTGTTCAATAGTCATAAATCGATAAAGAGAAAACAAATCTGCGAGGAAAACGCACCAACTATTTGGGGAAAACAATATGGAACAACAGAAACACTGAACTAATACAAAAACAAAGGCCAACATACTTAGAAACTGACTATTACATAAGAACTGCGCATGTCATATTCTTGACTTGGCACATGACATTTTAAGACGACATGGTGGCTTTTAACCTGGTCTAATAACCGGCCAAACCTCCCGGTTATAAATGATATTGGAGATTAAGGCAGCTTGTGTTCACATCTGTTGTTTATTGCCAAAAAGGACATACACAAAACATGACAACATCATTTCAAATAAGGCTTCATTGGCAGATGCTGAAAAATTGAAAAAGCATAAAAATCAAACTAAAATTGTGTTAGAAAATCAGATTTTTTGCAAGATACATTAGTATTTTCCAAGCATTCCTTTTTACTTGACCATTTTCTGTTTTAAAACGCATAACATCAGTTGAAATAAAAAAGTCTCACTAGTTATATCTTTATTATTATCTCGGTACCAGTATACATTATACTACTGTTCGAAGAATGACTAATGTTTTTAGTATTTTGCAGATGAGCAATTGCTGTCTGTAATAGCGGATCTTTTTGGTGCTGGTACCGAAACTTCGGCGACAACTATAGAATGGGCGTTTGTTTACCTGATGAATGATATGGACATACAGATCAAAATGAGACAGGAAATCGACGACATAGTTGGCACTGGACGTCTCCCTACTATGTCGGACAAACATAATCTCCCTTACTGTGAAGCTGTCGTAATTGAGACTTTTAGACTTGGAAATGTAGTGCCATTTTCTCTGCCACATAACGCTTCTGAAGATATATATTTTAAAGGATATATAATACCGAAAAACGCAGTTATTATACCATGTCTTGATTCTGTTGCTCATGATGAAAACGTATTTCCAGACAGCCACTCTTTTAAGCCAGATAGGTTTCTTGACGAAAATGGAAAGATAACTGGGCAGGACAAGATATTATCGTTTTCCTTAGGTATGTTTTTATTTTAAAATTATAGATAAATGGTTACATTTTAGAAGATCATCGAGAAAGACAAAAAGTTTCGAAGGTCATAAACAACCATGCAGCTCATACCATTAGTATGGAACAGGACAAAACTGCAAAAAGTAAAATAATAAGAATAACTCCAAGGAAAACTAAAAAACGGAACGTCATTTATCAAATGGCGAAATACATCAAATGAATGGAAAACAACTGTCATATTCCTGACTTTGTTTAGGCATATCCTTATGTAGAAAACAGTAGATTTAACCTGGTTTTATGGCTAGCTGAGCATCCGCGTTTCAATGCTACTAAAAGGTATTTTATTTTGGTTTATAAACTTTTGGTTTCGAGCACACCTAATGAAAGATAAGAAATTCTGTGTGTTCAATATGTACCTATAGAATGACTATATCTTAATAACCGATTATCTTTTTACTAAATTTGATATTCGAATTTCCTACAGAAATCTTCATACCATTTGGTTTTCACTTTTTGCTTCTGACTGTCTATTTTTCTGTTACTGAATCAGTTTGAAACACGATTACAATGGGTCACCTATTTACTTGTTAATTCTTTTTTTGTAAAGAGTTATATATATTGATTCCACCAATATAGTATTTTCTTTACGGTTCCTATCGATTGTGTATCGGAGGAATTGGAGGTACAAGGTTAATATAGGAGTGTAAGAAAACCTTGGTCTAGCTTTCTCTTTTTGTTGGATTTTAATTTATATTTAATAAGTAGCTTCATTTAGCGTTATTAGTGGTCTATTTAAGGTAACACAATACAAAGATTTTTTATTTCCAATCACTAACCTTTAAAATGCTGTAACTTTCTTATGAATGCATGAAAAATAATAAAAGAGGTATATATAGATAGATAAAAGATTAGTCTTTTAAATGAGAGCAATATTTTTTATTATGCAATCATTATGTAATCACTTATTATGTAATAAGTTACAAAATCTCGGTCAGTTCACTTGAATGAATTTAGCTCTATCATCTCTTTAACTATACAGAACATTTTAACAAAATCTTAATCAACACATCATGAGCTTCAAAAGGTTGTCTGAAATTGTCCCTATGGTATTCCATTCTCTCATAAATCTCTAATTAGTGTAAACATCCTAACCACATAAAAGAAGATAATGTTTAATTAGGTGAAAAATTTGATCTATACATTCTATTTGAAATCTGAGACACAGCCATAGGAACAACATGTAATAAAATCAACCCTCTAGGAATACATATGCCGAAGCTAATTTCATTTGAAAGTGGAAATTTGGTGAAAAATATTTTAGACATAGTTAACATTATAATTGGTTACATAATTGTTACATAATAATAACATTGCATTAATTTGAAAGAGTAATCTGTAAGCTATCCAAAACTATCACTTTTTTAAATTTTCAAGCATTATTAAGAAAGTTACAACATTTTAAAACATGGGAGTTGAAGTTATAAAATCTTTGTATTGTGCTACCTTAACAGTATACCACAGAAATAGTGACAAGACGTGATATATTTATTGTAGGAAGAAGAGTCTGCTTGGGAGAATCCCTAGCCAGGATGGAAGTGTTTCTATACCTTACAGCTTTGGTTCAAAGGTTCGAAATTCTTCCACCAGAAGGAGAAAGTCCACCGCCAGTGAGAGGACAGTTGGGCGTTACATATTCTCCTGGTAGTTTCAAACTGAGAGCAATTTCTCGGAATTGAACTTCGATTACTATTATCAATGTAATTATATATATCATTCACCATTATAAATAAAAAGAAAACAATATTGCTTAGCAATTTTGGTACATTGAAATGTATATATAAGAAAAATATCATTCAATCGCTTTCCCTTTTGAATTTTCCTCGGAGTTCAGTATTTTTGTGATTTTACTTTTTTCATTGAATATTTAATGTTGTGTACTGTTGATTCTCTTTGATCGTTTCGTTTTCCGTTATGGTATTGTCTGTCTCTCTTCTGTTCATGAGTGAGATTGTAATTTGGGTAAATCTGTCTTTTTCATCGTATAAACTAAAAAAACAATAGAATATCCTTTTTGTTTAGTGACTTTTAAATGTGTTTTTACTTCCTTTCTTGTAAGTGATTTAACTGGTACTACGTCAAGGAACTTTGTTATAATATTTGAGTAGTAACCATAAGATGTTTGTAACCCTTAAGAATTAAACTTCTCTTTATGAACAAGTAACGGATTGTAAATAAAAGCAACAGTGGTATACCGGTGTTCAAAAGTCATAAATCGATTGAGAGAAAACGAATCCGGGTTACAAACCAAACCTGAGGGAAACAGGACCACTGAAGTGCAACAAAAACAAACGCCAGCACACATAGGAACGAACTATTTGATAAAAACTGTCATATTCCTGACTTGGTACATGACATTTTAAGAAAAGAATAACGGATTGAACCTGGTTTAAAGTCATAGCAAAGTGTAAGTGTTGCGATTTTTGTATTACTTTTTGTGGGTATGAGGACAAATTATCGTCACTTATGAAACTAACACTGAATGTTAGAAAATCATTTTAATATTGACATGTTAGTCATATTGTGCTCTTTGGCATTAAAATGTATTTATTGTATTCGTCTTTACTCAAGTTCAATAAGGTCTCAAAAGGAGACCATTTTGAACCTTTTTTGCAGCAAAATATTTGAAGAAGCCCTAATAGTAAGGAGATTTTTTGGCTACTTGGAATTTAGAATCCAAAAATTTATCTATCGATCAATCAAATAACACCCATAGACATATGTATTGATATTTTTGAGCTCTGCTTCACATATTGGTATAAGGGCTTCAAACTTCTTCCCCCGAGTTCAACAGCTGCAAAAATAAAACTCATTTTAAGATCTTGCTATTTGTATTGAGATATAAATAACAGCCTAACCCACAAATATAATATGACACACGATGATAGACTTCTTGAGAATGTCTTTAAAATGGGTAAAGCCGTCATATATTTTGACCATGCGCGAAATCGCATCTCTAGTTCAAATATGTAAATTTCAGCAAGTTCGTAACATTATAGCTACATCACAAGTGTATTTTGAACTAAAGTGTCCGGTTTTTATTTATCTGTTCATTTATCAATTAAATTAGAATATCTTTAAACGCTTGGATAAGCATTTTAATTTTGTAAATGTAGGGGCTAAATAATGGATCTAGTCGTACCTCCTTTTTCGTTGGGCATTATTCAAAAATATGAATTTATTGGTTTGATCTATTGGTGAGCCCATTTCATATATCAATACACTTTAGTTAGACTTGATTTCCCCAGTCTGGTAGAGCGAGAACACGATCGTCATGGAACAACGTCATTGACTTTTCATAGGAAAACAACGATACATATATTGTCGATAGCTTTTATCGCCATTTGATAACATTATGGTTGAGAAACATCCTCTTATGGTCCAAACCACATAAAATATATGATTATCTGATTGAAGCATGTAATTTGATACGTACTCGATCATTTTTAATATTAAAAATAGATAAACAAGTTACCTTATCGTTGCTTCTCTTTAACAAGACTTCTGAATAAATCAAAAGAAAATGTATTCTAAAGTAAGGTTTAGTTCGGCTTTGTCTGAAAACCATTTAAAGACATGATAAATAATTACGCCATGTCCACTCATACACAATATATACTGGCACATGGCGTTTAAAGACAGAAAGTTGAATCTTCCTGTTTTGTTGATTTGTGAAACAACACAGAGGTTTTGTAAATACAAAATACTTAACAAAAATATGTTATTGCCAACGGACGTTTATTGGACATAAATAAAATCTGCAAACTACGAAACCAAAGAAGCATCTCTTAACATATTAGAAAGTCAACAGATAATATATTTTTTTAGACTTAATCGCTTATCTTTCTCTGACTCTTACCCTTATTTTCCAGCGAGATTTTAAATAAAAATCGAGCAAGTTTTTAAGATTATTTTGGTTTGAAATATATACTGTAAATTAGTGAATTCTTTCGGACTAGGAGTTCTTTTAATGTGAGTTTTACTGTGCATATGGATGTGTGTGTAGGGTGATGGTTGAGATCTCACAAAACAAGTTTTACCACGCCGCATTTTTGCTCCTGTCCCAAGTCAGGAGTCTCTGGCTGTTGTTAGTCTTGTATTGCTTTGGTTTTCGTTCAGTTGTATATCAGAATTTAGTTTGACGTTCATTTTCATTGAACTTGTTGAAGGCCGTACGGTGACCTATAGTTGTTTTTTGGTTTCATGTGGACAGTTGTCTCATTGGCAATCATACCACATCTTCTTTTTTATAGTACACATTTTTGTTTAAATGACCAAGTGAAACCCGTCTCCGGGTTCGGATTTTTGTCATAGTGTTGAAGACACATTGGTGGCCTTCAGCTTTTTTCTGCTGTATAGTCGGGTTGTTGTTTCTTTGACACATTCCCCAATTTTCGTTCTCAATGATTAAACAAAGACTGTGTGTGTGTTATAAAGATCTGCTTATCAAACTAACTTAACCGGCTGTCAAGGTCTGATAAAAGCTATCTAAGATGAACTGGATAATTACGATCGCGTTGATTTCAGGTTTGTGTGAACTTACCTTTGTTTAATACATTTCAGCTAAAAAATATATTTGAGTAAATTTAAGTATAAAAAAACTTACTTTTATCTAACAGACGAAGTCTAGGTAAAAACGAATATTGACGCAAAATTATACATTACACGAACTCTGAGCCATGAGATCAATTGTGTCGGAAAAGATGGCATGCCCTAGTGTTCAAGCCATGCAACTTGATAAACATTTAAACGAAAACAAAATCGGATGGATAAAAATAGTATATATACAGGTAATCGGCAAGGAAAATGTTTCCATAGAAAAGTTCAGAAATTAATCTCGTACCTTTTTTTTCAGATCGTGATAACAATGTTGAGTTGTGAAGCATTTATTTAAGACTTGTCTTTTGACATTAAAGTAAAAAATTAAACCAAATTAATGGACCGATTTCATGATCGTGGAATAACCGCTATCAGGTTCGCATGTCAAATATGTCAATTTATGAAGCTTCAAATACAAAAAAGACATAAATACAAAATTCCGAAAAACACTTTAGACGTTTAGATTTTATAACACACATTTCTTGAAGTTACCATTGATGCAATGAATTTATAAACTTTCCACACAGTAAGATTCTAGTTTCCTAAAGCTCTTTCCATATTAATACAGTTTTGATTTTTTTAACATTTAGATATTATTTGTAGCTATGTCAGCCATATTGGTTGGTAGGTGTAGTCATCAAAGTCAAAGTGGAAAGGGATGAATATAAGTTGCAATAACTTGTTTTCCAATCCATTATAAATAAATATGTTTAAATTAAAATAAAAAAAAATCAGAGGCACTTGTTTTAGAAACTAGATACTGACAGATGATTGTGGCCATATTTGTCTAGTTTGGCCCAAAAGATTTTTGTAAAAATTGACGACGGTGATTAAAACGATGACACCAAGGGATGAAAAAAGATCACCTTGTCCAATGGGTTCAATTACATACAGTGATTCTATTTTTTTGCTACTGTCAAATCTTCATTCTGGAGTTAAACATCCCAAAGGTGATTACGTAGATTGGCAATAAAAGATGCAAGCGCTTGTTCTCAATAGACCGTTTCAATTACTCTCAACACCGAATAAAGTCCCAATAAAGAAAGGCAGGATTGTTTCAACCATAAAACTTACAGGAATAATATGTTATCTAAGGGTAGTAGATCAATAGTCTATTTTACATGACGTTTCTCATCTCTGTCTCTCTCTCTTTCTCTCTCTCTCTCTCTCTCTCTCTCTCTCTCTCTCTCTCTCTCTCTCTCTCTCTCTCTCTCTCATAAAACTGTTACAGCTTCAAATGACGATTAACTCGTCTATAACTGTAATGTGGATGAGTTAATTTATCGTGACTGTCCGTCCATCCGTTACACGCAAACAATGTTCGGCTTTGGTTTTCAAACCCGGACTTGAACCCTATTGATTTTAAAGGTCAAAAGACAACTTAATATCTATTTTTATACAACGCTAACTCTCGCTGCAGAATACATGTATAATATTAGATACTCTCTTATTGGATTGAACAAGTTGGAGTCAGTTTTCGGGTACCACGATTTCCCGAGAAATACGAGAAAAACGTAATATCCCCAAAACAAACTGATACATCCCGAGGAAAAGATTTGTAATGGTGTTAAAGGTGTTGTACTGCTTAAATTAGTGTAACAGCATACACTTATAAGGTTTAAGGCGTTCATATTTAATAAAAGTACACGCAATCTTCAGAAAATCGATTTTTATATCTTGTACCTTGGAGTTGTTTTACTAATGACTGGACCGAATGACAGGACCAAATGAAAAAAGCTAATAATTTTTTTCATTTCTCCAAGGATTTATCTAAAATTTGAAATATAATAAGATAATATCATTTTATACATCGATTTAAGAAGAAAATAGATTTTTTTTACAAACTTTAGAAAACTTGACCTGACCAACGCTGAGAATGACAGGACCAACATCGACAATGACGGGACCAAATGAAAATGCTTATAACTTTTTTTTATTTTTCAAAGGAATTATCTCTTTAAAGTATAAAATAAGATGTCATCTTTCAATACATAAATTTTATAAAAAATAAAATTTTAAATAAAAAATTTTATTAAAAAAAAAATCCTTTTTTTTCTTCAAAAACATGCGAAAACGTGACATGACCATCATGCAGTCGTTTAAGTCGGGGACTTTCTATACTACTTTCCATAGTATAGAAAGTCCCTGTTTAAGTACCAAGCCACTTTGATATTTTAATTGTTTTATTTCATCCCTATGTTTGTGAATTTCGATCTGTCCTTCATTGTCAGCTTATATTTTATGAAAATATTTAAAACAAGAAATGTTAATTTGTTTTTATGAAAGAGCATTCCTCAAATATACGTTGAAGTCATTATTTACCGTTCTGAAAATATATATAAAAAAAACCTATATGTGATTTTAATTACTGTCAACCAGACACAAGATCTTTCCTTTTCCCTTTTTCCTTTTTTGATATTCAAATTTCCTTCACTATGTCGCAATATTATGGCACTATTTTAAAAATAGCAGTTTTTCTACTGGTACATTTGGTTAAGAAGGAGGATAAAAAAGCAAATATGTATAATTATTCATAAAACAGCAAAAGTAAAGTGACATCGATGAGGTCTTCGCCGGATTAGCCTTTTTTGTGGAAACTTGTACAAAAAAGTCTTCTCGCCCTCTTTCTCTTCTTCTTTTTCTAAAGTGAAAAAGCAGTTCATATGTCGTGACCTATTCTTTTCTCATTAAATGTGTATTGATTCAACTCTTAGGTGAGTATAAATATATAATTGACCTGCCCAGTTGTTTTGAATGAATCGGCTGGAGGTCATTTTCCCATTTTTCATTTACAACTAACAATATTAGTAAATTAAAGTAACTTTTATCATGTTAATATGAATATTATAATCCTGGTACTTTTCATAACTAATTATACTGATATTTCAAGTTAAAATAATTTAAGCACATTCAGAAATGAATACTTTCGTCACTCAGACATCGAACATATTCTATGACAATTGTCTAATACCAGTTATAATGTTGCTGCGATAATTGCACTTTAACATTCCTCCAACCTATAAAATCATATTATTGGACTTAATATGATGAAAACTGCCTAGTATGCAATATAATGTGTAAACTCGGCCAATACAGAATAACTCGGCCAATATAAATTTTTTCTGTATTGGCTAAGTTTACACATTATATTTTGATTTGTATTTTGTAAATGTATTTTGATTAGACATTCATCAGTGGGAATAATTGCATAATATTGAAGTGTGAGTTTTGTCTCTCGCTTGTTATAAGTGTAAAAATTGTGGGCTGTTAGATTATATTGTTGTTTTGTTTGTATATGTTTTTTATATGGGTTCATGTGTTTCAGCGATGATCCTTTTGTACTGGATTTTATACTGAATAAAATTAGTTAGTTAGTTAGTTAGTTAGTTATATTGGCCGAGTTGACACAAGTGCAGGATTTCGGAATGTCTCTAGATTTTACATCGAAAGTCACGATAAACACAAACTGAAAG
This sequence comes from Mytilus edulis, assembly GCF_963676685.1. Classification (NCBI taxonomy): domain Eukaryota; kingdom Metazoa; phylum Mollusca; class Bivalvia; order Mytilida; family Mytilidae; genus Mytilus; species Mytilus edulis. The sequence continues at coordinate 24,430,041 of NC_092345.1, forward strand.
TAAACAGTTGTTTTGAAGACGCAGTTGTCATTTAGTTATCTTAAACATGCTGAAAATGTCACAGGTATTTGGGGCATGGATCCCCCTTTTTTGGACCTCACTAAACAAAATATTGTTTAGTGTTTTTTTTATTTATTTACAATATTCTACAATGTATAAACATATATCAAGTCTCAATAATCCATTGCTAGTCGATTACAATAACTTTTTTACTATCCATACGAGCCCCAAGTGAAAAAAGAAAAGGTAATTACCTTCGATGACTGACCTACTTTCACTTTGGAGGATCAGGTCAGGAAATCGATAAAAAAAATCATATAAAATCTCACTTACTTTTCATAAAAAGTACATCCTTAGATTCCTTAGATATTTTACTCGACGTTTAAATAGGTGACATGGTGATCTGCGGCGGTTTTGTGTCTTGTTTTACTGATTTTGTTCTACAATTGTCGTCCGTATGAACCTCGATTCACGGAAGTGAAAATACAGCGCCATCTGCGTGGTCTTTCGCTATGTTCTATAACTCCGTTTAACTAAACTGCTTTCCTGTTTTCGTTTACCAGTTTTACAGATGGGTTCCGAATGCAATGTAGCTATAAGAAAAGGTAAGAGATATTCGAATAAAGTTTTTTTGGCGGACTTTTACAAATCCAAAAAAAAAGGTTATAAACATAAAACTTTGTTTTTGTGAAAAAGTGTTTATTAACATGTCTTCTGATCAAACAAAGCTACACTCTTGGTTAATTGATAACATAGAAAAATGCAATGATACTAGTAATTATGTTGATCTTAATGAAATTAAGAAAAAATACTGCCTACCAGTGTCCAGTGCAGCTATTGGAAATTGTATTGTACAAATATTCAGGGATGTCACAAAAAAGAAAAAAAGGTGTAAAGAGGACTGGAGCAAGTCTACTCAGGCTTATTATGGACTGTCATGTCGTACACTGTCCGAAACAAATTCTTTAGAATTTAAAAACATAGTTTCTATTGTGCCAAATGACTTTTTTGTAAAAGCCAAATAAAATATTGCTTGGTTATTTCACAAAGGAAATCAGAAATGGCAACAGATTCATGATTGAAATTAAATTTGAATCCAACGGTCAATGGTTGATAATTGCACAAGGGAAAACAATTAAGTTTGATGAAATAAGTATTGAAAATAACAGTTATTTAAACATGTCAAATCATTCTGTTTTTGAAACTGTTAGACAATTAAATTTTTGTAGTGGTTTTCCGGCTGTTGACGGCAGTCATATTCAACCAGATGTTTCTGTATACAAAGAGCATGTGTCTATTTTTGGAGATGAAAACTCAGAAACAATTCGTTTAAGGTCAAAATCGTGTAAAATTGTTTTACCATTCAAAACATCAAATGTTGCTTCACATTTGTGCTATTTCTGTAAAAAAAATAAATTTTCTCCAGAAAAGGAAAAGGAAAATTCTAACTGTACTGAATTACCTCTTGAAAAAAAATCTAAAATAAATGAAAATAAAGATAACGAGGTTAGTGAAGAAGTAATTTTAAATGAGGGTGATAATGGTGACATGACCGAAATATTTAATAAAAAATTTCCAGATTGTTCTGTTAAAATGCAAACATTTTTACTATCTCAAAAGATGGCTTTAGAGCGCCATCCTTTTGGGAGAAGGTGGAATAAAGAAATTATAAGACTGTGTTTGACACTGTGGTGTCGAAGCCCTAAAGGTTATATTGAGCTAAGGAATAGCAAATTTTTAATTTTACCATCCCACAATCTTTTGCAACGATATGAAAATTCTGTTGAACAAAAAAGTGGAATAAACAAAGAAATCCTGCATTGGATGGCAAATGAGGCTAAAATCAAAAATATTCCACCAGAGGGCTACAAGGGAGGTCTTATGATAGATGAGATGTCCATTCAACCAGATTTACAATTTAGAAAAAACAATGGTGATATTGAAGTCATAGGTTTTACAGAGTGTACACCAGATTCAATTGTGTTTGAAAACATGAAAACTGGGAAAAGTGACAGGACTCTTGCGACTCATGTGTTACAGCTAGTGTTTTTAGGTTTTACTGGCTTTCGATTTCCGTTTGCTCATTTCCCAACCACCACAGCAACTGGTTATGAGCTCTATTTATTACTTTGGAAATCTGTTCAAATGTTGTCAATGTTTGGTTTTTGTATTGAGTATGTAAGCACAGATGGGGCTCAAAGTAATAGAGACATGGATTTGATTCTGCTAACTCTATCACATGTTCTTTTCAAAATGTATACAATGTAACTTGTCAGAAACTGTTTTTTATCATGGACTTTTCCCATGTTATAAAAAAAATCAGAAATAATGTCTCTAAAAGTGGAACTGCAGCATTTTGCAAAAAACAATTGAAAGTTAATGACAAGTTCATTGAATGGAACCATTTTAAGGACGCCTACCTGTGGGATCTTCAAAATCCATTTCCAATCTACAGGAAGCTCACACAGGAACACATTTTTCTGACATCTGAAAGTAAAATGAGAAATCATTTGGCGGAGGACATCTTAAATAAAGATATGTTACATTTAATGCAAGTATACAAAGAAAGCCAAAAGAAAAATGATACACTGAATGCAACTATCGAACTTATCAAACATACCAGCATCATAATCAGCAATTTCCGTGATCCAAGGCCAATAATTGTTGCCGATGATCATCGGTTAGCAAAAAATCAAGAGGTATTAGATTGGTTTATTCATTGGGAAAAGAGTGTTATAAATGACCATACAATAACAAACAAGCAAAAACATCTAATTTCGTATCAAACTAGACAGGACGTTGTATCCTGTATCATGGGATTTGATGAATTGTGCAAGTATAAACTTAAGAATTCACATGCGTCTATAATTGCGAGTAGAGTAAATAGTGATGTGGTGGAAAATATGTTTTGTCAATAGAGGACGTTACACAATGGGGCAAATACCAACCCCACATATTTGGGGTACTGTAATACCGTAAACTCTGTTATTTTGGGACAACATGCTATTTAAAAAAAATCTAATGCAGGAGGTGTAGAAGAATCATGTAACATGTCTCTACAGTTAAAGAAAAAGGTATATTAAAATCAAGAAATCTAGACAATTAAATCAGATATTGGGTAACATTCAAAGAGACAAAAAACAAATTATATTCTTATAAATATAACCAGATGTGGTGTTAAATTTTAAGGAGACAGCAACCAGACAACACAAATAATCCAAAAACAACATATATTGAACATAGGTCTTAAACAATGGTCTAACGACCACACATATATGCATTTTTTGGTGTTTTTTTCCCCATTTTTAATTCCACTGCACCTGTTATAATATATACATAATGACAAAAATACTATATGATAGATACCTGTGATCATAATTGAACAATATTGTTGAAATTCAACAGTGGGAACCCTCTTCATACCTTGCATACTAAAGAGGGAGACCCATTGTTAAAAAAACCCGTCTAATTATCATTGTCATGATTGTCAGTGATTTAATTAAGGTACATAGAAGAATTATTTTTATTTTCTCAAGAAAATAAGGACAATTGATCATGCCCCCCTATTTTTATTTCATATTTCAGAAGTAATTTTGAAAAGCAATAAAAATTATAGTCTATTCTATCATTAAATGTTTCCCAAGTAAGGAAATATTATGTTTCCTTTATTTAAACCCTTCTTTAACCAAGAATTAATTAATTTCAATGTATTTATGTTAAAAAAAACCAATTGTTGTGACCCCAAGTTTTAATATTGAAATTTGAAATTATATATATATGCAATTTATAGCTGACTTTGCAGTATTGGCTTTGCTCATTGTTGAAGGCCGTACGGTGACCTATAGTTGTTAATGTCTGTGTCATGTTGGTCTCTTGTGGACAGTTGTCTCATTGGCAATCATACCACATCTTCTTTTTTTATATATTGACCAGATGACTATTACAGAAGTGAAAGAAAGCAATAAGACACCCCAGCTACATGAACCTTAGCAATAAATTTCTATATATATATGTCATATTTGCAACTGGATGTTAAGCATTCAACAATCAATCATTTTCTAGCAATTAAACAAGTCAAACATCACAGCAAATCCAATCTTCTCCTTCCCTGTATGCAAGGATAAGGTCTTTGCATCGGAACTAAACACATTTATTCTAAAATTAGTTGTTGGCATGACACGGGTTATGTTCTTCTCATATATGTTATGATGGTATGATACTAAACCCCTAACGGGAAGGATTGTGCCTGATGTTCATATGATGAAATCATAATCTTTCAGTCAGTTTAGTTGAAGTCTGGAGCTGGCATGTCAGTTAACTGCTAGTAGTCTGTTGTTATTTATGTATTATTGTCATTTTGTTTATTTTCTTTGGTTACATCTTCTGACATCAGACTCGGATTTCTCTTGAACTGAATTTTAATGTGCGTATTGTTATGCGTTTACTTTACTACATTGGTTAGAGGTATAGGGGGAGGGTTGAGATCTCACAAACATGTTTAACCCCGCCGCATTTTTGCGCCTGTCCCAAGTCAGGAGCCTCTGGCCTTTGTTAGTCTTGTATTATTTTAATTTTAGTTTCTTGTGTACAATTTGGAAATTAGTATGGCGTTCATTATCACTGGACTAGTATATATTTGTTTAGGGGCCAGCTGAAGGACGCCTCCGGGTGCGGGAATTTCTCGCTACATTGAAGACCTGTTGGTGACCCTCTGCTGTTGTTTTTTATTTGGGCGGGTTGTTGTCTCTTTGACACATTCCCCATTTCCATTCTCAATTTTAAGATTACAAATGGCACATTTATCATCTGATTCGTCATGTTCAAATGTGATTTTTTTTCACTTTTCCCTTTCCTTTTCCCTTTTCCTTTCCTTTTCCCTTTCCTTTTCCCTTTTCCTTTCCTTTTCCCTTTCCTTTTCCCTTGCTTTTTCCAACTAATTTTCTTTTTCTCGATTGTTTTGATATAGGTGGGAGTACTGAAGCCTCAGAACAAGAATCAGTAATACATGTATGTGTGGCTGAAGTGTTAGAAGGAGAGTGTGGTGTTTCAGTGCTAGGTCCTGGTGTTTGATCATCTACAATGGATGGTCCTGGTATCAACATATCCAGTATTAGAGATGGTCCAGATTGTTGAACAGATTGGTCGGACTGTATTAAATCAACAGTTTCAACTGACTCACTGACATGCAGCTGACTGATGTCACTTTCATTCACCTCACAAGGTATGCTATCACTATTCCAAATAACATTGCTAAGCACAGAACTAATATCATTCTTCTTTTTAGACGAAGACACTGTGACGTTATAAATTTTGCATAACAAAAGCAAATCCTTTTTAGTAAAAGTCTTTTCGGTTAAAAAATTTGAATTTTCAATAAGTTCAGATTTGAGACGAAGGTGGGAAACTGTTTTTCCATCTGATTTATCATCTGTAAAGAACTGCATATTAAAAGCTTTGACAGATTTTTTTAGATTTCTCCATGACCTTTTTCCTTAAGGACTTTCCTTTCTCTTTCTTCAGAAACTGAAGATAATCTCGACGAAATTGACTAAATGCAACTTTTATGAATAAATCCACAACCGCATTAAAAATTTCAATATACTCAACACATTGTTGTACTAATGAAGACAAAGTTTCAATAATGTCACAGTCATTTTCACCTTCTGAGGAAGATCTAGCTTTTGTTAGTGTTATACTCCAAAGTTCAAACAGGTCTTTATCTTTAATAATTTGTTCTTTCACATGACTAAACAGGTATTTTCCATGCTGAACAAATTTGTCATGTGTAAGGCTGTTTCTACACAAAAGTTCTAATTTAGTGAAAAAAGTGAAGGCATTTTTCAGTTATATTGGTTAAACCTTCTCTCAAATTTTGTTTTCTTTTAGTTTCATCTAAACTCTCAACATCACTTGAGTTAAGCTGAAGTTCATTGTAAGATGTTGATAGGGAATTAAAATTTTTTAACTGCATTTGTAATTTAGTTAATTTTAGATTCCATTCCTTCAGAAAAAATTGCATTTCTAATTTTTACAGACATTTTATGCTTCAGTTTTGCTATAACATAACCACTAACATATCTAATTTTGCCTCTTGCAGCTCCACATAAGCCATCATCAACAGTCAGTTTTGGTAAATGTTCTGGAGGTTGAAGCTGGATATGAGTGGACAAAGTCTTAAACAGTTGATTTTCAAGATAAAATGGAATAGATGTCAAACACTGATAGTAGGGCCCATTTGCACTCAATCCATACTTTGTAAGTAGTTTTAATGTAATTTCTTTATAATTATCTGAGGTGATATACATGTTTTAATTTTTGGAATAATAAAATGTCATTTTCAAGGGGAGTGTCATTGAACTCAGTAATTATTTTGTCTAAATCCAATTTTGACGGAGAGCATGCTTGTCCTTCAGTTAATATGTTATCTGCAATGAAGGAATCTAGAAAATCCAAATGTTCTATTTCACTGTCTGAAAAATCTGAGTCTGCATACTCATTAACACAAAAGCTAGTATCTGGTGGAGCTGGAGGTGAATCACCATTTACCTCGGCAGCATGTCAAGTCCTTGTAAATGATACCTAATGTGAAACTGCTATAAAAGTTTGTCACATGGACAGGATGTTTCTTACATAATACTTTTTTAAAGTTTTATACTCGAAGTCCTTCAACACTTTCGGCTCTTCCCACAGCAACCCCTACTTGACCAGGTTGACTGGAATTTTCACAATTTACTACTAAATTTTTCAAAGTCATTCCCTGTGACTTGTGTATAGTCATGGCATATGCTAATTTTAATGGTAGCTGAGTTTGCTTTGCTAAAACAATTTTATCAACCGGGTCAAACACAGTAAAATCTGTTGCTGTTACATTAGTAGTTACAGACTTATCATCTATCATAAATTCAACATCAACAGATTTGGCATATAATTTAGTAACTTTTCCACGTAAACCATTTACTAAGGTTCTTTACCAACATAATACTACAATCATTTTTAATTCCTAGATTTTTTGGAGCTAACATCTTGTTTAAATAATGTTCAGACCCTTGATCTTGTGCATGGTAAACTTTTAAATCTCCTGGGATTGACTGCAATTTGTTATAATTAAATAAGTTAACATCTAAATTCCTGGCAAAAAGTTGCACAGCATTATGTTCATTTTCAGTGGGTCTATTCAATGAGTTTAAAAATGCTAGTCTCATCTGACGGATTGCCAATTTCCAATTCATTAATGCAATTAATAAGAGTATGGTCACTTTGACGATGGATCAAATATAAATAATTTGATGAGGAAAACAGTCATTAAACCAACTAATTCTAAAACAATGGTTTCCAGGATCACCTAAAAGTTCATTTGGTACAGGGAGGAGCTGGTAAAAATCCCCTATTAATACAATTTGAGCACCACCAAAGTATTGATTTGATTTCCTCACATTTCTAATTAAAAATTCCACTTGAGAAAGAACTTTGGAACTAATCATAGAAATTTCGTCTATAAAAAGCACATCAACATTGAGAAAATTCTTCTTAACAGAAATAAATCTTTCATTTGTTTCAATGAGATGCAGTAAGTTTTGATTCATATGCCTATCATCTTCAATTCCTGCCCATCGATGTAAGGTTTGTGCTCCCAAGTCGGAAAAATGTGTAGCAGCAATGCCAGTAGAACACACAATGTCTGCCTTTCTTTGATGCTTGCTTAAATATTTTACAGCTTTTTTAATTAGGAATGTTTTGCCAGCTCCGGCTTGTCCACTTACAAGTAGATTGTGGCCATCCTTGATTAAATTAAATGCTTCAATTTGATCTTCGTCTAGAAGTTTAGAAATTTCCCGTACTTTTCAGAAAAAAACTTTATTCGAATATCTCTTACCTTTTCTTATAGCTAAATTGCATTCGGAACCCATCTGTAAAACTGGTAAACAAAAAAAGGAAAGCAGTTTAGTCAAACGGAGTTATAGAACATAGCGAAAGACCACGCAGATGGCGCTGTATTTTCACTTCCGTGAATCGAGGTTCAAACGGACGACAATTGTAGAACAAAATCAGTAAAACAAGACACAAAATCGCCGCAGATCACCATGTGACCTATTTAAACGTCGAGAAAAATATCTCAGGAATCTAAGGATGTACTTTTTATGAAAAGTAAGTGAGATTGTATATTAAATTTTTATCGATTTCCTGACCTGATCCTCCAAAGTGAAAGTAGGTCAGTCATCGAAGGTAATTACCTTTTCTTTTTTTCACTTGGGGCTCGTATGGATAGTAAAAAAGTTATTGTAATCGACTAGCAATGGATTATTGAGACTTGATATATGTTTATACATTGTAGAATATTGTAAATAAATAAAAACAAACACTAAACAATATTTTTTAGTGAGGTCCAAAAAAGGGGGATCCATGCCCAAATACCTGTGGAAAATGTCACAGTATGGCATACATTTCAGGCGAAAGACGGTCACATTCATTTAAAAGGTATTTTGAAAGCAGACGATAGAACTATTTCAGGTTTGGGGAACGAGTAGATTATCACAAAGTTCATTTCTTGACGACCTCATAATTTCACGATTGTACACATCGATTTTAATATTAGTTTCTGCATAACACATGCAATGGCAGTACCTTTCCAATTACTATTTATGTGTTGCGTCTAAATTTAAGTTGTAACACTTTATAGTGACTGAAAAGGGTAGAAAAATTCATCAGATGAGAAAATGCTGAAGACACCTGGAAACAGCACCAAATCATTATGTATTGCATCTAATAAAAAGAAACAAACTGAGATTTGGAAAGTTCCACTTCAAGGTAAAAATATTTATCTCTTTTGAAATGAAATTAAAAAAACATTGTAACACTGTAGTTAATTAATAAAGATACTATTACGTGTATTTCTGTATTGGCATTGTTATTGGTCTCAGGCCAATACAGCAAGCCTCGGACCAATAACAGGGCCAATACAGAAATACTTACGTAATGATATCATGCTATTGCATGTTAAATGCTATAAAAGATGATATTATTGATATAATTTACGTAAAGGCTACTGTAAATTTGAACATTTTAACTTTTTTTCATTTTTTCAAAACAATGTAATCATTGATCGCAATTGTTTAAACCTAGGCCTTGAAATCGTATTAACAAATCTCCAATTTTGTTTTATGCTCAGCACTATTGATTTTGAAATTGCCGTTTCTTTTTATTAAATTAAGGCAAACATCAAACTACGAACACCGTAATAAGCAACGTTGAATATACCACCTAATGTCGTTCTGGATAGAATTCCTTCAAAAGTGGTAGTTATTATTTTCTAAATTATCATAAGCAAGTCTCGTTATTTAAACAACAATACTATTAACATTTTTTTCCTTTCTTTTATCATCAGGACAAAATTATAAATCTTTAGTGAAGACAATTTTGATTACACAACAAATCTGTGATAGTATGGGAGAAGTACATGGATATTTTTTCGTGTTTTTCAAGCCTCCGAGACCGTTTCAAGCAGGTTATATCAACATTCCAACGCCATGTGTTTAATTTCTACATATAACTTAAGCTAATTATGATTTAGCCTTTTTTAGGTTCTAATTTATAATCAAATTTTACAATCATATTTAAAAAGATGAAGAAAAGTTCAACATCAATCTTACACTTCTTGCACCCGATACAGTAAACCAACGCGGATAGAATATTTCGCGTTAAGGCCTTTCTATCCCAATTCACGTCGACTTAATTTCGCGATTTTTAAATGTACTTTAGATGCAAATGTTGCACCTGTCCTAAGTAAAGGCAACAGTAGTCCTAAGTCAGGAATCTGAGGTACAGTAGTTGTCGTTTGTTTATGTAATGTATACGTGTTCTCGTTTCTTGTTTTTTTTTAAAGATTAGACCGTTGCTTTTACCGTTTGAATGCTTTTACACTAGTAATTTTGGGCCCCCTTATAGCTTGTTGTTCGGTGTGAGCCAAGGCTCCGTGATGAAGGCCGTACATTGACCTATAATGGTTAACTTTTATAAATTGTTATTTGGAGGGAGAGTTGTCTCATTGACACTCATACCACATCTTCATATATCTATTTATGTTATTATACAAGTTTTGAATAAATCGTTTGCGAAAATAAGTTGGTTTACAGTAATCAAACATATTCCTCGCATGGGTTGCATAAAAGTTCAGACAAATTGCTTAAGTTTGTATTTAGCCAGAATAATAATTCAGAACACATTGGCTTAGACAACTCTAATGATGTTAAAAAACCCACCAATTATCAGCACTCTGTAACAGATCGGGACCACTACCTTATATGGAAATGCATAAATTAGTATACTTATGGTCTCGCACATGTAATTGTTTATTTACATGTGACGCAATTTATTTTTACCTAGGTTTTTGCCCAATCCACTAAATGAGTAACAATGCATGATGATCACTACGTGTTTACAATCAACCGAGAACACGTGTTATTTACTGATAAACAACACATTTTTTTGTGCAATGCGGGATTCACAATTTCGCTTAGTTTTTCATTTTGTGTATCCTAATTTATAGTTCGTGATACAAAGTATTCCTTCCATGCTCAGGTCAACGAAGAGCTGTTTCTATGCGAAGAAACAAGGGTTTGAATTACCCGATATATAGCCATTAATATGTTTGATGATGGCACGGAGATTTCATGTATTCGTCCACCAGACAGCAATGAAACAACAGCGAAAAACACAATTACCCATGAGACAAACTTACTATTGTAAAGTAAGCCGTCGATAACAGCCAGCGCTAATATTCACGAGTACAGCAATTTCCGTATAGATAATTAAAGGCAAATGTGTGATCCTTGAATTTTTTGTTCGTAAAAAAGGCGAGAAATATTTACATACATGGCAGTGTTAACAAAAACTATTTATTTTTGTCACATTTTAGTATATGAGACTTCCAAACTGTTCCCTTTGTTTTGAAGGTAGTGAAGTCAGCAACTGTAGTTTCATTTTGTTTTCGTTTTTTAACGGGGCTCGGACATTTGCCAAACTGAATAAAATCATTACAACTGATTTCCTAATGCTTGCAAAGTTAAACTTTGGTTGGCTTGCTTGGGAAGGTTTGGCAAGGGAAGGTTTGGCATGCCACAAAACCAGGTTCAACCCGCCATTTTTTTTCTTTAAAAATGTCCTGTACCAAGTCAGGAATATGGCCATTGTTATATTATAGTTCGTTTCTGTTTGTGTTACATTTTAACGTTGCGTCGTTTATTTCTCTTATTTTTGAGTGTAAATTCACATTGCGATAAGACGTGTCACGGTACTTGTCTATCCCAAATTCATGTATTTGGTTTTGATGTTATATTTGTTATTCTCGTGGGATTTTGTCTGTTGCTTGGTCCGTTTCTGTGTGTGTTACATTGTAGTGTTGTGTCGTTGTTCTCCTCTTATATTTAATGCGTTTCCCTCAGTTTTTAGTTTGTTACCCCGATTTTGTTTTTTGTCCATGGATTTATGAGTTTGAACAGCGGTATAATACTTTTGCCTTTATTTGCTTTGTATGTATAGTTGTTTACACAAGCTTTGAAAATAAGATTGACTTCTTTAAACAATATATATAGGCATAGTTTAACTTGTATATTTTATATTTGAATTTAATTGGTTGTTATCCTATGATTCTACAATATACAAACAAACCAAGCAAGCTAACCGAAGTTTTACTCTATATGCATTAGGAAATAAGCTGTAAAGATGTTATCCATATGTATGTGCGACGAGGTGGAAAATCGCAGCGTTGGATCTAATATAAAAAGAAGATGTGGTATGATTGCCAATAGGACAACTGTCCACAAGAGACCAAAATGACAAAGAAATTAGCATTTAGAGGTCACCGTACAGCCTTCAACAATGTGCAAAGCCCAAAACGCATAGTCAGATATTTTTTACAATAGTGACCAGACCCCTTGGTTCAGTGTAGATGCTGGTGTGAAGCAGGGCTGTATCATATCGCCCACTTTGTTTTCGGTTTACATCAATACTTTGGCAGATCGTATAAACTCTCTAGAATGTGGAGTGCATATTGATGATTTCCCTCTCAGTTTATTGTTTTACGCGGACGATATAGCGCTAACAGCTCCAGATAAAGAAAGTCTACAACGTATGTTAAATGTAGTAACCGAATGGTACCCTGAATGGAAGTTATCCGTAAATATTGGCAAAACTAAAATTGTCCATTTCCGTCCACAGTCATTATTACGTTCAGATTTTTCGTTCCGATGGTCTGGAAAAATAATTGACTCTATTGATTCATACAAATACCTTGGAGTGTGGATGGACGAACATTTAACTTTCGTAAAAAATGCAAAAGAACTGGCCAAAGCAGCGAGCCGCGCTTTGGGTGCTTTTATTACAAAAACTCTCAATCCATGGGAGCGATGACTTTTAAAGTGTATAGTAAACTGTATACGTCCGTTGTTGAATCAATTTTACTTTATAGTAGTGGTATCTGGGGCACAAAATCGTTCAGTGCCATATCAGCAGTACAAAACCGAGCATGTAATTTTTTCTTATCGGTGGGAAAGCGCACATCGAACGTAGCTTCATGCGGTGATATGGGATGGACTTCACCCATAAGCAAACATCGATTAAATTATTGTAGACTTTTGTGCCAATTGATCCGTACTGACCAACAAAGAATTTCCTACAAAACTTTTAAATGGGGCACAAAATCGTTCAGTGCCATAACAGCAGTACAAAATCGAGCATGTAATTTTTTCTTATCAGTGGGAAAGCGCACATCGAACGTAGCTTCATGCGGTGATATGGGATGGACTTTACCAATAAGCAAACAACGAATACATCTAGAAGAAAGGGTTGGTCATTTGAAGTGCATAAGATTGTTGGTCGGATCAGACTAAAGGATCCGACGTATGAATTAACATTATCGACTAAATAAGTTATTATGCATATGATAAGTGAAATACTATGTGAGCTGGACAACACAGAATGGTATGATGAACTTTTTGATGACCGTGGTAATGGAAAAAACGGAAACAAATTCCGCACTTACAGATGTTATAAACAATGTGTGAAAACAGAACCTTATGTGTTTTTAAACATTTCTAGACAGGAAAGGCGTGTTATGGCTCTGTTTCGCTCCGGTGCTCTACCGCTAGCGCACGAAACTGGCAGATACTCTAGGCCGCCTACACCCGTAGAAGATAGACTTTGTTTGTTTTGTGAAAGTTGCAGTGAAGAGACTGAAAACATTTTCTTATGGAATGCACACTTTATGACGATATTCGATATAATCTTTTTCATGAATGTTCAAAATTTATTCAAGATTTTCACAACCTTGATATAGATAATAAATTTATGGAAATTATGAACTGTTATGATATTCAATATTTCCTATGCAAATTTTTATATAAATTTTTCTGGCGGAGAAAATTGTTTAACAGCTCTTTATGAAATTTTTACTAGCTTCAGAGTTTTATTATTTTAATTTTATCAGGGAAGTTATATTTCGACAATTGATTTTTACATTTATTGAATATAGTGATTTTTTATTTTAATGGTGATCTTTTGTGTGACTTGTATGTTTTTTACGGGATATATTTGAAATTTTTATAGAATTTTTAGCTTTTTAGTGTCTCATAAGTCGATTTTATGGCTGGATATTGATTGTTTTATGTGTAAATATTCATATAATGTTGCTTATATTTATGTCAATCAATATGTGACACTTAATAAACTATTTACTTACTTAATATGACAGTTCTTGTCCATTCGTTTTTAATGCGTTTTGTTATTTTATTTTGCCATGTGATAATGGACTTTCCGAATTGATTTTCCTCTAAGTTCAGTATTTTTGTGATTTTACTTTTTAATTACTATTCAAAAGCAAACACATAATGGTCCAGAGGCGTTCCAAACCCAATATTATGCGCAATTTTATAATTGTCACCTAGCTATTTACGATTATTTTAATAGATACTATTATCAAATTTCAAACAACAACATACATATAAATACGGGGTAAACACGAATGTGTACCAAACACTTGGTCAAGTATACTTCTATATTTAATGTTGAATTGAATTAAGCCTTAAGTAAAGTAAGTAATGCGATCAATTCAGCCTTATCCGTATTTATCTATAATAATATGAGCGTTAATATTTGAATGGGCAGGTCATCCATGGAAGACTGCACCAGTTTCTAATAGCTATTAACTCATGTCCTGAATGATTTTTCATATCTTTAAATTTTATTAAACCCTTGCAGCAAAGTGTTAAAAGGGGTATTTTTCACACTTGTGAACACTGTATGGGTTGATTCTCAAACCATATTCATCACAAATATTTCACACATACAATATAAGGAGAGCTAAACCTTATTGATTTTTAAGGTCGAACGACAAGTTCGACTAGCTAGTTTTTGTTGAAATGTCATCCTCATACTCAGAACACGTCTGTAATGCTAGAAACCTTTTTTTGATGAATGTGAACAATATCGGATCAATTTTCATTTCTATTCAGAAATATTCCAGCACTACCTGTAAATGGATTTTGTCTTATCATTGTTAATATAAGAAAATATGCATACAACAAAACAGTAGAAACCTTTTTAATACTTTGAGTAAATGTTCAATACTGGCATAATTTAATTAATTCCGTTTATAAGCTTTGTTATCGTTCTTAATTGAATTCTCAACTTCCTTATGTAATATTCATTAGAAGTCTTTTATTGTTTTGACTTTCAACTCGTTGAATTGTTATTTGTTTCAAACACAATGAACTAGATGCTTTTAAACCAATCAAATCCTGTGAAAACGGCATGATAATTATAAGATAAGATAACATAAGGTAAATTTATTTTATTATAGTGTCACATATTGATTGACATAATAAAGTACACAATATACATATCATCAGTTAAAACCCTTCCGGAGCACCTGAGATTACCCCTAGTTTTTGGTGGGGTTCTTGTTGTTTATTCTTTAGTTTTCTATGTTGTGTCATGTGTACTATTGTTTTTCTGTTTGTCTTTTTCATTTTTAGCCATGGCGTTGTCAGTTTGTTTTAGATTTATGAGTTTAAAAAACATGTTTAAACATGATTTAAAAAAATAAATTTCCAGTTTTTTTCTTATATCAATACCATTTTTCAATAGCGGTGACGTTCATGAGGTCTTCCCCGAAATTTGTTTTTTGTGTGGTAGCTGGTAACAAATGTCATTTCACTTTACACAAGTTATTGACCATGGAATTTCCATCAGATAGTGATTTAAAAAAGTAGTTCATATGATCTTTCTTATTTTTTTTTAATTGTAGGCGTGTTGATACAACTCTTTGGTGAGTACAGATATATAAGATCGAAAATACATAACTTTGACAGGATCAATTACAAGTTTTAATTAATTGGTTGTAGGTCATCGGGATATTTTCATGTACAACAGACTGGTAAATTGATTGAACTTTTATCACGTTCATATGGATATTGTATTAATTGATAAGAAGTAAAAATATTTTCGGTACTTTAAGACATGATTATTTCCCCCTAGGTATACTAAAGTATTCTATAACAATTGTCTTAAAAAGACTTCTAATTTGACTGCCAAATTGCCGTCATACATTCCTCTAACCATGATAGATTAAATACTAGTAGCTATTACATGTTAATCTATGCTCCAAATTTTTAAATTATATTATATGAATATTATATAATACACCGTGGTTAAAATTATATAGACTGTCGTTACTGATATATTTTACGAAATGCCTACTGTAAGTTTTGAAATTGTAACTGTTTTTTTCGTTTTTCTGAATAATTTAGTTATTAATCGCATTTGTTTAAACCTGCTTTAAAGTTCAGATCGCATGGCCATGAAATCGTTTTAACAAATCTTCCATTTTTTTTGTTTTACGATCAACAATACCATTTATTATGAGGATATGCATTCAATTTTGAGTTGCAATATTTGACAAAGAATTTTAAGTAAAGTATGAGCGACAGTCAGCTTCACGGACACATTTTTCTTTTCTTTCATCAATGTAATGGCAATAAATCAAAGTACAAAAAATATAATGATTTACTATCCATTTACCAGTACAAGTAACTGGGGAGAGAATATATCTAAAAAAGGAGGATGTCATTTTCTAATTTATTATTCACTATTCTTTGTTTGTTAAAAAGATTCAACAATACTCTGAACATGTCTATAGATATTAAAAGACCTTATTTTATTCCTATTACGTTATATAAATCCACGTTGGTATATACATGTAACCTTCCTACCTACATAGTCCTTATTATGCCACGAGTCACATAGGACAAGGACTAGATCTTTTCATTCATCTCTGTTCTGTGCTCTCTTTCTATTTCGCCCCAGCTGATTCCATGTTCTTCCATTTTAGCTGTTCTTCAAGTCGTTTTAGGGCGTCCTTTCTTTTTTTCTCCCTCAGGTGTCTATCTTAGAGCGACTATGGTCAAGTTCTCAGCTGGTCTTCTTAGAAAAGGGACTAAATATACCAGAGGGATAGTCACTCATAGATTGAAAATAAACTGACAACGCCATGGCTCAAAATAAAAAGACAAACAGACAAACAATAGTACTGAAGACACAATATTATCAACTTTTTTTTTATTTTTTGTACTGGGTTCATATGCATAACGCAATATCATAGGTACAGTAAATTTTGCATACATATTGTCGCTGGTTATTTTAGTTTCAACTTTTATCCATAGTATCTTAGAAGATATTATGAATCATTGGCGATCACGAAATTCGTTTTCATTCATAATTCTACATAAAGGCCAAATAGTGAAGACATGAAACTTACTACCCAAAAATTGTTTCTATTAAACCCTCATAGCATGTTCATAATTGATGATTTTAGTTTTAAATGTTGTTAATTATAATTAATTTATATTTTAGGAGAAACACACGCAGTTTGCAATTATCCATCACCTAGTAAGTGCACATATAACAGTATAAATCGTTTAAAAAATACAAGTTAAGTCATTATTTAGTTAAATGATTAAAACTTCGGTCCAAAATACCGAAAATGGCAGTTCACTTTTGAGAAATGCTTATGTAATGTTTTTTTAGTTTCGAACATTCAAGGTTCAAGACGACAATGAAACTGAGAAATGTATTGTTCCTTAACTGGCCCGTTGATAATTTTGTCTTCATTATCACTATTAGTGTAAACAAGCAATGACTAAAAACAATAAATGATTAAACGTTAAATGGAATGCAAGGTGGGAAAATTCAGGGAAAATATAACAATGCAAATTCGCTATACGGTGATAAATAACATAATTACATGATTGAAGTAAAATTTAGTAACTTTTATTTTTAATTCAGGATCAATTTGCAAAACTTCTGATTTTGGTCTCGATGTTAGATATCCTATCTGCTTTCTTAAGAAAACATACACAAATGGTGTCGTAACGTATGAAAGAGGAGGAACAACTGAAACTGTGTGTATGAACAATGCTGCACTCAGCTCTTTGAGGAATCCGGACTGCAAATTATCATCCCCGCCAGTAAACACTGTGTGCTATGACTGTTGTAATGCACATTGTCCTGAGAGTCGGTTCTGCAACCAAGCGAATGACATAAATCCTAATTACATGCCATCATACATGCAAACAGGTATAACTTATATATACTTATTTATCTTTTGGAATCAAATAAGATTTTAACAATTTTTTGTTTTTCTGACGTGGGATCGGTTGCATTCAAAAATATTGCAACGGTTTCTAGTCTATAAAGAAAGTGTCCAGAAATCATAAAAACACCTAGAGCTTTTTGATAAAATATATGTACTTTTGTTTTACAACTGACTGAACTTTTTTTCTTCTATTTTTTTAACACTTGTCTGTTCTATTTCAATTCAATATTTTATTTAAGATTCATCCCTCAATGATAAATAACACAATATTACATTTTATTGTAAATATATGTAGGTATAAAGAGCCATGCTGTACAGAATTATGAGAGACTATAACATTAGAACATTATAGAAAATTCGTCTATTATAAAACAAGTTTAAAGTACGTTAGTTATAGTATAAAACATTTAATGTCTGCGTCTATGTAAGATCAGATAACAGGCTTCAATTTTTTTACTGTAGTAATTTTGGAGCCCTTTATAGCTTGCTATTCGGTGTTCAAACATGTCTTAGAATGGTCTTACGACATATATTAGTCTGTTGTTTTATTTAACACTTCAAGTACTCTACGAATTTTATAATCATTTGCATACATTTGACAATAGGAAGTTCAGGACAACACACAACTGCTGCCCTAACCACATCCATGCTTACTACGCCAACAACGACACCAACTATAACAACTACGTCAACAACAACTACAGCGCCAACAACAACTACAGCACCAACAACAACTACAGCGCCAACAACAACTACAGCGCCAACAACAACTACAACAACAACTACAACGCCCACAACAACTACAGTACCAACAACAACTACAGCGCCAACAACGACCCCTACAACCTTGGCAACAACTACGCCGATTCCTACCACTTTATCAACTACGCCAACTACAATTACTACAGTTACAAATATAACATCTACAGTCAGAACAACCTCAGCAGCAGGTCAGCTTTTTATTTTATTTTCTGTTAATATTGATCTGTTTTCAATCCAAACAAATGTTATTTCTCATAGTTGTTGAGTAACATATTGCAAATAACTTTACAACTACAAAGCAGTCGCGACATTATAATGGGTAAAACAAAACAAAAAATAAAACCAACTTAAGTTAATTCTGCATCTATTTATGAAAAATGTTTTAAAATGGTGTATATGATTTTTAAAGCCTAAATTGTTTGTTGAAAAGATGCTTTAATTTCCGGGAAGAATTCTTAACAGTGAGTACTTAAAAGATTAACTACACATGTTTTTTTTTGTATAGTTTTTATTATAAACCGTTATCATCATTTCACGTTGTAAAATCCGAATATTAAGTACAATTTTATTATAACATAAATCATCTCTGTTCGCTCGTGACACAATCATTCCCGTTAATATTATCTCTCTGTCTGACATTCTTTAATCTATAATTTTACAGTAAATGGTACGATATGTTTGGTGTGTACAGAAGATCAGAGTACTTCTTGTTCTTCAATGGATTACACTGTGTGTAGTGGGGATAGACCTTATTGTCTCAATGAAATCGTATATCAAAATGGTAATTGGACAAAAACTCTTCATAGGTGAATTATGTTTGTGATCTTGTGATTGGACAACTTGTCAACATATTTTATAGGAGTAACACGACCGGTGTCACATGTAGACCCGTATCTTCTTACCCTTCCAAAGCACATTAGATCACCCTTTGTTTTTGATCGAGTTGGTTGTGTTTTGTATAATGATATTTGTCTTTTGATTGTTTGTCGGTTTTGTCATGTCGATGTTACTAGTTTGACATCGACTAATAACTTTGATTATCCCTTTTGATATTTCCCGTCTTAGTTTTATAATCATACTCTTATTATTCAAATATTTATTCGCTGGTTAATATTTTTGTCGATATAAAGCATCAATTTGGAAGTTAATAGTTTGAAGCAAGACAACAAGGATTTTCTTTACGTTTTATTTTGCATTGAAGTGTATACAGTTTGTTCTGTGATTTCACAATCCATGTTTTCTTGTATTGTTTAAATTATGACGAGGTTGTGTATATTACTAATGAAGTATGGCCATCAATATAAAAGTGTAGAATCTTATTGTTTCATGTTACCAGCTTTAGGACTTTAAGCTTCCTTTCTGTAACTTCGATCATTAGTATACTGTTTAATTTTTTAATTATTCTCTTTAATTGTACTTATTTTTTTACCTACTATAGTACTATTATATATGCTTATGTGTTTAACATACGTCTTTTCACTTTAAAAATATAAAAAAGAGGAGATTATGATAAATTGTAAATAAGAAAGCTATCTACCAAATTTTAAATGAAATGAATTAAAGCAATTCTAGACAACCACATGACCTTCAACAATGTGAAACCCCATACCATATAGTATGCTATTAAAAGACCCCGACAAGAAAAATATTAGACAAATCAATTGAGAAAACTAACAACCTACTTATAACTTAACAATTTAAAGTTTGTTAAAACTCTTCTTTTTTTTTAAAGATGTGCAAGTAGAGTAGAGTGTTATTGGGATTACTGGATTGGCACTGGTAACGGAGCCGACTGTATTCGGAATGGAGTGTGTACATACTGTTGTCAGGGACCAGGTGGCAAACCTTGCAATGCGAGGACGGAAAAGCCAAAAAACTTAACAAACTTTGGTCAAACTCAAAACCGAGGTATGTAGCAAGCAAAACAATATCTTTCAAATAAAGATCTACCAACAGGATCTGAGTTTTACATCGTTGAGAAATCAAGAAAAAAAACTCAATAAATACACCTTACACTTCGTTAAAGGAAAAAGTAGTAAGAAAATCTATGATTTAAGATATGAGAAAAGACAACCGCTAATAAAAAGTAAAATCACAAAAATACTGAATTCCGAAGAAAATTCAAAATGGAAAGTTCCCAATCCAACGGCAATATCAAAAGCTCAAATACATCAAACTTGCTAAACCTATCACTTGTATGACAGTCGCATCAAATTCCATTTTATAGACAACGATGCGTGAACAAAACAAACAGACATAATAGGTAAACATGTCAAAAACACAGCAGTCAACATTGTGTTATAATCTTAATCACTAAAATAAACATTCAAATATGTAACAAAGTAGCACAAAATGGCATATAGACCAAGCATATTAGCAAAAACTAAAGACAAGAATACACAAATTTACCATAGTACAATAACACAATAACGGGATGTAAAAGAGCCATGTCATATATGTAACCTGACATGAGAAATGCCTATCAACATGCGTTTCTTTGTATGTCAAACGTTTCCTTTTTTACCCAAAATCGTTTGACCATCATAAAGGGGAAAGTACTTCACTTAAAAGAATAATAAAGCAAAACAAAACAACCGTTACGGTTGAATTGATTACAAAAATCACAAATAAAATCAAAATACTATCTTACTGTATAAAAAAATGTTTGCAGTTACTTTAGGTAAGCTCGAACTTCTTGATATCATACACTTATACACACAAATATCTGTGACTGTAAGTTGGTGTATGAATACATTTATTTAGATGTTTTTCCCAATTGAGGGTTTGGTTTTCGATGTTGATGATATAAATTTGCTTAATGTTGCCTAATACGTTGAGATAATTGATAAATTTCCAATGTTTAATGTTGCCCAGCTTTAAGATAAACTGTTTAGACTCGAGTGTCACTGACGAGTCTTTTGAGGACAAAATCATCGTCTGAAAAACAAAGTTATAAGCCTGGTATCTTTGATGTGTTTATTTACCGATTCTGTAACCGATCGGTTATTTTTGATTTTTTGCAGCTTATAAATGTGCTGTAACCGGTCCACAAAATTCGAATACGATACAAGATTGTCCTCCTTCAGACAGATTCTGTCTCAATGATGTTTATTATGACACAGATCCGAATACCAACAACCTCATCACGAGGGATACAAGAAGGTTCAGTATTGACTTTTGGTACTTTCCATTCTTTTCAAGACGAACACATGATCACTTGATATAAATAGCCAACGTAATTTATAGAAGTTTCACTTGTAATTCTTCTAATCCTTCCAGAGCACCAGTTTATGGTGGGGTTCGTGTTAGTAAGCGAAGCTCAGACTACTGGGTCTTATTTATCGACAAAGAAATAGACACGGTATCCATTTTTGGAAGCATGTGTAAAATCATTGAAAGGAAACATTTAGAATTGAAATCATAATGCATTCATTTATTTATTGGAAAATACATCAAAATATATCATCGGTAAATCAACAACCACTTCAGAAAACACAAAACACATCAACAAAGCAATTTTGAAAATGATATTCGACTAGTGTAAAGCTAGCCAGCGTTAATATTCGTTGATATAAGAAAATGTATGTATACATGTATACATTTGTAAGAAGAAGTGGAATATAAGTCAGAAAGAGAGAAACAAATAGACACAAATGACTTGATATCTAACAATGAATTCCTTAATATAATGAACTGAACGCTATATCATAAGAGGAAGTTACACACTTGATATTTTTAGATGTGCATCCAAAGAGCAGTGTAAAGGAAAATGGTTACAGTCGAGAAAAACTGACGCCTGTTTAACAGGGAATATGACCGGTGTTGATGCTTCAAAAACAGGAAATAGACTTCTATGTCATTATTGTTGTGAATCCAATGCAACCACTCCATGTAATCTACATCCGAAACCAGACCAAATTAAACTATTTATACAACAAACAACAGTTCCTATCGTTTCAACGTCACTTCCTGTAGTTTCAACTTCACTTCCTGTCGTTTCAAGTACATGTACGTATACGCCACTTTCGAGTTGGTCCGTCATTGAAGAAAATGTAAAAATATTTCTGGTATGCTTTTGTGTTAGGAAACCTCACGCCAAACAGTGACAAAAAAAAAGTGAGGGTATTTCAATCATTATTTGAATTTAGGACATTCGACTCAAAATTGAGGTAATTTGAATAACAGATTTGAAGAATATGTGTTTTAATCGGCAAAACATGTCACGCCCTACGAACATTTACTGGTACCTCAATTTGATGCATTATATGTTAACTTATTTTGGCCAAATTATTGAAAAACAGTTTTCACACATATGTTGCACCTTGCGATCCTATTACAGCAGCAGACTTTGGACAATTCCTAATCCAGTGCCCGTACTCATTACAATAAAAACATCTACCGGGTCGTACATCAGACCTGGATCCACAACTAACGTTCACAGGAATCGAATTTGCTGTTTTTGCTGGGGCCTGTTGTGTGTATGGCACGCTCTTGCGGTCTAGGCGTCTTTTTAACTTTTCCTTCGTCAGCTTACTTTCTGTTCTACTTTTCGCTTTATACATCTTCTTCTTGTCCTCGGAATCTTCCCAAAGCATAATATTACTTTTGTCTTTCATTACAAAATACTGAATTAATGGTTAACAATGTACTAAATGTTAATTTGATGCACACAAATCAGGTGAATGATAAAAGATCAGAAATCCACCAAAGTATTTTGGTGATAGAAATAACGCAAAAGCTTTATAGAGGCATATGGAAGTTTGTGTAGTCTTTTTACAAGTCTGATTAAAATACGAAAAGGTATCAACAAAACTACAGAGATCCAAGTCAAATTCAGAAAGGAGAAAGTCCATAAAATCTGATACAATTAAACGCTGACTATATCAACCAAACGATTCTAATGGAATACAACTGTCATATACCTTATTATGTACAGGCATTTTCCGACGGATGTACAATGTAATGTGTTTAACATTGGTTTTGTAGCTAGCTGAACCTTCAACTTGTATGACAGCTGTTTATAGTTCCTTTATATTTAGATGAACAACCAAACAGAAATACTATATTCGTAACCGTTACAATAAAAAGAACCCACCAATCAAAACTTTGTCAACATATACAAGTATCACATACATACACACAAATGACTTAAAATGTTTTTAAAGATACAAATAAACCTGATATAATCGCCAATAAAGTGTTTGTAGTTGGTGTAAGATAGTCGTGAAAGACATACAGGCATAAACACTCGCTTGATAAAATACGAGTTAAGTTAAATATAAATACAAGAATGTCCAGATAAAAACAATACACTACAAAATCGCATGCACCGGAACAACGTCGCACCATCATTTGGAACGCTCAAGGTAAGACATTTATGCTGCATTAATAAACACCAGATCACGCCAAAAATCACCCAATCAAAAGAATCATAAATGCACAGAAAAATAAAGGCAAAAAAAAAAAAAAAAAAATAAACATACCGATATAAAAAGACCAGATCCTAGAACATCTTCAACTGAAGACCGTCTAGTATGATTTTCGAGGTCGACTCTTAATTTTAGGCTCATCAATGTTTGGCTAAGACACCGATGATGTATCATAAAGTTTGAGTGAATATCGTTTGAGTTGAGAGATACACATGTAATAGAGTTGAATCAATAAAAAATTATTTTACTTCAAACACTTGATTTATTGCATATTAAAATGTTTCTGATTTTAGTACTTGCAAATTTAAAAAAAAATGGCAATTAAATTCTAACTTAAAAAAGTTACAAATCCAATTGCCAAATAACATAGGCTTATTATAAAGATATTATTGTATTATATAAAATAAAACTCAAACGACCTTGAAATGAAAATGATAATGCAAAAGGAAAGATAAAAGTATACCAATTATGACAGTCATATCAATCAAAACAAAGTGATCAAAATCTTTAAGGTGCATTTTACCGGATAGTTTTATTTTCAGATATCATTCAGTCATGAAGAAACATGATTTATAAACAGAAACGTCAATAAGATTGTAATGTTAAAATTATGTTTTCTATTTATTGATTTTTTTCTTCCTTAAGGTAGCACAATACAAAGATTTTTCATTCCTAACCAGACATCTTTAAACTGATGTAATTCCACTTATCTTTCTTTAAATTTTATAAATGAGGTACCAAAAGAAAGAAGAAGGATAAATCTTCCAATTTGTGATAATTTCATTATGACATAATTATTACATAATTACTTGTTATGTAATTAGTTGCCATATTGTGATGTCCATACTTGAATGAATTTAGCTTCTTTGTTATTCATAGCATCCCAAAATATTTAATAGATTCTGGTACAACACAGTTTGACCTCCAAAACTGTGTCTCAGATTTTTCCTATTGTATTTCACTCTCTCATAAATATACAATGCAATTTGCAACAATAATTCATAAGAGACCACTAAATTCAATTGGGTATCAAATTTGTTCTATTGATGTTTTTGAAAATCTGAGACACAGTTTTGGAGGTCAAGCTGTGTTGTACCAGAATCTATTAAATATTTTGGGATGGTATGAAGAACAAAGACGCTAAATTCATTCAAGTGTGGACATCACAATATAGCAACTTATTACATAATAATTAATTATGTAATAATTATGTCATAATGAAATTATCACAATTTGAAAGATGAATCTTTCTTCTTTCTTTTAGTACCTCATTTATAATATATAAAGCAGGATTAAATGAATTACATCAGTTTAAAGTTGTCCGATTGGGAGTGAACAAATCTTTGTATTGTGCTACCTTAAATTCCTAATGAAGAGATTATGAAGACGATATCATCATACATTTACTTATTGTCACAGAACAATATTTTAAAAAGAATCCGAGATAGTCAAACACACAAACAAATATTATGTTCACTTACTCAAGAGCAAAAACATGAAACCGAATTTTATTAAAGACGTTGTACATCATTGGAAGCAAAGCAAATGGTAATATCCAATAGTTATGCGTCACTTATTCAGTTCTGTAATGTACCATTTTCTTTTTGTTTCAGCCGTTTGTCAAGATAAACCCGGTGTAGATTGCTCCTTACTGAATGCAACAAACATTTGTGCCAACCCTGCTGCACAACAATATTGTACTGCCTTTTGTGGACACTGTTAAAATGTTCTCCAGTCCGTATAGGGCCTGACAATTCTCTATTAAATAACGAAGTCTTGTATTTGTTTTGTTTTATAAAAGATACGAATAACCCACTATTGGTGTTACTGCGAGGTAGATTAGAGCGGAATAAACGCTAAACACAAATATGTTATCCACAATAATTTGGTTGAGATGAATGACAACATAAAAAAACATAAAAAAATTATCCATAAGTTCTTCTCTCACAGCCGTTTAAGTTTTAATTCATTATAAACATTTATATCCTGATAGTACATGTCTGAAAAATGAATAGTCATGCAATAATCCATTATTCGATCAATGTGTTCCATATGACCTTCTGTTATTCATCTACTGCTAACATTTTTGAGATTTAAGCACATGTACCATCGAATTTAAATGGAAGACCAATGCCCGCTAAGATTTCTAAGATTATAGCCAAAGTCTTTTCCTATCTATTACTGCCAAAATAATGGCGATTGCAGTTTATAACTATTTTCATATTAAGAGTTGGAGACTATGTTGGTTAGCAGGTTGACTCATCGTAAGAATTTTTGATTAACTGGATGGATAATGTGGCGGAATTTGGTTCCAAATTGCCAAGAAATGTTAGATTAGGCACAGTTTTGTGAAAGATAACGAACGACTGATGCCAAGTGTTAACAATCCCAAACATTTGCCCTTTTTCAATGTTATATCAAAAGAGGTCAAATGGTAATGTTTTAGATAGTACCCTTATGGCTAATTTTAGGTATAAAAAAGTCTAATGTTCCATCTAAAGGATACAACACCACCACAAGGAGTATTGCTGAGATGGATGTATAATCATGCTGTCACGCCAAGCAGGATAATAGACTTTTTTAGATAAATCTTCAGGCAAAAGGAAAGTGCAGTATGCTCTCTGAAAGTTAATATACTCCTTGATTTTTTTTAAACTGAAAAACTAAAAACAAATCACCGTACGGTCGTCAACAATGAGCAAAGCCCATACTGCATAGTTAGCTATAAAAGGCCTCGATACGAAAATGCAAAACAATTCAAACTAGAAAACAAACGGCCTAATCCATGTACAAAAAATAGACGAAAAACAAATATGTAACACACAAACAAGCGACAACCACTGAATTATCGGCTCCTGACTTGGAACATGCACATGCATACAGAATGTGGCGGGGTTAAACATGTTAGCAGGATTCCAACCCTCCCCCTAAACTGGGACAGCGGTATAACAGTGCAACATAAGAACGTACAATTAAGATCAGTTAAAAAAGGCTCAACTCATCGGATGGATAAAAATACAAATGCTACAAATACAAGTGGACGCGGCCGGGTTCTTGAACATTCCAACAACAAAAAGACACTAAGTACAAATCTTAGAGTACTCGCAGTTGTGACAGCTAGTTCAAAGCCGTTAACAACTAATAAAAAAATGCATTTCAGACTAAAATATCAATCAGTACACATCCAACATCCAATGGATTTAGTGTAAAGACGTCACAAACAGTCAGAGAAAATCATGACCTTGTGCAATGCCAAGATACAGGTATCGACAGATTGTAGATCCATGAATGTGTATATGTATACAACAATAATATTTAGTTTGTTTTCTAATTACTGATAACAAAATCAATATTAATACCAATAAAAACAACATCCAATGTTCTAATTACAGTGTTGAATACGTTTGTTAAAAGGATCGATAAGTTTACCAGGATAGTTTTGAAATTACCGGACACGATAAACAACATTTCCGTAAAAATAAGGATGTGCTATCCCGTTTGAAATAAGTTTTCTACAGATACAACCAAACTTAAAAACCAAATCTTTATATCTATGAAGGAATTTTGTAAAGTGCAGTATGTGTAAGACATAATAGTGTCCTATGAAAAAGTATCCCCATGGACACTTTTTCATTGAAATTTGGTATTTAATAATGTCCATTGCCATGGAATGGTGTCCCTCAAAAGGACAGATTTTTACTGCTAACAATATGAAATAGTGTCCACTCACAGGACACATTTGCATAGTAGTTGCTATTAAATTGTGTCCTCCAAGGGAAGTAATACAAAGGTCATTACAAAGTTTTATTATACTTGAATTTTAATTAAAATATGAAGGATTGGTGAGAAATTGATCAATATACAAATGTAAACAAATAAATAATGGATGGAAGTGAATATAGAGAAATTTGATTTCTAAGAAATTCCCAGCAAATGGTAATGACAATGAAAGAATAACAATAAGAAGGAAGTGTAAAATCAAATATGAAGAACTTTATAATATTTATTACGTCAGATAAGAAGGCAAAAGAAAATAAATAATGTCCATTGCCATGAAATATTGTCTCCTAAGTGGACAGTATTTTACAGCAACAGTTATGAAATATGGTCGATCTGCAGAACAAATTTACGTAGTGAATGTTATTTAATTGTGTCCTCAAAGGAAAATAAAATTGAACAGAATCTGACATGTATATAATTATATTTAAAAATATAGATATGAAGATAAGGATGGTATGAGTGCCAATGAGACAATTTTTATGTCAAAGTAACAATAAATTAAGTTCGTAATTAAAGTTAAAATGCGTCCAGTAATAACAAGGCAATGGATATCATTTAATACTTTAATCATATCAAAAAATGCCCTGGCCGACACAAGGTCCTGTGAAAAAAATGTCCACCTGGACAATATTATGGTAGTGAATAATGTCCATGTTCATGGACACTTTTTCATACCTGAGGACATGTTTTCATAGGAAATTGTGTCCAGGACACATTTAAATAAGTAAATATTGTCAAAATGTGTCCGGTGTACATTTTTTCATGGAGGACATATGCTCTTTGAAATTTGTTTTTCTCTTTCGATTTATGAATTTCGAACAGCGGTAAACTACTGTTGCCTTTATCTAAATATGTTTTGGTACGAAATAACTGGCTTACTAATTTACCAGTAATTCGTACATTACATTAAAATCAAAAACGTCACAACAGACACGGGCATAGCAAACGAGTTGTGAAATATAAACACCGTATGATGATGCCAAAGGAACACCACTCTCCAAAAAGGGAAAACTAATAATAGGAAACGAACAATCGTCCCTTTTGTCGTACATTTTAGTGTGGAGTCTCCCGTTTAAAACCGAAATATCTTAATCTAGTGAAGGACAGTTATAATTTGATTTATTCACAGTAAGTTTCTTTGGGTTAACTACAGCAGTTTATTGACAAAAATTCTTAATTATCTAACGAAAAATATCGGTAAGTGTTGTTAAATTTATAAATTAAATGCAATTGAGACTGGTCTTTACTGAGTTTGGTCATAAACTGCGATTCATAACAGTACAAAAATCTGCTATTAAAGGGGCGCGATTAGTGCCAATAGGAATACCTACAACCTGTCGATGAACTTTGTTGTCGATGCGTACATAAATGTTATCAAGGAGAAAAATAACAGCTTCAATCATTACATCACACCTCCAATAAGTATATCTGGCATACATACCTTTCTCATTAGAAAAGAAGGCTTTACATGAGTTGCAGCAAATATATTTGCATTCAGATTTACAAAACGACCATTTGATTCAATAGGAAAACTTGTGTTTGATAAGTTTGTGTGGAAGTGTAGTGTAAAGAGTAGAAAAGTCAAAACTGTCAACAGAATCAAAAGGACCATCAAAACTACGTAATTTATCTAAATTATCCAAAGAACTTTTTACACTCCAAAAAATATTTAATTTCTCTTTTTTAATATATTTTAATTTACTTTAGTTCATAATAAGCTCTTTGATAGTAGTTAAGGAACTTGTTAAAAGCACTGAAAGATTAATGAAGAAGACTTACTAGAGGCATGGATGAACCGATATTTTACTGGTTTTTTTGTGTGTGTAGTTTAGGTAACCAATATATAGTAGGGACATTCGAATGTTCAGAAGAAGCATTCAGGCGTATTATGTACTCTATTATTTACTTCTAAATTATTTTTCAAATGTGATATTTTATTATCTTCATTCATACATTTATTTATATAAGAATCAAAAGATTTTTTATCAGACTTTTCCCGTTTACACCATTTTTTTTCAAAACGAGCTTGATTTGTTCTCCCACTGATTTTAAATGGGATATTTTTCCATGGACGTTAAACATATAAACAGCAACCAATAAATCAAAACATATTCAAGGTATTACAACTTTTGTACATATGCATGTGAAGATAATGAAAATGTTAAGTTTGCCTGATATTAACTTCGTGTTTATCGGTATGTCGATTGATTGTTGGCTGCTGAATATGCAGTGATATTAGTGTTTTATGCACATTTGATATCTCATAAAAAAGTTGTGAACCAATATAGACTGGGTGGTAGAACAATAAAAGGATATGTGTAAAAGTAAAATACTACATCGCACATTTCTTGCGAAATACTTTTAAGAACAAAATATTAAATTCTTCTACATCCATGACAGTGACGTTATGCATTTTAATCGATCTATTTGTCATTGATTTTGATCATTTCCTAATGCAAAAAAAGAGATGAAAATAATTCAATTTTAAGTATTACTTAAGAATGAATTATCTTTATTCATCAATTGAATAGAATTAAATAAAAAATGGTTTTAATTGGATCATTCATATGTTTTATTATTAACCAATTTAGTGCATACTGTATGGAACTGCCCCTTGAAACATTTATATGAAAAATAACAGAGCCATTATGAAAAACATGGCCATCATGTGAAAAGAAGGGCCATTAAGTAAAAACAGGACCTTTATAATTATAAGGGCTATTACGAATTTTCAGTTATTGTTTATTCCAAAAAATAACTAGGGAAACGAAACATCAAGAAACTGAAAGCATCTTACATCCCGTTATTTTGTTAGTAGGAATCTGATGTTCAGTGAATGTCGTTTCTTAATGTGGTGCATAAGTGTTTCTCGTTTCTCGTTTTTTTTATATACTAGTTGATTGGGCCGTTGGTTTTCCCGTTTGAATGGTTTTACACTGGTAACTTTTTGGACCCTTTATAGCTTGCTGTTCGGAGGGAGCATAGACTCCGTGTTGAAGACCGTACCTTGACCTATAATGGTTTTCTTTTATAATTTATGACTTGGATGGAATGCTGTCTCATTGGCACTCATACCACATAGCTTTCTATATCTATTTGGTAAATTGTTGTATTCTTGTCTTTCATTTTGCTAATTTTCTAAATGCCATTTTTGTGTTTCTTTGTTACACATTTGGTTGTTTTTATAGTGATTAAGGTTATAACACAATGTTGACTGCTGTCCCCTAATTTTTGACATGTTTATCTTTTATTTCTGTTTGTCTGTTTGATGTGTTCATACATCGCTGTCAATATAATGGAATTGCTATAACACCAGGTTTAATCCGGCATTTTCTACATACTAAGTATAAGAAAATGCCTGAACCAAGTGAGGAATATCCATTCGTTTGATGTGTTTGAGCTTTTGATTTAACCATAATAGGGACTTTCCGTTTTTATTTTTTCTCGGAGTTCGGTATTTTTGTAAATTTTACTTTTATACTCAAGTTAATAATTACATAACAGAGTTTATTATTTGTATCAATTGATCTAATTTTGAGTTTTAAAAACAAGAATGAAATCTTATATTTTGCATACTATAGATTGGTTAGATAGAACAACAACTAAACTTTTACATTTTACATTTACAGGTTATTCCATTTAATCGCCTTTAAAGTTTCTTTTTTAATATTTCATTTGGCAGTTTGTTTCAGACTTCTAACTTTAAACATCTGTGGCTTCGGTGGAATGGTTTGGAATTGTAAAAATGCTTTTATTTCTCATCTTTAACTTATTTAGAAGATAACTGTGACATTACAAGAACAATTCAAAGTCTCATTCATCTGGTTACTTGAACAAATTGTGGTATTATACGATACGTAGGACAAACAGGACGGGAGTTTTTTTAAACGGACACAGAAAAAACTTCACCGCTTCAGAAAATCTAAAAAAATTAAAATAGAATTGAGAATGAAAATGGGGAATTTGTCAAAGAAACAACAACAACAAAAGTATGATTTACCAGCATTTACGGAAACACAATCAAAATATTAAATGTATCAGATATCAACCACTCGAAACGATCTCGAAACAACAAAGACAATATCATAAACAATTTGAAGATTCCCACTAAATTATCGAACTGTCTTGGATACAACGACTGTAGACAATGAAATATATACTATCTAGAACTTCTTTTATTGATATCATGAATATTGCTTCAACGTAATAATAGGTCTCATGGTACATATCAACCGAAATCAACGAATTAAACATCGCATAAATTATACAATTTATGTTCTCCTATCTATAGTAAAAAACCAATGGTAGACAACAGTTATTATGTAAATTTGGGGCAAATTCCAATTAGAAAATTACATGATATTTTCAAGGAGTTTGACACAATCTTGATCTTCAATACACTCGTATAACTACAGATTTTTGCCACGATATGCTGGTCCCACTTATCGATAAACCTGAAGATCGTAGACAGCACTTTCTGAAAGTTACATACATAAACATGATTAACAGAGGTATTGATTTCATCAATTATCGAATATGTTTAATGACTCTACCATTCAAAACCTTATACCGCCCTATCTTGATAACACAGAACCACCTATAAATATTTCGTTTATATACATACAAAAAAAACCCAGCAGAAGTGTATTTTTATTCATTAGTAATCATCAGTAATATCCGACGTCAATGTAGAATTACTTCTTTGACTTAAGACTGTGAATCGTCGAATTTTAGATATGGAAATGTTATTACGGAGGACCTCAATATCGTTTTAGACCGTTAAAAACTTTGAAAAAAAGCACCAAACTATCGTCCATCATCTAAAATAGACTTGAAACAGTGCAGCCACGCTGGTAACAGAAGACGGTCTTTAATCGTATTGTAAAATTTGACGTAGACGGGAGACCCGTCTTAATAGCATTTAATTGATACATTCATCAACACTTATCGTTATCTTGATTATATTATTTCGCTACACAATAATAAATTTTTGAAATATTGTGACGATATTGACCCAAAGGAACGTACTTAAGAAATTACATAAAAACGATAGTACCTATCCTTTCCTAGTTTTACATATTTCAGCTTTACATCAAAATTCAAGACAAAAGGGACGATTATTTGTTCCCTATTGTAAATTTTCCTTTTTTGAACAGTGATGTCCCTTTTGAATCATCCTACGGTATTCATATATCACAACTAGTTCGCTATGCCCTTGGCTGTTGTGACGTTTTGGATTTCAATGCACGTAACCTATGTATTACTGGCAAATATTTAAGTCAGGGATTTCGTTTTCACAAGTTACTTTTAACCTTTATTAAATTCTTCCATATATATCAATATTTTGTTTTGAATGATGATTGCACTTGTAGAAAACTTATTTCAAACGGAAGAGAACATCCTCATGTTTACGGAAATATTATTTACCGAGCCAAGATATTAAGAAAACGATCCAGGTAAAATTATGAAACCTTTAAAAAAAATTAAAGTAATTAGATCTTGAATGTTGTTTTTATTGGTATTTATATTGATTTTGTTATCTCAAAACTAAATTCAAACTAAATATTATTGTTTATATAGCCTACATATGCATATTCATGTATCTAAAAGCTGTCGATACCTGTATCTTGGCATTGCACAAATTCATGTTTTTCTGTGACTGTTATGACGTCTTAACACCATATCTATTGACAGTTGGATGTGTACTGATCGATATTTTAGTCTTAAATGCACGACTCTTTTTTTTAGTTGCTATTGGCTTTGAACAAGCTGTAAATGACTTCGAATACTCTCAGATCTGTACTTAATTTCCTTTAAATTATAAATTTTGCCTTTTGTAGGCATTAAAGCTAGTAGTTGTCTTAAAAGACAGCAATAAGCTGGCCCAAGACCACAATTAATGACCCCGCTTTTCGTTGTCCACGAATATAGTTCCTTTTAATTAGAGTGTATTTTTCCTTAATTTTTTTTGTTTCCCTTCCTCACTAGTTTCTTAGATTTTTTTGGGTGGAAATGAAAGAAGAGAGGTGAAATAAATTTTCGAATGTTGTATTTAAACTGATTTTGATATGGAATGAGTGATTAGGCCAAGTGCAAAAAGGTAATATTTACAGTTTTCGGAACGTCTCTTGACTTATCAATAGGGGTATGGATGTGTATTGGCTAAATTTGTAAAAGCGATTGGTTCAATCTTTCTGAATTTTGGATATATATTTGGACTAGTACTATACATTAAACACACAAAAAACTGACAAAAGTGCATGGTGCAATTTTTTTAATGATACAAAACGTTATAAAGAACTGATAGAGGAATTAAGTGTGGTCTGTGGCTAGCTCATTTGCACTCTCAAACATACGAGATTTGGGAAGAAGCGCATTAAATCTAGTATACTCGATGAAATTTGAAGGTCAAAATTTACTAGGAAAGTCTCTGAATTGTTAGATGTAATGCGTACCAGGTTGACAAAAAAAGGTCAATCAACATTGGACAATGTTTCAGTACAATGATCCTAAATTGAAATAATTTGTAAATCTTCTTGACGAGGTTAGCAGTGGAGCAGTCCTGCCTTGAAGAATTACATGGAGATCATTGAAAAAATATCCAACCACTATCTGGAGCGTACCGATTGACAATAAATTTGATGAAAATATTGAATAAGACATAATGTATCTAGTCATCAATTGACAAACTGGTGAAAAGCTTTAATAAAATGACTTGGTATAACAAAGCTAGTGGTTTAAAATTTTAGGACGTTCTCACGATGGTTGTTTTGGTATATAGCATACACAGTTAATGTTCATTTGACAATGATTAAACATAGGTCTTGCTTACGTAATTAAGACATCCTTATCAAACTTTATATAGTATCACAGAACAGATAAAAGAAAGTCCGACATGAACTGGAATATTTCCTTCTTGTTGATTTCAGGTTTGTATGTACTTGTTGTATGAATGTTTTAGCTTTACGTTTAACATAAAGTATAATATCGATTTACTAAAATGCCGCTCGCAAAGTCTAGTTAAAAGCAAATATGGAAACTTTCTAATAAGGGTGTACCTAACGGGGAGGCATCGACTGTTGTTGAAACATTAAATGTCATATTATTCTTAATTCATGTACTGTAACAGATGTATGAACCACTTAACCGGAAATACATTGATATGGTAAAAAGGGTACAAAGTGTAACCAGTACTTTTTTCTGTTAAAAGTAAAGAAAATTCAACATTATTGCTATACACGAGTCGGAAATGGCCTTCATTGAGCTCTGAAATTAAACAATACAAGGATAACATGAATACAAATTGAAATAAATATTAAAAATAAACTGAAGTAAGTCAGTGACCAAAAAGTAAAATCACACAAATACTGAACTCGGAAGAAAATTCAAAAAGGAAATTCCCTAATCAAATAGCAAAATTAAAAGCCCAAACACATCAAACGAATAAATAACAACTGACTTAGAACAGTCATTTTGTTATGTAGAAAGTGGTGAATTAAACCTGGTTGTAACGTTTTTAAAATAATATTTACCACCAACCACCAACATCCTATTATTCCCAATAAATACTGAAATAGACACACACGAAAGGACATAGAACTTACATCAAAAGGTCCAGAAAACCTAAATTAGTACACGAGATGTGGTTAAACTAGTTCTACATGTGCTTAGTCCATCTTCATTTATATATATTCACGTAAAACCCCTGCACCTGCTAATTCAAATTCACTCCGAAATTTAAATTTTAAAGATGCTAGCGCTTGTTCTCATTAAAACTGTTCGAAAAATTTCAACACCTTCTTATGAAAGGAGTAGTGGTATCAAAGAAAAATACAATTCATGAATCATGTTCTATCTTAGAGAGGGACGAAAGATATCAGAGGGACAATCAAACTCATAAATCGAAAATAAACTGACAACGCCATGGCTAAAATTGAAAAAGACAAGCAGACAAACAATGGTACACATGACACAACATAAAAAACTAAAGAATAAACAACACGAACCCCTCCAAAAACTAGGGGTGCTCTCAGGTGCTCCGGAAGGGTAAGCAGATCCTGCTCCACATGTGGCACCCGTCGTGTTGCTTATGAGATAACAAATCCGGTAAATAGTCTAATTTGGGAGGTAACATTTATGAAAGGGAAGAGGGGATTGTAGTTACGACGTAAGGAACATCTCATGTACATCGTATTTTACTTGTATTACTCTCCCTCATGTATAATATATCTTAAACGGAATTAATATTTTAGTAAAAAAGGACTGCAATCTTTTCACAGTCGCATTCCGCTTTTTTCATTGTGAACATTTAGATGTATGAGTCATCCATGGAATACTGTACATGTTTCAAATAGCGATTAACTCATTTGTAAAATGACCTTCCATTACTTTGCATTTTATTGAAACCTTGCTACAATATTTCAGTGTGCCTTATTTATCGTGACTACCCGTCAGTCTTTTTCAAACTTGTGGACACATATTCATCAAACTTAATACTTACATTAATTATGTATAAGGCTCAGTATATGTTTGTAATGTTACTAGTACATATTCTTCCTATATGTTTTTCAACAATTTTCTACAAAAGACTCGTCAGTGACGCTCGCATCTCAAACAGTCAAAAATGCCAAATAAAGTACGAAGTTGAAGAGCATTGAGAACCAAAATTCCTAAACGTTTTGCCAAATACAGCTAAGGTAATCTATTCCTGTGGTAGAAAAGCCTTAGTATTTCAAAAATTCAAAGTTTTGTTAACAGTTAATTTATAATTATAACATATCAATGATAACTCAAGTCAACACAGAACAGTGGGATTTCCAGTGACACTAGAACAATAGAAAAGTGACTCTTCTTATGAAAGAGATATAAAAGGTCAATTTTTTTTTATCTTATCGCTGTTAATATTAGAAAATATGAAAACAACAAAAAAACAAACAAAAACTCGTTATATTTAGTGCAATTGGTTCGGTACTGGCAAAAATCTATGTATATATTGTCATTCCATTTTAAAATCTTTGTTTTCCTTCTTATACTAAATTCTCAGCTTCTCGTGTAATAGTCCTTCGAAGTATTATATTGTTTTGACTTTCCAACTCGTTTGTTATTTCTTTTAAATCGCGCTATGAAATCAATCAAATCCTGTCACATCCGGATATTAAAATATGATACATATTGGCATTCGGATAGACTACTAGATAAAGTTAATGATGAGATTATAGCCAGTCGTTATTGAGTCTTTGATATTAAATAATAACATAAATGAAAAGAATCTGATTATTAACAACACATTGTTTATCTTCCCTTTGTGCCAATACCATATTTTACATAGCGGTTACATCCATAGGGTTTACAAGGAATAGTTTTTTTCTGGTGGTAACTTGTAAATAAACGTCATTTCCCTTCAGGCAAGTTCTTGAAAAGGGAATTCACTTTAGAAATTAAAATTTAAGAAGCAATTAATATAATGTGATATTTTTTTTTTTCATATTACAGGTGTGTTAGTACAACTCTTAGGTGAGTACCCAAACATAACATTTATCGACATCCATAACACCCAGCTTAGACCGGATCAATTTCAAGTTTATCGGAATACAACTGTTGCCTTTATTTAATAAATTAGCTGTATGTCATTACACATTTTTCATGTATAAGTAACAGCACTGGTTAATGGAGGTGAATTTTGTCATGTTTATACGGAAATATTTTTGTTGTGGAGATTTATACCCTGCAACGTCAATCCTGTGTGTTTATGTTTATGTATTGTGTCGGACTGATGAGTTAAGCCCTTTTCCATTGATTTTATATTGTTTCTTCATATATATGGTGTACTGGTACTGTCCTACAATAGGTGAGAATAAAATGGAGTTGGGCTCCTGCTAACATGTTTAACAGCGCTACATTCTGTATTGCCTGTCTAAAGTCAGGAGCCTGTAATTCAGTGGTTGTCAAAATGTCTTAAAATAGAATTAATTTGCTGCTGAATAACCAAATAATTAAAATATCCTGAAACCTATGTAATTATGTATATATATATAAATATATAATATATCTATAATACTAAAATTGCGAGGTCCAATTTGTCAGCCGTCATCACGTAAAAACGATGAATCAAAGAATTCAACTTTATATATAACTAATATAGTACAATGGTGTTGATTAAAAATTACACCACTCTAGACCCATTTGTTTTCCACGTAATTAATATTGCCAATAATTAAGAAGTTCCGGATCGAGTCCGACACTGATACCAATAGTATATTCACCTGTTACATATTACCTTATCTGTACGTTACGCATCTGACAGGCGCACCTCTAAACAGTGTATTTAGAATTTTGTTGTATATTGTTGAGTAAAAATTCTCCATTCCAGGCCCTTTTGTTTTCCAAATTATTAATATTACCAGTAATTGATAGGTTCCAGGTCGACGGGTTAAAACAGACCGACACTGATACCAATAGTATATTCACCTGTTACATATTACCTTATCTGTACGTTCCGCATCTGACAGGCGCACCTCCAAACAGTGTATTTAGAATTTTGCTGTATACTGTTGAGTAAAAATTCTCCATTCCAGGCCCTTTTGTTTTCCAAATTATTAATATTACCAATACTTGATAGGTTCCAGGTCGACGGGTTCAAACAGAAAGATTTTGAAAGCAGAGAAAACTGTGCACCTTATACATGTTATAATCGGCATGACTTTATCAGATGACAATACCAATACTAAAATAAGACATACGCAAAGTTATATATCAGTCATGAACCCGCGATATCACGGGTGTGTTCTAGTATTATATAAAAGTACGTCTGAGCCAGTGACAACTCTACAACAGATTTATTCATCCGATCCCAAGCAGTGATGGTGATACATAGCTGTTTACATTATGTATATACAACTCTTCTAAACATCAACCCAACAAAGTTAGATCTGTAAATTTGCTTTCGCAAATTTTTTGTTCTTCCCTCGCCGGGATTCAAACCCATGCTACTGAGACATATATCGTGACACCAAATCGCCTGCACTGTAGCTGTCTTTTGGAAAATGTTGTTTGTGCTGTATTTAGACCCTTCTACAGCGAAATTTGTTTTACATGCATACGTATAAAAATTGCGGTTTTTATCCAACGCAATCATAGGTTTGAACGTAGTTTTCAATTTAGACTCGTTTATATATATATAATAATAATTCACTGTTGTACAATGTATAGGATGTCATTATTGATATGTTTTACGAAATGCATATGGCTACTGTAAATTTAGAAATTGTTACTTTTTTGTTTCTTCTGACCAATGTATTTTTTTTATCGCATTTATATAAACCTGATGTTCAGATCCCGTGGAGTTGGAATCGCCCTGCCGCTAGATGGAGGTTCATTAAAAGAGGGACGAAAGATACCAGAGGGACAGTCAAACTCATAAATCAAAAATAAACTGACAACGCCATGGCTTAAAAAGAAAAAGACAAACAGACAAACAAAAGTGCACATGACACAACATAGAAAACTAAAGAATATTCAACACGAACCCACCAAAAACTAGGGGTGATCTCAGGTGCTCCGGTAGGGTAAGCAGATCCTGCACCACATGTGTTACCTTGACCATCATTCCGTCTTTCCGTCCTTTTATCTTTTCGTTCGTATGTCCCATTTTCGTTTGAAAAGCAATCTTGAGCGGGGACATGCGTGCCCTCGGACGCATTCTTCTTTTATTTTATCAATGAAATGCAATAAATAAAAATACAAATCTTCTATACTGATCTTCGATGCATATACCAGCATAGGTAATTGGGGATGTAATCTATTTAAAAGTGCAGGATACTTTAATTATTTTTTTCTCAATGCTTGTTTGTTAAAAAGATACGGCATTACCATAAAAATGTCTATGGATACTGAAACCCATAACCATGTTATTCTAATTACTGTATATATATATATATGAGTTTATTTTATAACCATGATTACTATAAATACTATTTTGTTCTTTCTTTTATCCTGCGAACGATTTTTTTAAGATCTGGGTAATAAAAACATAGAGAACAAGATATCATTTGTACAAAAAAGTTTGCATATTTATTGTCACTTGTGATTTTAGTTTCACTCTTTATCCTTAGTACTTAAGAATCACTGGTGATGACGGAATTCCTTTCAATCATAATTATGCGCATAGGGAAAATACCGAAGACCTGAAACTTACCACATGAACATTGTTTCTTTTCAACCTTTATAGCAGGTTGATAATGTTAAATTATATTTCATATTTCAGGAAATACACACGCAGTTTGTAATCATCCGTCAACTAGTAAGTACACACATATCAGTATAACGTTTAAATAAAAAAAAATCCAAATACATTTTTCAGTAAAGTAATTGAAACTTCAGCCAAAAAAGACGAAATGCCAGTACGTATTCCGAAAAATGCTAATGTATAGTTTTTTTTAGTTTCGGACTTTCAAGGTTGCAGAAAACAATGAACCGCTATATGTAAAGTTAAAAATTGCCTTAACTGGTCCCTTGATTTACTTTGTCTTCATTATATTACAAAGACAGTGTAAACAAGCAATGACAAAAACCAATAAATGAATTTTTGATTTATTCGAATACTAAGGATTTTCTCATCCCAGGCATAGATTACCTAAGCCGTATTTGGCATAACTTTCTGTTATTTTGGGACTTCAATGCTTTTCAACTTAGTACTTGTTTTTGTCTTTCTAACTTTTTTGATATGAGCGTCACTGAAGAGTCTTATGTAGACGAAACGCGCGTCTGGCGTATTAAATTTTATAAGCCTGGTACCTTTGATAACTATTTTGTACAATTCTGTGAACGTTAAATAGAATACAAGGTTGGAAAATTCAGGGAAAATATAATAATAAAAATTTGCTGTATGGTAAATAGAAAATGATTATATATCAATATAAGTTTTTTTTTCAATTTAGGATCAATTTGTAGAGACAATAATCTACAGTTAGATATTAGACATGAAATCTGTTTTCTAAAGAAGACATACACAAATGGTGGCATAACTTATGAAAGAGGAGGAACAAATGAAACTGTGTGTATGAAAAATGCTGCTTACAGCTCATTGAGGAATCCGGACTGCAAATTACCATCACCGCCAATGAATACTGTGTGCTATGATTGCTGTACTGCATATTGCCCGGACAGTCGGTTCTGTAACGAACCGAATGCTATAAATCCTATCTATATACCATCATACATGCAGACAGGTATTACTTATAGACTTATTCATTTTTGGAATCGCATGAGATTTTAACACATGTTTTTCTGAATTGCGATCGATTGCCTTTGAAACAGAATGCTATTTTTTTCAAGTTTACTATAAAAAGTAATTATACAGAAATATTAAAATCACTGAGACCTTTCCGACAATATATGCGTACTTTTGTTTTATATACAGCTGACTGAACTTCTTCATTTTAATACTTGATTATTCTTTAAGGTTTGAAGTAAAATTTCATCTTATCCAGATATTATTCTAATCAGAGTTTAAAATATATTTAAATATAACAGAAATAATTAAATATGAAATGGAATGTCAAACTTAATTGATTGATTAGAAATATGAGTTGAAAGACAATAGAGACATATAAATAGAAAGTGTCAGTGCAACAATTTCACATAAGACAAGAGAAATACTATAAGGACATATTATTTCAAACGGGTCATCACATTCAAATTTGTAAGATGATGTTTGATTGCAGAATCGTTATTATGTACAATGTATAAGATGCGATCCGTTTCAGTTTTGTTCAAACATCAGTTTATCTGTTTTTCTTTCCACTTACAACGTAAATATGTACAACAATGTAGCAAGTCATTTCGTACCTTGACCATTTCGTACCTCTGCCATTATGATTACGTACCTAAAATTACCATTTCGTACCCATGTACATATATAAAGTAGCGAAGCTTGGTAATAAAATTTGTAATAACGATTCTTTTTATTTGAATTCTTTTTTTAATTGTGTACTTTCAAAAATATTGAAAAGTAAAATTGATCTTTGAAACAAAAACTTTTGGCAGAAAAAAGTGAATTTTTATTGTTTGACATGAAATATATAAGAAGACATTTAATGTCAAACGGTATCAAATTTATAAGTAGAAACAAAACAAATTTGAAAATATTTCCTTAAAGATGTATTTGAAAAGAACATATACAAATTATTTCGATTACTATAGGAGAAGGGTGGCAATATTTCTTAATTAAAAAAAAAACACGAAGCGACAGAAACATGAAAGGAAAATTTTAAATCAACCCAAAAGAAAATCATCAAGGGGCACTGAAATATATTACAATAAACAACAATTGAAGTGCTACTGCTTAGAGATTCATATATGGATGAATATTCGTCGTTTATATCGTACTCTTAATTTCAAATGTGCTATGTATTAAACCCTTCAAGCAATGTGCGAGTTTTATATTAATTTGACTACATATGACAATAGGAAGTTCAGGACAACTCACAACTGCAGCCCTAACCACATCCAAGCCAACTACGCGAACGACCATACCAACCACTACTACACATATTCCAACAACTACACCAACTACAACAACAGCACCAACTACAACACAAACAACGACACCAACAACGACGCCAACGCCAACAACACCAACAACAACTACTGCGCCAACGATCCCTACAACTTTGCCAACAACGACCCCTACAACCTTGCCAACAACGACCCCTACAACCTTGGCAACAACTACGCCGATCCCTACCACTTTACCAACTACGCCAACTACTACAACTACAGTTACAACTTTTACATCTACAACTCCAACTACAGTCATAACAACTGCAGCAGCAGGTCAGCTTTATATTTTATTTTCTGTTATTATTGATCTGTTTTCACTCCAAACAAATACTATAACTCGTAGTTGTTAAGTACATAATAGTCGCAACATTGTAATCGGTGAAACAAAGCAAAAACAAAACCAACTATAATTTATGAAAAATAATATAAAATGGTGCAGATGGTTTTTAAAGGAAGCAATTGTTTGTGGAATTTAATTTCGGGATACAATTCCTAAGAGTGAGAACTTAAGTTAAAAAACACATATATATATAATTTATAATGTAAACTGTTATCAAAATTTCAAAAGTAATAAAATCGCAATACTAAGTACAATTCTATTATGGCATGTAACATTTCCTTTCGCTTGTGAAATAAGCACTCGCGTTAGTATTATCTCCCTGTCTGACATTCTTTAATCTTCAATTTTACAGTAAACGGTACGAAATGTTTGGTGTGTACAGAAGATCAGAGTACTGCTTGTTCTTCTATGGATTATACTGTGTGTAGTGGGGATAGACCTTATTGTCTCAATGAAATCGTATATCAAAATGGTAATTGGACAAAAACTCTTCATAGGTAAATAATGGTTTATAGACTAAAAAACTCAAAGGCGTTTTAGGCATAAGAAAACAAACGCCTTGGAAAAAAACTCAATCTGTTTTTTAAAGGCTCAATTTGTTCATGATCAAAGAAACTGACTTTCCCAAACTGGTATAGTTTTTTACATAGACATCTGTCAAATTGAACGACA
Source organism: Mytilus edulis (assembly GCF_963676685.1). Lineage (NCBI taxonomy): Eukaryota > Metazoa > Mollusca > Bivalvia > Mytilida > Mytilidae > Mytilus > Mytilus edulis. The sequence continues at coordinate 24,473,227 of NC_092345.1, forward strand.
ACTTAAAAAAGTTATAAGATAAGAGATGTGATTTAAGTGGGGCAATTATTAACAAGAGTCCAAATTATTAAATAGTCATCATTTATACCAGTAAAAGTCTTATCTGTCTTTTTTTGCAATGCCAAACTTGTTCCAAATTTCACATTTGGTCAAGTTTCAGGTTCAGTAAATATACATGGTCGATAGTTTTTGAATTTGGAGACGTGTTATGATCAGACACTTGACATGTCAATATATTTTATAGGAGTAACACGATCGGTGTCACATGTAGAGCCGGATCCGCATACCATTCCAAACCACATTAGATCACCACTGGTTTTTAAAAGAGTTCGTTGTGTTTTGTATAAAGATATTAGACTGTCGGTTGTTTTTCGGTTTTGGCATGGCGATGTTAGGTTGTCATCGACTTATTACTTTAATGATCCTTTTTGGTATTTACATTCATACTTTCATAATCATAATGTTATTTATTCATTCCCATTTTAATATTTTTGTCGATAATCATCAATTCTAAAGTTAATTGTTTGAAGCAAGACTAAAATGATTCTCTTAAGGATTATGTATCCTTGTGTTGATTCAATGCTAAACATGTGGAAATTTTATAGAAAATCAACAGCCTTTCCACTTGTAATCACCTATTTGACAATTCAGTGCCTGATATATAGTGGATTATTGCATGCAGTGCTAGCAATGTTTTCCTTAAAACAAGTTTATGATGTTAGATATTAGTTAAAACAAATATAAATATAGACCAATTCAAGTACACTTTCGAGGATGCACTCGACTTAAGTGACTCAGCACGAGGTTTTGTGCATTTTAAAGGTTAAGTAAGACTTTTTGTAAACAACAAACGCTAGCACATCATAGAAAAATTAGTGAGTAATCTATGTTTAAATTTTTATAACAGAATTCTCGGTTTTAAAGTCTGTGGATTTTCTACAAAAATCTGGTTTTATTTACCACAAAGTCTCCTTTTACCATTAAATGCAACAAAACAACGAACATTATGCTTTCCACGAAGTTTCCCCTTGGTATATGTACAAATTGGTCCATCTTTGTTAATCATTTTCTCTGCTGTTTTGATACAATTGCAGTTTGAAAATTTTGTAACTTAATTGCTACAGAAGGGATCATAAACCTTAACGGTTTTGGTATAGTTTGTTCTGTGATTGCACGTGACCATGTCTTCTTTTATTGCTTATGACTGCAGTCGAGGTCATATATAAAGTACGACAAACAATATAAAAGTGTATGATCGTATTATTTCATGTATCCAGCTTTAGGACTTTGAGGTTCCTTTCTGTAACTTCGATTATTTGTATACTGTTTAATAGTTTTATTTGCACTGGCTTGTTGTTTTGTTATCGACTATGCTTTTGTGTTTTACATTACATCTTTTCACTTAAAGATATGAATAAAAGGAGATAATGATTAATTGTAAATGAGACAGCTATCCACTAAAAAAGTTTAAATGAAATGAATCAATGCAATTATAAACAATGCGAAATCATCAAACGGTATAGTCTGATATTAAAAGGCCCCGAAAAGAAAAATATGAAACAATTCAATTGAGAAAACTAACAGCCTATTTATAACTAAACATTTTTTTTTTAAAGTTTGTTAAACTCAAGATATTTTTTCTAAAGATGTGCAAGTAGAGTAGAGTGTTATTGGGATTACTGGATTGGCACTGGTAACGGAACTGACTGTATTCAGAACGGAGTGTGTACATACTGTTGTCAGGGACCAGATGGTAAACCTTGTAATGCGAGGACGGAAAAGCCAACAAACTTAACAAACTTTGGTCAAACTCAAAACCGAGGTATGTATCAAGTTAAACAATATCATTCAAATAAAGTTCTACCAAGAGGATCAGAGTTTTACGTCGTTTAGAACCCAACAAAAACACCTAGAAGTCAACTGGGCTTCAACAGTAGAATAAGGTTTATATAATATGCAAGTCTTTAATCCGCCTTAGAATTTACTTAGAGACTACATAAAAGACCTGCATTCATACAAAACAATCTTTAAAGGAAAAAAAGTAAGAAAAACAGTGGATTAAGATATGAAAAAAGACAACCGTTAATAAAAAGTAAAATCACAAAAATACCGAACTCCGATGAAAATTCAATACGGAAAGTCCCCAATCAAACTGCAAAATCAAAAATCAAACGAATGTATAACAAGCGTCAAATTCCCTACTTGGTGAAGGCATTTTCTTAAGTAGAAAATAGTGTATTAAAACCTGGTTTTATAGCTAGCTAAACATCTCACTTGTATGACAGTCGTATCAAATTTCATTATATTATCGATGATGCGTGAACAAAACAAACAGACATTATAGTTAAACATGTCAAAAATACAGCAGTCAACATTGTGTTATAATCTTAATCACAAAAAAAAACCAAAAAACAAATATGTAACAAGGAAGCACAAAATGGCATATACCAGAGAACAATAACACAATGACGGGATGTATAAAAATAGAGCCACATCAGATATGTAACCTGACTAGCGAAATGCCTATCAACATGCGTTTCTTTGGATGTCAAACGTCTCCCTTTTTACTCAAAATCGTTTGACCATCATTAAGGGGGAAATACTTTACTTAAAAAACCCAACAAAAACAACACAACCGTTACAGTTGAATTGATTACAAAAATCACAAATGACTCACAAATAAAAACAAAATAGTATCTTACTGCGTAAAAAATGATTGCAGTTACTTTAAGCTAGTTCGATTTTTTTAAACTTATTGATATCACACACTAATACACACAAATATATGTGGCTATAAATTGATATATGAATACATTTATTTAGATGTTTTTCCCAATTTATAGTTTGGTTTTCGATGTTGATGATATAAATTTGATTAATGTTGCCTAATACGTTGAGATAATTGATATATTTCCAATGTTTAATGTTGCCCAGCTTTCTGTTAAACTGTTTAGACTCGAGTGTCACTGACGAGTCTTTTGAGGACAAAATCATCGTCTGAAAAACAAAGTTATAAGCCTGGTATCTTTGATGTGTTTATTTACCGATTCTGTAACCGATTGTGTTTTTTTTTGATTTTTTGCAGCTTATAAATGTGCTGTAACCGGTCCACAAAATAGTAATACGATACAAGATTGTCCTCCTTCGGAAAGATTCTGTCTCAATGATGTGTATTATGACACAGTTCCCAATACTAACAACCTCATCACGAGGGACGTAAGAAGGTTCAGTATTGACTTTTGGTACTTTCCATTACAGACGAATCATACATATATATCAAGATCCTTGTACAACAAATACAACAAAGAGAAAAACAATCTTTCAGTCGCATTATTCGCATTAATAAAAACCTCGCATTAATTTCTGAATTAACAGTATACAATGTATATGTTCCGGACCGTATAAGTATTTGGACCGTACGCGTACGGTCTGGACCGTGTGCGTACTTTTTCAAAATACTCATACGGTCGGACCGCACGCGTACGGTCTGATTAATATCATTAAGAAGTTGCTTAAGTTTATAGGTTACAAATGCATGTAAAGTTCATGTACAGATCAACATAACTTAACTCTCAAATTAATATGGAAAAGTTCAATTGTAATTGGAATAAAAGCGTTATTTGTTAACTAATAAAAAAATTCACGCTTATTAAATCTATTAATATCTTGTATTTAGTATGTCGATCAGTAATACATTAATTGAATTATGATCATAGAAATTTACGATATCGGAAGTTAACATGATGTGGGACGACAATTTTAGAATATTAGAAACTTTACAAAAAAATGCAAATGCAAAGGAACATGAATGAACTGCAAACATGTAAATGTAAAAAATATATCATTAATTGTGGTAGTAAGTGTCACCTTGGGCGAGAGTACCAAAATAGTATTCAGATATACAATTAAACAAATATTTAATGTCAATTGTTCATTTTATCCATCTAAAAGTAATTGTAATGATAACAATTTATAAAACTAAAAATAAAGATTCATCATTGTGATAAATGGTTATCTCGTACTGGACCATACGCGTATACTCATACGGTCCGACCGTACGCGTATGGTCGGACCGTACGAGTATACGTATACGGTGCAGACCGTACGCGTACGGTCCAAATACTCATATGGTCTGGAACATATAAGTCACGTGGTAAGACAAGATTCAATTGCATATTGGCTTTTGATGTATACATGATCACTTGACATAACTTACCAACGTAATTATATATATAATGTATAGAAGTTTCACTTGTAAATCTTCTAATCCTTTCAGAGCACCAGTTTATGGTGGGGTTCGTTTAAGTATATAATGCATTCATTATGTTACACACATGATATTTTTTAGATGTGCATCCCAAGAGCAGTGTAAAGGAAAGTGGTTACAGTCGAGAAAAACTGACGCCTGTTTGACAGGGAACATGACAGGTGTCGATGCTTCCAAAACAGAAAATAGTCTTCTTTGTCATTATTGCTGTGAATCCAATGCAACCACTCCATGTAATCTACATCCGAAACCAGACCAAATAAAACTATTTATACAACCAACAACAATGCCTATCGTTTCAACGTCACTTCCTGTAGTTTCAACTTCACTCCCTGCTGTTTCAAGTATATGTACGTATACCCCACTTTCGAGTTTGTCCGTCATTGAAGAAAATGTGAAAATAATTCTGGTATGCTTTTGTGTTAGGAAACCTCACGCCAAACAGTGACAAAAAAGTGAGGGTATTTCCATCATTATTGGAATTTAGAACACTCGACTCGAAATTGAGGTCATTTGAATAACAGTTTTGTAAAATATGTGTTTTAATCGGCAAAACATGTCACGTCCTACGAAATTTACTATTACTTTGATTTGAAGCATTAACTTATTTGGACAAATTATTGAAAAACACACATATGTTGCACCTTTAAAAAGAAGAACCATGCGTTCCTGTTGTTTTAAACTTCTTAATATTACATTCCTTTACATGTACGTGTTGTTATCGTTCATGCACTGTTTCATAATCTAAAGCAATAGATAGAATAAAAATTTGTGCACACCGAAACTAAAATGAAACTCTGCCATTTCTAGTATTTCAATTGTTTTTAAGACGATATTCACCAATCACAGAATTTGAAGGTACGCTTTTGTAAATATTACTTATCCTTTTTACATTATGTAACATATCTATCAATTTAAAAAAGATTATTAAAAAGAACCGTTAAAAGACAATCCCGAGTTGTAGCCGAACTGGCATTACTGCCACCAAAAGAAAACCCAATATCGACACAAAGACAAACACCAGTCTATTATCAAAACACTCTTCAGACATAAATAGTGAGTAACTTAATTCCTTTACAAATGTATAACCATTACTAAATATATTTTCCAGTCCTTACAAATGCTACAACGATTATGACTACAAATGCTACAACGATTTCTACAACGATTTATACTACAGGTAAGAATTTTTCGAAAATACTTAGTCTATCCAAATTATTTTGACAAAGAATTTCTCTCAAGCCGGTGCTAGGGGTTGTTTAAACGTGCAGTGAGGTGAGCGTTCTAGCTCCATGTTAATGGGACATTGAGATGAAAAATTGCCTTTGGTGTGATTTTTTTTGTTGTGCTTGTACTGATTTTATTGTCATGGATAGATATCTTATATCCTTATAATCATATCACACAATGAAAAGTATTCTCAATTACAACATAGAATAATTGCCAGACTGTTCATTTGATATTGCACGCATAAAGCCAACGTGTCATGCAAATATGTGCTGGTAAACTGATCTAACCTCAAATTAAGTTAAGCTTGATGAACTTGATATCACGTACAATAAGCTAACACATTTTAAGTAACTTAGTTTTCTCCAATATGAAATCAGCCACGTTAAGTTATTTTTTTAGGAAAAGGGGAGAACATTTTAGACTTGAAAATCATTGCCGGAAATGATTTTGGATTGAGTAGGATACTTCCCCAAATCAATTTGCACAACTGTTGAAATAAAGATATCTGACAACTAGACTCGGATGTCACTGAGTTCAAATGTTTGCATTGTGCACTTTTTATGGAAAGATAAGTTGCAAGATGCATGATCATGCCATATCTGCATGACTGTAAATTACCGAAGGTCTGGGGTTCTAACAGGGTACTCTGGATTCCTTTACAAATAAAACTGACCGTCACGAAAATGAACAATAGTGCTTAAATTGGCGTTTAGAAGCAATCTATCAATTTAAACTCAAGAAAATAAAAAATAACCTATTGAGAATAGTGACGTTAATTAGTATTGGTCATTTGGTTTCATGAAATAGTACTATGTATTAGAATAATAAAAAGTTTCTTTATCTAAACACAAGAAAAATTTGTGCTTTTCTTAGATAATGTCGACGTATTCAAAGTGTTATATTCTTTTTACAGCAGTTCCTACAACTCCTACAACACCTGCAACACCTACAACCCCAAAAGGTAAGCAGTTCTAGTTTCTGTTCATAAAAGAAATTTTTGCAGGAAACAATGTTTTACAGCATCACCAAAATATTTATTTTGTAGACAATTCCTGATGAATCACACTGATTTCAATCTAAATAATCGCCTTTTAAAATTAAAAAAAAAATTCTATGTAGAAACATTTTATGCAAATGGTTAAATTATTAAAGGTAAAATCACGAGTCATGTCGTCTATTTATTTATGATAATAGTAGATATTGCATGACTTTAATTCCACGTTTGATTTTTTTTCATCTGTCGTTTACAGCTAAAGTCTATTGTCACCAGTGTGGTGATACGTCAAATGGTATACCATGCAGCAGCCGACAGGTTACTACGTCACAACCAAAAGAATGTAATGGCGCGTATCAGTATTGTATGACAGATATCATTCAGGATTCAAATGGAAATGCAGATGTTTATAAAAGGTCTGTATTCACATTTTAGTTGTTGGTGTGACATTGATTTTTTGTTTTTTGTTTTTAGTGTCTAACTTGACAACAAAAAATGTTTTCAAATGACCAATTTGAAATTTATATCTCAGACTTTTGACTTTTGACTATTTAGATTGAAATCTCCATTGTCGCCATTTAAATGAAAATTTATGTGTAAAACCAGCATTAATGTGATGATTATGCATAACATAAACTATACTTTATTTAAGAATTGAATGCATCTTTTTGTAACTTCATTCTAAAAATGTGCGCACGGTCAACGCTTTTACAACCATATGAAGTTACAACAAGAAGCATTCAATACTTATAATTACATTTTTAGCTAAGTGAGCTTTTCCCATCACTTTGCGTCCGTCGTCCGTCGTCGTTAACTTTTACAAAAATCTTCTCCTCTATAACTACTGGTCCAAATTAAACCAAACTTGGCCACAATCATCATTGCGGTATCTAGTTTAAAAACTGTGTCCGGTGACCCGGCCAACCAACCAAGATGGCCGCCATGGCTAAAAATAGAACATAGGGGTAAAATGCAGTTTTTGGCTTATAACTCAATAACCAAAGCATTTAAAGCAAATCTGACAGGGTGAAATTGTTTATCAGGTCAAAATCTATCTGCCCTGAAATTTTCAAATGAATCGGACAACCCTTTGTTGGGCTGATGCCCCTAAATTGGTAATTTTAAGGAAATTTTACTGTTTTTGGTTATTATCTTGAATATTATTATACATGTAAATAGAGATCAACTGTTAACAGCAATAATGTTCAGCAAAGTTAGATTTACAAATAAGTCAACATGACCGAAATGGTCAGTTGACCCCTTTAGGAGTTATTGCCCTTTATAGTAAATTTTTAACCATTTTTCGTAAATCTTAGTAATCTTTTACAAAAATCTTCTCCTCTGAAACTACTGGGCCAAATTAATCCAAACCTGGCCACAATCATCTTTTGGGTATCTAGTTTAAAAATGTGTCCGGTGACTCAGCCATCCAACCAAGATGGCCGCCATGGCTAAAAATAGAACATAGGGGTAAAATGCAGTTTTTGGCTTATAACTCAAAAACCAAAGCATTTAGAGCAAATCTGACATGGGTAAAATTGTTTATCAGGTCAAAATCTATCTGCCCTGAAATTTCAAATGAATCGGACGACCCGTTGTTGGGTTGATGCCCCTAAATTGGTAATTTTAAGGAAATTTTACTGTTTTGGGTTATTATCTTGAATATTATTATAGATAGAGATAAACTTTAAACAGCAATAATGTACAGCAAAGTAAGATTTACAAATAAGTCAACATGACTGAAATGATGAATTGACCCCCTAAGGAGTTATTGTCCTTTATAGTCAATTTTTAACAATTTTTATAAAATTTGTAAATTTTTACTAACATTTTCCACTGAAACTACTGGGCCAAGTTCATTATAGATAGAGATAACTGTAAGCAGCAAGAATGTTCACTAAAGTAAGACGTACAAACACATCACCATTACCAAAACACAATTGTGTCATGAATCCACCTGCTTCCTTTGTTTAATATTCACATAGACCAAGGTGAGCGACACAGGCTCTTTAGAGCCTCTAGTTTTTTTTTAGCTAGGATCATGAAAACACGGTTTTTATCTAGTTTTTATTTAATTCACCTGCGCACTTTATTGTGGGACCTCGTGTCATCATGAATGATAAATTCTATTGTGTAATTCAAGTTGACTAAGGAATAACGCGAGATGTGCAGTTAGCCAATCAGAATAACGTATTATAATCAAACATACATCTTATGTAATTATAAATCTATTGTAAAAATAAGAAATTGTAAAACAAATATATATTGCTGATGTAGTTATATTGGTAAGTATATATAAGGAGTTCAATTTTTTTTTTTGTAAAGTTGCTTTTAAAAATTTGACTTACAAAAATTTTATGCAATTCAATTTTTTTTTTATAATTATAGGTGTGTCACAGACCATATATGCAGAAAAGAATGGATAGTAGAATCGGCTGATGAGGATTATTGTAAAAGATACGGAGTTGTTACAAATCCATCCGCTTTCAATTGTCATTTTTGTTGCACAAGTGATGGTTGCAACTCTGGACTTGTACCTAATTCAACCACGTGGTATAAGCTGCATAATTGAAAGACATGAAATGGTCTACACGATTGACAAAAATCTCACTTTTAAATAAAAAAAAAATCCCGGATTTGTAAAGGTATTCACAGATACAAGTATTAGGTGTTAGATGCATTGTTAACAACTATTTGTGTAATAACAAATTTGAAGTTGGTTTAAAAAATATTGGGTGCAACGGCCGTAAAAAATTATTAAACTAGTAGCTCCCTTAAGGGGGTAGACCTTGGTTAAGGGAGATAACTCTGTAAATCAGTTAAGTGTTTGTTAAAGACAAGTTCATCAATGTATTTTAAGCATTTACCTGAAACAGATTGAAAATAATCTATGTACCCTAGAAGCTTAGAATATATTTTTGAAAATGGTTGACACAAACGTACTGATGATTTTAAGAGTTATTTCCCATAACCTAGGTCTACCTCCTTAAACCACAATGATGTTAACAATTTCACCCGATATTAACTTTATAAACAGCTAACAGTTTTAATCGAATTAATCTCTCTACATCATGAATAACGCGCATTATTTACAAACTATGTTGCCATTGAACCTCGTACTCATTCAAAATCTTTGTAATTTTTTCTGTATCCTCAGTTAAGTAAGCAATGTTGATAGATGAATTCATTAATTTCGTTTTAAAGGATGGTGAGTCAAGGATAATGAGTCATTAAAATCTATACCTAGATACATCATACTTTAAAAGAGGGATGAAAGATACCAGAGGGACAGTCAAACTCATAAATCGAAAATAAGCTGACAACGACATGGCTAAAAATGAAAAAAAGACAAACAGACAAACAATAGTACACATGACACAACATAGAAAACTAAAGAATAAGCAACACGAACCCCACAAAAGACTAGGGGTGGTCTCAGGTGCTCCGGAAGGGTAAGCAGATTCTGCTCCATATGTGGCACCCGTCGTGTTGCTTGTGTGATAACAAATCCGGTAAATAGTCTAATAAAATGCACACCAACTGTGTATAGTATCTAAATACTACTGCACTATCTATTTAACTTCAATTTTTATTGCAATACAATCATTTAAAAAGGATTTGTGACATTGACAGACTAGGAACATATAAGCATTTTGAAAATGAATGCAAACATTCTCAAGAAGACAAAAAACAAATCCATCTATTTATCGGTATTGTTACACAATCTTTCAGACTCATATATATATATATATATATATATATAATCCATTGGAAATAAAATCACAACTAAATTCGCGAAGAAAGGAGACGAAAGATACCAAAGGAACATTCAAACTCATAATTCAAAAACAAGCCGACAACTCCATGACAAAAACAACATAAAACAAACAACAGTACAGTACAAAAAACACAACAACAGAAAAAAAACTTATGAGAGCGAGTAACACGAACTACACTAAAACATCGCGGATGATCTCGAGGTTCGAGAGTAAGCAGCCTCACAGCTGGTACCTGTCGTGTTACTCGTGTAAGTACAAACCCGGTCAAAATTTTCATTCGGTTGGTCATGTGCGAGGAGGAGAGGAAAGGAATTGTTGAAATATTTTATCATTTTAAATTGACTTAAAGGCTTTGTTATTTTAGTTTTTTTCTGTGTGGTGTTTTTAGTCTGGTGTTCATCTTTTCCATGTAATTCTTTTGGTCACGGTAATGTCTGTTTTCTTCTACTTGTCCCTTTAGTATCTCCTATGTCTGTTATAACCCCTAAAATACCCTTTTCCTTTTTAACTATGTTTTGGTGATTTCTTCTCCTTTCTGCTGGTTAAAAAAGAAAAATATTCTTGGTTCTACGTTGCACTTTTTTGTATACATCCTTCCTTTACAGAGTACACACAAACAGTTGTGCAAATTTGAGAAAAAAAAATTATACAGCAGATTTGCTATATAATTAATGTATGAAAAGGACACATAATTTCGATTATAGATAACATTTAGATTTGGTATTCATGTACAATCTTTTACAAATTGTGACTTGAATGGAGAGTCTCATTGGCACTGATACCACATCTTATTATATCTACATAAATAAATAAGTAAAACACTCTTTCTGCAATAACAAGAATCAAAGTGCCTTTCCATGTTTCCCGTATTTTTTCAAATATTTTTTAATGGCAAACATTTCAGAAATTTCTTCAGATAAAAACATCCAAAAATAGTTTTAAATGTTGCAAAACTTCAAAGAGTTTACCTTGGAATAACATGGTATCTAAGCAAGCCGTTTTAACCACATTTAAAGTCACAATGAATATGTTCTTAGCCGATCATGAAGGATGGATGACGGGGTAAAGGAACAAAATATTTTTTTCATCTCTCATGTATCTCTCATGTCTTTGTTGTTTGTGTCTTAAAGTTTGTTTAATACAGGGGAGGGATACGTTTTGTTTTAATTTTACTGTGGAAGGTTTGCAGTTTTCATGCTATTTTCAATAATTGTTCATTTTGTTATTCTAAGTAGGAGATTAAGTCTACGAAAAAATCATGATGCCAGAATCCAGATCTTGAAGTGTCTGCTTAATTAACAATTTATTGTAGATCCATGCCTTTAAGATTGAGACCTATGAAAAAGCAATCTTCTAGATTTTTTGTTACATGGACATCAGTTCTAAAATACATTTACAATTATTGCAATTATCGTACTACAGATGATGACAACTTAATAAATAAGTTTATATAAAGCAATGATGATAGTATACCTTTTATTGACCAAACAAATTTATAAATGGTCAAACAAAAGTGTAAATATATCAAATCGTAAGTAGAACATGGGGTCTTCCATGGGTTGACGTGCCTTCTCAAGTGTACATTTTTAACTGTTTCTACTTTAAGGAACCCCAAAAGGAGCAGATTTTTAAAAGAAGATTATTTCTTTCCAGATTTAATAACATTCACACCTACTTTTGTTCTGAGCTTAGATTTTCTAAACAAATAATTGTTTGGTAATCTTTTCTTATTATTTAATCTTTTCTTATGATTCAATTTAATTAGTATTTAATACTGATAGATCTGTGTCAAGTAGGTTTATAAAATATACTAGAGAGGCATAGCGATTAAAAGTTAAAATAAGAGGAAAAGTTAAGAATGGAGAGCGTTTGATACGTTTATACTAAGGTAAAGTTGTATATTTGAGAAAAAAATGTTTCTAAATATTTCATTTACGAATAAGATAGAAAAACGAGACATTTTTTGTAGTCTGAAAGGGTAATATTTGTATAATACCTCAGAACCATATTAAGCATAAGTTTAGTGTACACATCATGTATTTTACCTTATTAGGTCAGAAGTTAAAAATATTTTGAAGAAAACTTTTTATATGCAAAAATTCTAAAAAAACTAATTAGATTCCTTTTGATTTTTGTCTGTTCATGTTTCTATCCAATTTACGTACACTCCGTGACACTGAAAGTAAAAAAAAATTCAAAACCACAAAGCAACACTGAAGCTTATGCAGAAGACGAAAAACTAATGAACGTTTTAAAAATAATAAGAATTCTATCGGTAATGGAAAGGGAATTGTCTGGAACATTTTTAAACTTACTTGATTCTTTCAACTGAATCATTTATTCATTTGTAGTTTTTAGTTTAATTGTTGGTAAAAAAAAAATCAAGTCGTTGGTTTTCTCCTCTTATATCTGACTAAACGGAAATGGTCGTACTGTATCCTATGGGTGCATACATTTGGTACATGCATATAGTTGCAATGGTTGTTTCATTGGCAATATTTCTATTTATAGTTTCACTGATAAAGTTATAAAGGGAGAGGTTAAATTTTCCAATGCTGCAATCGATTCCTATCAAATATTGGTAAAATTTATTTTAGTTATAGCGTATTCATTTCTGAAATATATAAAGTTTATTTTTGTGAAAAATTGTTTTATCAGAAAGTAGGGATTGGTTGACGTGTTTCAACCAACGCTTGCTTTATTTTTTTGGTACATATAGGATCATATAGCTACTACAGCGGATTCCATTGAGTGTGCAGCGAAAGGTAATATCTTTGGTTAGCTTGCTTGTTAGCTGAACCGTGAAGTCATTGTTAGGTTAGGTAAACTACCCTACTTTAAGAATAGACTAGTCCAACAGAAAACTAATCGGTCTGTCTGTTGGACTGTGCTACTTCGAAGGGAGGTAGTATGCCTGACCTAATAATGACTTCACGGTTCAGCTTACAAACAAGCTAACCAGAGATATTACCTTTCGCTACACACTCAATGGAATCCACTGTAAATATAAATAGTTTCTACTGAAAGAACAAGAAGAGTACCGAACAGACAGCTTTAAATAACATATAAAAAAAATCGAAAAGACCAAGATCTATAAAAATCTATAAAGATCTAGATATGTATTCGAGTTCAGACACCACACAACATGTAAAGCTTGAGCAATAAATACGCCCATAATTCTGTGTTGCCTTCAATCTTGCGTCAGAAAACCAAATAATATCCCGCTCCGTATATAAATGCCACCCGTCGGTTTATTATATCCGGTGAATTCGCCATGTTTTATAATTCACTAGTCATTTATGTCGTTAGATAAACGGCTTATGGTAACTACTACCCATACTTGGTTCTATTATAGCGGATACTTATTGATTGTATAATAATCAGCAATGCTAATCTGACTATTTACCAAATATTACACATTGAACTTTCGTCGCGGGACGTTTGCGCTTTTTCACAGGACATTTTCCCAATAATATTCGTAACGCTGACACTGACAAGTCAAAGTACGAGGATAATCACTAAAGACCAATGATCAATTGTTTTCTGTGTAGTCTTTGCGTTGATCGTTTTGTGTTCTTCCTTCCTCATTTGACAATGATTGTATCTGTCTTTCTTCGAATCATGGGTTTTGATTGCACCTAGTTTTTCTTCTTTCTTTTTTGTTCGTTTTTCTAAGGGCAGACACAAACATTAAAATTCGCACCATTGTATTTTTTATTTTTTTTTATTTTTGTAGATCTGATCATGTCGTTATGTTGTCTTAAAACACGAGACCTATCATGGCAAGACCATAGCATCAATATTGAATTAATATTGGCACCAAGAAAGACCAATTTACTATCAAAACAACACATATCACTAGGTTCCAAATGTGAAGATGAGGTTACCAGATACGAACTGAAACAGAACACATTCCTGAAACACTTACAACTGGAAAAGCATCATCTTGGTCAAAAAGCTACCGACTACTATATATTGAAAGCTAAACGTTTTCTGGATAATTTTCCTGTCGACCTGCGAAAAGAAATCCTGAATCGTCGATCTTTTTCAGATGCACTGAATAAAATAAGGGATGAAGTATTAGAAAACCAAAAGAGGGCACAATCTGAACCTTTACCCAACAGATCAGGATCATACAGAAGAAAATCGGATACTAATGATACTAAGTTCCCACAGTTGAGTAGTCAGATCAAAAAGAAAAACCCAGACCCTAAAAGAGGGGATTTTACTTATATTACAGAAGTCCCTGAAAGAAATAACGAATTGCCACCAGTTATAATAGAAGTAGACAAAACTCGTCCTGAAAAACCCTCTTTGAGAAGATCTAACACAGAATATATATCCATGAGAAGAACAGAGTCTGGCAAATCTAACTCACATTCTGCAAGTTCGGACTCACGTCGTCCAAAGTTGACAAGACAAAAATCTGTAAGGTTTGAAAACGATAACGAACCATTAGAGAAAAAAGCTACTCTACAAGAAAAGGTCAAAGAATTCATTAAAGAGCAAGAATACTTCAACTCACAAGTTCAACACAATCACCAAGTAAACAAGACAGGAAACGAAAATGAAAATGACAAAGAGAAATTAGTCAGTGCTTTTGACAATTTCTGTAAGATGCAGAACAATAAATCTCAGCTACATAAGCTGGTAAAATTAGCATCGAAATTCAAAGTGAGCAACTCTAGCATGACAAATTCAGTTAGACAATATAAATCATCCCGTTCATATCAGACAATCCATAACGTGTCGTGAAAAAAGAAATTTGAAATGTTACACGTACACATATAGCTTAGTGTTTTTTTTAAATATCTTATTTTGGGATTTTTGCCTCTACATATAATATTTATATAATAGTATATCTATTTTTATAGTCGTTTTGTGACTGCTGTTACTAACTTTGTATTATTAAAATATATGTCACTTTGTAATTTATTTTTGTACATTTGAGCATCACTTTTTCCACCTCATCGTTGATGCAATTTTCACTTGTGTTTTTTTTTTTTTAATATTTTCATCATGGAACTTTGAAAGTATCAAGCTCACGACCAAACATCAATGAGAAATTGTGTAGCCATTTAAAAAAGATATTAACATGTACAGCCCCTAAGATTTACTAGAACAATTTGAAGATGCCGAACAATAGGGTGAATCAAGCTGCTCGCTCGCTAGCTGTGATGCAAATTGGATCGACCGGGAAGCTTGGAAGTCATATTTTAAAAGCGCGAATGTTGGGTAAGGAAAGGATAGAAAGACCAAATGAACACCTTTCAGATTTGATCTTGCTTTTGGACGAGTGACTTCAGCGTAAACTATTTTTCTTTCCATCACACTTGAGGTTGTTTTTAATTTGCGTTAAACAATTAATGCACCATTTATACCAAATATTTTTGAATATGATTTCAGCGTGCTATCTTTAATCAAACATTTTTGTTGTATAATATAATAAACTACAAAGGATAATTTGCTCAGAATTAATAACCCATTTATTATATTGAAGTACTTATATCATGATAACGAACAACCTTGATGGTATGTATATGCTTCGTATGTTTTAGGAAGATGATAATAACCTTAAATATATAAAAATAAGGAGTTGCTGTATGATAGCAGATGGGAAAACTATATATTATATATATATAGAATGAAATTCAAAACAGTGTGGCTGTGGCCATTGATTGACACATTAAATTCATCCATTGACTGGGACAATTTAGTTGAACGTTTGTATGTAACGACCACTGCTCACTATGTACTTTTTAAAGACACTTAAACTATGGGGTCACCAAAGGTCCTCAACACCTTAATAAAGTAATTCGAAAAATTAATCAGGAATAACACGATGTTTTGATTTATATCAATTGTATAACTCAAAACATTAAGGTTATTCCTGATTAATTTTTCGAATTATTTTTATAATTAAAGGCGTTAAGAAACCTTTGGTGACACCACAATTTAAATGTATATCGTAGGTACGTCGTGAACAGTGGTCGTTACAGACACACGTTCACGTAAATTGTCCCAGTCAATGGATGAATTTAATGTGTCAATCAATGGCCACAGCCACACTGTTTTGAATTTCATTCTATTTACGTTAGCAACTAAAGGTCACCATATGGTCTTCAACAATACAATGAGCAAAACCTATTCTGTATAGTCAACAGTAAAAGGTCACGACATGACAAAGTTTGAAACAATTCAGGCGAAAAAATCAACGGCCCGATCCATAACAATTCAGTTAGATAAATATAAATATGGACCAAAGGCCTTCAACAATGGGGAAAATTCATACCATTTAGTCGGCTATAAAAGTTCAGACATGAAAATGTGAAAAAAATCAAAATGCCTTTGCCAGAGAGTTTAAGAAGAGCAAAATTAAGAATTCAAATGGGTACTGTGTCAAAGAGACAACAACCCGACCAAAGAACAGAAAACAGCCATAGGCCACCAATGGGTCTTGAACACAGCGAGAAAATCCCGCACCCGGAGTCGGGCTTTAGCTGGCTCCTAAGCAAACTTGTGTTCTAGTTCAGTGGAAATGGACGTCATACTGAACTCCAAGACATTTAAATATATGACATGTTATGCATGCACGCTGAAGATGTATACCATGTCGATGCTTCCAGCTTTATTTATTTTCGACCTAATACTCTCAGATAGTTTCTATATTTTCCTAGTTTGTCTGTTGATACTAGGCGGTTTCGAGATATGAAGTAAATGATGGTTGGGCGCGACCCATATCATGTAAAAAAAAACATTGTGTCGATTTTGAAGTTTAGCATGTCCGCATGGACCGATTCATATTTTTGTCTAAAAGAACTAAAAATAATTTATTTATTAGTTGTAGTTTGCTTTGAATAACATTTCAGTTACTGCGAGTACTCTGATTGCGGTTCTTTGTTTCTATTGAGTTTTATGGCATTTGTTTTGTGACTCCTACCGATCCTTGAGTTTAGCCAATTGCAACTTTTTTTACAGTATGTTCTTATTTTGTGATATAACGCCACTGTTTCCGGTTAGGTGAGGGTTGTCTTGAGCGTTCACAAACATGTTTATCTGAGACAACGTGGGGCAAAATGACATACAAATATAAAGTAAGAAATATTTTATTTGGCAAAAGTACAAAATTGTACGGCCACGGCTTGACAAAGAATGGGACTGCCAAGAAACATAATTGGCAAGTCCCTAGTATATATAATTAAACCTTATAGTCCATTCCTTATTCCTTATTTCCACATTATTGTCCATTCCTTATTCCTTATTTCCACATTATTGTCCATTCCTTATTCCTTATTTCCACATTATTGTCCATTCCTTATTCCTTATTTCCACATTATTCTTATTCCTTATTTCCACCTTATTGTTATTCCTTATAATGTCATTTCCTTATATATCAATATAATATCCTTATTAACATTATTGCTTCCAAAATATATCGGATGCTAGCCCTGGAAAACAGAAGCTCAGCGGATACATAATTCCATTATAAGAAGCATAATATATTTGTGTCACTATTTTCGCCACTAGGTCGAATTCAGTGGCTATGCCAAGTGTTATTGGACACTGAGTTCGACCACTGCCACAAATGCGGTATCGTCACAACACACCCGACGTGACCGTACTTTTAAATTACCATACATATATTTATATTAAAATTACCCTGTAATGAAATAAGAAAAAAACAATTGCCCAAATCAAATAAATTAACACCGTCAGATGTGAACATACCGGGATTATTCTATGATATTTCAGGCTATTTTATGTAACACCCCCTCAATTGTATACATAGCCAAGCGACAAAGTTGTTCATTCTTGTGGCTGCTATATTCATTACTTGTTGGTTTTTAACATATCACCGATTCAAAATGAAACTGAATCCATTATTCCTACATGTATTGAAACTTTACTTAGAACACATGAAAACTGGTCATGTACCATGACCATAGTGATCCGTTTTTGAGATTGGGATAACATTAATATTAGCAAAATTTTGCAACGTCATCTTTCTTTACAGTTAGCTGCCCTATAAACCCTTTTAATTTGTTGAGTGACATATTAGCAATAAATATAGTTACGTGCAATAAAAGTGCCTTAAGTGGTGACCAAATGATATCATAATTATACAATTTACGGAACGCTGCGAAAGCCACTAAACCTGTACGATATGTCTCTTTAGTATTTGATGTTGGTAATGAATCTGCCGCTGGATCTATGCTTCTGAATCTTTCCTACTGTTTACGAAAAATTGTATCTGAGTTGAGCCGTCCTTCGATAAAGCATGCTATAAATTGTATATTATACACCATTGTCTGCAATACGAACAGTCGAACCTACTGCATAACTTGTGTCGATTTTGAAGACTTTTTATTTAAAATAGCGACCAAAGAACAGGTATCTGTGTGAAACATAATTTGGTTTGTCCCTCAATTTGAACGTACATAATATAACTATGGCCAATAGTATTGGTACAAGTTCTAAAAACAAAAATATCATATCTTTCATAAATTACCCATTCGTGAACCAGCCTCATTTTTAGGGACCCTACAAGTTATGGAAGGATGGGGACCATTGCATCTCAAACATTTGTGAATGTTTCGACATTGTGGTAACATACATGCACCTTTGTTATTGAACTCGTAACATTTTCTGTTAGTGTTAACCATATTAACCCCATTACTAGGTGCATTTGGCTGCACTGTATGAATATATAACAGCCAAAGTTCTTGGTCAACTGTAGCCCATGACATAGCTGGATTTCTAGCTTTCTTTAGACGAAACTGTTGATCATAGTCCTTCCAACCTAGCCCTATTGAACGACTTGCAACCAACTTAACCGAATACATATATTTTAAAATATTTTGTGTATCTTTTAAATGCACATCAACATAAATACTTGTGTAGATAAGGAAAGTATCTATCCATGTGTAAATATCAGTAATCTTTTTACTTGGTTTAGTTTGGATAACCAGCTGTCCATTTGTATCTAAAGTGATTGCTCTGTGCTTGAATTTGTAAGCAATGTACCTAAATCTACATATTCACCATTAATCATTTTGTCCCTCACAAACATGTTTATGCCCGCAAAATTCTTAATGTCCCTGCCCCACGTCAGTAGCATGTAGTGGTTGTCGTTGGATCATTTCTGGCATATCTAAAGCCGATATACGATTAGTAAATAACAGACAGATGCATGGAGTGTTGAAAAATACGTAAGAACAAAAAAGACCTTGTCGGACATAAACCAATATATTGATCATAAATTATAAATGCATAGTATGTCTGGTTTTTATTTTGTTTAACTTTAGTGTTTGTCTATCAATTTATAACATGTGTGTATCCTATACGAAAAGGAAAACAATCGTAAGTTCAAATAGCAATGCAAGAGGAATGCGTTCAGGTTGGAGTGCATTGATAAAGGTAAACAGATAAACAGGTTACGCACTGTAACTACAGGAAGAAGAGTACTCGTCGTCTTTATACGTATCCGAAAGGATGTTTACCCCACGTGGGAGTACTAGTAAACAAATATTAATAAAGACTGCACTTGATCATTTAGTGGCAAATGGATTTTAATAATATTTACACTTTGACGTAATAAGTCAACTGCAATATAAGATCTGATATAAATTGAGTTTGTCTTATTTCCCTTGGTCGCCACATCAGAGGTGTAAATAAACTCATCATAAATACCAGGACTAAATTTTGTATATACGCCAGACGCGCGTTTCGTCTACAAAAGACTCATCAGTGACGCTCGAATCCAAGAAAGTTAAAAAGGCCAAATAAAGTACGAAGTAGAAGAGCATTGAGGACCAAAATTCCTAAAAGTTTTGCCAAATCCAGCTATGCCTGAGTTAGAAAAGACTTAGTATTTCAAAATTCTAAATGGTCTATTTACTGTTTGACAACCCCATGCAATTGAAACGTGCGGTACACATAAGTTTATCACGATACTTTTATACTAGATCTTAATAATAAATTGAACCAGGCTAAATGAAATTAAAAAAAATCTGAAAAACCTCTTTTTCCAAAGTCTAGCTGCAGTATGAAAAGTTGAAATGGGCTGATTTATTCCAGACCTCCAACATGGCGCAAACGGGACGTAAGTCTTGCTCTTAATTCTAAAACTATTAATTCAGAACAAACAAAAAATATTCTTGAACAAATGATAACATGAAGGACATCGCACATGTTAGCTCCTGTCCACTCAATAGGATTGCAAGGAGATGTGGGATATACCATAATGTCATAACATCCAAACGACAAAAATAACCATCTAGAGACAACAAACAGACTTCAATAATAATCAGGTGTCTATGCAATACATCAAACTCTAATTCGTCTCGAGTCTATTCAAGTTGTTAATAAATTTAACTAAACTATAAAAAAAAAAAATCTGTAATGAACACCAAATTCTCAAAAAAACGATAGAATTGAAGATATCATGACATATGACAATAACAAACGAGGTTGTCAAATTTACAGAAAGTTTTTTAATAACAGGATCAAGTTACTGGTTCCTCGTGAAGTATCATGTTAAAACGTTAAATGTATGACAAAATTATTATTTCGAGAGAACTGGCGACAACAGGTATGCATAATGTCAATGAATCTAGTTTGCAAGACAATGACTTTATTTCGCGCTTGTCTATATTACCCTAGACGACAAACATTCAAAATCTTGTTTCGAAAAAATTAAGCTGTATTGCCAAAAAAAAAAAAAAAACACCATTGCAATAAAACAAAAATGAATACTCGTGCGGCGTAGTCGAGGAAACTGACAAAAATCCATGCGAAGCAATATACCTTTCCAACATTTTCTGTTTAATATAAAATGTTTTTGGATACAATCGACACACAAAATTTGAAATTCAAATTTTATTTCAGAATTCATTTCAATTGTTTCTGTTAAATTGCATCTGAATCGCATTACTTTTTTATTGTTTCGTTATTTTCGAACTTCAAAGCGCGAGCATGCTGTTCTGACATAGTATTTAAGGTGATGAGTATAACAGATAACATTATAAAGTACATTTTAAGTATTATCTAGTACAGATCTTCATTTTCTAGGGTGTAGGTTTGGTAAAATTAAATTTGTGAAAACACTCAAGCCGACAATTGTATTTACGACACCGGAACTGTACTTAAGGTGCCTACTTATGTTGTGTCACTGGAGAATATAAATAACACAAATTCGATCGGCTTAGCGACATTGATACATGACCATGCTATCCAGCATGTTTATCAAAATAGGTTTGGTTTTTGCAATTTTGCCGGGCTTTCTGCTAGCAGAAGATGCCGATTCTCTCTCTAGAACAAAGAGACAAGATGATTTCCAAGTTGACGTAAGTCATCATTTTATATTTTTGAGTTATTTAAATATTACTTTTTCATCAGTTATCTATTGCTTCTTGTAAGAAATCGAATACTTAATTGAAAAAAAAATGCACGTCATTTTAAGAAGAAAATATTAGCAGTAACTCATAAAATCCATGAAATTGACAAACAAACATAAAATGAATTGAGAATTTGTTTTTCATATAAATGCATGATTCAATTAGCTAGTTGCATTTTTGAAGATTCCAGTAGAAAATATATATTTGTATGTTAGCGCAGTTTCAATGGCTACATGTACTAGGTCCATGTGTAATGATACAAAATTATACATGGTAACAAAGAAAGAGCATGTACTGTTCATTATGGAACTCAATATTCATTTGGTAGGAAGCATATTTCCCCAGTTCTCAATTAGGTTATTTTGCTAAAGCCAAAACCGCTTGCAACCTCCGTATGCTTTATACAATTTTAATGCGCCACTGATGAGTCTCTTGTAGAAGAAACGCGCGTTTGGTGCAAACATAATTTTCAATCCTGGTATTTATGATGAGTTAATTTTAATTAACTGCTCTGTTTCGGAGGATCTGTATTGAGGTTAAAAATATCCTGAAAATGGACAAAGGTTATAGAAAAATATGCGACCACGCTTTAAAGAAAAAATGGACCACAAAATAAGGAATACGGAAAAATGTGGTTCTAAAATATAATGAAAAGAGTAATAGACAAACAAACAAAAAGACAACAAAAAAAAAAGAGAAAAATATATGAAATTTAAGAGTACTCTAAAATAAAGTGAGAATAGATTTAATTTGACAGGTCTGTAATGAGATGGCGTTGTATACGCTTTGTGGGAGTAAATAACCACTTTTATCACTTTAGTGCAAAAATAAACATACTGAAAAGTAAGCTAAAAATGCTTCCTTTTGGTTTTAAAGGCAAACAAATTATAGCAATTCAATAACATTAAGGCATTATGCGATAGATATTATATTCCTTCAAAGAGTAAATACGCATACTTATTAAACTTACTGTCTAAAAAAATGTTGTTATGTATTGTTATATGTATTATTTAATATTTACAGGGTTTCTTTGAAACTTTTGGCTATATGGATGTCCCTAAAAGTTCCCAAGGCGGCCACGATGCAGCCGACAGAGAACGAGCAGTCAGGTAGTCTATATCCATTTTAACAATTTATCATTTAATATGATATTAGTAGTCATTGTTACCACAAAAATACTATTAAATTTGGCATGGCTTGTATCTGTAAGAGAATACTCGATATTTCCTTGTGTCCTGACAAATTAAGTTTCAAAGGGATTTATATTAAATTAAACTATTATAAAGCACATCAATTACTTCCTGGAATAGGATAGAACAGTTGGTATATATAAAAAAGAAGATTTGGTATTATTGCCAATCAGACAACTCTCCACAAGAGACTAAATAACACATACATTAACAAGTATAGGTCACCGTATGAACTTCAACAATGAGTAAAGCCAATAACGCGGTATGGTGTCCATTTTAATATTATGTTTTAAACAGAAGTAAACCATTGTGTGTCATTGAGTAGCTGTCTTCTTGTAACCACACTCCTTTCATTCACATAACCATTTATGGAATGTTGTTATAAAAGTTTTTGTCATAATTTTTTCACTTTTGAAAAATCTAGGCATTATTTTTAAAAATCGTATACCGAATAGTCTGAGCAGTTAATCAACCGGAATAAGAAATCAATGTAACTCGGCATAATTTTCATATCAGCAACTTCAGTTCTTTCAGCTTATTTTAAATTACTACGCGCTTTCTTTTATGTGGTACTGTGGTTTTTTTTAACTTCTTTGTCCACTGTGTTATGTAGTTATTTCAGAGTTGAGAGTTTTCCTAAACTGTTTTAATCGAATGTTTTAATGTATGTTTGGTTATATACATTTAAGAAGCTGTATATACTTGCTCCCTACACGAGACGTTGCACACACAAAATAATAGTCAATTGTACATACCTTCAGCAATTAACAAACCACATATCGCAAAGCAAGCTATATAAGGCCGAGAAATGTATGTACAAAACAATCAACAAAAAACAATTATGATATACAGCAACAAACTGCAACAACTGAATTACATACTGGGGTAATTTATAGACAATGGTCTATCGCTGAAGACTGAATGTTGTACTCGATATTTTTTTTTTTGAATACTTGTGTCGTTGGGTTGTTGTCTCGTTGACGTATACCTACCATCTCCTTAAATTGATATGTATGGCGAAAAATTCACCGCTGCAATTAAAATTTGATGTCGGCTATTAAAGCCGGTTTCGTACAATGAATAAAATTGAAATAGCTTAAAAACTTCTCGCTAAAAGGTCAGTGTCCACTGTGTATAATAAGTTATTGAGCATATAAGCCTTTTATAATATCAAAGATGAACTAGTTTATCAGCAAAGGAAACAAGTACTGATTCACAGATGGGTTAGGGCTAATCTATAAAGAGAGATTTTCCGGTAATCTATATGTAAAGTAAAGTGCTTGTAAAAATGACTTTGCTTATTTGACATGTACTGAAAGACTTTTTATATTAAAGAAATTTGTTCTTTTGTAGTTTAATTTACGATATAATTAGTTAAAATATTGTTCTACATTAAGGTTTTATTTTATAATTAGATTAAAGTTAAAAAAGAAAAAAAGACACTTGACTCAACTACAATTTTATTTATTTTAAAGATGAAGCAAATTTAACGTTAACAAATAGTTAAGAGAATATTTATAAGCGTAGCGAGATGATTTTTTTAAAACAAAATTATGCCCGAAGGATATATAGTCATATAAAAAATTGTCTGTAAAAGACTAGTTTTTGAAACTATTCACTGGTAGCAAACCTGTAAAATGACCGTAGGCCTACTAGTTGATAGTTGCAAAAATAACTGCATAATGCCTTTCAACATAAAAAAAAATAATCCACATTGCCTTTTAACATAAAAATGGTAGCATACGCTATAAATTTATTACTTTGGGATATCATAAGGCATATTTTGTTAATAGTGACAAACAAAAAGGTAAAACATGATACACAGAGTATGCTGGAGTTTCTTATCGACAAAATATTTGTTGAGTTTGGAGGTAGACTTTTATTAACAAATTGTCGGCATTCCTATGGGAACAAACTGTGCGCCTCTTCTTGCCGATCTCTTCTTATTTTCATATGAATCGGAGTTCCCTCAGACACTTGTTAAAAACAAGAGGATCAAAGAAGCCAGAATATTTAATTTCACTTTCAGATATATTGATGATGTTCTGTCCATAAACAATTCGAACTTTTATTATTAGGCTCCATTAATATATCCCCCAAAACTTGAAATTAAAAAGAAACAACAGACACGGCTTCCTCCGCCCCATTTTAGTCTTATATCTCGAATTTGACTTACACAGTCATCTCAGTACAAAAATCAGTGACAAACGAGACGAATTTAATTTTGAAATTATAAACTCCCCCACCTTAGTAGCAATATACCAACTTCACCTGCATATGGGATCTACATTTCCCAACTCATATATAACGATATTCAAGAGCTTGCAGCTCATACTCAGACTTTGTTAAACGTCATCAGTGTCGGAGCAGAAAGTTATTGAACCAGGGGTATGTCCTTTTTCTAAAAAAGTGCATCAGAAGGTACCAAGACCTTGTTAATAAATATTCCGTATCAACTTTACAAATAATACATGATGGTCTTGATGTATAAATTCTGCGTACTGATGTTGTTTATCATCTTAACAACGTGTTTTATTGTTCTTTCATTTGTCTTTGTTCTATTATTAATATTAATTTTACTGTTGGATTGTTTTATGTGATATCCATTTAACGTGGCTCGGTACTTAAACATCCCGTCAATATGTTTGTATTATCTTTCATTTTTGCTGGTGTGTTTTGTATATGCGACTTTTTGTGTTTCTTTGCTTCTTATATTGTGACTCTGTTCTTTAAAAGATCCTGTCAGTATGTTATTGTTCTATAATATGTCATTAAGATATATTTCTATTATGAATTAGAAAATACATTGAGCCACAAACGTCAAAATTATTCACTCACGTAGTGGAATGAATTATTTGTTGATTCTTACAAATTCTATAGAACTTTTGAACTCTTTTTTTATTTCGGTCTATTTCTGAAATTAATGTTTTTTTACCCTGTATGCTAACAATGCCAATGTGAAATTTGGAATTGTTTGTATAAACATTGAAAGACAAAAATATGTGACGTATAAAATTTATGTTTTGCGGTCTACGCGTCCGATTGTTCGTCAGTTCGTCCGTACGTCCGTTTGTCCGTCTGTCCCGCTTCAGATAAAAGATTTTGGTAACTTTTTGGTCAAGGTAGTTTTTGATGAAGGTGAAATCCAATCAACTTGAAACTTTATATACATGTTCCCTATTTTTGAACGCAGTTTCATGGTCCCATAACTATAAAATGATAGTGCGAGTGGGCATCCGTGTACTATGGTCACATTCATATTTTTGTAATAAAGTTAGGGTGTATCATTATACCCTATCTACATCTTTTCTATCCTGAGAGCCGTCAGTTTTCATGAATGTGACCTACCGAATTAGACTATTTACCGGATTTGTTATCACATAAGCAACACGAAGGGTGCCACATGTGGAGCAGGATCTGCTTACCCTTCCGGAGCACTGAGATCACCCCTAGTTTTTTGTGGGGTTCTTGTTGTTTATTCTTTAGTTTTCTATGTTGTGTCATGTGTGCTGTTTTTTATTTGTCTTTTTCATTTTTAGCCATGGCGTTGTCAGTTTGTGTTAGATTTACGAGTTTGACTGTCCCTTTGGTATCTTTCGTCCCTCTTTTACATAAGTAGTTTTTTTAAATTCATTTCTTTCAGCATACTTTTAGGTATATTAAACAAACATGTAAATACTTATATTTCAGAGAATTTCAGAAAATGACTGGACTACCAATAACTGGTAAAGTGGACAAAGAAACAGTTACTAAGATGAAATCACCAAGATGCGGATTTCAGGATGTACTTAGACCAAGTCAAAGACCGGGTGAAATTAATACGAATCCAAAGGACGTACAGCTGAAACCACTTTCTAATGGTGAGAATGTTCAACTTTTAAACTAACTAACTTATATCCTTATGACTAGCAATGTTTCGGCAAATACGTATTAGTTTTAAGGTAAGAGAATTTTATCGAACTTGTAATAGTTAGCTCATGGGAAAATAACACTAACTGTTCATGTTCGTGTTAAACAACGCTAATGCAAAGTTCCGAGCGCCATAGTTCTGTGATAAGTGTTACGTTACCTTGATCTGCTACCAAACAGTACCATTATCCGCCAAGAAAATCAGCTCAGCATCGACATACAACAAAATATGTCCAAAAGTTTCCGAATGACAAACTAGCTGTCTGCAACTTATGTCTAGTGTAAAACATCAAATGATTTTGAATGGAGAAATAGTTGAATAGTGTTGGGTTTTTTTAACATGTTGACAAAATATTTGTTCAAAAAAAGTGCATTGTTGATATCTTATGAATCAAAATGTCTCAATTATTGAAAGTGATAAGAATAATCATTTTTCATTTTAGTTTTCAAATGGCCAAATAATCAGGTGACATGGAAAGTAATGGGATATACAAGACAGCTTGGAGGTGCTTCTCAAAGGTATAATCTATTCACTATAGTTATATATATATAGATCAAAGTTCCTGTTAAAATATAATACAAGCGTTGTTATAAACTTAAAAATATAACATAGAAATCTACTTTTAATCTAACAATTTATGTATAAACATTGAATCTATGTTCTAATAATTACATTAGATGTATGTTTCATTATAATATTTTATTCTGATTGGCTAACTGCACATCACGTGTTATTCCGTAAGCAGTTGCATTGCTCAATACAACTTTTCACTCATGATAACACGTGCTCCAACAATAAAGTGCACAGGTGAATTAAATAATAAAATATATAAAATTCGTGTTTTCATGATCATAGCTAAAAAATGTAATTATAAGTATTGAATGCTTCTTTTTGTAACTTTATAGGGTTGTAAAAGCGTTGACCGTGCGTACATTTTTAAATGTACTTCGGTCAACGCTTTTACACCCCAATAAATTTACAAAAAGAAGCATTCAATTCTTAAATGAAGACCATATAACAGTTACTCACTTTACTTTTTTGTCTGTGCTGCTGAGTAGCTGTCATGTGTCAAATGTTGTCATATGAACTGGAGACTTGTCAGTTATGTTTTACCTATATCAGTAAGAATATGTGTGAAATCATCTGATGATATGACCAACGGTTCTCTCCCTTTTAATTTTTCTCCGCTTTGAAGAGATTACTGCATGGAAAATTAACAATTGGTAATCAAACCATGGCAGCTTACCGATGTTAAATCTCATAAATATATTTGGAATATACAAATATCCCCTTTTAAATAAAAAAACAAAGAGAAATAAATGAACTCTTAACGCAGCAAGTTATTAAGACTGGGGTGCGTCGACAAAATAAGTGTCTCACACTCTGCAAGCACCACCACATAGGGAATAGGACACAATTTTAAATATAAATTAACAGATCAGAGGTCTGTATTCTTGCAAGAAAAATGTAACATCATGACACAATTCTAAATGTCAGTCTTATATGATTCTTTGAAACTTTAATTAAACATTTTTTTTAATATTATTATGGTTTACTAAAAATACGGCCTGTAGTAAATATTACATTCATGTCCATAACGAAAACACATTTTCAACAAGTCTAAAAAGTACCGTACAGTTTTGCCATTTATAATGCCTTCTATGACCATATATGGATGCCTTCAAAATGGTGATGCAAGGGTTGTTCAACATGCAGAATGACACAATGTGGCAACTATTAAGGACAAAGGTGAATGCGTATCTCTACATCCTGCACAGCCAAAATGCGTGTCTCTATTAATGAAAAATTAACTGCGCATGCATGATTTTAGAATACTTATTCATTAATCGATCAGCTCTTTAAGACATAGACTATTTTTTTTAAAGCTTTATCCCCGATCGAACGTATATTTTGTAAAGAAAATCATGCATAATATTTTTTTTTCATTTGCAGACGTTCATTTATAAATGCATTTAAAAAGTGGTCAGATGTGGCTAACATCAATATCCGGGAAGTTGGTGGTGGCGACGCAGATATTTTAATCGATTACAAACGCCGAGATCATTACGATGGTAGTCCATTTGACGGAAGGGGTAAGCATAGAGTATTTAGCAAAATAAGAGAATCCAATGTTTTGAAATTGCCTACAAAACTATAAAAAAAATTAAAATATAGTAAACATAGGAGGAAAAAAATAGAATAACAAGGCATGAATATAAAAATATGTAAAAAGGAGACTCATTGTTTTTTTTTTTGTTACTATAGTCTTAGATTTGTTGTTATTAATGCATCCATTTATGCTTACTACGACATGTGCAAATTACACTATACAATGGAATATTACTGTATAGTTTATTCTCACCTATCTGTTAGTGTGATGTTATTTCTGTGTTTTCTCTTTCCTTGTTCTGTTCACCCCTGAAGGTCAAAATGCACGCAAGGGGATCGTTTCTTGCTTGTTTTCTAGGACTCCAATCTCGAAATAAACCTCTTTAAAGTAATATAAAAATAATTGATTTATTTTACACAGGTCGGACACTTGCACATGCTTTCTTTCCTGGGTCACATGACATCTCAGGTGATACACATTTTGACGATGACGAACAGTGGACACTTGGTACAAAGGAAGGTACAAATTTGGAAATTGTAGCTGCTCACGAGTTTGGACACGCACTTGGTCTAGGCCATTCTTCGAATTCTAAAGCTTTGATGGCACCATATTATCAAGGATATGATACTGACTACAAATTACTGTATGACGACATCTATAGAATGACATCGCTATATGGTAAGAGTAGTTTACTGTTTATAAGTATATATCATGCATATCTGCGCATCAATTTGCAGTTCCAATGGTGAGTAGAAAATAAAACTTAGATAAAATGCTACCGAAGAAATTAATAATAAAGAGATATTTATTTAACCATCTGACAGAACTTTTTCCATATTTTAAAGAATATGAATATTTCCTTTGTCTTTCTATTTCTTCATTCTAAATATGTGCAAAAATATAAATTATTTAAGCCAAGGAATGGTTTTACAAAAGACAACCACTGAAAAAAATGCTCCTGGCTTAAACAGGTGTAAATAAATGCAGCGGGATTAAACGTTTTAACAGACATCAACAGTTGACCACTAATAAAACATATATTCATAATAGACAGGCATGCATATTTTATTGGACATCATACGAGTCGTAAACGCTTTGGGTCGGTGTGTTTTCCGATCGGATTTTCTGTTCGCCCGTTCTGTACTGTTTAAATTATGGTTTTATGAAGTAGGAAAACATGAAGTTGTGGTCGCATCAAGAATGCATGTTCACTAAAAATTTGACGTTTACGTGGAAATGAGATAGTTTGAGCGGGGCGCGACGCGCGATGGACAAATATTCCTGTTTTACTAATTTTTTCCATACTATTGTCTGTCATTTTCGATGTACAATTTCTGGGTATCCTTTATCTTTTCGTGTTTTTTTTTCTAACGAGAAAAAAGAAGGTTAAGTGTATTCTGCATTGACATCAAACTATCAATTGACAAACAAAAAATATAAAAAAGATTAAAGATTCTAAGATCTTTTAGAAACTTTCAAACAGCGAAAATTAAAGTTATGATCATGAACCGAATTTGTTTTATAACAGACTTTGAATTGAATAATTTCTCATATATATTTCTTTATATAGGTGGAAGAGCTGCTACGAGACCTACTTCTCGTCCACGAGTGACAACGAGAAGACCAAGAGTTACAACAAGACGACCAAGGGCTACAACAAAACGTCCCTCTACGAAACCAAGTATCTGTGATCTGAAATTCGACTCCTTATTTATGAATGGTATAACATCAATTTCTAGATTCTATGACATGTATATGACATTATTTGTCAATTTTGCGTTTTGAGCGGAACGGATTCAAAATTTAAAAAGTGTTTTACGAGCAAAGACATTTTTAAATAATTGTCATTGATTTAAAGGAATCTTTAATTGTTATAGATGAATTTACAGGTTTTTTCATTTAAAAAAAAGACCACATAGACAGTAGTGAAGGTAGGAGATACAAACAAACAAAATAAAAACAATTGTAGTACTTTATTTAAAATTGCAAATTCTCTTTAGACAGACACGCAAAGAAAAATATGAAAAATAAACAATAAAATATAGAGAAAAAAAAGGAAAAAAATATCCCTCAAAACACAAAAAAATGGATAGATAACATCATATAAGTGAATCTAAATAATGATCATGCTTATAAAATATAAGAGATAATGAGCTATATCTTTTAAAAAAACGTGAATGATACAATCTCAACATTATCTTAAACCATAGGTGATGATCGTCGAATTTATGCCTTCCGATATAGAAAAATCTATCGATTTGAGAGTGATAAAAATGGCATAGAAAAAAGCTTTACCAAAGTTTCACGGAAAGTATTAACCCCAAGGGTACCTATCAATACTGGAGCTGCAGTCGTAGACAGGTACAGAAGACTGTATGTATTTAAAGGTAAGTCATGTATTTATTAAGCAAATTGAGTCATAATGTGTATTTTGAATGATGTGTATTTTATAAGTTCATATTTCTCTGTCTTGCGAAGATCCACGAGCCTTTAGTCCTATAGTGTTCTTATTGTGATCTTTCATAAATGTTTTTTTCCAGTTAATGTAAATAGCTTAAATCTCGAATTGTTGTTCTGACTTTTGAATGAGTGGTGGGGTGAGCGTCTGTAATAGCGTCTGTAATAGCTCACCATTTCCCAAAAAGGATGACGTACATGAATCTCCTCCCTAATGAGATTAGTATTGAGGGGGAGGACAGGGGGTACCCTTCTCCCTTCTCCCACCCCTCTTCTCCTTTCTCCTACCCCCGTTCCCCTTTCTCCCATTAGAATAAAACATATCCTTTTGAGATATTTTTTCTTGAAATATTAGAAAATTTTTTAAAAGGAGAGATATTTTATTTTTTCTCCTTTCTCATACTTTTTCTCCTTTCTCCCAGCCTTCCTCTCCTTTCTCCTACCCCCTTTCTCCTTTCTCCCACCCCCTTTCTCCTTTCTCCTACCCCCTTTCTCCCTGTCTCCCTTACCCCTGTCCTCCCCCTCAGTATTGGGTTTGCTTATTGTCGATGATTGTGCATTGGACTGGTGTTGCTTGTATCATTGCCAAGTGGTCTTCGGTTTGATAATGGTCTAATAGGAATATAACAAGTTTTATCTATATCGACATTATTATACAACTAAATTTCGCCCTCACCGTTCAACAAGTTTCGACTCCGTCTAAATAATCATGCTAATTGGGTCAAAGCATGATAACTTATAGTCTCATTATATCTTATACAACTTCTAGAAATTCACTTTTTACTTTTTGTAAACAAAATATTTAACGTTAAACAAAATTAAACATACCAATTGTATAGCTATTGGTTGTAATTTGTACCAAATTCATTTTTTTTGTTGCTTTGAAATGTAGAAATGAACTTATACAGTATATTTACGCTTTTATGAAAAAGAAAAGAATTTGCATATCAAATCCTTAATGCTGTTTCCCTCATTACCAGGAAGCAAGTTGTTTCGATACACAAGATTTCGACTAGATGCTGGTTTCCCAAAGAGGATCACCATTCCATTTTTCCAGAATGTAGATGCAGCTCTCGAATATAATAATGTCATCTACGTCTTTAAGGTACATTTGTAAATAAACAAAGTATAAACATATAGTTTTTGATGAGTTCAAGGTAAAATTAGACAAGACTATATTACTTTTTTGAAATTTTGGGTCCTCAATGCTCTTCAACTTTGTACTTGTATGGCGTTATAACTATTTTGATCTGAGCGTCACTGATGAGTCTTATGTAGACGAAACGCGCGTCAGGCGTATTACATTATAATCCTGGTACCTTTGATAGCTATTTATTGTTGTCTCATATATTTGTTTTTATGCCCCACCTACGATAGTAGAGGGGCATTATGTTTTCTGGTCTGTGCCTCCGTTCGTCCGTCCGTCTGTGCGTCCGTCCGTCTGTCTCGCTTCAGGTTAAAGTTTTTGGTCAAGGTAGTTTTTGATGAAATTGAAGTCCAATCAACTTGAAACTTAGTATACATGTGCCCTATGATATGATCTTTCTAATTTAAATGCCAAATTATAGTTTTGACTCCAATTTTACGGTTCACTGAACATAGAAAATGATAGTGCAAATTTCAGGTTAAAGTTTTTGGTCAAGGTAGTTTTTGATAAAGTAGAAGTCCAATAAACTTGAAACTTAGTGTACATGTTCCCTTTGATAACATCATTCTAATTTTAATTCCAAATTAGAGAATTTATTCCAATTTCACGGTCCACTAAACATAGAAAATGATAGTGCGAGTGGGGCATCCGTGTACTGTGGACACATTCTTGTTTAAAATTACTAAATATCTTCTTTTATTCAAGGTTTTTGTTTATTAATTCAAGGATTTCATTTTGATTCAAACAAACTAATGGAAACTATGAAAAGTCTTCATTGTGCTTTGGAGATATCTTATATCATTATATCTTTGTCGACTGGAATAAATTTTACTATCGTAAGTTGAGAATGAGCGAAAGGATAATTATTTAAGGAAAACAAATAGATTGTATGGATACTTACCATATAAAAAATCGAATAACAAAAATATCGAACAATGAGGAAAATCAAAACAACAAATTTATATACAAATTAATGTTTAAAGAATTGTGTTTTTATAGGATGATAAATTTAGTATCTGGCATGAGAACTACAGTAGAAGCCCACCTTCTGGATATCCAAAACCAATTAGTAGCTACTGGAAGGGCATACCAAACAACGTTGAAGCTGCTTTGAATATCAATGATGGGTATACATACTTCTTCAAGGGAACCAAGTGAGTAAAATATGCCAACTGTATGACGTTTTGCTTACAATATGTTTATTATCGAGGTTCTGTTTGCTTTGATTTTTCTAGTCTATCCCAACTCTTGAAGGTTCGGCTATACTCCAATAATCCTGTCCATCTTTTTTAGTTTCGACACCTTTTTCTCAAAAACTTCTTAACAGGAAGATTTCATATTTGGTTTAAAAGCAGCCTGATGTTGTTGATATGTTTCAATTGTTACGTGTAGGGATTTTGTGGGATTTGGCAGATACCTTCTTCCATTTGCCTCTTCTTTGAATATTTAAAATATGTTAAATGTACTTCTAATTCTTCGTCAAACATTTCTCCACTACTATATATATATATATATATATATACAAGTCAGAAACGTTAAAATACTTCCTGTTTTTATATACTTTGGCTTAAGATTGCATTCTTGTAATGTATGGTAGTACTTATATCTATCCTTTAGTTTGTAATTTTGAATTCCGGACCTTTTTTTTGGCTGAAAGCAATCGAGATCAGACAAAATGTGATTCGGTCAACGCATTTTGAACCCCAATGCAATTATAATTAGAAGCATTAAATTATCAATTGAATCATTGAATATGGATATGGTTTGTCTGTAGTAAATGTTCATCAACTAGATTGAAATAACAAAACATACTTGAAATATGTGTTGAGTATTGTCTTCATCATAACGTTATCTATAATGAATAGATAGTCAGATTCAACTTTACCTTTAAATATGATTAATACTTCTCCAGTATGAACTTAATATATTGTATATAAACTCATCACAGAAACCAGGTTTTTACCAGAGCATTGCGAACCCAAAATTCCACAAGATTTTTGCCACATACAGCTTTGGGAAATGCCTATCATCATTGTCCACTTCTTTAATCATTTATTTTTAATATTGTAGATATTTTAAATACAACAATAGATACCAGAGGACAGAATATCGAAAGGATAAAGCACCGGCATGGCTTGGATGTGGAAGAGCTGTTCCGAAATAACTTGTTAGAAAACATGTTCGAATACATGTGGACTTTACTGTATTGCATCAATGCTTAAAATGTAAAACAAAATACCTCTATTAGCATCTCCAATTACGGTTGAAAAAATCATTTTGAAAAAACTGTTTTAAATTTTGATCAGTATGAGCCTTACGGAAAAGCATGCCTAGATTTACTGGGGAAAATCATATAAAATTTTTCAATCGTGTAAAAAGAGAGTTTTTTATCGTCATACTATAACAATGTGTTTTTATTTGTGTAGTAACTGAAGATGTAACATTATGTAAATAAAGGCAACACAGCTCAATTTATGAACAATGTTAAATGTGTACTGTAGCATAGAACTCAACAAAATACATACTAATTTTTGATAATAAGTTGTTGTAGTAATATTTTTTGTAGACTTCATAAAACATGCCGTTAGTTTTTGCTCGTTTGAATTGTTTCAAATTTTATCATGTCGGGATTTTTATAACGGACTTTACGGTATGCAAGTTTCTCATTGTTGAAGGCCGTACGTTGAAATATATTTGCTTGAAATCCACATCATTTGGACTTCGATGGATATTTGTCTCATTGGAAATCACACAACATCTCCTTATTTTAAATTAATTCTGATGGTAATAAGTCGAGGGTTTCACAATGAAAAAAAATCTCCCTTTCTATAATTAAGTTTTATGGCGTTTTTGTTTGAATCGGAGTTAGATATTGTTACGTTGAGTTTGTACTCCAGTAATGTTTCCTTGATTATTACTGATATCAACGTGATAAACAAAAAGAGTCTTACTAAAGGAAAGGAAACTGTTCCTTCAAAGTTAACCTAAGTTATAAATTAACTCCTGGCGTAAAAAAGAAGGAGAAACAATATTATTAAGATTTAAGCGACAGATAATATGGTAAAAAAACAATCGATGTTCAAGATCTCCTATTTACATTATGAAGATTCAAGATACAGATCAAAGTAAAACACAAACTGGAGGAATCTAATTAACTAAAACAGTTCGAATGTGTCTACATGTGTCTACATGTAAAGTGTATCCTGCTTGCAATTAATATCTATTTATCATCCGTCGTGAGAATCCACAGTCAATTTAATGTCATAATCTGGAATAAGACACTTCCGATAAATTTACAAGGCATGTCAACTATCCTGGTATCTAAAGTTAACTGAGACAAGAACGCAATGTATCGGTCAACAAATTTTCCAAGCAGTGTTGATTTATTTTCTATCGTTTTCCATATAATTCTGTTGGATCATGTTTTGAGTCGTGAGCACAGCCCTATTGATGAATTTTGTTAAGTGCGAACAAGAACGAAGAACCGCTTTAAAGCAAATATATAGAAGTCATACGATGGGACAGAATGTATGTTAAAGCTAAGCAACAGGAAGCGGAAAATTGAAAAGTTAAAATCATTTCGTTTGTCTGAAAAGCTGAATACATGTCGCGAATGACCTGAGACACAGAAAAATCGTATCAATTAGACAAATCGTTATAGTGAGTATTGTTCTTGTGTTGACAATTGGATAGTTAAAATTTTTACATTTGTCATAAATAAAGGCAACACTAGTATACCGCTGTTCGAAAGTCATAAATCGATTGAGAAAAACCAATACGGGTTACAAACTAAACAGAGGGAAACGCATCAACTATAAGAGGAAAACAACAAAACAACAGAACACTGAAGTGAAACAAAAAACAAACGACAATACAACACACACCAGGGGCGTAGCTAGCAGGTCAATGATGTGGAAGCACAAACCCCAGGGCGAGGGGTCTGGGGGCCGCCTAATGCCCCCAGTGGGTCCAGGGCAAAGCCCTGGTAGGGGGGCTAGGGGGGCGAAGCCCCCCGACGCTCCGCAGATTTAGCGTTTTTAAACAGTAATAACCTTATTAAAATTTGTATACTTTTGTTGTGTTTTTTTTTGTCAATTATTTGTTTCACTTCGAAATGTTCGAATACAATGAACACTTTACACGTTTTTTTTGGGTTTCTTTTTGTACGCCGTGAGTTCTTTTAAAAATCACGGAGGTTTGTTCTATATATATATATATGTATTTTGATATTTGTATTTGTATTGAGCAAAGAAGATATACAAATAAGGAGGTGTGGTATGATTGGCTAGGAGACAACACTATCCATCAAAGTTCAAATGAAGTGTATGTAAGTAAATATGTATAAAAAACAATAATCAAAAACATCAACACAAACACAGTACTCCATAATTATTTGTATATTATGTGGTGTTTCTGTTAGACATATCAAAACAATTATTCAATCTTTTGAATTTTTAACTTAAAGTCATATTAATTTTGGTCGGAGAAAAGGAATCCCAAACGACGTTTCTTCTTTACAGCAAATGTGTCAATAACTTTTTCAGTATCAATTTCCCAATCTTTGTATGCATGCAGAATGGAGAGACCAGAGAGTCTTTCTGTATGCATTGTAGATCGGACATAAGTTTTCACTCTTCTCATAACGCTAAAACTCCTCTCTGCTGTTGCTGTTGTCACCGGCATTGTCACTAGAATCAGCAGACAAATGTAAATGTTTGGATATAAGTCACTGTTTGTCACTGGCAGAGTTTCCGAAAGAGTGGATGGCTTTGGGTCTGCTGCTATATCCCACCTAACAATCCATCGTTCAACTTCCTCGCGAAATTGTGCAACATTGTTTATATCAAGGTCATCTCTAAATGTCTCAAATAAAGTATTGATAACTTCTTGATTAATCCCATCTAGCTTTGTTGGTATCAAATACTGGGCAGAAAACCGATCTTCGTTGGAAACCAATCTGCGTGTAAGTTCTTGTATTAGGTGATCAAGAAATGGCAGAAACATTGCACGTTTCCAGTACTGACTGGGCGTTTCAGCTGGTACATTTACGCGATGACGCTGTCTACCGGCAGCTCTCGGCATGGAAGGAACCTCCTCCACGGTATCGGCTACTTGTACTGCTTTCTGAAATAACTCATCCCAGGCTTCTATGCTGTTCCGTTTTCTGTTCAACTGTTCTATTACAACTTTACTCTCAGACACAGCTTCAATAAGATCAACAGATTTCCTTTGTAGCATTTCAGAAAGGGGAACTAAGGGTTGCAAAATAGACTGTGCCGCAACCATAGTGATAATAAAGTCAAATTTCTTGATTGAACAAGCATAGCTACGAGCTTTTGAGTCACCATGTTGCTCTAGGTTCTCTAGGGAATCAACTATAACTTTAAACGCAGTAAGAAAAGTATATAACGATTCTGATCGACTGGCCCAACGAGTTTCACAAAGGGTTTTCAGTTTCTGACGTCTATCCATTTCTTCTCTAACTACTGCATTCTGTTCCAGGCTTTCTTTAAAAAAGAGGACTCTTTTTGCTGAGTAATCGAATGCGAAAGCAATAGCCTGCACAGTGTTCATAAGATTTCTAATTAATGGTTCTTCACTAGCATGTACTATTGACAAATTCAGGTTATGGGCTTTGCAATGTATGTAACTTGCTCCAGGTATTCTTTCTTTTATTCTCGATTGGACGCCTTTGTGTATACCCGACATATTAGCAGCCCCGTCGTAACCCTGAGCACGCATATGATCAACATCGATCCCTTTCAATTCTAGTTGTTCCAGAAAAAGTTCTGCCAATGCCTCTCCTGTTGTTCGGGATGCTTCCGCGAAGCCAAGAAATTCCTCTCGAATTGACTTTGTCGTCTTGTCAAAAAATCTTACACAGATAGACGCCTGTTCTTTGGTTGAACAGTCAGTCGCCTCGTCGGACATGAAACCAAAATATTTTGAATCATTACAATCCTGGACCAATGTCGAAATAATCTGATCTGCACATAATTCAATGAGTTCATTCTGGATATCTGGTGATGTATACTTTTTCTGTGGATCAGCAAAAGCAAGATGATCTGCAAGTACGATGTTATCCTTGGCTCTCATGTGAAGGAGAGCAACAAAATTGCTATGTTTTTCCTCGTGACCTCTGATTGCAAGATTTTGTTTACCGCATAACAAAATAGCGTCAATAATACAAGAAAGAACTTCTCGGTTTCTCTTGATTCTAGCATTAAAACTCTCCGACATTGACTCCAATATATCGGACTTTTCTCCGGTTTTTATCCGAAGAAATTCAGTTGCTGCAAGCACGTTGTCGTGGTGCTTACTTTTGTCATTAATATGTCGTGAGACGCATCGACTAAGATTTCCCCAATCTGTGACGGGAGATGACAGTGAAAAGGTCTTTTCCTTTGTATCTTGTCTCTGTGGCCCAAACAAAACACAAGGTGCACAATAGACAGCATCATTTACAACAGAATACCTCATCCAAGGATATTTTTCA
This sequence comes from Mytilus edulis, assembly GCF_963676685.1. NCBI lineage: Eukaryota > Metazoa > Mollusca > Bivalvia > Mytilida > Mytilidae > Mytilus > Mytilus edulis. Next base: position 24,512,203 of record NC_092345.1, read on the forward strand.
AGCCAACTCCACTGCAGCGATCTGTTGACATTTCTAATAGTCCTACAAATTTAATATTGTTACAATTGAGTTTTCCCATTTTGAAACGATTTCTAGGTGAATTTTAAAGATATAAGTAATGAAAAAAAGAAGGTGTCTGAGGACACGAATGCCCCCGCTCAAGTCTTGCAATTTTCCAAGCTATAAAGGGGCATTACTTTAAATGAATCACTGTCTAAATTCAAATGTGTGTTTCGGTCGAGGGTACAAACTTAATGTCCCATTCGACTAGCGGCAGGGGCATTCAAATATGTCTCTTCAAATCGATAAACCAAACTTTATGTCTTTTTTATTTTTTTAGAATTGCGTTGTCAGTTTATTTTCGATCTATGAGTTTGACCTTCCCTATGGTATACAAAATCGACAACTGTGAGATATTGCTAATAGCTATGAATCAATTTATGAAATATTGAAATAAAAAGATGTATTATTGCCAATGAGACAATCTCCAAAAATGCCACCACATCTTCCATGTCTGACCATAAGTGAAATAAAAAAGGTCGTGAAACAGGAGGAGTAATTTGAATAGATTAGTTGCTGGGAAAAATGCTGTTACGGACGGACGCACGGACAGAGGTACACAGGAACCAGTATACAACGTACTCAATTGGGCAAGGAACGGGAGGATAAATAAGTGCATTTTGATAATGTGGAAATTAAACCAGCCTTTACCGTTTTTACAGGTGATGGGCTGGCTAATCTCTTTACGTAATAAATACATTCGGCTAACATATTGTTCAATTTCCAAATAATTTTAAATTTATTTTGTTTGTAAAATTATGAATTGATTTACCTCAAAGGAAACTTGTATTTAGCAACATGTTCCCAAGATGAATTTGTCAGCAAATCTAGTTTCACTCTGTCTTGTTGTGAACATTCTATGGTGATATTACCAATATCTGGATAAGGAGGGTGGTTAGATGAAGACGGAGTCGACGAGTCAGTTATAGACGGTGTTGAGGAATCATCAATCTTTGTGGAGGTGTGTTCATGATCTGAGCCTGTTCCTTCAGAACGCGAATCATCAATCTTTGTGGAGGTGTGTTCATCTGAGCCTGTTCCTTCAGAACGCGAATCAGATGAGTTTGGGTTCGGTTTGAAATAAGAAAATATCTTTTTCTGCATGACAGCTTCATCAACACTTGTAACTATGTTGTCAAACTAATATCCGGGAAAGACGGAAAAGATATCAACAGTCTCCGAACGTTAAATAAATATCCTAATCATATTAGTCTTAGATAAT